>NW_027361801.1:46587500-47187500 GCF_039654945.1 Dendrobates tinctorius
TTAATTGATGGATTATAGGGCATTTAAATAAAATCAGGAAATGCAGCAACATTGTAAATAATCTGGATGTAAAAAAATATGTTTTTTATATATAGCTCTTGTGGAAATCTACTGTACTAGTTGTACAGTTGAAACTAGAAGTTTACATACCCTATTTAAAAAGACACGTGCATGTTTTTCTCAATATCTGACATGAAATCAAGAATACACCTTTCCCTTTTTAGGTCAATTAAGATTACAATAATTATTAATATTTACCAAATGCCAGAATAATGAGAGAAAATGTTTTAATGCATTTTTATTACTTACTGCAAAGTAAAACGTTTACATACACTAAGATTACCATGCCTTTAAACAACTCTGGACTGCCCATATGATGATGTCATGTGTTTGGAAGCTTCTGATTTTTAGGACACATCTGGGTTAATTAGAGACACACCTGTGGATGCATTTTAATGCACACCTGAAACACACTGCTTCTTTGTGTAGTTTCATTGGAAAGTCTAAAGAAATCAGGGATGAACGCGCTTTGGTCCAACATGTGCATATCCACCCAACGACAAAAGCAAAAGAACTTGTTAAGATGATGGCAGAAGCTGGTAAGATTGTGTCAATATCCACAGTGAAATGAGTACTGTATCAACATGGGCTGAAAGGCCAATCTGCCAGGAAGAAGCCATTACTCCAAAAGAGACATAAAAAAGCCAGATTATTGTTTGAAAATGCATACAAGAACAAAGACCTCAATTTTAGAGACATGTCCTGTGCTCTGATGAAACTAAAATTGAACTTTTTGGGCATAATGACCATTGTTACGTTTGGAGGAAAAAGGGAGAAGCTTGGAAACCTAAGAACACCATCCCAACTGTGAAACACGGGAGTGGCAGCATCATGTTTTAGGGTTGTTTTGTTGCAGGAGGGACTGGTGCACTCCACAAAATAGATACGAGAAAGACGACCTACAAACCTGGATCAGTTACACCAGTTTTGTCTGGAGGAATGGGTCCAAATTCCGATTAACTATTGTGAAGAAAAAACAAGGGAGGGGGCGCAGACATAGGGCTTCACCTGGTATAAATCAATGAAAATGAAAGAAGTACTCTGAAGTACTCACCCTTTGTGGGTTTTGTTCAGACACAACCACTCACAACATTTTTTGCAGTTGTATAGCTGCTGCAGAGCTCGTGCAGGTGGAAACGTCCACTAAGAATCACAAGTTGAGGATCAAGAAAAGCACTTCTGAGCAACCGCGCTGCTACAGTGACACAAATTCTTCAGAAATCCATATAAATATTTCAAGTTCTTTATTAAATGTACTACAAAAACTACGCGTTTCGAGGAGACAAACCGCACCTCTTCTTCAGGTTACAGTACAAAGTTGTAATCGGTCTATACAAGTGATAGCTTTATATGCTGTGTGGACATGGCCCCCCCGTCGTAAGAAAAAGGGCGTCAACCCACACATGTTGCACATAAAGATATTTAAGAAGAAAAACAAAAACAGGCAAAATAATATATATATCAAAAAACATATATTCCAGATAGTGATAGTATTGTGTATCCCATTCAGACAATCAATATGATAACATAGACTTCTATAATAAAATAAAAAGAAATATAAGAAATATATAACACACACTAAAAAAAGCAAACAAAAGAGGATAAGAACCAATTTCATCGTGGTAAGTTTGAGACAAATATCTGACGATTTCACCACTGAGCTATCATAAGTGATCAGTGACCAGTGGTGAAAAGTAATAAAGAGTAATTACTCATTTGATATAACTAGTATAAATAAAGAGTGCAAAAAGTATCCTTTCACCAATAATAGTGATAATTTCTTTCCTCTTTATATATAAGCGGCCATAGATTGAGAGGACAAAAAATCTCTGGGATAACTAAAAAGAAAACTACAGCACTACCAGGAATTTATAGATGTGGGAAAAAGAAATGTTTGTGTTGTAGGGGCATTGGTCATAAAAAAACCCTCTTTAACTCAACATCAACGGGTGAAATTTTTACAGTTAAAGCCAATCTCACTTGTGAATCAAGTTTTATTATATATTTAATACAATGTATTTGTGAAAAACAATATGTGGGACGAACTACTCAGTATTTTCGAAAAAGGATGAACTCCCACAGGCACAATGTGAGGATTGGCTATATGAAACATGGACTTTCTAGACATTGTGCCCTACATCATAAAAATGACTTTTCTCTCCTAACATTTTTTCTCATTGACCATATACCGGAAAATGCTCCGAATAGATTGCTACAACTTAGTAGAAAAGAAATATATTGGATTTATCGACTTGATACTATTAATCCAAAAGGTTTAAATGAAATAAGCGATATTTTTATATAAGTCTTATTTTGAGGAATGTTTTTCATTTTTTATATATTTTTATTTAATACTTTGGTTTTATATTCTTTATTTGCATATTTGCACACTGGGAATTGTGGCAATATGCGCTTATTTCTTTCATAGATCTGCTATGAGAATGGCAACATATACAAAAAAATCGGTCTTTTTTTCTGAAGAAGGCTCCCTGCCTTCATTCCTCTCCATTCTTATTTAGTAGCCGCTCAGCCCGTTTTTTTATTAGGACAGAGCGGTATACACACTTGAACCCATTAGATATGGGTTCAGTGTGTTGCATATTTCCAACTTACCAATTAGATTGTGTTAATGTAGGAGACTAGTTTGCCTTTTTTGGCGACTATTGCTCTCCACACTTATGTAGGGAATATACAGTGGTTTCTGTCACCATGATAGCCCATCTTTTTGACTGAAAGGAGGGACTAATTATTCTCTCCCTAAATATATTATAAAGTATGGCCGCTTATATATAAAGAGGAAAGAAATTATCACTATTATTGGTGAAAGGATACTTTTTGCACTCTTTATTTATACTAGTTATATCAAATGAGTAATTACTCTTTATTACTTTTCACCACTGGTAACTGATCACTTATGATAGCTCAGTGGTGAAATCGTCAGACATTTGTCTTAGACCTCTTTCACACTTCAGTTTTTTGCATCAGTCAAAATCCGCCAAAAGGACGGATGCTGGATCCGTTTTAGAACTGATGACAACGGATGCCACCCATCCGTTTTTTTGACGGATCCGCAAAATTAAGAATTTTAAAGGAATCGCAGCCTGGAAAAGGAGAGAGAGAGAGAGAGAGAGAAAATTTTTTTTTTGTCCGGCACCCAGAAAGAATTTCGGGTTAAATTAGTGTCTGGAGGATCCGCCAGAGAAAAAAACGTTGCAAGCTCCGTTTTCAAATCTTTGAGGATGGTGACGGACAGCAACTTTTGGCGGATCCGCAAAAAAAACGGATGCAGCAGATGGCAATCCGTCACAATCCGCCATTAATGGAAGTCAATGGGGAAAAAAACGGATCCTCAAAAGAAAATTGAGGATCCGTTTTTTTTCAAAACCTGGCGGATTGTGACTGATTGCAAAAAACTGAAGTGTGAAAGAGGCCTTAGACTCACCACGATGAAATTGGTTCTTATCCTCTTTTGTTTCCTTTTTCTTTTTCTTTTTTTTTTTTTTTGTGTTTTATATATTTCTTATATTTCTTTTTATTTTATTATAGAAGTCTATGTTATCATATTGATTGTCTGAATGGGATACACAATACTATTACTATCCGGAATATATGTTTTTTGATGTATATGTTATTTTGCCTGCTTTTGTTTTTCTTCTTAAATATCTTTATGTGCAACATGTGTGGGTTGACGCCCTTTTTCTTACGACGGGGGGCCATGTCCACACAGCATATAAAGCTATCACTTGTATAGACCGATTACAACTTTGTACTGTAACCTGAAGAAGAGGTGCGGTTTGTCTCCTCGAAACGCGTAGTTTTTGTAGTACATTTAATAAAGAACTTGAAATATTTATATGGATTTCTGAAGAATTCGTGTCACTGTAGCAGCGCGGTTGCTCAGAAGTGCTTTACTTGATCCTCAACTTGTGACTAACTATTGTGAGAAGCTTGTGGAAGGATATCCCAAACGTTTGACCCAAGTCGTTCAGGTTAAGGGCAATGTTACCAAATACTAATGAAATGTATGTCTACTTTAGACTTTGCGGTAATAAAATGTCTTTAAACATTCTCTCTCTCTCTCTCATTATTCTGGGATTTGGCAAATAATAATTAAGGTAATCCTAATTGACCTAAAGCGGGAAAGGTTTATTCTGATTTCATGTCAGATATTGAGTAAAACATGCAGATGTGTCTTTTTATATAGTTTGTGTAAACTTCTGGTTTCTACTGTATCTCTGTGATTGCAGACAATAAACAAATCCAGTTGCTTTTTTCCTTTTTTATGCAGTAAAGTAGTAATAGTAATAATAATAATAATAATAGTAACAATAATTGCAGATGGTCTACATATCCTTTCGGTGTGTGCAGAAGTTCAGAAGTTTGAGAGCTGAGCTGGGATCAGCAGAAGCAATCATGTATGGCTGGCTGATTACTCTCCATGGTGCTGAAAATCTATCCCTTAATGCATAGAAAACTCCATGGTGCTGAAATTATTCTCAGGGCATAGGTTACATGCAAATGTCTACAATCTGCCCTATTTTAGTCTCATTAACTGCTCATAATTATACTTTTTTTTATATTGTATACTATTAGAAATCCACTGATAATCTTATGGCTATGCCATGAGGCAACGCCAACCCTTAGTGAAGGGGCCAAGTTTTTAAACTCTGATCAATGTCACTTCATGTGGTAATAACTCGGGAATGCTTCAACAAATCCCATTGTTTTTTCCTGGCACATTATAATTTACGATAATGGTAAATTTAGATCGATATTTTTTATAAATAAACACAAAACATATTAGAAAATTGACAAAAATGTTAAAAAAAAATTGCAATTTTCAAACTTTGAATGATTATCCATTTAATCCAGATAGTCATACCACACAAAAACATTAATAAATAACATTTCCCACATGTCTGACTTACATCAGCACCATTTTTAAAATGCTAGTTTATTTTGTTAGCCGTTGAGGACGTTTAAAAATGTAGCAGTAATTTTTCATTTTTTCAAAGAAATTTACAAAATTAAATTTTTTGAGGGACCTATCCAGGTTTGAAGTGACTTTAGGAGTGCTATGTATTGCAAAACCCCAACCGTGATACCATTTTAAAAACAGCACCTCCTGACATATTGATAACTTCTGTCAGATAGTTTATTAACCCTTCAGGTGATTTTCAGGAATTAATGCAAAGTGGTATAGCAGGAATGATAAAGTGTTTAATTCCTGCTATACCACTAAATATCGCTGACTTCTGAACCAACCGCTATGGCCGGGAGACTCAAAGACCGCTATTTGGCCATAAACTGCTATTGCAAACATCAGGACCACACAATCATGATTTCGGTGTGTCAATTAGATTAAAGCAGAAGCTCCCACAATCTATTAACCATGTATTTGATGCAGTCACTTTTGACAGCAGCAACTAAGGGGTTAAACAGATGTGGACGGTGCCAACACTGATCGTGGCTGACGCAGCAAGTTGTCAGCTATAGCGTACAGCCGACAGCTGCTGGATTGTCACCTGTATGGGGATGCTATACTCTTATATCTCAGGTCAGTAAAAAGACGTATTGGCGGTCATTAAGGAGTTATAGCTGGCCATAGGTAGTAAATACTAATGAAGGAAATGGAAACTTCAGGCGCGTATACTGTAACAAATGGCTAATAGATCTGACAAAACAGCAAGAAAAGTCTAGTATAGGAATCCAGAAACTTTCAGCATTACATGTAATACAGTACAGAAGTTGGAATATCAACCAATAATGCAGTCTGAACCCTCACGTGCGTTTCACTGTAGCTTCCTCAGGGACTATGTATGCTGTCCAGATGCGCACAATAGTAATTTTTATGATGGTTTTTATCAAATTTAGTGTAAATGAAGATTTTGATATTTTATCATGATATTGCTCTCGGTGTTTATACATTCCACTAGGTGTTGATATAGTTTTATAGGAATATTGGGACAAGAAAGCTTCATTCTCACCGTTTTTGCAAATTAGTTGGATCTATTGACTTGTTCCACCCAGCCTATTCAACCTTGTCCCCGAGATACTCTATAGGATTACAATCTGAGTGCTATGAATGCCAAAGAAGCAAAAAACTATGTTCCTAGCACCAAGCATGTCTGTAAGATCATTGTGGCATAGTAGGTTCTCCTGCTCCTTATGCCACAGATGCTACAAAGATGCTACCAAGAAAGGATGAACTTGATCAGTCTCAAAGCCTAGTTGACCCTCATTGTCCATCCATCCATCCATAGGTGTTAGAGGAATCAGAGTGTGACGAGAATACATTCCCACACTATTATGGTACCTCAACCAATCTGAACTGTTGAAACCTAAAAATAATTGTTTATCGATTCATGCTACTTACCCCCAAACTGTGACCCTCAGCATGGAGCACTAAACATCTACACTTATCTGACCAGGCACTGATCTAATTTGTGGGCATATTTACCTATTGGAGTCTTGTCTCTGATCCCTTCATACAGCAATGCTGGAAGTGGTACTGGAACAGGTTGTCTGTTTCTACAGACCAAGGTGGGGAACCTTTAGTCAAGGGGCTGTTTCCGGCCTGTGGAGTCCTTTTCTCCAAGCCCTGGGCAGAACCTCAATGATTGCAGTGCACAGACCAGGTGCCCATTTTGCTGGCCACTGGCCATTTAATTTCTCCTTACTCACACTGTGAGCACACAGCTTTCATTATTGAACACTGCGGCACATGTAATGAAGGATGACATCCAGTGCCAGTGTCAGGAGGTTCTATGTGGGAGAAGTTCAGTGTAACCTCACCCACACCACTGATTGGCAGATTTCTACCTATAAACCAGTGTACACAGAAAGCTGCCAATCAGTTGTGGGGGCGTGTTATACCGAGCTCATGAATATATCAGACTACCTTGCAGCAGTTTTACTAGTCCTCTAGTGATAATCTCCTGATAATAAAACTGTTATTTTATCAAAACTACAGCTATCAACCCAGTTAGTGATACATCACTGTAATCTGCCTCTACATTTATGCTGCTCTCAGATTATGTGGCAAAAACCTGATGACAAATTCCATTTAATGTTCTTTAATAGGATTTGGATAATTAAAACGATGCTTATAAAAATCTTGTCTCCGTGATCAATCCTTCTGTTTGCCTTATATACTTCAGGGTAAGCCATGTTATTATTGTTATTCTTTATTTATTATTTTTTTTACTTTTGAATACTTTTTAGCTCACAAAGCATAGTACTTTACAATGATTGGAGCGATATGGAATTTCTGGTAATTAATTAAAAAAAAAAGTTACGTGCTGTAACCAGCGCTGGCTATTACCCACTGTTGTGCCTCACTATCCCCTGTCTGTGACTGATAGCTCGCCATGCGCTGGCTTATCGGCCTTATTGAGGAGCTTACCTTGATCTACAGCTTAGCTCTGATGTCACCAGATATAAACACAAGGATGTCAATTAAGGAAAGCTCACAGAAAGCTCGGCCCATCTGTCTATTGATGAACTGTTGTGCAATAGGAGATGGGCACATACGTATATACTGCACAATGAAACAGTTCATACAGGTAAAACCAGTGCTGTAAAGTAAACTCGCAACATCCTTATTTATACTGTAGAGATATACGTCCATCCTAAGCATATCTACGGTGTTGTTTTTCTTGGGTGCGATGGATGATTTACAAAAAAAAAAGTAATTACAACTTTTTTTTTATTGATCTGCTCACTGTGCGGCATAAATTACGTGTTACTTCTATTCTGTGGGTTGGCACAGTTAGCTGTATAGTAAGTATATTGTTTTACTTTTTTATTTCTAGTGTACATTATCAATAATTCATGAAAAATAGTTTTATGTTCTATTTTCAGAGACATTTCTTCGGCAATGTAGACATATGTGTAATTACCTTTTGTTGTTTGGAAGTAAAATATTAAAAAAAGGTAATTACACTATTCCTTTTTTTATAGTGAATGCTTATTTCTTGTTATTTTCTTACTCTCACTAAGGTACGTCTCAATGTGATCATTTTGGTACAACTAATTTACCAAAACATTATTCTAATAAACTGCCAGGTAATAATTATGGTATGGCTTAAAAGGAATTTGTCACCAAGTTTTTGCTATATAATTCGAAAACAGAATGGTGTATGGGCTGATTTCAGTGTTGTCACTTACTGGACTGTGTTTTGCTGTTTCAATAAAATCACAGTTTTATCATCAGGAGATTATCAACAGAGGACTAGGTCTCTTCTGCCTCCTGGTCCAATCGCACCCTTATCAATGGTTGGCGCCTTTCTGTTAATCTACAGTATATATAGACCATTGTCAATCTGTGATGTGGGCAGGGTTATATCCAGCTCAGCATTCTGAGCTCTGCTAGATCTGCAGCAGAGAAAAACTGCTACACTAAGCAAACTAATTGATACATAGCTGGAATCAGGGTTTCTGCCCCTACATTATGCTGCTATCAGACTACAGAGCAAAAGCCTGATTTCAAATTCCATTGACTAGGTATATATCCATGACAGTAATGTGGTCGTTTTTAGGGCCCCGAATTTTATAAATGGCAACTTATCTGTAGACACCCACTCTGAACTTGTGGCCATGTAGCCATCTCTCTTTGCAGTAATTCACCATCAAAATGAAAATACAGTTAGGCTGGGTTCACACGTTGCGTTTTTTTCGCATTTTCACGGCGGTTTTTAATGCTAGATTTTGCCTCAAAAACGCAAAAAAACAGCATCCCGTGCAATCCTATGGGATTCCGCAATACTGTGCTAATGCTGAGGATTTTCCCATGACGGAATCGCATCACGGAAAAATATGCAGCATGCTCATTATTTTACAGAATCACAGCGATTCCGCCCACATAGGAATGCATTGTTCTGCTTACTTTCCGCATGTGGCTATGCCCACCATGCGAAAAGTAAGCAGAACATTTGCGGATGGTACCCACGGTCCGGAGGAGAGGAGACTGTTCTCCAGGCTCTTGGTACCATATCCCTGTTAAAATTAGAATTTAAAATAAAAAAATCGGGTTATAGTCACCTTCCGATGTCCCGCGCAGCCTCACCAGGCTTCAGCGATGCTGCCGGCAGGTCCCGTTCCCAGTGATGCATTGCGACAATGACCTTTGATGAAGTCGCGGTCTCGCGATACCGCGACGTCATCAAAGGTCATTTCGCAAAGCATCACTGGGAAGGGGAGCTGCCGGGGCATCGCGATGATCGGGAACGCTGCGCGGGACGTCGGAAGGTGAGAAAAACACGATTTTTTATTTTTTTTAATTATTTTTAACATTTGATCTTTTTTACTACTGATGCTGCATAGGCAGCCTCAATAGTAAAAAGTTGGTCACACTCGTCAAACACTATGTTTGACGAGTGTGACCAACCTGTCAATCAGTTCTCCAAGCGATGATACAGATCGCTTGGAAAACGCTAGCATTCTGCAAGCTAATTACGCTTGCAAATCGCTAGTTTTTCCGTGGGAAAATCGCAGGAATTTAAAATGCTGTTTTCCCGTGGAATGGAATTCCGGAATTCCCGCGGTAACTTCTGCGGGAATTCCGCTACGGGTGAACCCAGCCTTACAACTGTTTGCAGAAAGAGGTAAATGATTTTAACCCCTTTATGTTTGGAGGGTCCTTTAATAATAAGCTGATCATTCCCACTGCTGGAACAAGTGTTCAATTTCCCTGCAGTGCCACTAGAGGAGAAATGAAGCATTACACCAAACACATAAAAGTCAATGGTCTGTCCATGAATATAATGCACATGTGTTGGCTGATCCAGAGGACAAGACGTTCTTTGTATCTCTGGGTGGACATAGGATATATATAATTTAAGGATTTAAAGAAAATAGGGTTTGGTTAACCGGAGAAGCACAGTGACGAAGACATTTTACCATTCATTATACCGTAGTTTGTTGTCACTACTGTCAGAATATAATCATGGATAGGTTGGCTACTGGGGGTGCTTGGATCCCCAATAAACCCCTTGCAGCAGAGAAGCAGCAATGTTAGCCCCATGACATCTACTTATTGCTGCAATTGGGGATGTGCAGCAACCCAATGGTGAGAGTCATTATATTCCCTGCACCCACCTTCAGCTAATAGAGGTTGGTCCTAGGCAAGAACCTCCATTATATTACTTAACAAATGGCAAAAGATTAACAGCTACTAACAAAATAGTTTATTATTACTATCTTACTGGTAATTTACACCTTAAATAAGAATCCCAACTATCTTAAATTAGAAAAAAAAAAATATTCACTGGTGGCCACTTTGTCCCTTACATGCCAGTTTTAGAGACATATGCTTGTGTTTAGGCTTATGCATATGTAAGGGCCATGCAAACCCTTTATGTGCCATCAGCCTGTATGGCAGCACACACAGTGCCAGTGGATCTGTACAGTGGAACTGCGGGCACTCTGTGTGTTGCTGTATGTTGCCTTCATATTATGGAGCAATTCTCCCCTAGCAGCAATCTTTTACAGGGGTATTCTCAAGTTGGAAAGTTATCCCTTATCGATTGAATAGATGATATATTTCTAATCACTGGGGGTCTGACCACTGGGGCCCTCAGTGTTCCTAAGGCCTGGGTTCTCTGTGAATGGAGCACAGGTCAATAATGCGCATAGTTGCTTCAATCATTCTAATGAAAGTGCCAACGATCAGCTGAATGCAGCTCTCGGCAGTCTACAGCGCTGCCATCAAGAGTCAATGAAGTGACGATGCATATGATCGACTACCACTACATTCACATGGGGTTCTTCAGAGCTCTGGTTCTCAGGATAACTAGAAGTCAAATTGCTGAGGCCGCTGAAAATAGCTGAGCACTGCCCTTGCCTGGTCTTCGGCACTCCCATTAGAATGAATGGAGCGGCAGTGCACATAATTCACTATCGCTCAATTCACACGGGGCTCTTCAGAGTCATAATTCTCAGAATTATTGGGGATCACAGCATTTGGGCCATGGTTAAGGGATCACTTTCAAACTTGAGAAGTAAGTTGTTTCCCTTGAAGTAAAGAATATTGTAACACAATGGACCATAATAATAATAATAATAATAATCTTTATTTATATAGCGCCAACATATTCCGCAGCGCTTTACAGTTTAACAGTTTCAAAACACAAGTCATAAGTAACAACGTTAACAATACAGTAATTAAAGTAAAATAAGACGACCCTGCTCGTGAGCGCTTACAATCTACAATGAGGTGGGGGAGATACAAAGTACAGGTGTGTATTTACAATGATGTATTTACAATGATGGTCCAGCCATCTTGGGAAGGTGGGGGACAGAGATAGTGAATGGGCTACATACTCAGACTTGCACATAAAATGACTGATTAGTGAACGTGATAGGCCGCTCTGAATAGATGTGTTTTGAGAGAGCGCCTAAAACTGTGCAAAGTGTGGATAGTCCTAATTTCTTGTGGTAGAGCATTCCAGAGGATTGGCGCAGCGCAGGAAAAGTCTTGGAGTCGGGAGTGGGAAGTGCGGATTAGTGCAGAGGTTAGTCGAAAGTCTTTTGCAGAGCACAGAGGTCGGCTAGGCCGATAGACAGAAATGAGGGAGGAGATGTAGGGGTGTGCCGCACTGTGGAGAGCTTTGTGGGTGAGAACAAGTACTTTGAATTGGACCCTATAATGAATGAGCAGCCAATGTAAGGACTGGCGAAGAGCGGACGCGTCCGAGTACCAATTAGCCAGGTAGATGACCCTGGCTGCTGCATTAAGTATGGACTGGAGAGAGGAAAGTCGAGTAGCGGGGAGGCCAATTAATAGAGCGTTGCAGTAATCCAGGCGGGAGTGGATCTATGCTACAGTGAGGGTTTTTGTTGTTTCCATGGTGACAAAAGTGCGAATTCTGGAGATGTTCTTTAGGAGTAGGCGGCAAAAGCGGGCAAGACATTGTATATGGGATGTGAAGGCGAGGTTGGTGTCAAACATAACACCCAGACAGCGTGCCTGCTGCCGGGGTGTTATTATGGTGCCACTCACGGAGAGTGAAATGTCAGATTTAGGGAGGCTAGTAGATGGCGGGAGCAGAAGATCATGGTAAAATGGTTTTCTTGTTGGGTTATGTATGATTTTGACAAATTGAATCCCATATAGTTTAGTGTCTTGCATGCAACTAAGTAGTAATTCTATGTTTAAATGATGCAATTGTGCAGGGCAAAAATTCTCCAGGCAGTGACCAATGCCCGACGCACGTTTCGACCATGAGCTTCATGCATTTGAATTTAACATAAAGAACTGATTTGTGCCTCCCTATGATATGAAAAGTCCACCAAAATTTAATTGATGACTTTACAACCCTGAAGACTTGATGCCAATGCTCATATTTAGTTGGTCCCAAGAAGAGATGAGTACATCTATAATAATGATTCACTTGCTCCTTGGTCTTCTCCTCTAGGTTCCACCTGCTACAAAAGGTCTTGATAGTGGTGCCATCAGCAGCTAAAAAGTGAAAGAGCACCAATGAGCAAAGTGTGATAGTTATAAGGAGGTGTCTGATCTGGGGTGTAATTTTTCATCTACTTGATATGGGTTCTTATTTAAGAGTCTAGTTTATAGTCAAATTAATTTTCGGCTCTGATCTCAGGTCTGAAATAATATTGGGATCTAATGTGGGGTCTGAATAATTCTAAGATCTTGGCCGAGCTCCAAATATAAGGTTCAGGTTTGCGGTCTAAATTAATTTTTGGCAATGGGTTTGGGGCATGAACTAATCTTGATGTCTAGTCTGGGGTCTAAATGATTTTAGGGCTCATATCTTAGGTTTAGAATTGTAAGTGCTGCATTATTTTGTCAGTGTAGTATTTGAAAGCATTTGGCTACACTGTGGGTACCGTATTGGGTCAGTAGCAGGATGATAATGGACAGTCTTGTGGAAGCAGAAGTGTTACAAGATGAGAGCGTTGTGTTCCTATCAAGAGTAGGGATGAGGAGCAGAAGTGATGTCTCTGCCGCAAGCTCATTAAATAGCATGGCAGTATGGATAGATGTAAAAGAAAAGGAAAGTGAATGTTAGTAATCTAAGAAAATAATCTCAAAGTCATTGTGTTTAACATTGACCTCAATTAATAAGCCCTGTCGAGCGCCTGTTGACAACGGTATGTCTCACTGTTTGGTCACTGTACAATGGTCCTATTGGTCTTTGCACAGTCTTTTTTTTATTCAGTAACAGTAGAGTGTTATTCAGACACTATGCTGTGGTAATGTATTCACAATAAGATAATTTTATTTGTCCCTTGTACACTGATATTTCATAGTAACTGTAATATTTAGAAGTATACATTAACTGATATATTGTATTTATGAAAAGGGAACTAATGCTGATCAGTTACATCAACCCCTAACGAAGAAGCCATTTTTCATATTTGAAATAAAGAGCTGGAAGGACAAAAAGCGCAATAGGGTCTTATCCGTATAATATGTTGGAAAAAAATATGGACACTAGTGCTCACCTGGTCAGGTTGTGTGCTCACAACCACTAAAAAGGCATAGGCTCCTACAGACCCTTTGGTACTGGAATCAAATAGGTTAAACCTGTACTGCTGTTAGAAGGATGATGAGCAGACAGAAATCTTCATCAGGTTCGCTGTGGTTTATTCTGATGAAGAAGTTTGATACTTTGACACACCTTGACCAATAAACCGCAGTCTTGGATTCCTGTCTCCTCGTCATCCTTCCCATGGAAGCCCATTTTTAACTCATTTGATTCCAGTTACTTTTTATATTTGTACTTTTGCCTTTCCATTCCCCTTCCAAAAGCCATAACATTTTTTTTTTTTCATCTACATAGCAGTATGAGGGCTTGTGTTTTTGCAGGATGAGTTGTAGTAGGCCCCCAGATGTCACTATAGAAAGGGGAGTGATGTGCGCCTCAGTGAACCCACACACTTTTCTAATGGACTAGTCATCCAAAATGCCTAGTCCCTGGTCTGTCCTGCAAACGCAGCCAGTGTCTGGTTCAAATTGTCCTTGGTTCTGGCAGCATGAATCTCATGACAGGTTCCCTTTAAAATCAGGCAAACACTGTAAGGGCTCGGTCACACTGGCAAGTAGCATCTGATGATTCTCTCATGCGAGAGAATAGGATGTTATATGCAGATGACCCTCGGCTCAAATGCTCCTGCGAGTGTGAGCCTAGAGTCATTTTACTGTGATCCAATTCTCTCGCATGCGAGAATCTGATCACAGGTTAGGAGAAGACGGAGAATTTAATTTCTCCATCTTCTCTGTTCTGTGAGTCGGCATATATCAGACTGCACTTGGATGACATCTGAGTGCAGTCTGATGCTTTTCATGTGTAACGGGGACCAAGGGGGTAGTCGTGGCTCAGGGTGGCAATACTGGCACACCCTGGCCCTCTGTCACATAAATACATTGTCCCTGTGGTTGTGCCTTTGTTGGTTCACTTACTTGCACATCAGAGTCCTCGCCAGTCTGCTGAGGGTTTCCTTTCCCAAATACCATGCAAAGACAGGCAGAGTCCAGATCAAGCTTTATACAAATAGCTTTACTCAGTTCTTGCTTCAGCTTGTCCAGATTAGTCACAGGTACAACACAGGATCCTTCACACATCATAACCTTTCTTTTCCCTGTGTGGTCCCCACTTCTCCAGGCATATTGCAGGTTCGTACCATTATCTCTGGTACCGCAGTGTTCTGTCTGGCCAGCCTAACTACGTTCAGGTGTTCCCTGTCTGTTTCGCCCCGGACATTTAGGCGTCTTCCTGCGTAGTTTACTGCGACCATGTTGAAGCTGCACTGTATGCCATCTCCTCCCATGTAACTGTTGCCCCTAGGCCCAGGATGAGCTGGACTCCTTTACTTAAATGTTGCGTGGCACAACTGCCCTGTCCGGGCTCCCAGGCCCTACTGACTAAATGCAGGAAGCTCTCCATACTTTACACCAGTTGGCCCCTCCTAATCAACTAGTTCCTATCCCATTGCTATCTTATACTTTTGTGCCCCCCTCTAGTGGGCTAATCTAATTCCTACACTTTCCCTACGCATAACATATTTACATTGTGTTACACAGCATAGTAATATTATTATAATACGCATAACATATACAGTATCTAATATACGTTCTAGATCAGCATCATACATGTTTCACAGTATTGGAGGTTAAACACACCAGCTTAACACAGGCAGGAAAGTGGACACCAAATAGTCTTTGTACTGTCTTTACACACGGCACCCATAGACTTGTATGGGTGCATGCAGTCCTGCATACACTGTCAATCGCAGCATGAATAGATTTTTATATTTTTTTTCTCAAGGAACTTTATTCCTCTCGTCAGCTTTCCGGCCCTGACTGACATTGACTCAGCATTGGGTTCTGCTGTCACACAGTGTCTGGGCGCAGTTACAGACGCCGCTCTCTATACTCAGAGCAGTGACTAAACCCGTGTTGGTGTCGCCCCCGTGACTGAAACCGAATGTAGCCGTGGGGAGTAAAGTTAATGTCTCCCTGCAGCTAAGTGCAGGTGCCAGGCAGGTTAGTAATGCTATTAACCCACAAATTAACCGTACCCTGTTTCCCCGAAAATAAGACACCGTCTTATATTAATTTTTGCTCTGAAAGTTGCACCATGCCTTATTTTCGGGGGGGGGGGGGGGGTCTTATTTTCATGAGAAACATTCCAGCGCGCTTTACCCTTACATAAGGAACGTTCTGTAGCGTAAAACCAGTAGTCAGACATATAGAGCATTCAGCAGAAAAGCAGACAACAAATCAAAGTAACACACTACGGTACGGTACTGTGATTGCTTGACTCCCACAAAACATAAGGGCTCTAAAATGGCTCCCACACACTTTCTGGACACTGTACCGCTACCGTAACCATCACCCACAGCAGTTCCTTTACCGTAGCAGCCCCATCATCATTTTGCAGCCCCAAATATTCCCATCATCCCATTGCAGCCCTCATCATCCCTTTACAGTCCCCAATACAGCACCCCAATCATTCCATTACAGCCCCCATCATTCTACAGTACAGTATTGCAGCCTCCCATCATCCCGGTATCCCACTGCAGCCTCCCATTATCACAGTATCCCACTGCAGCCTCCCATCATCCCGGTATCCCACTGCAGCCTCCCATTATCACAGTATCCCACTGCAGCCACCCATTATCACAGTATCCCACTGCAGCCTCCCATGTGTGTACCGTACACACACACACCCATACACAGACACAGACACACACACACTTTCACTTTCTTACTGGTTTCCTCCGCGGTACTGCTTTCAGTGCTTTGGTGGTGCAGGAGCCCTGGGCCAATCAGAGCGCAGGAGCCCTGGGCCAATCAGAGCGCAGGAGCCCTGAGCCAATCAGAGAGCAGGAGCCCTGGGCCAATCACAGCCCAGGAACAATCAGAGGCTATGGATGACATCAGCTGGCCCATGGTTCCTGCGCTGTGATTGGCGTAGGGCTCATGGGCGGAGATCAGCACACAGCTTCGAGGCTGTGATTAACTCCTGCAGTGGCGGGCACCGTAGGGCACCAGACAGCGAGAGCAGATACAACTGCATGCCCCATGCACAGAACAAGGTATGCCTTATTTTCGGGGGGGGGGGGGTGCCTTATATTAGCAGGCACAGTGCTCCTCCTAGCATGCCTTACTTTCGGGGGGGGCGCCCTATTTTCTGGGAAACAGGGTATATGTACAGGCTAATAGCGTTTTCTGGTGACAAGTTCCCTTTAATGTCAGTCATTCCTACAATTTCAGATTTTATTTGACGTCTGCACTAAAAATCAGAAACTTCTCTTCTACAATTAAAAACTCTATACATTGATATAAATTATGCAATATAATACCAGAATATAGGAAGATTTATGCATGATTTATCATATCTTTAACTGCAATGTCTAGCTGCACAATCCTTTGAATAAAGCAGGTAAGTTAATTGAGAGCAAAATTATGATTTGACATTTCAATCCATATCCAATTAGTATATTGCAAGTATCCTGGTAATGAAATAATAATGGTGTAATAAAAATGGCTGATGGATGTATGAGAAGCTCCAGTGTTTTGTAGGTCACATTTCTATTCGCTTTTATCTATTTTAAGAGCCTCCATAGTGTTTAGTGAGTTTTCTGCACATCACTTCATGATACATTTCTGTTCAAATAAGTCTGTTTTACTCAGACATATAATAGACACTAAATGTTGGCTTAACAAGAGCATCATATAAAATATTCAGGTCAGCTACTGACTGAAATATGTATCATCTGTGCCACTAGGAATTCCATTATTTTGATCATTATTGTTATTAGTGGAAATTGTATTCATGTATGGGGTCTGTTGCATCGATTATTCAGATGGAGTCTCAGGACATTCCCTTGATTATTTTTTTCCACATTCTAAAAATGCACACCAAATGAACCTCAAAATAATCAGTGGCTCTACTTCTGTCTGCATAACTGATGCAAAGGATCACTTATTCTGATAAATAATAGGCAAACAAAATCTCTGAATGAACATGTGAATAGAGCCTTAAATGTTGTACGTCGAAAAACACTTTCTCCATTTTAACTGCCTCCATCTTTTTTTGGCTGCTATGTTCTTTCTAATTTATTGCGCACTCACACCTTCAGTGAATTCTATCTCCATCATTTGCTCTCTCCTCCACTCTCTCACGTACAGCTCACATGCTACTTTAACATTATTAAAAATCATTTAAAACAATCCTCTTCCATGGTACAAAGTAGGCAATGCACTCACAAATCACCAAAACTTCTACTGATTAGAGATGAGCGTATTTGTTTGGAAAACATTCGCCAATCCCAAAGTCAGCACAGAAGTAGCGCATTCAGACTCGTGTTCTGATTCCCCTGCATTTTTCCTCAAAGTCAGCAAAATTCGGTCATAGTTTGGTAAATATAAGAACACTAGCTGAAGAGCCAGGCATTGCCAATCATAGTAACTAACTGCTGTCTCACTCTCTCCCTCCACAGCCCCATTCTCCACTCGCTGTCCATCTCTCTCCATCCGCCAGCCCGCATTCTCAATCAGCAGCCTCGCTCTCCATCCACCGTCCTGCTCTCTCCCTCAACAGCCCCTGTCTCTACTGGCTGTCCTGCTCTCTCCCTCCGCGGCCTCGCTCTCCATTCAGCGTCCTGCTCTCCACTTGCCATCCCGCTCTCTCCTTCCGCAGCCCCTGTCTCCACTGACCATCCCGATTTCTCCTTCAGCAGCCCAGCTCTCCACCCGCATCCCACTCTCTCCCTTAACAGCCCCGCTCTCCACCTGCCATCACGCTCTCTCCTTCCACAGCCCCGCTCTCCACCCAATGTCCTGCTCTCTCCCTCTGCAGCCCCACTCTCCTTGCGCCGTACTGTTCTATCCCTCAGCAGCCCCGCTCTCTCCCTCCACAGCCTCGCTCTCTCCTTTCACAGCCCTGCTGTCCACACGCCGTCCCGCTCTATCCCTCCGCAACCCCCCTCTCTATGTCCCGCACATTCCCTCTGCAACCCTGCTCTCCATCCGCCAGTAGGTGGGGGTATGTGGAGTGGGTGTGGCTTCATACGTACACACACACACACACATATACACTCAGCTTTATATATATATAGATACCAAAAAAGATGTGGTGTAACAAAGTACATATTCCCTAAGCATAGGATACTCTCACAAACTGCAAAGAATGAATGAAAGACCATAGAGAGCTTAGATATCCTAATAATTGAATGGATTTGTACGGATTTTAGTGGGGAAACCTTACCATATACGTCCTTCACATTGAGTAATATATATTGTAACATAAATTTTGATCCAGGTTTCTATGGTCTCCCCACTTATTTTATTATAATAATTGCCTTCCGTTGCTCCATGGTTGCACTGCTGCCCATCTGTCTTTTATTACAGATAAATTGGTGTATGGATTTGTTCACATTATAACTGTCTTGTTCATGTGTATTTATTTATTAACTGGGGAACAATTTGAAAAAAAATTTCTGTTGAGTTAGGTTTTTGAGCTGATTTATACTAAAATTGGCATGCTGATTCCAAAAATGTAGTCAGTTTTTTTCTATCACGTCAAGTTTTTCCTCCTCAACTTACCTGCCATAGAAGCACAATTGCACTGATTTCTGTAATAAGTACAATTTGACTCATATAGAGCTACGTGGCAACTTGTAAGAGTAGCCACAATTGAGACAGTGTGGTGAGAGGTGTGTACAGCTCCCAATACGTCATAATTATCAATATCTTTACACAAAAAATGTATCATAGTAGGAATAAATAGGATTTGTGATAGCTTTTCTCTTTACATTGGGCGCTTAGTTGTAATTTATATATCTTTTATGATTTTTTTCTTTGTTAGTTTTCAAAGCTTGTAACTTTCCATCTCAGTGTTTTATTTACTTATGTACATATTTCCTTTGTTTCAGATCATGTCTGCTCCTTCTTCCTCTCGTCGTAAATGCCTAAACAATCCTGACTCCTTCTGCTATATTTGTGGTGTTTTCACCATTCCAGTTCAAAGGGCAAACATCAGTGCATTTGTCAAACAAGCATATTTTGCATATTTTAAAGTAAAACTCGGTGATCAAGATAAGCCATGGGCCCCTCACATAGTGTGCAAGCAGTGTGTCGAGAGTTTACGGATGTGGACTAAAGGAACACGTGAAAAGTTGGCATTTGGTATCCCCATGGTGTGGAGAGAGCAAAAAAGTCATTCCACAGACTGTTACTTCTGTTTAGTGAAAACATCAGGATTTAACAGGAAAAATAAAAGTAAAATAGAATATCCAAATCTACCGTCAGCTATCAGACCAATGCCTCATTCAGCTGAAATTCCAGTGCCAGTTTTCGAACAGCTACCATCTCTAGAAGTTCTGAGTGATGTTGACGAACACAGTGACAGCAATGATGCAGAATTTGAAAGTCACAAGGATTCAGTTCGTAAGGGATTTGATCAACACGAGTTAAATGATTTAGCACGTGAATTGGGCTTATCAAAAAAAGCTTCAGAATTACTAGCATCAAGGCTGAATGAGAAACAGTTACTTGAACAAGGAGCGAAGGTATCATACTTTCGTACTAGAGAAAGTACATTTTTGCAGTACTTTCGTTGTGACAGCGGTTTTGTGTTTTGCCATAATATTCCTGGTTTACTACAAGAATTAGGGCTTTCAATGTACAATCCAAATGAATGGTGACTGTTTATTGATAGCTCAAAGCGGAGTCTTAAGTGTGTCCTTCTACACAATGGCAATTTATTTGGTGCAGTCCCTATTGGGAATTCTGTCTCTCTTCGTGAAGAACATGGAGATGTAAAGAGAGTTATTGAGTTATTGAAATATGACACACACAATTGGATCATCTGTGTTGACCTTAAAATGGTTTGCTTCCTTCTTGGTCAGCAACGTGGGTACACAAAGTATCCCTGCTTTCTCTGTATGTGGGATAGCAGAGCTCGAGAAAAGCATTGGGTTGAGTCGAATTGGCCTCCAAGATCTGGTCTTAAACCTGGAGATCCTAACATTCTACATCAGCCACTTGTTGACAGGAAGAATATACTATTCCCACCTCTGCACATAAAACTAGGTCTCATGAAGCAATTTGTAAAAGCATTGCCAACTGACGGCGACTGTTTTAAGTACATCATGTTGGCACTTCCTGGACTGTCCATTGAAAAAATCAAGGCTGGTGTGTTTGATGGTCCACAAATTCGACAGCTCATCAAAGATGAACATTTCACCGGGACTATGTCAGATCTTGAGAAGAATGCTTGGTTATCATTCAAAGACGTCGTCAAGAACTTTCTTGGAAATACATGTGCAAGTAATTACAAAGAAATTGTTCAGAAACTATTGGAGAGCTACAAAGCGCTTGGTTGCAACATGAGTATTAAACTACATTTTCTGCATTGCCATCTTGCCAACTTTCCGGAAAATCTTGGTGCTGTTAGCGATGAGCAAGGTGAACGATTTCACCAAGATTTGAAGGTTATGGAAGAAAGACCGTTACCAGGGTAGATGGGATGTACATATGATGGCTGACTATTGCTGGAGCATCAAACGTGATTGTCCTCAAGTTAAACACTCCAGAAAAAGCTATAAATGTACATTTTTACCTTAAATACTTGCATATATATATATATATATCCTTTGTAAAAAACATGATAGTGTTAAAAAACATATTTGTCATGCCTATTTCTTATATATTTCATTTTTTGTTCATATTTGTACTATTTAAAAAAAAAAAAACAACTTTTTAGGTACAGTAGTTTACATATTTTTGAGAAGACAAAAATCCTATAGTTCAAAAACTTGACGTGATAGAGAAAAATTGAGATCATTTCTGGATTCAGCATCCAAAAATTAATTAAGAACAGTTGTCTGACCTAACGCCTAAAAAATTGCGTTCCCCATAATTTTTGTACCTTTTGACATGACAAGTCTTTAATATACATATGCATTCTCTTTATAAGGTTAATCCATACAATTATTATTTTTTTTTAAAAAATAACTTAATGTGTGTACATTCCGACAGTCAATCAGGGCCCAGAAACCATCCATGACGTCCAGACACAAGGGCTTCTGCCATTGGCTGCCGAAATCACATATCCTTTTCCATATAAAAAGTGGACATGTTATTTTGCTGGCACCATATCCTCAGGGTAACAGGGCAGAGAGGCGCTCCTGCTGCTGCTACTGAATAGTGAGAAAGTTATTCAATCAGCAGAAACATAGGATCCTGTGTGGCTGTGAAATCGACCTTCCAGCAGATCAATCATTTTTGCTCATTGTGTGATCCAGAGACACCAGAGCACATCTCAGCATATAACTCTTTTGTGCTGCTAATATTGTGCTTGAGCCAGGAGTCCACATTTGAGAATCTAAATTGTTTGTTGTAGTGCCTGTGTCACGATCCATGCTGGATTGTGACAGATAAAAGCACATGTAACCTTTTTTTCTTTCCTTTAAGCTGTTTGCTTAAAGTTAGTTTTGCCCCCAGTGGCCATAAGGGTCTTTACACAGTGGTGTCTTTAGTTCTTGTTTTGCTCCCGGTGGTGGCTAGTATTATTACACGGAAATCACTAGCAGGTGTGACTGCTCTGGCTCGTGCCTATAAAGGAGAGTCAGGTGGTCTCACTCACTGTTGGTGATATTGGTCATTTCCAACTATCCTTGGTGGAGGAAGGAGCTAGAGAAGAGTTACTTGCAGCTCAGTCAGAGTCCTGGTGTGGAAGGAGCAACAGTGAGGAGTTCCTTGTAGCTCTGACAAAGCTTTGGTGAAGTAGCAGCTATTCAGGAGGAAAGCTGCACTCAGGTGCTGGACTCTGTTGCTGGGAGCAATAGCAGCAGAGCAAGGCTAAGTGGTTTTTCCCTGTTTGTAACTTTCCTTATGTGTGTTTTAGTGCAGTGGTGGGATTAGTTTCTGCACCGTCCAATTCATTAGAAAGGGATAGGTGAAGGGCGAGCTAGCGTTTTTAGGTATCCTGCTCGTCGCCAGGTGCGGAACCTGCCTAGGGACCGTCAGGAGTGTAGAGTGTTATGAATGAATCACCAAGGAGGAAAAACAAAAAGCAAGCTAAGCCCAGAAAACCGGAGAGGTTGGTAACTAGCGGATTGCAGACCCCTGATCTTATCCACAACAACTAGCAGTAGCCGTGGAGCGTGCCTACGGTGGTCCTAGACGCCTCGTCACGGCCGGAGAACTAAATAAGCCTAAAGAAAGAAAAGGGAAAATCTAAACTGCCCCAGAGCAGACCCCAAAGCAATAGACAGCCCCCAACATGTATTGTCGGTGAAACAAGATGAAAACACAGATAGAAAGATAGGCTGAGCAAACGGTGGGGCCCACACTAACTAGAAAGGATAGGAAAGGAAAGCTGCTGTCTGCAATCCAAAAAAACCCTGCCAAAAAGATGTCCAACACGTCTGATAGGAAAAAGCCCTGAAGTCGCTAGACTTCAAATCCCTATATCAGCACTCAGGTATATTCTGAAGACAGAGCAAAAGAGATCAACTGATCAGGGACAAAAACAAACTGAAATAATCAGAGGCAAAAATGGGAATTCAGCACAGCCCCAGCCGGGACTGGCTGAACACAAAAAACTAAGTAACCAGACCAAAACACATATGAGCAATAGCAGAGCAAACTTAGCTTTGAGAAGGTAGGAACTGAACTGGAAACCAGAAGCCACAGGCAGGAGAAATCACCAGAAAGAAAATAGGGAGTCGACTGCCTTAAATCCAATCAGAGACTCCTGATGTCCAATCGCAGTCCTCCTCCACAGGTGGCAGGTCTCTGCCATTTAGATCAGCTTCATTACCTCCTTTCACCAGCAGAGGGAGTCCAGATAGAGAACTCACTACTCCTCTGTCAGCACAGCCAGCTCCATCACCCTCACCAGAAGCCAGAGGTGAACCAGAAAATGCATTCACAACAGCAGAGACACTGACTCAGGGGAGTGCAGGAGGTCCCCACGTCCCCGTTCCCTATTGCAGGGCCCTCCATTGTATCGGTTTCCCTGGTGTTTCCCTTATCTCTGTAAATTCACTCTGCTGGAGGCGGTGTATCCAGATACACGTGTAACTATTGAAATTCGCCTGCTGGAGGTGGTGTATCCGGCTGCACGTTTCATTGTTTAAATTCACCCTGCTGGAGGTGGTGTATCCAGGGTCATGGGTGTCATAGAAATTCACCCTGCTGGAGGCGGAGTATCCAGTCACCCTTGACATCACATTATCACCAACCATACATTTTTTCTACTGAGTCATGGACCCAATGCAGACCTTTGCCCAAAAGCTGCAGATCTTTACTGATGAGATTAGGGGACTGCGTTGTAGTGCAGGAGGTCCCCACGTCCCCGTTCCCTATTGCAGGGCCCTCCATTGTATCGGTTTCCCTGGTGTTTCCCTTATCTCTGTAAATTCACTCTGCTGGAGGCGGTGTATCCAGATACACGTGTAACTATTGAAATTCGCCTGCTGAAGGTGGTGTATCCGGCTGCACGTTTCATTGTTTAAATTCACCCTGCTGGAGGTGGTGTATCCAGGGTCATGGGTGTCATAGAAATTCACCCTGCTGGAGGCGGAGTATCCAGTCACCCGTGACATCACATTATCACCAACCATACATTTTTTCTACTGAGTCATGGACCCAATGCAGACCTTTGCCCAAAAGCTGCAGATCTTTACTGATGAGATTAGGGGACTGCGTGGTGAGTTGGTGCAGAAACTGCAGCTGTTGGTGGGCTTTGGGGGCTTGGTTCAGGAACAGGCTCAGCCAGAACCCATGATATCCCTCCCTGACAGGTTTTCTAGAGGGAGAGATCAATTCTTGGTTTTTCAGCAAGCCTGTAAATTATACTTCAGGCTGCACCCTCGTTCATCAGGGAGTGAAGAGCAATGGGTGTGAATCATTATGTCCCTTCTTAAGGGGGAACCCCAATCCTGGGCCTTCTCCCTGCCGGACGATTCACCATCATTAGAGTCCGTGGACGAGTTTTTTGCGACTTTGGCGCTAGTGTATGGGGATCCTGATGGCGTCTCCCTGGCAGAATCCAGACTCCGTAGGTGTAAACAGGGAGCCCGGGTTGCTGAGGAGTACTGCTCAGAGTTTAGGAGGTGGACCACTGACACTCAGTGGAATGACCCTGCACTTAGGAGTCAATTTGTGCAGGGTCTGTCTCCAAAGTTACAGGATACTCTGGTGCAGTACGCCGCCCCCAGGTCGCTGGAGGCCGCCATGTCCCTTACCATCGAGGTGGATAGACGCCTTAGGGAGAGACATAAACAAAATGTGCCCCCTGTTGTCCTTGCAAGGGAGGAGGACCCACCAGTGCAGATGGAGGAACCCAGTCAGCCCGGTGTTGTTGGTACAAAAAAGGGGTTGTCTGCAGCTCGCCGTGGTGGGGGGTATGCTTTTCCTGTGGGAAGCCGGGCCATTTCATGGGAGCCTGCCCAGTGCGTGCCAAGTTTCCAGACGAACCCATGCAAGTAGGAGGAGCTAGTTTGTTTTACAGGGCTGCCTACGGTTCAGGTAGTGGTGTCGGCATGTCCTTAAGGCTTGCCCTATGCGCGCCAAATTATCTATGCCATCTCAGAAGCCGCATTCCCCTGGTCGCTTGGAGGGAGGCGACCAGGGAGTGGATATTTCCTCCATTTTGCCCTCCCAAGGTACTATGTCAGCGGAGGTGTTGGCTGGCGGGGTACCGGAGGTGATACCGGTGCTTGTGGACAGCGGAGCAGGAGTCAGTCTCGTGGATGCTCTCTTTGTCCAGACTCATGGCCTGAGGTGTAGGACACTAGCACAACCTATAAGTGTTCAGGCCATTAACTCTGTTCCACTGAGCCAGGGGAGCTTGACTCAAGTCGTAGAGAATATCCATCTGCGGATAGGACATCATGAGGAGTCCTTGGCATGCTATGTCTTGGAGGGAATGCCAGTGTCTATTGTTTTTGGCCTCCCTTGGCTGAAAAAACACAACCCGGTAATAGATTGGCGGGCTAGGGAAGTAGTCAGCTGGGGGCAGTCGTGTGAGGACTGCTGCCTAGAGGCTACTGTCTCTGCCTTCTCTCTGCAACTGGCCCCTTCCTCTCCTGTGGGAGCAGCAGAGGTGCTGCAGGAGAGTAGGGGCAAGTCTCAACCCTCACCATTAGCCAACCCTGGGAGGTGCAGACCTCGTGGTGGAAGGGGTTGGAGGGTGGTGAGCCCCTTGGTGAATTGCGGGGGTGTGAGTGTGGTGACACAGAGGGACGCCTCTGTTGTCAATTCCAGTAAGAGTTCACTGTATTGTGACAACCTAATGTATGGCAATAAACATTCACGTTCGGACCTGTTTGTGAATGAGCATGTATGGGTGGCCACCAAAAAACATCCAGTGGAAGTGTGTTGCGGAGTCTTGCCAGCTTGATTTACCCCCAAACATGCACATACACAACCCGTTCCCCAGGTTGGCGCTTTGGAGATGTGTGGTGCCTCCAGAACATACATTGCCAATACCAGCGGTGCTCGTTTGTCATGAACCTGAAGTTCAGGTAGTGGCTGGGGTGAACTCTGGATCTGGGCGTCCCCTCTGTAGGTGGTTCCTTGATGAGGAGCGGTCTTGAGGGTCCATAGGCCCCACATTGAGGGAGGGTACTGTCAAGATCCATGCTGGATTGTGACAAGTAAAAGCACATGTAACCTTTTTTTTCCCTTTAAGCTGTTTGCTTAAAGTTAGTTTTGCCCCCGGTGGCCATTAGGGTCATTACACAGTGGTTCTTTAGTTCTAGTTTTGCCCACGGTGGTGGCTAGTATTATTAAACGGGAATCACTAGCAGGTGTGATTGCTCTGGCTCTTGCCTATAAAGGAGAGTCAGGTGGTCTCACTCACTGTTGGTGATATTGGTCATTTCCAACTATCCTTTGTGGAGGAAGGAGCTAGAGAAGAGTTCCTTGCAGCTCAGTCAGAGTCCTGGTGTGGAGGGAGCAACAGTGAGGAGTTCCTTGTAGCTCTGACAAAGCTTTGGTGAAGTAGCAGCTATTCAGGAGGAAAGCTGCACTCAGGTGCTGGACTCTGTTGCTGGGAGCAATAGCAGCAGAGCAAAGCTAAGTGTTTTTTCCCTGTTTGTAACTTTCCTTATGTGTGTTTTAGTGCAGTGGTGGGATTAGCTTCTCCACCATCCAATTCATTAGAAAGGGATAGGTGCAGGGCGAGCTAGGGTTTTTAGGTATCCTGCTCGTCACCAGGTGCGGAACCTGCCTAGGGACCGTCAGGAGTGTAGAGACACTGACTCAGGGGAGTGCAGGAGGTCTCCACGTCCCCGTTCCCTATTGCAGGGCCCTCCATTGTATCGGATTCCCTGGTGTTTCCCTTATCTCTGTAAATTCGCCCTGCTGGAGGCGGTGTATCCAGATACACGTGTAACTATTGAAATTCGCCTGCTGGAGGTGGTGTATCCGGCTGCATGTTTCATTGTTTAAATTTGCCCTGCTGGAGGCGGTGTATTCAGGGTCTTGGGTGTCATAGAAATTCACCCTGCTGGAGGCGAAGTATCCAGTCGCCTGTGACATCACTGCCTGCATCTCTGCCTTACAGTCCCTCCCTCTCTACAGAGACATCAGTGTGCTCACTGCCAAGGCTCCCGTCCTGCTCCTTCCGGGTCTGCTGCTGCCCGAGGTGCGTGCATGCCTAGCAGATCTTGTGATTAGAGTGCACGTGCTCACTTTTTCTTTCTTAAAGGATCCACACGTGTTCCTCTAAGAGTCCCCAGCCAATAGCTGGAGGTCATATAATGCTCAAATTATGAATATAACAAAGGCCTTAATATATTATCATAAAGAAATACCCTAAAAAGATACTTTATTGATTAAAAACCAAAACATTGGTTATACACCAAAAACCGTGACAAAAACAAAAAACAAAAAGTGTTCAACAAAACCCCATAAGGGAAAAACTAGGAAGCCCTGGTGTATCGCCTAAGCTCACACCTGCCTGGCAGAGGAGTTTAGCACCCTAGGGGGGAACGTTGTGGCGCCCCCGCTCAACGATGGCTTACCCTAGGGGCCCTGATGTACCCTACAGCTACTAAGGGAGACCTACTGCCCGATGTCTAAAGGGACCCCTTAAACTAGACATAGATAATCCTGCTCTAATGAGGGCTCTAGTTCCCTTTCAGATTAAAAACAACAGAACACAATTGGCATAAGGTTGTATAATGGGTGACCAAGCACAATCCAAAGCCTTACAGATATAAAACCACTGATAATCGAGTAGAAGATACAGTACACAGCTACCAAATTATTGAATGCCAATTGTGTTCTGTTGGTAGCTGAGTACTTTGCATAATTAAGCAAAATACTATAAAAAAGGTGACATAATAAACGGGGTTAGTGATCTGCCTTGATCCTCCCATACAGAGGCACACGTCTCCATCTGGTCATTCTCAGTTGCTAGCAATATCTTGTGGATTAATTTGGAAATCACTTGGTCAACCGTGAAGGGTTAATTTAGCCCACCCCAACAGCTGGTGCCAACGTGGGGGCCCCCGAATAGGAACGCCTCTGCCCCAGAGGACAACTAGACAAAGGACCCTCAGACCGGACACAAGCACTGGAAAATTGGGACTGATCATCCCCCACGACAACCACGGTAAGTTGGCAGTTATACTGTTCAGACTGATCGTTGGTGTGGTTTTCCTGTGCTTGTTGCTGCAAAGAGGATCTGAGGTTTGTCCTTGATGGTGGGGTAATTCTTGGGTGGAATCACATAGAGGTGCAGTCCCGTTGGTGGCCCAGTGTTCGAACCGTACCTCATAAGGGACGGACACCCCAGATTGACCAGTGATTGTGACTCTCTTTATAGTCAAGATATCCTGAAATCCTGAACACTGTTAGTATCAGGCGTGGTGTTGTGATAGAAGATTTGGTAGGATACATAACTCAGGTATATATAGATTTATATACATATAACCAGAGGTGTCCGGAGGGATAGTCTGAGACACAATCCCCCTTTCACTGAGTGCCGAGTTGGAATTTTGGGCATCCCAGAGGGGGATAGACCCAGTGGAACAGACTGAACGGCTGCTCCAGTACTGTGCACAACTGAGAATGAGAATCATGTTTCCGTGGAAGAAAAAGAAGAATTTTGTGGCTTGGCACATGAATTGTGTGATGAAGGTGTTAGGAAGAATAGAGGAAGTGAATTCTGATTGCTTCTGTTATTGCTATGTTGAAGAAGGAAAATTGTCTATTATTATGACATGGACTGGATGTTTTGTAGTGCAAGAAAGTGACCGTGGAACTGAGAAAGTGACAGAGTAATGTGCCAGAAAGACTCCGGAGGATGCATTAAAAGTAGAAAAAAAGTTTTCAGAAGAATTTAACCCGCTCTGCATTAGCAGGAAAAAAAAGTAAACCAGCAGCTGCAGCTGCTCCAGTTCCCCCTCCAATCTCAGCCCCCACAGCAGATGTGAACACACAGCTTGTTCCTTATCAGTGGCACACACAGCAAACTCAATAGAAAACAAGAAAAAGCTACTGACCATAACACTGGGATCACACACTAGGTCAAAATAATATAAATTTTATTAAATGTCAAAACAGACCAAGACACCATAAAAACAGTTAAAAAGTCACTAAATGACAATAAATGAACCTACATAGAAAACGGAGTATAACGCCATAGAGTCAATAAACATGAATGGTTATAATATCAAAAATTATTCGCTCTTTATTAGTACAGGTGCATAAAAGGTGTACATTACAAAATACAATCATATGATCAGATGTCGGATATGACACTAAGAAAGAGAGGGGATGGATACACCGCACATGTATGGTAAATGCAATGGTACAAAAAATGATAATACATAATAAATTATGGAAAGGTAACCATGCTTACCCATAAGGAAAGTGCATGTGCGTAGTGTCCAGCCCCAGAGCCCCTACGCACGTTTCGCGCTGGGCTTCATCGGGGGGCATGCGTAGGGGCTCTGGGGCTGGACACTACGCACATGCACTTTCCTTATGGGTAAGCATGGTTACCTTTCCATAATTTTCCCCACACCTTTTTGCACATAGCACTTTACTGGAAGGTCCTGTATGAATTCCCCATGTCTTTTGGTATGTACTTCACTTTGGTAGTAACACTAGACGGCCAAGTGTGAGACTCTTCAGCATGGGTATCAGTCTTTATGAAGGTTTTTGGGGCTATGTATTATCATTTTTTGTACCATTGCATTTACCATACATGTGCGGTGTATCCATCCCCTCTCTTTCTTAGTGTCATATCCGACATCTGATCATATGATTGTATTTTGTAATGTACACCTTTTATGCACCTGTACTAATAAAGAGCGAATAATTTTTGATATTATAACCATTCATGTTTATTGACTCTATGGCGTTATACTCCATTTTCTATGTAGGTTCATATATTTCTAAGGGAGTTGTCCTCTTGTTTATGCCATTATGAACGTTCTTTTTTCTAGATAGGAAAAAGTATCATGTTCATTGCTATGTTGGATTATGTTAAATGACAATAAAGTTGTACCTTGAAGGGTCAATAATATAACCCTACAAAAAACTCCCCTAGTACATAAGTATCATGATAGTGATGGCTGATCATAATGAAAACGACATAATTGGAGCATAGTACCAATCAGGTATATTGTAATACAAATACATGGATGTAATCGTTAATGCAAATACACCAATCATGAAGTACAAAATGCTGCACCATAGATCTGTACACCAATGGATCAATATTCCAGTTGAAAAAATCTCCAGTAAGGGAATAGTAAACCCAAAAAGTACATCAGGGCCCTGATTGAAATAATTCAGAGCCCAATGATGTTCCTCCAGTAGAGTGCTAAAAAGAGTATGCAAGCACTCGATAGCATATATTCGATCAAATTACCTACTCAGGTGGCTATTATCAAAGTTAAGGCGCACGGTCCTAGGAACAGTCCACAGACTGTTGGCAACGCATTTGCAGATATGCAAGCAAAAGCTGCCGCTCTTTTACCCGTTGAACCAACCATACTAGCTATGGTGACCACACGCTCTCATCGTAAATAGTTACAAGAAGCATTGACCCTATAAGAACCTGATGATCTACAACAGACTGAAGTTTTCTGTCGGACCCCGCAAGACCGCTTAATGACAATGCAGAGAATGTCTCCAAAGGAAGAGGTGAAGCAATGGAAGACTGATGGGGCACGAATGGATAATGGTCTCTGGAAAAAGGACCAACTCGTGTGTCTCCCTAAGCGGATGTACCCTGCTATTGCCACATGGGCACATGGGCCTACACATTGAGGAAAGAATCAAGCCCTCGCACTGGTGCAAAAATTCTACTGGGCCCCGGGAATTTCCACAGTTTTGACAGCGCTCAACCATGCCTGTAATATCTGTCAGACCTGCAATCCTAGTCAACTTCAACGTGTACCCCCGAAGCATCTTGCTAAGCCCGACTATCCTTTCCAAAGGCTCCAGGTGGACCATATTATGTTACCTAAGTCTGGAAGTTATGAATACTGTTTGGTTGCTGTTGAAATGTTCTCCAGTTGGCCAGAAGCATTCCCTGTTACCAACATGACTGCAAAAACCACAGCGAAGAAACTAGTGATGGAAGTCATATGCAGATATGGGGTTCCAGAAGTTGTTGAAAGTGATCAAGGTTCGGCCTTTTCTTCTCATGTGTACCAAGAAGTTCTGACAATGCTTGTGTCGTCATGAGTCGTCCCGTCTCTGTCCCTGGATGCTGCGAACCCCGTTCATCTGCACTGCACAGGACGAGTATGTACCGGTGGGAACCTAGTACGCGGTCCGTGATAGGAGGTCTATTTCGATGGATTTTATAGTGGAATTACCCTCCTCTCGGGGCAAAGAATTCTATTCTGTTGGTGGTAGATGACCTTACAAAAGCTGTTCTCACTTCATTCCTTGCACTGGTCTTCCCTCAGCTAAGGAGATGATTGAGCTGGTCATTGAGAATGTGTTGCGGCTACATGGAGTTCCAGACGAGATTATCTCGGATCGGGGAGTGCAGTTTACATCCAGATTCTGGAAAGGATTTTGTTATGTGCTTGGTATCAATGTCTGTCTGTCCTCAGCATATCATCCGCAGACCAATGTGCAGATGGAGCAGACCAATCAGACTCTGGAGCAGTACATTCGGTGTTATACTAACCATTCCAGGATGACTGGTTGGAGTTGTTTCCTTTAGCAGAGTTCTATTATAATGATTACTCACAGAATGCATCCACTAAGGTTACACCCTTCTTTGCCAATTTGGGTTTTCATCCTAGTATTCTTCCCAGATCGCCGATTGATACTCCGGTGCTTGCAATAGATGAGAGGGTGGCAAGGATGAGACAAAATCTGGAAACTCTGAAAGAATCGCTATCTATCACACAGGAACGATAAAGGAGATCTGCCGATAGTTTCTGGAGACCTGCACCTATGTTTAAGATAGGAGACTGTGTGTGGTTATCTACGAAGAATTTAAAATTGAATGTTCCTTCACAGAAGCTGGGACAAATATTCATCAGTCCTTTCAAGATCACTGGGACCGTGAGCTCCGTTGCCTATCATCTGAAGTTGCAAAGGACTATGAAGGTACATCCTGTGTTCCATGTCTCCTTATTAACACCTGTGTCTCCGAATACCTTACAGGGTCGATTTACACCTCCTCCTCAGCCTGTGTTAGTGGATGGACATGAAAATTTTGTTGTGGACAAGATTTTGGACTCCATGATCTGCAGTACCTCATCAAGTGGCAAGGATATCCGTCTGAGAACTCTTGAAAGCCGGTGAGTAATATCTGTGCTTCTCAAAAGATTACTCTGTTCCACCAGAAATATCCAGAAATATCCTGAAAAACCTGGTTCTGGATAATCCTGAGGCCGTGTCAAAGGTGGGAGTAATGTAAGGATTCCAGATTTCCATTTTGAGCCTGTTTGCCTTATCCATCCAAGTTGGAGTCTTGCCTCTTGTCCTGTCATGGAACTTCCTGTCTGTCCTGTTATTTAAGTCTGGGTCGTGTGTTCCTCCTTGCCTTTGCTGTGGGTTCCTGAGCTCCTGCCTGTTGTGCTGGTGAACTCCCTGCTACTGCTGCTCGTTACTCAGTGGTCTGCCTCACCTTGTTCAGCTTCCTTCCATTTTCTGTGTGCTCCTGGATCCTGACCGGGTTTGCCTATTTTCCGTAATACTTGGGTGCTGCCTCTCACCTCAGAAGCTGCTGCTGTCTGTAAGAAGTGTAACTTCTTTATATCTTCTGGACTACGTCTGCTGGGCTGTGGTGTGGGACTTGAGCGGGACGTGTTAGCCCTTAAAGTCACCTTTAGAGACCTTCCCTTGTCTACGTTTCTTCTACGTATTATTGGACCCACAAACGAGTGCCGTACGCATGTGTGATCAAGTCAATGCTAGACTTAATTGTTTAAGAACTGTTTGCATTTCCAGTACACTGTTGCTAGATACCCACATTTAAGTACTGTATGCATACCCACTGATATCTTTAATGGACTTCCTCGTTTAAGTGCCTTGCGGACTCCTGCGTCATATCTTTGCTGGACTGGTTCATATTAGCGATCGTGTCCCGCTATTCAGTTTGCTGTGATTTACTTGTGCTGAGCACCTCGTTTCAATTGCAGGAATATCTGTATTAGTTCTGTTTGTATTTCCTTTTTGCTGCAGCTTTGTTTTCAGCCTGATTTTTCCCACACTATTAGATTCCTTAGTACCTACATAATTGTTACAGTCCCTGTTTTTTGGGGCATATGGGTTCCATCCTCAGTTTAGTTCATTTAATAGTAATCGCCCTTCTGGATTACTGGAAGGACAGTTTTCATCTTCTATTACTACCATATGGAAGGGTGTTACAAATAATTTGCGGAAGATGAGATCCAAATATAAAAGTGTAGCTGATCGGAGATGTTTGGTGGGTCCGGACCTGTGTGATAGTGCCTTGGTGTGTCTGTCCTCTAGGAACACTAAGCTGAAGGTTCCATCTTGGAAACTGGGTTCCAGGTTTATCAGTCCTTATAAGATCATAGCCATTGTCAATCCCGTAGAATTTCCCCTTGCTTTACTGCCTACCTTTAGGATCCATAATGTATTCCATCGATCGCGCCTCAAAAAATATGTTGCATCTTCAGTACCATCACCTCTACCACAGTCTCTTGTCATTTTTGATGGAAACTTGGAGTTTCAGATTGCGAAGATCTTGGATTCTCGTGTTGTTCTGAGAAGAGGATGTGGGTACCAGTATCTGATCTTCATGAGGCCAGACTGGTCCGGGCTTTTAACGTGGCACACACACATAGGCCTGGTCCTGAGGTTCCGGAGGTCCCTCATAGAAGAGTGGGTACTGTCACGGGGTTACCACGACAGTTTGGAGCCAGAAGACCGCAGCGTCTGATTGCTCTTAATCCGGCACTGAGAAAAAAGCACATCTCCTTCATTTTAAATTGGTTTATTTCTTCTGCCAGAAAAGGGGTTAATCGGCCATGTTGGAAATCCCTGTGCTCACAGCTAAGTTCGGTTAGCCACTCTTTAGCCCTTTATAATCTGGTCTGTGTTACAAATCCTTTTCAGAGCAAGCATTTGCTGCATGGCTAACAGAGGAAGAGGTGTTTTGAATGAGTCACCGAAGGAGGAAAAAACAAAAATACAAGCTAAGTCCAGAAAACCGGAGGGGTTGGTAGCTATCGGATTGCAGACCCCTGATCCTATCCACAACAACTAACAGTAGCCGTGGGGGTTCCTAAGATGCCCTAGACCCCTCGATCACAGCCGGAGAACTAAATAGGCCTAAAGAAAGAAAGGGGAAATCTAAACTGCCCCAGAGCAGACCCCAAAGCAATAGGCAGCCCCCAACATATAATGACGGTGAAGCAAGATGAAAACACTAACACAGATAGAAAGATAGGTTGAGCAAACGATGGGGCCCAAGCTAACTAAAAAGGACAGGATAGAAAAGCTGCTGTCTGCAATCTGTAAAAAACCCTACCAAAAAATGTCCCAACCATCTGATAGGAAAAACAGGCCCTGAAGTCGCTAGGACTTCAAAAAGACTATATCAGCACTCAGGTAAATTCTGAAGACAGAGCAAAGAGACAAACTGATCAGAGACAAAAATGGAACTCAGCACACCCCCGCCCGGGGATGGCTGAACTCCAAAAAACAAGGTAAACAAAACTAATAAGTTCACTAGCAGAGCAAAAACTTATCTTTGGGAAGCAGGAATCAGACTGGTCTCCAAGAATCCAGCAGAGAAATCACCAGCGACTCAGAAGGGCGTCGGCTGCCTCATATCCAGTCAGAATTTCCTGTTACCCAGTCATCATCTACCAGATCAGGTGTTTGGTACCTTCACCAGAAGAGGGAGATCATCAGACATCGACGCTGAAGGGGAAAATGAACTCACAACAGTACCCCCCCTTAAGGAGGGGTCACCGAACCCTCATCCACGCCACCAGGGCGATCAGGATGGGCCCGATGAAAGGCACAAACCAATCTTTCGGCATGAATATCGGATGCAGGGACCCAAGAATTATCCTCCTGGCCATAACCCTTCCATTTAACCAAATACTGGAGTCTCCGTCTAGCCAGGCGAGAATCCAGTATCTTCTCAACCTCATATTCCACATTACCTTCAACCAATACCGGGTCAGGAGGTGCCACTACAGGAACTACTGGCTCAACAAACCTCTTTAACAGAGACTTATGAAACACCTTATGGATCTTAAATGTAACAGGAAGAGCCAATCGAAAAGAGACTGGATTAAGAATCTCCAAAATCTTGTAAGGTCCAATAAATCGAGGTTTAAACTTTGAAGAAGCCACCTTCATAGCGATATTCTTTGATGACAATCAAACCATATCACCCACCTTAAACTGGGGACCAATGGTCCTATGCCGGTTGGAAAACCGCTGGGCCTTTTCCTGGGAGAGAGACAACTTATCCACCACTTGGTCCCAGATCTGGTGCATTCTCTCCACCACAGTGTCAACACCTGGGCAGGCAGAAGGCTCCACCTGCCCTGAAGAGAATCGATGATGAAACCCAAAGTTAAAAAAAAAAGGTGACATCAAAGTGGCAGAAGTAGCTCTATTATTTAAAGCAAATTCGGCCAAGGGCAAAAATGAAACCCAATCATCCTGATCAGCAGAAATAAAACATCTCAAATACGACTCCAAAGTCTGGTTTGTTCTCTCCGTCTGCCCATTGGTCTGAGGGTGAAAAGCAGAGGAGAAGGACAACTGAATTCCCAGCTTGGAACAGAAAGTCCTCCAAAATCTAGACACAATCTGAACTCCTCTGTCAGATACAATGTTCTCAGGAATCCCGTGCAAGCGAACCACCTGTTGCAAAAACAAGGGCACCAACTCTGAGGAAGATGGCAACTTAGGGAGTGGTACAAGATGGACCATCTTAGAGAATCTATCACAAATCACCCAAATAACAGTCATTCTCTGAGAGACAAGCATATCAGAGATAAAATCCATTGAAATATGGGTCCATGGCCTCCTGGGCACTGGCAAAGGCATCAATAACCCACTAGAGCGAGAACAAGGTTTAGACCGAGAGCAAGTCCCACAGGACTGCACAAAATTCCTGACATCACGAGACAAGGCAGGCCACCAAAAAGACCGACTGACCAAATCTCTAGTACCAAAAATACCTGGATGACCAGCCAATGCAGAGCAATGAACTTCAGACATCACTTTCTTCCTCCACTGGTCCGGAACATACAATTTTCCAATGGGACAACGCTCAGGTTTGTCCTCCTGAAACTCTTCCAGAGCATGTCTCAAATCGGGCGAGATGGCAGAAAGAACTACCCCCTCACCTAAGATGGTAGCAGGCTTGGTCACAACAGGAGAATCAGCAAAGAAACTCCTAGAGTGGGCGTAAGCCTTGACATTCTTAGTGCCCGGAAGAAAAGAGACCACAAAATCAAAACGTGTGAAAAACAAGGCCCACCTAGCCTGTCTAGGATTCAAACGTTTGGCCGACTCCAGGTAAATCAAATTCTTGTGGTCAGTAAGGACCACGACTTGATGTTTAGCTCCCTCCAACCAATGTCTCCACTCCTCAAATGCCAATTTCATGGCTAACAGTTCCCGATTCCCCACATCATAGTTACGTTCGGATGGGGAGAACTTTTGGGAAAAGAAAGCACAGGGATTCATTTTAGATGATACAGGATCTTTTTGGGACAAAACAGCTCCTGCACCAATCTCAGAAGCGTCCACCTCTACCTGAAACTGGAGTGAGACATCAGGTTGCCGCAAAACCGGAGCAGAAGTGAACCTTCGCTTCAGCTCCTGAAAGAAAAAAAACAGCCTCCGGAGATGAATTCAGCGCATCAGCACCATTCTTAGTCAAATCAGTCAATGGTTTGGCAATACCAGAAAAATTAGCTATAAATTTACGATAAAAATTAGCAAAACCCCAAAATTTCTGGAGGGCCTTCAAAGAAGTGGGCTGAACCCAATCATAAATGGCCTGTACCTTGGCCGGGTCCATTTCAATTGCTGACGGAGACAAAATAAATCCCAAAAATGAAATCCTCTGTACACCAAAAAGGCATTTCGATCCCTTGACATACAGGGAATTCTCCCTCAAAATCCGGAACACAGTCCGAACATGTTCCACATGAGAGTCCAAATCCTTGGAAAAGATCAAAATATCATCCAGATAGATGATCAAAAATTTATCCACCAAGTCTCGGAAAATATCATTCATGAAGCAATGGAAGACAGAAGGGGCATTAGTGAGCCCAAAAGGCATCACCAGGTACTCAAAATGTATTAAATGCCGTCTTCCATTTATCCCCATGCTTAATGCGAATAAGATTATATGCCCCCCTGAGGTCAAGCTTTGTAAACCAGCAAGCACCTTTAACTCTGGAGAATAGATCAGAAATCAGAGGTAACGGATACTGATATTTAACAGTAATTTTGTTGAGGGAACGATAGTCAATACAAGGCCTTAATGACCCATCTTTCTTAGCCACGAAAAAAAACCCAGCACCTAAGGGTGAAGAGGATGGTCTAATATGACCCTTCTCCAGCGACTCCTTAATATAGGATCGCATAGCCTCGTGTTCGGGTACAGATAAATTGAAAAGTCGACCCTTGGGAAATTTACACCCAGGGCTCAGCTCAATTGCACAGTCATAACTCCTATGAGGAGGCAAAGACGCAGACTCATTCTCACTAAATACATCATAATAATCAGCCAAATAGTCAGGAACATCATGCGACTGGGGAGAGGTGGAGAAAACAGGAGCATCACTAAGGGCACACCGACAACCCCAACTCACCACAGACACAGATTTCCAATCCAAAACTGGATTATGGATTTGCAACCAGGGAAACCCCAGAACAATGGTATCATGCAAATTATGCAACACCAAAAATCTACAATTCTCTTGATGGTCTGGGGCGACCCGCATTACCACCTGGGTCCAAAACTGAGGTTTATTCTTCGCCAAAGGAGTAGCATCAATACCCCTCAAAGGGATAGGCGTCCGCAGAGGTGTCATAGGAAATCCACAACGTTTAGCAAAATCCAAGTCCATCAGGTTCAGAGCTGCTCCCGAATCCACAAAAGCCTTAGCGGAAAATGTGGACAGGGAGCAGATCAGAGTAATTGCCAGAAGAAACTTAGGTTGAACACCACCCACAGCAAATGTGTGTGCAAAACGTTTCTCTCGTTTAGGGCAGACAGAAATAATATGCGAGGCATCACCACAGAAGAAACACCGCTTATTACGCCTTCTGAATGCCTGACGTTGCGCCCTAGACAAAACTCTATCACATTGCATAGGTTCAGACATTTGTTCAACAGGTGGCAACACCTCTCGTGCGGTTTTGGAAGTGCATTGAGCAGCAAGATGGTGTGCTGGTAAAAGGGGAAAAAAAAAACTCTTTTAAACCTTCTGCCTGAGCGAGTGTGAACGAGCTGAGTGTGACCTGAGCGTAAGTGCGAACTGTGGTAAGTGTGTGACTTGAGATTCATTGACTTTGGATTCAGGGAGTTTCCAAGGGAGGTCTTACTGAATTGCTGTTATATTATATTAATACTTTTTTTTTTTTTTTTTTTTTTTTTAATTTATTTTTGCTTATCTTATTGTCTGGTGCAATCCCCATTAGGATGTGCTCCACTATTGCCAATGCCATCCAGTGCACGTCTTGCCGCATGTATGAAATCCTTGAACAGCCGGTCGAGGGTGCATACTGCTGTGCATGATGTGAGCACGTTGTGCATTTGGAAGCCCAGATACTGGATCTAAATGTGCAGCTGGCAACACTGAGATCCATAGACAATATGGAAAGGAGTCTTCTGCTCACTGAGCAGAGGCTCAATGGGATAGATGAGGGGGGGATGCTAGGTTGGAGCTGCAGGACAATGAAGCAGCTAGCTGAGTGACAGTTAGAAGGCGGGGTAGAGGACCAGGGAGGCTAGTCCTGATCTGGCACACCCCAATAAGTTTGCTAAGTTGGCAGATGAGGGGAGTGTTAGTGCAGGAGTAGCACTGCTGCAGCAAGGCATGTCCTCTGAAAGCCGGAGGAGTGTCTGCTCCAGTAAGGGGGGAAATAGGAGAGCAGGGCAGGCCAGACAGGTTCTGGTAGTGGGAGACTCAATTATTAGGGGAACAGACAGGGCAATCTGTCACAAAGACAGGGATCGTCGAACAGTGTGCTGCCTACCTGGCGCTCGAGTCCGACACATCGCTGATCGGGTTGACAGATTACTGGGAGGGGCTGGTGAGGATCCATCGGTCATGGTGCACATTGGCACAAATGACAAAGTTAGAGGTAGGTGAAAGGTCCTTTAAAGATGATTTCAGGGAATTAGGCTGTAAGCTTAAAGCAAGGACCTCCAAGGTGGTATTTTCGGAAATACTTCCTGTACCACGTGCCACGCCAGAGAGGCAATGGGAGATTAGGGAGGTTAATAAGTGGCTCAGGAATTGGTGTAGGAAGGAGGGGTTTGGGTTCCTGCAGAACTGGGCCGACTTCTCAGTTGGCTACAGGTTCTACGCTAGGGACGGGCTGCACCTCAATGGGGAGGGTGCAGCTGTGCTGGGGGAGAAAATGGCTAGTAGGTTGGAGGAGTGTTTAAACTAGGGACGGGGGGGAGGGTATTCCTTTTATAGGAGGGGAAAACAGTGCAGATAGAGACCTGGGCACAAATAATGACATTGGGGGTGGGGGTGGCATGGGGGTTGGGGTTAGAACAGTTAATAATTTAAGAAAGAATAGAGGTACAGAGAGATACATAAAGTGCATGTATACTAATGCCAGAAGCCTTGCCAACAAAATAGAGGAATTGGAGTTAATGTTGTTGGAACATAATTATGACATGGTGGGGATATCTGAGACATGGCTGGACGAGAGCCATGACTGGGCGGTTAATTTACAGGGCTATAGTCTGTTCAGAAATGACCGAACAAATAAGCGAGGGGGAGGTGTGTGTTTATATGTAAAATTATCCTTAAAACCCATCCTTCGTGATAATATATATGAATCTAATGAAAATGTAGAGTCCCTGTGGGTAGAGATAAGGGGAGGGGGGAAAAATAATAAATTACTGATAGGGGTTTGTTATAAGTCTCCAAAAATAATGGAAGCAACAGAGAATATCCTCATAAAGCAAATAGATGAAGCTGCGACTCAAGGAGAAGTCATTATTATGGGGGACTTCAACTACCCTGAAATACATTGGGGAACCGAAACCTGCAGTTCCAGCAAAGGTAATAGGTTTTTGACTACTGTGAGAGACAATTACCTTTCACAACTGGTTCAGGACCCAACAAGAGGGGGGGCACTGCTAGGCCTAATATTAACCAACAGGCCAGACCACATATCAAATGTAAGTGTTGAGGGTCACTTGGGTAATAGTGATCACAAATTAATAAGTTTTCATGTATCCTTTAATAAGATGCGTAGTAGAGGGGTTACAAGGACACTAAACTTCAGGAAGGCAAATTTCCAATGGATGAGAGATGATCTTGGTGCAATTAACTGGGACGATATCCTGAGACATAAAAATACACAAAGAAAATGGACGTTTATTAGCATCCTGAATAGGACCTGTGCACAATATATACCGTATGGGAATAAACATGCTAGAAATAGGAGGAAACCACTATGGCTAAATAGAGCTGTAAGGGGCGCAATAAGAAATAAAAATAAAGCATTTAGAGAATTAAAGCAAGTAGGTAGTGATGAGGCATTAACTAAATACAGAAGATTAAATAAATTCTGTAAAAAGCAAATCAAGATAGCAAAGATGGAGACATAGAGACTCATTGCCAGAGAAAGTAAAAATAATCCCAAAATATTCTTTAACTACATAAATAGTAAGAAACTAAAAAATGATAGTGTTGGCCCCCTTAAAAATAGTCTGGGTGAAATGGTGGATGAGGATGAGGAAAAAGCCAATATGCTAAATGACTTTTTTTCAACAGTATTTACACAAGAAAATCCCATGACGGATAACATGATCAGGGATAAAAATTCTCCGTTAAATGTCACCTGCTTAACCCAGCAGGAAGTACGGCGGCGTCTAAAAATCACTAAAATTGACAAATCCCCGGGCCCAGATGGGATACACCCCCGAGTACTGCAGGAATTAAGCACAGTTGTTATGATTGAGTCACCATAGGAGGCAAAAACAGAAATGCTAGCTAAGTCCTGAAAACCAGAGAAGTTGGCAACTATCAGATTGCAGACCCCTGAACCTATCAACACAACTAGCAGTAGCCGTGGGGGGTTCCTACGATGACCTAGACCCCTCGATCACAGCCGGAGAGATACATAGGCCTAAAGAAGGAAAGGGGAAATCTAACTGCCCCAGAGCAGACCCCAAAGCAATAGGCAGCCCCCCACATATAATGACGGTGAAGCAACATGAAAACACTTACACAGACAGAAAGACAGGCTGAGCAAAGACGAGGCCCAAAAACTACCTAGATAGGAACGGATAGGAAGGCTGCTGTCTGCAATCTGCCAAAACCCTATCAGAGACAATAGCCAACAAGCTGATATAAACATGGCCCTGAAGCAACTAAGCTTCAAAAACTAAATCAGCACTCAGGTACTTTCAGAAGACAGAGCTCAAGGAACACTGCACACTCCAGCAGGGAGTGGCAGAATCCAAAAAGCAAGAAAAACAAAAACTAATCTTAGATGCAAAAAGGCAAAACCGAAAACTTAGCTTTAGGAGAGCAGGAATCAGACTGGTGTCCAAGAGTCCACAGAGAAATCACCCGCAGGGCAGAAAGGGCGTAGGCTGCCTTAAATCCAGTCAGTGACTCCACTCAGCCAATCGTCTTCATTAGTCCCAGGTGCCTGATAATCAGGCTCACTACCTTCCTTCACTAGAATAGGGAGTTCACCAGGCCTCAGTGACGGAGGGGAAAATGAACTCACAACACACAGTCATAGATAGACCATTATTTTTAATCTTTAAAGATTCCATAATAAGAGCGTCTGTACCACAGGACTGGCATATAGCAAATGTGGTGCCAATATTCAAAAAGGGGACAAAAACTGAACTTGGAAATTATAGGCCAGTAAGTTTAACCTCAACTGTGGGTAAAATCCTGGAGGGTTTTCTAAGAGATACTATACTGGAGTATCTGGAGAAGAATAACCTCATGACCCAATATCAACATGGGTTTACAAGGGACCGTTCCTGTCAGACTAATCTGATAATCTTTTATGAAGAGGTAAGTTCTGGACTGGACCAAGGGAATGCAGTGGACGTGGTGTACATGGACTTTTCAAAAGCTTTTGATACGGTGCCACACAAAAGGTTGATACATAAAATGAGAACAATGGGGATAGGGGAAAATATGTGTAGGTGGGTTAAGAGCTGGCTCAGGGATAGGAAACAAAGGGTGGTTATTAATGGAGCACACTCGGACTGGGTCACGGTTAGCAGTGGGGTACCACAGGGGTCAGTTTTGGGCCCGCTTCTCTTTAATATATTTATTAATGACCTTGTAGGGGGCATAGAGAGTAGAATTTCAATATTTGCAGATGACACTAAACTCTGCAGGGTAATCAATACAGAGGAGGACAATTTTATATTACAGGAGGATTTATGCAAACTAGAAGCTTGGGCTGATAAATGGCAAATGAGCTTTAATGGGGATAAATGTAAGGTCATGCACTTGGGTAGAACGAACGAAGATGTATAATTATGTGCTTAATTGTAAAACACTGGGCAAAGCAGTCACTGAAAAAGACTTGGGTGTATGGGTGGACGACAAACTCACATTTAGCGGCCAGTGTCAGGCAGCTGCTGCAAAGGCAAATAAAATAATGGGATGCATTAAAAGAGGCATAGATGCTCATGAGGAGAACATAATTTTACCTCTATATAAGTCACTAGTGCGACCACACTTAGAATACTGTGTACAGTTCTGGTCTCCGGTGTATAAGAAAGACATTGCTGAACTGGAGCGGGTGCAGAGAAGAGCGACCAAGGTTATTAGGGAACTAGGGGGTCTGCAATACCAAGACAGGTTATTACACTTGGGGTTATTTAGTTTGGAGAATCGAAGGCTTAGGAGTGATCTTATTACAATGTATAAATATATGCGGGGACAATACCAAGAGCTTTCAAATGATCTTTTTACTCTGAGACCTGTGACGGGGACAAGGGGGCATCCTCTACGTCTGGAGGAAAGAAGGTTTAAGCATACTCACAGACGCGGATTCTTTACCGTAAGAGCAGTGAGACTATGGAACTCTCTGCCATATGATGTTGTAATGAGTGATTGCCTACTAAAATTTAAGAAGGGACTGATTGCCTTTTTTGAAAAGTATAATATTACAGGGTATATACACTAGTTTCCTTAATATTGCGTTGATCCAGGGAGCTAGTCTGATTGCCGTATGTGGAGTCGGGAAGGAATTTTTTTCCCCAATGTGAAGCTTACTGTTTGCCACATGGGTTTTTTTTGCCTTCCTCTGGATCAACATGTTAGGGCAAGTTAGGATAGGATATGGGTTGAACTAGATGGACTTAAAGTCACCCTTCAACCTTAATAACTATGTTACTTTGTTACTATGTTACTATGTTTTACGTTCCCGCAAACGCCGATCAACCTGAATGGCTAATGACATAGAATCGTCAAGACCAGAGGGAACAGGAAATCCCACCATAGTATCTTTTATGGTTTCTGACAAACCCTTCCGAAAGAGAGCTGCCAAGGCACCATCATTCCAGGTAGTAAGGACCGCCCACTTTTGGAATTTTTGACAGTACAACGCTGCAGAATCCCGACCCTGGCTCAATGCCAACAGGGCCTTTTCAGCCTGATCAATAGCATTAGGTTCATCATACAACAACCCCAAGGCTTGAAAAAATGCATTCACATTAGTAAGAATAGGATCATCAGGTTTCAAAGAAAACGCCCAATCCTGGGGATCGCCGCGCAGCAAAGAGATGACAATTTTAACCTGCTGCGCGGAGCTCCCAGACGAGTTAGGCTTCAAGGCAAAAAATAATTTGCAATTATTCTTAAAATTCAAAAATTTAGACCGATCCCCAAAAAACACATCAGGAGTAGGGATCTTTGGTTCAGCAGCATGTGGATGAGCAAGATAGGCGGAAATTCCCCGCATTTCAGCAGTGAGCTGCTCCACACGATCAGACAATTGCTTCATCTCCATTGAGAAAGAAAAAAAAAATTCCCCCTATGGCCTCAGAGACATAGAGGAAAAAATATACACAAAAAAAAAAATTCTGACAAACTCTTTTTTCCTTTTTTTTTTTTTACAATTCTTTCCTGCTATTGAGTACCCTAGGATCTGCGGTATGGCTGGTGATTCTGTTATGAATGAGTCACCGAAGTAGGAAAAAACAAAAATACAAGCTAAGTCCAGAAAACCGGAGGGGTTGGTAGCTATCGGATTGCAGTCCCCTGATCCTATCCACAACAACTAACAGTAGCCGTGGGGGGTTTCTACGATGCCCTAGACCCCTCGATCACAGCCGGAGAACTAAATAGGCCTAAAGAAAGAAAGGGGAAATCTAAACTGCCCCAGAGCAGACCCCAAAGCAATAGGCAGCCCCCAACATATAATGACAGTGAAGCAAGATGAAAACACTAACACAGATAGAAAGATAGGTTGAGCAAACGATGGGGCCCAAGCTAACTAAAAAGGACAGGATAGAAAAGCTGCTGTCTGCAATCCGTAAAAAACCCTACCAAAAAAATGTCCCAACCGTCTGATAGGAAAAACAGGCCCTGAAGTCGTTAGGACTTCAAAAAGACTATATCAGCACTCAGGTAAATTCTGAAGACAGAGCAAAGAGACAAACTGATCAGAGACAAAAATGGAACTCAGCACACCCCCGCCCGGGGATGGCTGAACTCCAAAAAACAAGGTAAACAAAACAAAACTAATAAGTTCACTAGCAGAGCAAAAAATTATCTTTGGGAAGCAGGAATCAGACTGGTCTCCAAGAATCCAGCAGAGAAATCACCAGCGACTCAGAAGGGTGTCGGCTGCCTTATATCCAGTCAGAATTTCCTGTTACCCAGTCATCATCTACCAGATCAGGTGTTTGGTAGTCAGCCTCACTACCTTCCTTCACCAGAAGAGGGAGATCATCAGACATCGACGGTGAAGGGGAAAATGAACTCACAACATAGAGGAGTTCATATGAGGAGAGTTGGATGAGTTATCTGTGACTGTTGTTTGGTTTGTATGTGTGGTAAATCCCTATCCTCTATTTTGGTTTATTCCCCTACTTCCACACCCCGATGTATTCATGTGTTATATGTGTGTAAATATTTAGTATGCCTAAAGTTTTATGCTAACCCTTGTTTGTGTTGCCTTGTTTGTTGGGTTGGTGTGCTATGGGGTACAATAGCGTCCCTCTTCTCTGGGTGGGGGAAGAGAACAGACGGAAGCCTAACTCAGGAGATAAGGAAAGGGTGGAGGCCCCGGCATCTTCACCTTCAGAAGTATCCCAGGGAGTCGGGCAAGCTAGGGTGCCCCCTACTGTTAGGGATAGGGAAGGAGCCCCTGGTCCCTGGTCACCTGACAGCTGTGTCGTGACAGCTACTACTGCAACAGGTGGGTTTGGGAAATTTCTTCCCTCCTAAGTATTCAAATATTCCACATCAAGTGTCAAAAGATGTAAAATTACAGAGCACAGTTTCCGAATGCTCATAAAAGTCACCAATGCTATACTGTTTTTACTGTCTTAATTGCAGAGCCAAACATCCTCTGTCATTTAATAAGTTGTTCGGTCTCAGATAAAAGTCTAAGGTCTCTCAATATGACAGCAGACTGCCGAATCGTGACAAGGAGTACAGTTATCGTGTATTCTGCACGCGAGTGGCCTGTCATATCACTACATGTATTAGATTTGCACACTTGCAATCACATGCCTACAAGCCTCACCCAGCTTGTCTCAATAGAACTGAGAGAAGTGCAGAACTCTAGATGGCATGTGACCACAGATGTGCAAATGATATATACACATTCACCTGACTGTCCACTAGAATACAGCTGAATTGTGGCAGGGTGCAAATTGCACACTGTCATGATTCGGTATTTTGTAATCACATAAAGTGACTGGAGAATTTTTTTGAGTTTGCACAACCCCTTTAACAGCAGGACAACAATTGTGCCGGGAGCTTAATGGTTGTACTATCAATCATCATGCCAGCATTGGATGAAGTGGTAAAAGACACACTGTCACTTGACTTTGGAGCAGTAGAAACATGTTATGTGGAGTGATGAATCATGCTTCTGTGTCTGGCATCTGCTGGATGACTCAGGGTTTGGCAAATTCCAGGAGGACGTTACCTGCCTTATTCCGTTGTGCCAGTGGTAAAGTTTGGTGGAAGAGGGATAATACAATGGGCTTGTTTTACAGGGGTTGACCTCAGCATCATAGTTATAGTGACGGCAAATCTTAATATTAAGACATTTTGAACAAGTGCTACATCCAACTTTGAAGGAACAGCTTGGGAACGGCCCAAAGAAGACTGCGAGCCTGGATCTATTGTCCAACTTCCATGTCTGATCTCACAAATGCTCTTCTGGATGAATGGGCAAAAAATCCCACAGACTCCTCTAAAATGTTGTATGAATCCTTCCAAGAAGATTGGAAGCTGATATAACTGCAAATTGGGCGCCAACCTCCATTTTAATGTCTATGGATAGACATTTGGAATGGTCAGTCATAAAAGCTTGTGCAAGTTTCCCAATACTTTGTCCTGAGAGTGTATCTACCTATAAATTATTACCTTTAAAGGGAACCTGTCACCCCCCCAGGGCGTTTTTAAGTCAATGATCCACCTTCTGCAGCACCAAGACTGCGCTCTGTGAAGGTGGCTCTTCCGTTTCTGACTCCTAGTAACGCTGAAATATCGACTTTTATAAATAGCTCCTCATACCTGTAATGTGTCCCATAGGTATAGTGTGTCCCCCGTATCAGCCGCCTCCCATCCATCCATCATGCCTGTGTCTTGTGCCTAAAAAAAAGGGAGAAAAGAGACACAGGATAACATATCATGTTATCCTGTGTCTCTTTTCTCCCTTTTTTTCATTTGATCTACTTGGCACAGTGTTGCACCCAGTTATCATATTCATGTCATATTTTCCTTGGTGCCCACCTATACACATATATATTGTGTGTCTTGTGCCTGGGCGCCGCCCACCATGCCCTTGTGCACCACCACCTCCTCCTGTTTTGAATGCCGGCGCCTGCGCTGTGACAAGAGTCCTCGGGCATGGGCAGTGCGCGCTGCCCGAGAACCGACATCAGGCTATTGCGCCTGCGTGTTGCTGAGGCCCCAGATCCCAGATTCCGCCCTGCAGTATGTTATGATGTATTCACACTGTGGAGCTGGGGCCTCAGCAACACGCAGGCGCAATAGCCTGATGTCGGTTCTCGGGCAGCGCATGCCCGAGAACTGTTGTGACAGCGCAGGCACCAGCATTCAAAACAGGAGGAGGTGGCGGTGCACAGGGGTATGGTGGGCGGTGCCCAGGCACAAGACAAGTGGCATGATGGATGGATGGTAGGCGGTGCTCAGGCACAAGACACTGGCTCCTACTGGCCAGTTTCCTACTCCACACTGATGAGGGGCAATACCCCGAAACAGCTGTCTGTGGATGGATACCATGTTTTGGCATAGGTGGTTTCCTTCATTGGAGACTGCCCTTCCCGTGGTTGTTCCTTCCCGGGTGAAAGACCTTGCTAGACATTGCTTGCGTTGAGAAACATGTGATGGTGTCTCCGCAGTGTTGGATGTTGATCTCCGTGAGTTCATTCATCCTCATTTTTCACAGGCACAAGACACAGGCATGATGGACAGATGGTAGGCGGCTGACACAGGGGGACACACCATACCTATGGGATACATTACAGGTATGAGGAGCTATTTATAAAAGTCAATATTTCAGCGTTACTAGGGGTCAGAAACAGAAGAGCCACCTTCACAGAGTGCAGCCTTGGTGCTGCTGAAGGTGGCTCTATTACTTTAAAACGCCCTGGGGGGGTGACAGGTTCCCTTTAAGTATTTAGCATGTGAATTATTACATCTATGGGAATAAATATGTGGAATAACATGTACTTTTTCATTTTGTATTTTATTTCATACTTCATATAGCTGCGAAACCAAATATAAAAATGGATATGGCGCAGAGTTGATGCACATCACAATCAGAGCTGCAGCCATAGACAGGGATCGTAATTGAAATCCTCACTCAGAGCACTGATAATGAGGACGTGTTAGAGGCCATAGCTGAGTACTTCAGTGCCATCCTGACCTATATATTTCATAAATGTTGTTGACAAATTTGTTAGTCATAAGTATCAAATCTAAGTGTCCTCTTGTGTTCACACTGATTAGTCGTGGGTGTAAGGCATCTCCATGTAAGTTATTAGCCCGTGTACAATTCACTATGAGTCACCGCACATAATAGCAGCATCCATTATGCCTCTTATTCAAGAGTTGACTGAAAAATAACAAAAAATACAAATGAATGTACGACCTCTTTTCCTCAAAGCTTATACCAGAAGCAATGTGCGCATTGTTTTTAGCCCCCTTTTGCAAATTTTGCCAAGACGTAACAATAACAAAACAAAACTGTCCTTTTATTTTTTCCACCTATGTAATATACTGTATATTGCCTAACCTGAAAAATGTTGTTTGAAAGCTGATTAGTAAACTTTCCTAATAAAGGGAACTCTTTGCTCCAAAAGATTGCAAATATAATTTTTTTGATTACTTATGTCGTTTTATGGGAAAAATGGATTAGCAAATTATGATTATGTTCAGACATTGAGTTTTTGCTGCTTTTTTATGCAAATTTTAAACTGCGTTTTACAGTACCAGCAAATGCAAAGAGATTTCACAAATCTCACGCACACATTGTTTTTTTTTTTCTGACTGATTTTGAAAACTGCAGCATGTCATTTCTTTCAGCGTTTTTTTCAGCGCTTTTGCAGTATTTTTTCACGCATGTAAAAAAATGAGTAAGTGGAAAAACTCAGCAAAAAACACAGGTATCAAGTTTTGCTGTGTTTTTGGTGTAAAAACCTTAAGGAAGATGCATCGTGATTTTTTGGGGGGGCACTAAACTTTTTCACCATGTACAAGAGACAACAAAAAAAGATAAATTATGTCTCCTATTTCCTTTAAGATAGCATGTAAACTGAAAGAGAACCGAAACTTCATATAAGGCCGGAGTCACACTAGAGAGAAATACAGACGAGTGCTGTGCGAGAAAAAAAATCACATAGCACTCGGACCAATGTTAATCTATGGGGCAGCTCCCATCATCCGTTTTTTTTCTCGACCGTATTATACACGCAAGAGAAATCGCAGCATGCTGCGATTTACACTGTATCTCGGCCGAGGCTCACCAATGCAAGTCTATGGGGCATGAAAAAAACATATTACACACGGACCATGCGTGAGACTTGTGAGAAATATGCACCGGTGTCCTTTAGAAAAGCCGGCAATTCAGTGCCCTATACTGTAAAATCACACTGACTGGTTAAAATAGGATAGATAGAATACATGTATACACATAGTATAGGTATATATACACTCACTGGCCACTTTATTAGGTACACCTGTCCAACTGTGTGTTAAGACTTAATTTCTAATCAGCCAATCACATGGCGGCAACTCAGTGCATTTAGGCATGTAGACATGGTCAAGACAATCTCCTGCAGTTCAAACCGAGCATCAGTATGGGGAAGAAAGGTGATTTGAGTGCCTTTGAACGTGGCATGATTGTTGGTGCCAGAAGGGCTGGTCTGAGTATTTCAGAAACTGCTGATCTACTGGGATTTTCACGCACAACCATCTCTAGGGTTTACAGAGAATGGTCCGAAAAAGAAAAAAAATCCAGTGAGCGGCAGTTCTGTGGCCGGAAATGCCTTGTTGATGCCAGAGGTCAGAGGAGAATGGGCAGACTGGTTCGAGCTGATAGAAAGGCAACAGTGACTCAAATTGCCACCCGTTACAACCAAGGTAGGCAGAAGAGCATCTCTGAACGCACAGTGCGTCGAACTTTGAGGCAGATGGGCTACAGCAGCAGAAGACCACACTGGGTACCACTCCTCTCAGCTAAGAACAGGAAACTGAGGCTACAATTTGCACAAGCTCATCGAAATTGGACAGTAGAAGATTGGAAAAACGTTGCCTGGTCTGATGAGTCTCGATTTCTGCTGCGACATTCGGATGGTAGGGTCAGAATTTGGCGTAAACAACATGAAAGCATGGATCCATCCTGCCTTGTATCAACGGTTCAGGCTGGTGGTGGTGGTGTCATGGTGTGGGGAATTTTTTCTGGGCACTCTTTGGGCCCCTTGGTACCAATTGAGCATCGTTGCAACGCCACAGCCTACCTGAGTATTGTTGCTGACCATGTCCATCCCTTTATGACCACAATGTACCCAACATCTGATGGCTACTTTCAGCAGGATAATGCGCCATGTCATAAAGCTCGAATCATCTCAGATTGGTTTCTTGAACATGACAATGAGTTTACTGTACTCAAATGGCCTCCTCAGTCACCAGATCTCAATCCAATAGAGCATCTTTGGGATGTGGTGGAACGGGAGATTCGCATCAGGGATGTGCAGCCGACAAATCTGCGCCAACTGTGTGATGCCATCATGTCAATATGGTCCAAAATCTCTGAGGAATGCTTCCAGCACCTTGTTGAATCTCTGCCACGAAGAATTGAGGCAGTTCTGAAGGCAAAAGGGGGTCCAACCCCTTACTAGCATGGTGTACCTAATAAAGTGGCCAGTGAGTGTATATGTCAATGAGACACACATATATATATATATATATATATTTATATTTCATAGAGATATAGATAGCAGAATAGATTAAAATTCAATTGTCGTCATCTGTAAAATCATAGTAAACCATTGCATATCCGTTATTATTAAAATATGTCCATCACTAATACTGTTAGTAGCGTCTGTGTGTAAAATTTTGGAGCTGTAGGTGTTAAATTAAAGGATTATTTCACAGAAAAAATTGGCGTGGGCTCCCGCTCAATTTTCTCCACCAGAGAGGGCAACCCATTGACTGAGGGCAGATATTAATAGCCAAGAGAGGGACCATTGTTTTTGGCCCTCCCCTGGCTAAAAAAATCTACCCCCATAGAGGCAGTTGTAAACCATGTCTCATATCCTGTCGGGTTCTGTAATGATTTTACAGATACTGACAACTGAATTATCGTCTATTCTGCTATCCAGCACTGTATGAAGTATACAGTGTGTATATATATATATATATATATATATATATATATATATATATATATACAGTAGTGTATATATATATATATATATATATATATATATATATACTGCTTAAAAAAATAAAGGGAACACTAGGCGCTCTTTCTGAGCAGACACATGGATGTTAGTGACCTTCCTATCATTTCTACCTGTTGTTTATTCCATTGGCACAACAGCAGGAGAAATTGAATCACAATCAGTGTTGATTTAACAGAAGTGTGACTGACTTGGAGTTACATTTTATTGTATAAGTGTTCCCTTTATATTTTTGAGCAGTGTATATATATATATATATATATATATATATATATATATATATATATATATATACTAGCTGAAGAGCCCGGCGCTGCCCGGGCATAGTAACTAACTGTTGTTAGTTATAGCAAATTATAATTATCCTCCATCCCATAGTCCCGTGCCCATATACCTATCATACATATCCACGATCCCATAGGCCTGTGCCCATATACCCATCATACATATCCTCCATCCCATAGTCGAGTGCTCATATACCCATCACACATCCTCCATCCCATAGTCCCATGCCCATATAAATATCCACCATCCCATAGTCCCGTGCCCATATACCCATCATACATATTCGCCATCCCATAGCTTGGTCTGTGGGGTTGCTCCCTCTATTCTGTGCGCTTGCACTCTGCTCTGTCGTGCGTCTCTGCACACGCTCCGTGCTCGTATTCCGTCTCTTGTCTCGTGCTTTGTCTCGTGTTGTCTTCCGTGCTCTGTTTGTCCTTGCTATGTTTCCTTGTTATGTTTTGCTCTGTCCCTGTCTCTGACGTGCCTCTTTACACGTGCAGGCCTCTCTCTGTACCCTGTCCCTGGCGTGTCTCCTACACATGCAGGCTCCATTCTGTACCCTGTCCCTGGCGAGTCTCTTTACATGTGCAGGCCTCTCTCTGTACCCTGTCCCTGGCGTGTCTCCTACACATGCAGGCTCCATTCTGTACCCTGTCCCTGGCGAGTCTCTTTACATGTGCAGGCCTCGCTCTGTACCCTGTCCCTGGCGTGTCTCTTTACATGTGCAGGCCTCGCTCTGTACCCTGTCCCTGGAGTGTCTCTTACAAGTGCAGGCTCCGTTCTGTACCCTGTCCCTGGCGTTTCTCTACACGTGCAGGCCTCGCTCTGTGTCTGTCCCTGGCGTGTCTCCTACACGTGCAGGCTTCGCTCTGTACCCTGTCTAGTCCCAAGGCTCTCCCTTGGCCCGGCTCTGGGCTTCGGCCTACGCTCCGCTGCTAGACACTGTCCCTGTCGTGTCTCTACACTTGCAGGTCTCGTCTTGTACCTTGCCCCTGGCATGCTCTCTGCATACGCAGGACTCTGCCTTGTATCCTATGTCTTGTCTCTGATACTTCATGCGCTCTTGCACTTTTCGTACTAGGCTTAGCCGTGCTGTCTGCACGCATCTATGTCCTGTATCTTTGCCTAGCCCTGCCTTGTGGCTCCGTGCCTCCGTGCACGTGCCTGGTCGCCTGTGCCTGCATGGTGTGCCTCAGCCGTGCCGCCTCTAGCCGTGCTTGCCATTGTGCCTCAGCCGTGCCCGCTGTCCAGTGCTTTAGTGGTTTCCGGCTGCATGGCCGCAGCGGTGCCGCCGCTAGTTGTGCCCGCCTGCTTATGCCATCGTTGGTACCACCTGCCGGTGCTCCCAGCTGTGGTCTCCGTGCTCCCTTGCACGCACGCTGGTTCTCGCACTGTCCCTTTTCGTGCTACTCTTGCACAAAGCCTTTTGCCTCTTTTGCTCTGCTCTGCTCTGAACCCTAGTTTGCCTGCCGGATTCCATAACCTGCCGACCGCTGCCAGAGCTCCAGATCTAGATGACTGCGGCCTGATGTCCGGAGCTAATGTCCGTAGCCTGATTCCTGGACCCTGTCGGTCGATGCCAGCTCCCTGGATTCCGATGGCATTGAACCCGTCCCTGGCGTGCCATCGCACGCGCAGGCCACCGTCCTTGTGCTCCTCCCTGGCGTGCCCTCGCACACGCAGGCCTCCGTCCTTGTACCCGTCCCTGGCATGCCCCTCGGCATGCGCAGGTCTCCATTCTGTGAATCTGATCCTGGCATGTCTCCTTGCACGCACCCTGTTTTGTCTCCTAGTTTGTCTGACGGATTCCTGAAGCCAGCTGACTACCGCCGGAGGTCTGGAACCAGATGTCTACACTCTGATGCCTGGACCCTATCAGCCCTTGCCAGCCTTCCGGAGTCCGATTCCTCGCACCCTGCCTTGGACTTTGGCATGCCCTGGCACGCACCTTGTGATATGGATTCTGTGTGTTCACGTTTTGCACCCGTTTTACCTTAAAGCGTTCCTCATGCCTTGGACCTCGGCGTGCCCTTGCACGCATCTTGCTTTGTGTTCTTTGTGTGTTCACCTTTGCACCTGTTGTACCCTGAAGTGTTCCTGAATGAAGTTTACTTGAACTAATGCCTTGTCTCGTCTTGTCTTGCTTCCTGAGCCGGCCGTCTGGTCCAGCAGCCGTGGTGGCTCACCCCCTTGGTCTTGCCCCTGACACTCCCTGTATAGGGGGTGGTTTCTCACTAGGTCAGCTCGCCCTAGGTGGGTGGGTGCCACGGCCCAGAGGGTCCACTCTTTCAAAGAAGAACGACTCAGCGTAAGCTGGCGCTTGTCACAATGTCCTGTATATATCTATATATATTAACTCATATGTCTTATAATGCTGCTATAATGTATAATGCATTATACTTATGTTAATGTGAAGGGAAAGTGTAGGGTGTAGATTAGCCCACTAGGGGGGGGCACAATAGAATACAATAGAGTAAGATAGGAACAAGTTAGACCAATGGGATTTAGTTAGCAGGAGCCAACTGAGAGTAAGTTAGGGAGCTTCCTGAGTTCAGTGAGTTAGGGCTGGGAGCAAAGACAGGACAGTTGTGTCCCACAACATTCCAGCTGAGAGCCCAGCCATCCAGGGCCAATGGGCACAGTGGTGGAGGAATACAGGGCTGCATTAATATGGTAGCGCCTAATTTCATGGGAACAACCCTAAACATGTGGAGCGAAACGGACAGGGAACTCTTGAAGCTGGTTAGGCTGACCCGACAAGAAGCTACGGTACTGAAGGCGACGGTACGACCCTGCAATATTCCTGGAGAAGTGAGGGATAGTACAGGGAACAGAATGGTGATGTTTTGTGAAGAACCTGGTGCTGTTTCTGTGACTAAACTGGATGAGCTAAGTAAACTTGTTGTGTTAAAGTTGAACCTGGATTCTGACTGTCATTGTGTATTGCTGAAGGAAAAGAAGGCCCAGCAGTCCAGAGAGGACCCCGCCTTACAAGTAAGTGCACTACAGAGGGGATAGTGTGTGTATGTGACAGTTGGCCAGGGTGCAACAGAGCAATTGTGGCGCCCCTGAGGCTTCAGTCGCCACAGAGGTACTGCACCTTCTCCTAAGGTGTAGTGCCCCACCATCCAGGTAGGCTGGGAACTCCTTCCACATTCCAACACCTGCACCCCACACACAGGATAGTTCTGCAGGGACCCATCCATGCTTTATGCTGGAAAGGTCATAGGGTGCCTTTTGTGGTCCCTGGCTTCGTAACACGAGAGGTGCTGGTGAGGCGAGTGGAGTTAGAAATAAAAGAGGGAAGGTGTAGGATTTCAGGTCAGTCTGACAGGTCAGTCTGGGGTGAGTCCCAGAGACAGAGCAGGCTGACAGCAGGTCAGCCTGAGAGGAGCTCAAGGCGGAGGAAGGCAGTCAGTCAGGAGAGGCTGAGGACTGGTCTTAGTGGAACGAGCTCCTCAGGGAAGGAAGAGAAGGAGAAAGAGATGTAGACTGAAGACTACAGATTCCATAAGAGATAGAATAGAACGGAACGAAGGAGAATAGAAGGACGGTGGGAAGCAGGTTGAGAAAGAGAGAGAACCCTTCCAGTCCAGAGAGCGCAAAGGCCGGGGCCTGGTCCCCGAGGTTGATTGGAACTTTATGTCCTGCAACAGACACCGGAGGAGTAGTGAGCCGCTAACGCCTTGCTCCCATCATAGACTTGGGACACAACAGCAACTAAATAGAGAGCCGGGACGCAGTGAGGAGTCCCCGAGCAGGCTACAGCTGTCTGTCATACAAGTAAAGACTAGGAACACCTAGAGAGAGGCATTCCAGGGTAACGAAGTACTGGAGTGCTTCGCACCTAAAGGCGCATTGGAGGAGTCGTTCAGGAAGGTACACGTTGGCGGAGTGTGGAGGGGAGAATCCTATCCTGCCTGGAGGTTGGCTGGAGCCCTGACCTGGAGAACACAGTACGGAGGCAGGCAGTTGTGTGAACTGCAAACAGTGAGTAAAGCTTTGGAACCGCATACTCTGGTGTCCTCCAGTTATTCCAGCACCACTACACCTGGGCACCAGCCTCCATACTATTCTGCGCCTCTCCTCATCCATTGCACCTACACTGCCCTGAGACTACAGCTCCACCTGTGGGGAGCTATACCATCTCTGCTGCACCACACCATCAGTCCCAGCGGATCTGTATGCAGCGTTGGCTTACCATCTTACTTGCCAAACACCACAGGTGGTGTCACGAACTATTCATATAAACTCTAACAACATTAACATCACTGCCATTGATACTGGGCGCCCAGGGCCACGGGCCGGGTCACCACTGCTGTGACACATTCCCGCCTTGACACCGGCCTGGTACCGAGTACCCCGCTGCCCTGGGTGTGTGAGGGCGACCCACAGTCACCGCCAGCCACGACTACCCCCTTGACTCCCGTTACACTGTCACAATTTAAATACACTTCCCAGCATTCACTGCGGCTTTTTAAAAATTAAAAAATAGGACACCCTTAGGGTATGTGTCAACAGCTCACCTATCCTGCGTCCAAAGCGCTGCCATTTCCTGATTGTGGGCACATAGCATTAGGCCTTATGCACACGTCAGTGTTTTGGGTCAGTATTATCAGTACTGGTAAGCCAAAATCAGAAGTATCCCTAAATGTCTCACTATAGCTACCACTCCTTACAGACACACAGCTATGACACTGTTCTCTGCTGCACAGGGGTTTTATTCAAGTTTCTTTTCATCACACAGAAATACTCTTCATGCAATCCTTCATCAAAATATATGAAAGTCTCTTTACAGACAACTTCTCTTCACAGATAATATTTTTTCACACACAGTGTCTTAGCCTAAGCACATCTGTACCTTGCTCATGCAGTGAGGTGGGGGAGGGGATGAGTCTAGTGCTATAGCTTTCTCACTTCTATCTTGAGGTAATAAAGATGTTCCTGGGTCCTGACTGCTTCTATGATTACAGCAATCGCTTCCCAGGAATAACTGGTCTACACAGCTTGTCTGATTTCAGTCTGACAGGAGACTCTCTAGCACACACCTTACTCTTGGACGTCCAGGACACAATAACAACTTTTCGAGTATCCCCTGGGACTTAGCTAAACACTCCCTGTCTGCTATAACCTGTAACGTGAGTCACTGTAGTAAATATTAGTCCCAGAAGTGGAGAGAAAGACTACAATAACAGATAGTAACAATATATACTACTTATAGATTAAGTAACGGGAGGTCAGACAATCCGAGGTCAGGTCCATAAAATGGCGCAGTACCACAAGGGGAAGACAGAGACGAAATCCAATTCATGAGCTGAGGTCAGGAAAACCAGAAAGACAAGACAGTTTACAGGGAGCAGGCACAAGCGAAGTCAGGTCACAAGCAAAGGGTCTAAGTCCGGGAAGGGAATCAAGTCAAGCTGGGTCAGGTACAGAGCACAGAGGGATCAGTCTTACACAGGCAGCAGCAAATGTACGATTGACACTGGGTGCAGGAGCTAGCATGCTTAAGTAGAAAACTAATCAAGGAAAGTGAACACAGATGATTGCAGCACAACCAAAACAGACTGACAGCCCCTACACAAAGTAACATATCAAACAGGAACAGAATGGAGATCGTGACATAACCATTTTAACAATTGCTTGATGATTCTAAATCAACAGTGCAACTTCTATCTGTCACAAAGGCCCAAATCTCACATGGCCTTTTATTATAACCACATATAAAAGAGGTGGGTGTTCACTAGAGATGAACCAACCTTTCAAGGTTCGGTTCGGATTTGCGGAACAGACCACTGTAGCCGAAGTTTGCCGAATGGTTCGACGAATGTAACCGAACCCCATTAGATTCAATGCGAGGCAAAACCAAATGCATATACAACACCTTAAGGGGTGACAAAAAGCTTCCCAAACAGCTACAATTAAGGGCAGATGGCATTAAAAGTGGCATCAATTGACCCACAGCCATGGTCCATGTGTGAGGTATCAGTGCCTGGCCAAGCATTTACAGCTTGGAATTGAAGTTTCAATGAGGACCTGGTGGTGAAGGGAGCAGTGTAAGCCTTCTTAGCTGGGATACCTCACACTTCATACAACACTCCAATTTTTTTTTTATTTCAGCCAGACTCAGATGGCACAAATATCAGTTTCATAGACTATTATCAATAGTAAAAAGTAAGAATAGTAACACAGGTAGTTTACTGAAAGTGCAGGCCTGCCTGTCTGGGAGCCCTACTAACATGGACAACCCACCTGATGGAGACCAAACTTTGAGTCTCCACATTTAAAAAAATTGTCACACATCACTAAAGTGGCATCAATTTCCACAGAGTAGAAACAGCATAATAGGCCTCTGACACACCTTCCACGACAGGCAATCCACCAGATGGAGTCTCAACTTGGAGTCTCCACATTTCAAAAAATAATTGTCACACAGCACTAAAGGGGCATTAATTTCCATAGAGTCAACAATTTGAGGGGACAGCCTGATGCGCTTATCCGTCAGGACACCACCAGCAGCGATGTAGACATGTTTTGAGAGAATGCTGGCTGCCGGGCATGACAAAGCCTACAAGGCGTGTGTCATGTCGGACACTGTTCACACCAGGGTGTCCGGCAGACAGCGGTAATACCCTGTTGGGTATTCTGTTCCAGTCGGGATAGGGTTAACCAGGTTGTCATGCAGGCTGAGGGCTGGGCCACGCCCTAGGTCTTTAAATAGTTCGTCCTGACTATGGGCGTCGCCGACTATAGCTTTAGCCTAGTGCTAGCAATACCGGTCAGCAGTGGTGGTGTTGGAGCGTCTGATATCTGGTGCAGTATATCCCTCAGTGGTTCTTTCTCCAATCTGTTATATATATATTTGGTTGCCCTTGCACATTATTGTATTCCCTTGTGTATTTACTGTGTGGTGTTTTCTTTTACCCCTGTCCATACGTATTTGTGGGGTCTGGTGTCTGGTCCCCTCACTGGGTGGAGGGAGATTGGTTCAGCTTAGGGCTGGACAGGAGACAGGGACAGGGTGGAGGCTCAGGCAGGCACACCTTCAGTGTAAACCCTGGGTAGAGGGACAGACAGGGTTCCCCTAGTCTGAGGGACATCACAGGGGTCCTGGGGTTTTTGCCTAAAGTAACCTAGGCATTCCATGACATTATAGTCGGCCCAAATAATAAAGTGAAAAAAAAAAAAAAAAAGGAATATAGGGGTTACTTACTATGGATCCTATACTTTCCCTAACCAAGCAGCTGGAGGCTCTATCCATACAGGTCACTGAACTCCGGGGGGCGGTCCAGCAACAAGGCCTGTCAGCTCCTGCAGTACCTGCTGAGGCTGCAGCCAGGGCAGCTGAGCCCAAGTTTCCCCTTCCTGAACGATTTGCTGGTGATCGTGGTAAGTTCACGGTGTTTCGTGAATCATGCAAATTGTATTTCCGTATGCGTCCACATTCCTCAGGTAATGAGGCTCAACGCGTGGGCTTGGTGATTTCTTTGCTGAGTGGTGACCCACAGGCCTGGGCCTTTTCATTCCCTTCAGACTCACCGGCATTTGAATCTGTAGATTTTTTTTTCTCTGCTCTGGGTTTGATCTATGACGATCCAGATAGATTAAACTTAGCAGAGTCTAAGATACGCTCACTGCTACAGGGTGATCGACCAGCTGAGGATTACTGCACGGAATTCCGGCGCTGGGCGGTGGACACGCAGTGGAATGACCCTGCGCTTAGAAGTCAATTTTTGCATGGGGTTTCTGGAAGGGTTAAACAGACTCTCCTAATGTACGAGACTCCCGCCTCTCTGGAGGCTGCGATGGCACTTGTAGTACGCATAGACCGACGTCTCCGTCAGGGGGCGCTGGTTTCGTTGCCTCCGGGAGGTGGGGGAGTGGTCGGTGAGGTTGCCGCGGGTGAATCCGTGGAACCCATGCAGATCGCTGGTATAGCACAGTCACCGAGTAACAAGCCTAAACGTCCTTGGCACAGAAGGCAGGGGCTCTGTTTTTTTTGTGGCAAAGGAGGACATTTTATTAACGCTTGCCCCCTGGTACCTAAGAAGGGCGCGCCGGCGGAAAACTGATAGGCTCAGAGGGTTTGGAGGAGTCTAGTCTGAGCCTTTGTGTATCCTCCATCATGGTTTCCCAGTGTATGCTCCCTGCTAGGGTGGTACTTGGGGGGCAAATGCTCTCTATTACAGTATTTATTGATAGTGGCTCAGCTGCCAATCTCATTGATGAGAGGTTCGCGCATACAGCGGGATTTCCGGTGGAGAAATTGCCGAACCCCATCCGGGTGGTTACCATCAATGCTTCCCCGTTGTCTCAAGGGGAGATCACAGAGTGTGTGTTGGATATACAACTCCACATCGGAGTATTACACTCAGAGCGGGTAACTTGTAAGGTGCTTAGTAACTTACCGGCTCAGATGGTTCTGGGCTTTCCATGGTTGTCAATGCATAATCCTGTTATTGATTGGAAGACCCAGGACATAATTCAGTGGAGCAGGGAGTGTCAGGAGAGGTGCCTGGCTACATGTATTTCCGCTTTGACCCCCAGTATCCCGGAGCCGTTGCTGGATTATGCGGATGTATTTTCTGAGAAGGGTTGTTCGGAACTACCACCGCATCGCCCCTATGACTGTGCTATTAGGTTGAAACCAGGGGCCAAGTTACCTAAAGCTAGAATGTTTAATATCTCAGGTCCCGAGAGGCTAGCTCTCAAGGAATACATTGCGGATAGCCTGAGCAAGGGTCATATTAGACCTTCCTCTTCTCCTCTGGCTGCTGGCTTCTTCTTTGTTAAAAAGAAGGATGGCGGTTTACGCCCGTGTCTGGATTTCAGAGAACTCAACCAGATTACGGTCCGTGATCCTTACCCTATGCCACTTATACCCGATTTATTCAACCAAGTGGTTGGTGCCAGGTGGTTCTCCAAACTGGACCTCAGGGGGGCGTACAATCTTATAAGAGTCCGTCAGGGGGATGAGTGGAAGACAGCGTTCAATACCCCTGAGGGTCACTTTGAGAGTTTGGTAATGCCGTTTGGGTTGACTATGGCACCGGCGGTCTTTCAACACTTCATTAATGATGTCTTCTCTCAGTTGTTGGGGAGGTTCGTTAAAATTTATCTTGACGACATCCTCATTTTCTCTCGCGACCATGATACACATATAGAGCATGTTAGACAGGTTCTGCAGTTGCTCAGAGAGAACAGGCTCTATGTCAAGCTTGAAAAATGTGTGTTTTTCGTACAGGAGCTACCGTTCTTGGGTTATATAATCTCCGCCTCAGGTTTTAAGATGGACACCGCAAAGGTGCAGGCGGTACTACATTGGGATCGGCCTGATAATCTTAAGGCGCTTCAGCGATTTCTTGGCTTCTCCAATTACTATAGGAAATTTATTAAGAACTTCTCTATGATTGCCAAACCACTGACTGACATGACTAAGAAGGGTACCGACTTTTCTGACTGGTCTGAGCCTGCGGTACAGGCGTTTGAATTCCTCAAGAATAGTTTTGCCTCAGCGCCCATTCTGGTGCAGCCCGATGTCTCCTTACCGTTTGTCGTGGAGGTGGATGCGTCGGAGGTTGGAGTGGGGGCTGTACTGTCTCAGGGCCCTTCTTGGGCCAAGTTGCATCCGTGTGCCTTCTTCTCCAAGAAGCTGTCGCCTGCGGAGCGTAATTATGATATTGGCAACAGGGAACTATTGGCCATCAAATTGGCATTTGAGGAGTGGCGACACTTCTTGGAGGGGGCTGTTCATCAGATTACTGTGATAACCGACCATAAGAATTTGCTTTATTTAGAATCTGCTAAGCGCCTGTCCTCCAGACAGGCTCGCTGGGCATTATTCTTCACCCGGTTCAACTTCATTGTTACCTATCGCCCTGGGTCGAAGAATGTTAAGGCAGACGCTTTATCCAGGTGTTTTCCTGGTGGAGAGTTATGTGAAGAGCCGGTGCCTATTCTCCAAAAGGGTGTGGTGGTATCTGCCATCACAACAGAGATTGAGGCAGAGATTGCGGAGGCTCAGGAGGTGGTACCGCCTGGGTTGCCTGCTAATAAATCTTTTGTGCCGCTACATCTACGCTCTAGAGTGTTGGGCGAACATCACGACACGGTACTGGCAGGTCATCCAGGGGTTAAGAGCACTCTGGAACTGGTATCGCGTCGTTTTTAGTGGCCTAAAATCTGGCAGGATGTGGCCTCATATGTGGCTGCCTGTAACACATGCGCACGGGCCAATACTCCTCGTTCCCATCCCGCTGGTAGCTTGCAGCCTCTCGGGGTGCCCAGTAAGCCATGGACTGAGATTTCCATGGATTTTATTACTGACTTGCCCCCCTCGGCAGGGAACTCGGTCATTTTGGTAATTGTTGATAGGTTCTCCAAAATGTCACATTTCGTTGCTTTACCGTCTTTGCCCAATGCTAAGACTCTTGCTCAGATATTTATTCACGAGGTGGTCAGACTTCATGGTGTCCCGTCTGACATTGTGTCTGATCGAGGTACGCAGTTTGTGGCAAAGTTTTGGAGAGCTTTTTGTTCTCGCCTTGGAATCAAATTATCTCATTCATCGGCTTTCCACCCTCAGTCGAATGGACAGACTGAGCGGATGAACCAAAACCTGGAGCAATACTTGCGCTGCTTTATTTCCGACAATCAGGAAGAGTGGTCAGCGTTTCTTCCTCTGGCAGAATTCGCAATAAACAACCATTGCCAGGAATCGTCTGGGGAATCTCCTTTTTTTTGTGTGTATGGTCAACATCCTCAATTTTGCACCTTGCGTCAGGGGTGCTCAGTTGGCGTCCCTGAGGATGACCAGTTGGGAGCTCAATTGTCGTCTGTTTGGAGGAGAGTCAAGCAGCGCTTGTTGAAGGTGGGTTCCAGGTACAAACGGGTGGCTAACTGCAGACGTGTGCCAGGTCCGGACCTGTGTGTGGGTGATTGGGTGTGGTTATCTACTAGGAACATTAAGCTCAAGATACCGTCACTTAAGTTGGGTCCCAGGTTCATTGGCCCATTTAGAATCTCCGCAGTGATCAACCCCGTGGCATTTCGTTTGGAGTTGCCGGCTGTGTATAAGATTCATAATGTATTTCACAAAGCATTGCTAAAGAAGGTCGTGGGTTTGGTGGATGGTTCCCCCGGGCCACCACCTCCCGTCTTGGTGGATGGCGCGTTGGAATTTGAGGTGTCCAAAGTGGTGGACTCTAGGGTTGTGCGTCGCACTCTACAGTACCTGGTCCACTGGCGTGGCTATGGTCCTGAGGAGAGGACATGGGTGCCGGCCTCTGACATTCATGCTGATCGACTGGTTACTATGTTCCATCGTCGCCATCCGGACAAGCCAGGTCCTCGACATGGTGAGGTTCCGGAGGTCCCTCGTAGAAGGCGGGGTACTGTCATGTCGGACAATGTTCACACCAGGGTGTCCGGCAGACAGCGGTAATACCCTGTTGGGTATTCTGTTCCAGTCGGGATAGGGTTAACCAGGTTGTCATGCTGGCTGAGGGCTGGGCCACGCCCTAGGTCTTTAAATAGTTCGTCCTGACTATGGGCGTCGCCAACTATAGCTTTTGCCTAGTGCTAGCAATACCGGTCAGCAGTGGTGGTGTTGGAGCGTCTGATATCTGGTGCAGTATATCCCTCAGTGGTTCTTTCTCCAATCTGTTATATATATACTTGGTTGCCCTTGCACATTATTGTATTCCCTTGTGTATTTACTGTGTGGTGTTTTCTTTTACCCCTGTCCATACGTATTTGTGGGGTCTGGTGTCTGGTCCCCTCACTGGGTGGAGGGAGGTGGGTTCAGCTTAGGGCTGGACAGGAGACAGGGACAGGGTGGAGGCTCAGGCAGGCACACCTTCAGTGTAAACCCTGGGTAGAGGGGCAGACAGGGTTCCCCTAGTCTGAGGGACATCACAGGGGTCCTGGGGTTTTTGCCTAAAGTAACCTAGGCATTCCATGACAGCGTGACAGGCAAGTTCAGGTCACTCTTCCATTTTTGTATTTAAATATTTTTATTAAAGTTTTTATAAAACTGGGAGGTGGATAGGGAGGGGGAACAAGAAAAAGGGAGGGGAAAAGGGTAAATGTACTTAGGAAGGGTAAGGGTCATAAAAAATAGAGAACCCTTGTAGCAAAGCATACATTAATAAGTATACAAAATACTAATGTCAATAAGAGGCACAATAATGCTGAACCTTTAGGGAGGAGATGCAAGAAGGCGGTCTAGTCCAACCACTTAAGGAGGTGCATGAGAGAAATTTAAACTCGTCTAAATTTACTGTTTCAGACATTCCACTTATTAGTATAGGCGAGAATATTATTGTTACTAACTGCGAACCTCCATTCGAAAGCATTATGTTGGTAGATTTTGTCTGGGATATCTGAAAATTTAGGAGGGTCAGGCTTCTTCCAAAAGTAAGCCAAGTTATTTTTAACTATCAAAAGCTTGTGAATAACTACCGACGGGTGTAATTGATCCAAGTCCAAAGAAAGCAATGCTTTTTGGGGAGTCAGGGTAAAATTGTCTGTAAAGGAGTCAATATGACAGAAACCTGGAGCCACAGACTTTTTAGTTTTGGGCAACACCAAAAGATGTGGAAAAGATTCCCCTGTTGCCTGCATCCTCTCCAACAATGGGGGGAGTGGGCCTGGTTAATGTGGGAGAGTCTGATAGGCGTGTAATACCACCTGGTAAGTAGTTTGAAATAAGACTCGTGAAGAGTCATTGATATGGTAGATTTATACGTATTTTTTATGGCGATGTCCCATTGCTCAATCGGAACAACAGTCCCAAGGTCCATCTCCCATCTCCTTAAATATATGTTCTTGCAAGAGAGTTCCTCTCTGTTGAAAAAGGAGTATATATTCCTTAAGCTACAGGTATTTTTATTATTTAGGCTGCACAGCAGTCAAGACACAATTTCATAATTAAATGATTTGCCTAATAGGATTTTTTGTACCTTATCCTTCAGCATTAAGAAAGGGATAAATTCAGAGGAAGGGACATTATATTTGGCTTTTATTTCACTGAATGTGAGAAAATTAGACCCATTGTGTATGTTTTTTATTTTTTTAATACCTAAATTACTCCAGATTTCTGAGAGAGGGAAGTCAAATATTAAAGCCACTACACAAAGTGGAAACCTCAAGGCCTGTTCAACTTTGTTAAATTTTTTATATGGTTTGATCAGTGATCTCCATGCAGAAATGATGGGACTGAAAATAGGATGGGAAGATACCTTTCGAGGCTCTTGAAACAAGAAGTAGAAAAGCAACTCTTTTAGAGAGCCAAATTTACTTATGTTGTGGCGCCCCTGAGGGTTCAGTTGCTACAGAGGTACTGCACCTCCTCCTGAGGTAAGGTGGAGACTCCTGACCACACTCAAACACCTGCATCCCACACAACATAGTAGAGTAGCAAAGCACCCTTTGGTGGCTCCCTGCTTGGAACACGAGGCGGGTGGAGTTAGTTGGCACCAAAAGAGCGGGAAGAGTTTAGGATTTAGTCAGTCTGACAGAGTCAGTGGAAGAGTGAAGATCCCCTAAGTGGGATGGATGAAGGAAGTGCTGCAGCCGACCTCAGTGACCTGGGTCCGCTGGCACAGGAAAGAGACATTGATGGAAAGCCTGACTCTCTCCATAAGAAAGAAGGATTAGTACGGAACGTAAGGAGAGGAGGACTAAGGATTAGGGTTAGAGCAGAACCCTTGCCAAGTTCACAGCGCATGGCCGGGGTCCGGTCCCCGAGGTTGTATGGATACTAATGGTCCTGCAGCAGACACGGAGGAATAGAAGTTGTCACCACTTTATTCCCACACAAGACTTGGGGGCACAACAGCAACGAGAGTGAGCCGGGACTTAGTAGCAAGGAGTCCCCGAAGCAGGCTACAGCTGTCTGCCGTACAAGTAGAGTTCATAGGAGCATCTGACAGGAGGAACTCTAGTGTAACTCAGTACTGAGAGTACTTCACTATAGGCGCAAAAGGGAGACTTTCAGAAAAGGCACTTATGTTGGCGGAGTGTTGGAACGGAGTACTTCATCTTGCCTGGAGGTTGGCTGAGCCCCTGACCTGGAGGACACGGCACCGAGGCGGGCACCTGTATGCACAACAGACTGTGAGTAAAGCTTTGGAACTACATGCCCTGGTGTCCTCTGCTTATTCCTGCGCCAACCCACTCAGCACTACTACATCTCTGTGCTTAACACCACACCGCTCTCCTCTCCTCACTATCTCTCCATCTACACTGCCCTGGGACTACAGCCCTGCCTGTGGAGGGCCACACCATCATTGCTGCACCATACCATCTGTCCCAGAGGATCTGTCTGCAGGGTCGGCTTAACATCTTCATTGCCGAACACCACAGGTGGCATCACGAATCATTCACTAATAAACTTTAATCATCATCTGCACACTCAACATTTCCCCCTTTTACAATGGACGCCCAGGGCCATGGACCAGGTCACAGCTACCGTGATAACTCCCATTGAAATCCACCGGGCCCGGCTCCGAGTACCCCACAGCTCTGGGAGGGTGACCCATTACTTGGCGTCACGAACAGGATGACGAAGCCCAGTACCACCGGGCTCTGTGTGCCGAAGATTTATTGGACTTAAACATTGCTGAGAATGTGCAGAATAACCAAATTAATAGACTGTAAAATGGACTCTCAAAATGGCCGCCGGAGCGGTGAAGAAGTGCGTGACAACAAGGGTGGCCCTAAGTAAAGACCACGGACTATCCTGGGCCTCCCCTGCCTGAACTTCTATGCAACTGCAACATGGCCCACCCCCCAAGGGATTCGGATACTGGCTTGGTATGGAGGAGTAGGAAGAAGACGCCGCCCCCAGAAGGAGGAGCGAGAGCCGGTAGCGGGAAAAGAGCCCGGGAAGAAGGAGGAAGGTCAGAACGCCATATTGGAAGAAGGAAGGAGGCCCGAAGAGCGCGAGGAGGTTGAGCTGAACATCTCTGGCGCAATGGCTGAAGGCTCCAACCCTGCTTCCATGATGACCCGCCAGCAGCTGGAGGACGAGATTGCCCAGCTAACACACCGCCTGCGGCTGAGACAGGAGGCTCTCTGGACTCTGAACTGGCAGCGCACCCAGGAGGGGCCTAAACCATCGGTACCTCCATCACCGATACCCTCACCATCGGTACCCGCCGCCGCTGCTGTATCACCGGTACCTATGCCAGCGGTACCTGCACCACCGGTGCCCACCGAGGATGCCCTGGCCCTCCCTCCAGCCGCACCTGCGGAACCTGAGGCTGCAGCGCCTATCACCATCTCCCTGCTGCAACCGCCGCTGAGCATCGCCTGCATGGAGGAGGTACCGGAGGGCCCGGGAGCTGAGCAGGAAGAAGCTGGACTCCTGCCTGGACCTGGCACGGCTGCGCAGGTCCCACCAGAGGCCCCTGTGGACCCGGAGCCGCCATCTGCCCAGCCATCGTCTCCGATCTTGGGACGGGCAACTCGAGTGAACATCGTGCATCGCCGGGAGGCTACAGGTATGACCACCGCCCCTGCCAACGGATTACCCCCTAAGTTTTCACGCACTGCGGCCGGCCTGCTCGAACTTCGCATGGGACAGATGGAGGAGCTGTGTTCTCAATTCAAAAGCACTAAGCTGACTGCGATGGGGAAATGGAAGAAGTCCCTGCTGAAAAGAGTAAGGAGCAAGTGCGCCCCATTTGACATCTTCTGATCTCAACGGAGGAGTCTGAGCAGCTTATGGGTGTTACTATGCATCATGGGTTCCCCCTTCCAGAGATTCATGATTCCCGCATCTCACCCTACAAGCGGCCACAGGCAAAAATGGCCCCAGCTGTCCGACCAAAAATCAAGGCAGCGGCAGTGCTAACTGTGGTACCACCTGAAATTGGGGAACAACATCTATTGGTACCCGTTACAACCCCTGCGGAATTATTAGCAGCAGAGCTACCACCAGCAGCAGCTGAAATGCTACCCTCGCAGGCAGCAGTTACTCCCATTGCCATTCCATCTGCACCGGCAGCCACCAACTTAACCCCTTGGGAGAAGGAATACCTACAATTTGTGGACAATCAACAAGAAAAGGAAGCCCTTCAGTTCTCCCCTGGAAGCAGCCAAAGCGACCTGCTTCTACCACCCCAGGAGGGGACCCCCAATAAAGAAACACACCAGTAACTTATTGTTACCCTGGAGGGTATTTGCACCGTTGTGCCTTCTTTTTTTTTGTTATCATGTTTTCTTTGGTTTACAAGTTTTTGCCTAGTTGTATAGGCAGCATATTTCCCATTGAACTGCAGAGATCATGAACAATGAGTGATCCACAAACTGTGTTGTAAATAGTTGCACCTCTTAAGGTGCCCTCTCTTGGTTTTACATAGATCTTTTATTAATAAGAACTACCTCATCATGGAGCATGGCTCCAATCCAAGGACACTGCAAGAAATCCCGGCTGGGAGAGGTGTCCAGCATGTGCAAGAATTATTGATGTTTTGATGTGAAGTATTGTATGATATGTCTTATAAAAAAAAAAATGTTGACAGATTTTATAGAGAGCTTACTTGATAGTAATATTTAGGTATTTGATTAGGAATGGATATTTTACAGAATTTGATAATGTTGAATAAAGATTTGAATGCAGGTGACGAACCAGGCATCAGCGGTTGTCACCCATGTCTAACAAAGACAGTAAAAGAAAATGTGAAAGATAAAGAGATGATAGTACTTTAACTGGTAGTGAGTTTACTTCCATAGCACTTTAAAATTAGGTAATTATAGATAATCTGTTAAGTTTTGCAACATTCAAGAGTGAGTGCCTCCCACATTGGGAAGTTTAGATAAGGATTGTTTATCGGCATTCAAAAATTTTGTATGTTCCTTATACTTGTCAACCTTTGTTTCACTTGCAGCCCTGGACGTGCTGTGTTTAACAGGGGGGTATATGGTGCCCCTGAGGGCTCAGTCGCCACAGAGGTACTGCACCTCCTCCTGAGGTGTGGTACCCCACCATTCAGGTAAGGTGGAGACTCCTGACCACACTCCAACACCTGCATCCCACACAACATAGTAGTGTAGCAAAGCACCCTTTGGTGGCTCCCTGCTTGGAACACGAAGTGTGCTGGGAGGCGGGTGGAGTTAGTTGGCACCAAAAGAGCAGGAAGAGTTTAGGATTTAGTCAGTCTGACAGAGTCAGTGGAAGAATGAAGATCCCCTAAGTGGGATGGATGAAGGAAGTGCTGCAGCCGACCTCAGTGACCTGGGTCCACTGGCACAGAAAAGAGACATTGATGGAAAGCCTGACTCTCTCCATAAGAAAGAAGGATTAGTACGGAACGTAAGGAGAGGAGGACTAAGGATTAGGGTTAGAGCAGAACCCTTCCCAAGTTCATAGCGCATGGCCGGGGTCCGGTCCCCGAGGTTGTATGGATACTAATGATCCTGCAGCAGACACTGGAGGAAAAGAAGTTGTCACCACTTTATTCCCACACAAGACTTGGGGGCACAACAGCAACGAGAGTGAGCCGGGACTTAGTAGCAAGGAGTCCCCGAAGCAGGCTACAGCTGTCTGACGTACAAGTAGAGTTCATAGGAACATCTGACAGGAGGAACTCCAGTGTAACTCAGTAATAATAATAATAAATTTTATTTCTATAGCGCCGACATATTCCGCAGCACTTTACATTTCAGAGGGGACTTGTACAGACGATAGACATTACAGCATAACAATAATCACATAGATCATAACAGATACCAAGAGGAATGAGGGCCCTGCTCGCAAGCTTACAATCTATGAGGGAAAAAGGGGAGACACGAAAGGTGGGTGGTAACAATTGCCCTGACTGTTTGGACCAGCCATAATGTTAAGTGTGTAACAGTACGGACACAGAGGTCTAATAGATGCATAAAGCATGTGGGAATATGATACGGGGAACCTGGTTATGGTAAAACTTTTGACTGTGCCACACAGGGATAGTTAGGTTAATGTGTTGAGGCGGTAGGCCAGTCTGAATAAATGAGTTTTCAGGACATGCTTAAAATTGTAGGGATTGGGGACTACTTGTATTGACCTGGGAAGTGCATTCCAAAGAATTGGCGCAGCACATATATAGTCTTGGAGATGGGAGTGGGAGGTTCTGATTATCGAGGATGCTAACCTCAGGTCATCAGCAGAACGGAGGGCATGGGTAGGGTGGTAGACTGAAACAAGGGAAGAAATGAAGGGTGGTGCTGAGCCATGGAGTGCTTTGTGGGTGACGGCAATAAGTTTGTACTGGATTCTGGAGTGGATGGATAGCCAGTGTAAAGACTGGCACAAGGTAGAGGCATCGGTGTAACGATTGGCGAGGAATATGATCCTGGCTGCAGCATTCAAGACAGATTGGAGGGGGGAAAGTTTGGTAAGAGGGAGACCGATTAGAAGAGAGTTACAATAGTCCAGACGAGAATGAATAAGAGAAACAGTAAGAGTTTTTGCAGAGTCAAAGGTAAGAAAAGGTCGAATTCTAAAAATGTTTTTGAGACGCAGATAACAAGAGCAAGTCAGTGATTGGATGTGGGGGGTGAATGAAAGCTCGGAGTCAAGTATGACCCCAAGACAGCGGGCATGTTGCTGGGGAGTAATAGTGGAACCACACACGGAAATGGCAGTGTCGGGTATAGGTGCATTAGTAGAGGGAGGAAACACAAGGAGTTCAGTCTTTGACAGGTTCAGTTTCAGATATAGTGAGGACATGATGTTAGACACAGCGTTTAGACAATCGCCGTGTTTTCTAGAATGGCTGGCGTGATGTCAGGAGAGGGGTATAATTGGGTGTCATCAGCATAAAGATGGTACTGGAAACCAAATCTACTGATTGTTTTACCAATAGGGGCAGTGTACAAGGAGAAGAGGAGGGGGCCTAAAACCGATCCTTGAGGAACCCAAACAGTAAGGGGAAGATGAGAGGAAGAGGAGCCGTCAAAAGATACAGTAAAGGAGCGGTCAGAGAGATAGGAGGAAAACCTGGAGAGAACGATGTCCTTGATGCCGATGGAGCGGAGCATAGTGAGGAGGAGCTGATGATCCACCGTGTCGAATGCTGCAGAGAGATCCAAGAGAATTAGCATGGAGTAGTGACCATTAGATTTAGCTGTTATAAGATCATTAGAGACTTTAGTGAGGGCAGTTTCAGTAGAGTGTAGAGAGCAGAAACCGGATTGGAGAGGGTCGAGAAGAGAGTTATCAGAGAGATAGCGGATCAGACGGGAGTGGACCAGGCCTTCCAGGAGATTAGAGACAGGTCTATAGTTAGCGGCATAGTTTTGGTCGAGGGATGGTTTTTTAAGTAGTGGATGAATGATGGCAAGCTTAAATAAGGAGGGAAAGATACCAAAAGAGAGAGAGAGGTTAAATATTTTAGTTAGGTGAGGGGTGACAGCAGGGGAAAGGGACTGGAGCAGATGTGACGGAAATGGGTCACTGGTGCAAGTGGTTGGGCGAGAAGATGCAAGGAGCCTGCTTGCTTCTTCTGTGACTGGTTCAAACTCAGAGAGTGAGCTAGATGCAGTGGGTGAGGGAGGACAGTGCATGGTATGAGATGATTGGGAGATAATTTACTGTCGGATATGATCAATTTTTTCTTTGAAGTAATTGGCCAGATCATCAGCTCGAAGCTCTGTGGTTGGGGCCTGCACTCTTGGGTTGAGCGGGGAATGAAAAGTGTCAAAGAGACGTTTCGGGTTATTGGACAGTGAGGTGATGAAAGTGTTGAAATAGGTTTGTTTGGAGAGGCGAAGGGCAGTGTTGTATGTTCTAAGCATGAACTTATAATGGATGAAATCTTCGTATAGATTGGATTTTCTCCATAGACGTTCAGCACACCTGGAGCACCGCTGCAGGAGACGTGTTTGCAGGGTGTGCCAGGGTTGTCGCTGTCTTTGTCGTGTTGTTCTATGTATAGGAGGTGCAAAATCATCCAGGGCAGTTTGAAGTGTTTCATTGTAATGCTTTAGTGCAGAATCAGGACATGAGAGGGAGGAGATAGGTTCCAATGAAGACCGCAAGTTCATCGTAAGTTTCTGGGTGTTAATGGCCTGTTTGTTTCTATAAGTATGGACAGTGGGGGTGACCTGAGCGGCCTGGCAGTTCTTGATAGAGAATGAAAGAAGGTTGTGATCAGAGAGCGGGAGAGGGGAGTTTGTGAAATCATCCACTGCACGAAGCTGAAAGGAGACCAAATCGAGGGAGTTTCCGTTTTCATGCGCTGGAGAATTAGTAAGCTGTGAAAGGCCAAATGAGGGGGTTAGAGATAAAAGGTGAGTAGCAGATGGGGAGAGGGGAAGAGCAATGGGGATGTTGAAATCGCCCATGATGAGGGTAGGGATGTCACAGAAGAGAAAATGTGGAAACCAAGTGGCAAAATGATCCAGGAACTGATGGGAGGGGCCGAGAGGACAATACACTACCACCACTCGCATGGAGAAGGGGGTGTTGTTGTGAGTTCATTTTCCCCTTCACTACTGAGGCCCGATGAACTCCCTCTTCTGGTAAAGAAAGGTAGTGAGCCTGATTATCAAACACCTGAGCCTAATGATGATGACTGGCTGAGTGGAGTTACTGACTGGATATAAGGCCGCCGACGGCCTTCTGCCCTGCGGGTGATTTCTCTGTGGGATCCTTGGAGACCAGTCTGAATTCCTGCTCTTCTAAAGCTAAGTTTTCTGCTCGGCTTTTTGCATTTGTGCTTTGACTTTGTTTTGCTTTGTTTTTCTGGATTTCTGCCATTCCCTGCTGGGGTGAGCTTAATTCCTTTAGCTCTGTCTTCTGAAAATACCTGAGTGCTGATTTAGTTTTTGAAGCCTAGCTGTTTCAGGGTCTTTTTCCATATCAGCTTGTTGGCTTATGTTTTTGATAGGGTTTTGGTAGATTGCAGACAGCAACCTTCCTTTCCTGTTCTGTTTAGTTAGCTTGGGCCCCATCGTTTGCTCAGCCTATCTTTCTATCTGTGTGAGTGTTTTTTCATCTTGCTTCACCGTCATTATATGTTGGGGGCTGTCTTTTACTTTGGGGTCTGCTCTGGGGCTGTTTAGATTTCCTTTTCTGTCTTTAGGCTATTTAGCTCTCCGGCTGTGATCGAGGGGTCTAGGGCACCGTAGGAACCCCCCACGGCTACTGCTAGTTGTGTTGATAGGTTCAGGGGTCTGCAATCTGATAGTTGCCAACTTCTCTGGTTTTCTGGACGTAGCTTCTGTTTTTGTGTCTGCCTCCTACGGTGACTCAATCATAACAGGGTGTAGAGTCTGTCAGCATGGACCTCAAAAGAAGGGAAGACTAGTGAGGATACTTGAGGGATAACCTGAAAAGTACATTTTGGTGATAGAAGCAGACCAACGCCTCCACCTGCTCTTTTGTCTGATCTTGGGGTATGAGAGAAGTGTAATCCCCCATATGAAAGAGCAGCAGCAGCGGTAGTGTCTGACTGCTGGATCCAGGTTTCAGTAAGAGCAAGGAGGTTAAGAGAATTAGAAAGGAAGAAGTCATGGATGAAGGAGAGTTTATTACACACTGAGCGAGAATTCCAAAGGGCACAATTAAGAGAGACAGAAGGCATGCAGGGAATATTAGTAAGATTAGAGGGGTTTCTGAGTGTAGCAGTTGGGGGGTTTGACTTCCTATAACATGGGGGACCAGGGTTGGGAGCAATGTCTCCTGTGACTAGGAGAAGGAGGACAGAAAGAGTGAGCAGATGGTTGAGTGATTTGTGGGAGCGTCTCTTATGTTGAATGGTGGGATTGAATAGATCTGTGCAATTTAACAATGTGAAAAGAGTGTGAGTGCTATACATAGGAGAGGAAAGGAGTGAGGGGCCGATATGGATGGAGTGTAGAGAGTTAATGCCAGGGCGGTGGATGTGTGTGAATGCAGCGGCAAGGATATAAATTACACAAATGCATATGGTATATATTTGTTGTAATCCAAATGTACAGGGAGTAGATGTATATAAATGTCTTACCTGTCTCCTACCCTGTCTAACTGCCATGTTATAACTGCCAGTACTTTGATAAGCTGTACTTCGATAAAGTGTGCATAAATGCCCCCTGCATAAATGCTCCCCCAAGCTAGGTCTGAATATATAGGAATCTAAGGCTTAGATTTTTTTCTCTCTCTCTTCTCGTTAATCAATCAAACTAAGCTAAGACAGCAGGGCACAATAAAAGGTAATTATCAGACAAACCAATGTCCAGGCCTACATGCATCATAAACCACTTTGAAAAGTTTCTTGACCTCAGAGCAAAAGGGGACAAGCAGAGTAAGTTGAAATAAATATATACCAGTTATAAGCTTGCAGAGTTGAAAAGACATATAGAGCATTCAGGATTAACTGCTTGCTGACATTGAATGGAGGAGCTGATTCAGAGCAGAGATTGAAAGAGGTGGTTACCAGATATAAGCTTGCAGACTTGAAAAGACATATAGAGCATTCAGGATTAACTGCTTGCTGACATTGAATGGAGGAGTTGATTCAGAGCAGAGATTGAAAGAGGTGGTTACCTGTATGAAGAGAATAGAGATGTGTGTCACATTTCATCCATGTTATAACTGCCAGTACTTTGATAAACTGTACTTCGATAAAGTGTGCATAAATGCCCCCTGCATCTGTACTGTACTGAAGTACTGAGAGTATTTCACTATAGGCGCAAAAGGGAGACGTTCAGAAAAGGCACTTATGTTGGCGGAGTGTTGGAACGGAGTACTTCATCTTGCCTGGAGGTTGGCTGAGCCCCTGACTTGGAGGACACGGCACCGAGGCGGGCACCTGTATGCACAACAGACTGTGAGTAAAGCTTTGGCACTACATGCCCTGGTGTCCTCCGCTCATTCCTGCGCCAACCCATTCAGCACTACTACATCTCAGTGCTTAACACCACGCCGCTCTCCACTCCTCACTATCTCTCCATCTACACTGCCCTGGGAATTCAGCCCTGCCTGTGGAAGGCCACACCATCATTGCTGCACCATACCATCTGTCCCAGAGGATCTGTCTGCAGCGTCGGCTTAACATCTTCATTGCCGAACACCACAGGTGGCGTCACGAATCATTCACTAATAAACTTTAATCATCATCCGTACACTCAACATTTCCCCCTTTTACAATGGACGCCCAGGGCCACGGACCGGGTCACAGGTACTGTGACAACTCCCATTGAAATCCACCGGGCCTGGCTCCGAGTACCCCACAGCCCTGGGAGGGCGACCCAATGTCTCCAGGTAAAACCAAGGTGGAAATTTTTATTTATTGTTGAGCCACTCATCCATTTTTGAAGACCAAAATGTAAAAAAGGTCCAAACCCCTCCTGATGGCGTTTTTATTGAGCTTCAGATACTCCTGCACCATCCATTCGTTCACAACGTGACAAACTTGCACTCTGTTCTGCTGGTGCACGGGCTGGTCTAAAAAATGTGTTAAATGACTCACAGAAATTGCTTATGCCACTTACACTGCTGCTGCTGCTGTTTTGGCGATAACGCCTTGACGTTCCCAAGGTGAGATGTCTACAATTGGGATGTATTGCACACTGTGTGCCTCTCTGCTGTCTTGAGGAAAACTAGTGTTAAGATTGTCTACAAGCGGATTTTAATTCTCCAGCATGCACACATCCCTTTCTGGAGGGGAAGCCTTTGCCTAAATTTTCTCTTGTACCATTGATTTAACAGAGTGGCATACAGTAAGTCAGCACTATTTCTAACCCCAAGAATATGGGCATTGTGTTGAAGATAAGGCAGCAAGAAGGTGCTCGTGTGTCGGGTGCTTCAACAAGGTCCAAGTCCATGCTGTGTTGGTGGCAGGATAACACTCAAGGTTTCTACCTCTGTTCCCTCTTGCCAACCACGGACAACTGAGATCGCATCATTATTCTTTTCATCTCCTCACTGTTGCGCGTCCATCACCTCATCCTCCTCAATTTGTTCCTCACCTCCTGCATCTTCACTAACAGTTTGTCTGGTACCAAAAGCCCCCTTTGATCGCTGGAAGCCACCCTCCCATGGTACCTGCCTGTACAATGACAGTACAGAAATTTGATATATTGTTATCTCTTCCGCATCCTCCTCTGCTTCCAACTCTTCATCTGGAACCTTCACCTCCTCACCCAGACTATTCAAAGTGTGCTCCAGCATGTAGATGACCGTAATAGTGATGCTGATGATGGCATCGTCAGCGCTAACCATCTTAGCAGCCATTTCAAAACTGTGCAGAAGGGTGCAGAGGTCCTTCACCCGTGCCCACTCTGCAAGCGTGATTTTCATCATGTCCAGACTGTGTTGGCCCAGGCTATGCAAAAGAACATATGGCACCAGGGCTAGTCGCTGTTACCACAGCCGCTGCAACATGTGCAGAGTGGAATTACACTGTGTCAGAACATCGATAATCAAACAGTTAACTGGTAGGCTGAAAGACCTCTGTAGCGATGCAAGTCGATGACCTGCGGGATGTGATCATCAGAAGTGAGCACACAGCGACTGTGCTTTCTGCAGCAGAGCATCCAGGCTGGGATATTGGTGGAGAAATTGCTGTACCACCAGGTTGAGGGCGTGAGCCATACAAGTGTGTGAGGTTGCCATGGCGTAGGGCCACCACCAGTTTTGCACCTTTATAGCACACCGCCTTTCCTGGCACCAGGTTTAGTGGAGACAGCCATTGCTCTAACTCGGCCTGAATACCTATCCACAACTCTTGAGCTGTGTGACTGTGATCTCCAAGGCATATTAATTTAAACACTGCCTGACTGCGGTGAGCCATGACCGTGCAGTAAGGAGATGGGGAGATTCTATCTGTACTGTTGTAATGCACATCTGATCAAGGGACAGGTAGAAGCCCTAGAGGAGGTGGAGGTGGCAGAAGCAGTGTAGGAAGTGTTAGATACAGAGGTTTGTCCTACAAGCCTTGGGGATTCAAAGACTTGTAGAGAAGCCCCTTGACTGCCTGCCACCACAGCCACCAGAGTCACCCATTGCCCAGTCAGTGAGATGTTTGCTTGTCTAGGTGTCAATGGTGAAATGCACCCTGGCAGACATAGATTTTTTCAGAGAATGGGTGATGTTGTCGGCGACATGCTAGTGTAGCATAGGCACAGCTTTCTTAGAGAAGTAATGGCAACTGGGCAACTGGTACTGGGGGACTGCAACAGCCATCAACTTTCAGAAACCGTCGAAAGTCAGTATTTCCGTGGCCAACAGATTGGAGATGGTGGAATTCAAGTTCTCAGCTTTGCCATGTGAAGGAGGAAATATTCTTTGTGTGACCACAATTGCGAGACCGAGGGCTGGCTGCTGTGCTGAGAGAGGGCAGAGTACAGAGGACAGGACAAACTGTTGGACTGTGAATGAGGTGCCGGCTGAGATGTTATGATAGACTGAGAAAGATGTGTTGTACTAGGTGACACAAAAGCAGCAGTCATATCTACTTCCATAACAGCTGACCAGCTTTCACTCACCCTGACTGTGGTGGGTAAACAATTGTAGTTTCTGCGGCTGGAGACCTGTGTGAGAAGACTTGGAATAGTAACGGAGGAGGAAGAAGCTGCAGATGGGGTTGATGGGACAGTCGGTGGTTGGTGAGGCTTGCTAGTCCACATTTTAGAGCAATGAGATTCCCACACTAAGGCATGTTGATCGCGCATGTGCCAGTTCATGCATGTCGTTGTCAAATTATTGCAATTTTTACCTTTACTGAGTTTTTTTTTGCAAATTTGACAGATAACGTGTGTTGGGTCATCCTATGCGGTCTCAAAAAATGCACAGATTAGGCAACCCTTGCTGCCCCTGTGAACTGCACACTTGCAACTGGTGCTGGCCACAGCCAGAGTTTGGGCTAAAGATACAATGTTTGTTGTGGTTGCATTACTTCGTGTCAGGGTGGAAAGCTGCAACGTATCCTCATCTTCCTCCTCCTCCAGCTCTCTGCTACGTACCTCTGGGTTCACACCAAGTGGGATTTACCATCTCATCGTCATCCTCTCTGTTCTTACACTCCTCAACCAGAGAGTCACCCTCCTCCTCTTCCTGCCCTGACACCACAGTACAGTTTGTATGCACCTCTGGTATCTGAGTCTATCAGGATCACCTCCACCTTTGGTGGTTAATGTCTGGTGACGAGGGTCTGGATTCTGCTCGGACCCTACTTCATTCGGCCCTGGATCCATAATGAAAAAATTTTAGGCATCGGTACAAATGCTTTCCTCCTCTGGATTCTGTGATTCTTCGAAGCAGACCTCTGATGCCCATGGAATAAAATGTGTGAACAGCTCTTCAGAATGGCCCATTTGAGGTTCCCCACAGTCAGTTGTACGTTTGGAAAATTTTGACATGAGGGGACACAAGGGTGATTGCGGTGCCAACTCTGAGGATTGTACTGTGTGCAATGTTAAGGAGGAGGAGAGACCACTTGATTCAGCACTTGTCATCCACTGGAGCACATGATCTTTCTGAGCCTTGTGTACAAGGCGTACCATTGTGTGGCTTTCAAAGAAAGGGAGTCTAGTAGGCTTTCCAGTAATAGATGTTGTCAGTGGTCTTTGAATAGGATGAGACGGTGTTTGTTCAGTTGAGCTTTCATTTACATTAACACCTAACCTACGTACATGTCGAACACCAAGCCTATTCCCCCTTCCATCACAACCTTGCTTTTTTCCACTAATTTTGTAAGTAGCCTTCCTCTCTTGTACCCTGCTATTTTACAAACTAAGGGTCCCGTCACACTAAACGATGCACCAGCGATCCCGACAACGATTCCACCTTGTCAGGATCGCTGGTGCTACATGATTGCTGGTGAGCTGTGAAACAAGCAGATTTCACCAGCGATCAGGACCAGCGAGGACACTGGTATCCAAGGTAAATATCGGGTAAATAAGAGAGCGCGTCGCTTAGTTACCCGCTGTGTACCTTGGATACCTGCGTGCTTGCGCTGGCAGCTGTTATCCAAGGTAAATATCGGGTAACTAAGCGCGCGCGTCACTTAGTTACCCGCTGTGTACCTTGGATACCAGCTCCCAGCACGAGCACGCAGGTATCCAAGGTACACAGTGGGTAACTAAGCGACGCGCATGCTTAGTTACCCGATATTTACCATGGATACCAGCTCCCAGCGTCTGCTTACAGCGCTGGGAGCTCACTGATCTCTGCTCTCCCGCTGCCAAACGTAGCAATGCGTGCTGGCCAGCGAGAGACCAATGATCAAAAAATGGCCCAGGACATTCCTGAACGATCAGCGATACCCGGCGGGGGGGCCGGGTGCTGATAGGTGTCACACACAGCGAGATCGCTGGCGAGATCACTGTGACGTCACAAAATCAGCGATCTCGCTGTGTGTGACGGGCCTTTAAGCCCACAGCTGTATCAATATCACTAAATGAACAATCACTGTTTATTTTCTTAGATAGGGTGCCTGAACAACACTGTTATGCCTAACGATTTTAAGTGGAAATCTGGCCTTCTGTTCTGCCACAGAAACACAGTTTTAGCACAAATGATTTGGAGTAGCTAATTGCGTGTCATGGCTGCAACACTATATTAAGCCAGACTATTTTTAAGTGGAAATCAGGCCTTCTTAGTTGCCACTGAAACACAGTATTATCACAAATTATTTGAAATAGTTAATTGGGCCTCGTGGCTGCATCCCAATATTAGTCCTAACTAGAGTTGAGCGACTTTTGTTTTTTTAGGGTCGAGTTTCGTTTCGTGAAACCCGACTTTTCCAAAAGTCGGGTCGAGCAAGATCGGCCGATTATAGGGAAAAGTTGGGGTCGTCCCGGAACACGAAACCCAATGTAAGTCAATGGGGAATAAAAGTCGGCAGTGAGAGGACAGGAAACACACCTACAGTGCCCATTTGAATGCCAAAGGCATCAATTCTTCTTACTTAAGCTTGTCAACCTTAATTAACTTCATAATACAAGTTACGCACTGAAAAATGGGGGTTATTTGGCTACAGTTGTGGGGGGGTAGGGCTGGCTCCAGGTTTTAATGTGCCCTGGGCGAAAGAGCGCCCCTTTAACACATAATACCACAACTAATCATGCTCCGATACGGCAGAGAAATAGCGGTATAGTACAATGAAAAATACTTCACTTTTTACATCTCATGACGAAGCCCATACAGAATCATTGGTCCCATATAATGTTTGAAACAGTATATGATGAGCTCCACATAATGCTACAGTATATGTTGGTCCCCATGGATGAAGCTCCACTGTCTTATGGGCCCAAATAATGCTCCAAACATAATGGGCCCCATTTCTAATGCTCTAGTGTATAATGGGCCCTGTAAATGCTGCTCCAGTGTCTGATGTCCACCTTTGGAATGTTCCAGTGTATGGTGGGCCCCATCTATCATTCTCCAGAGTATAGTGCTCCCCAAAAATTGCTGTCCCAACATTGAAAACAATCAAATAAGTCTCCTCGCTAGGGAATCCCTGTACTAGTCTGGACTCCTTGTCGTCCCCATCTTCCATCTCACTGCACAGTATTTCAACCTTGCAAGTGCTGTGATCCTGAGCAAGCAGGGGGGGCCCACTCGTTGGCGACGGCACTGGCACAGGGCCCCTGATAGTACGGTGGTGTGTCTGATGGCGGGTGGGCCGAACCTGCACTTTCATCTGCAGCTTCCTCTTTGTCACCGTGTAAGATGGAACTGTATATGGGAAGGGTAACCTGAGTTTCATCAGGGTCAGATTCAGGCCGTGTAGCGTGCGAGGGGAATGTAGTGGTCTGGGTCAATGTACCAGCAGATTCATCGAGCAGTGGCTGGGCATCAGTGCACTTGTGTCGCCCCCAGGAGTACGGTCGCCACAGTGGCATTACCTTCCTCCTAGGGAGTGTGATGTCATGCTTGGGAGCAACGAAGGATCTCTCTAGCAGGTTTACTGATTGGGCGGCGTTATTCCCACGAGTCATGACCCTCCAAACAGCGTTCATGAAGGCAAAGTGTTTGTTTTACGTGGGCAGTATGGTTGCAAAGCTGAACCTTAAAGGAATGTCCAGAAGGGCTCCACCAGGAGTGGAGCCTACGGTTAAATTCGACTCCACCTGGGAAACCTCAACCATGCCAGCTACAGAAAAGATGCACACATTGCAAGCTTAATTACGTTAACGAACGAGACTCCGTCATGCCCCGCGGTCCGAGTCCGGCTTACTAGAGGGACACGTGAGGCTCTGGCACATGAGATTGGCCAATAACTGGTGTGTCATGCCCTTACATGTCCGTTGCTGCATGTACGCTACACTGAAAAGGCCAGCGTTTGTCGCTTACAGGTGCAGATAACCCGCTGAACAAAGTTAGTGATGGGGATCACTGATTACAATTATTACCCGCGAACGATGATTTCCCAGTAAGTGCAGGTCAACCGCAGTTCCGGAATTAGGCCTAACCGTCATTCCTGAAAAAATGAAAAACTTACGTGTGCAAACCACAGGTGCTGTAGCTTGCTTAACAGCTCACCAGCCGTTCTCACGCCCAGTATGGATTACACGTGATTGCACAAAGGTGAGAAAGGGTACCGTATCCTCGGATAACATGTATGGATAGCGTACACATTCAAAATATATGTCTATACATCAGAAGGCAGGCTCAGACGGTGTTAGGCCCAGTATGGATTGCACGTGATTGCACAAAGGTGAGAAAGGGTACCGTATCCCCGGATAACATGTATGGATAGCGTACACATTCAAAATATATGTCTATACATCAGGAGGCAGGCTCAGACGGTGTCAGGCACAGTATGGATTTGACGGCCCAGACTACACAGCGGAGGAGCAGGGAGAGGTAAAGATTGCAAATGCTGGGGCCCTGCCCAAGCAAGGGGGGCCCACTCGTGGGCGTCGGTACTGGCACTGGGCCCCTCATAGTACGGCGGTGTGTCTGACGGCGGGTGTGCACCACCACCGTCAGAGACACTTGATTGCACTATGAGGGACCCTGTGCCAGTGCCCGCGCCCAAGAGTCGGCCTACCCACCTGTCCAGGGCAACGGCACTCGCACGGTGTCGTGCGCTAGGTGGTGACCCCGGCCATGGGGGGGAGGCAGCACAGTTAGGGAGTTTTAGAAAGTGGCATATGTTGTTGTTGGACATTCAGCTGATGCAAAAGGCGAAATAGGCCAAGTCCCAGGAAGAGGTGGACCAAAGCAAGCCATTTTTCTGTCACCCTATGTGTCATCAGGGGAAGGTGGGACAAAATCCTTGGAAACCCATGCATGGTTCATTTTAATGAAGGTTAGATCATCCACATTTTGGGTTGACAGACGGGTCCTTTTTTCTGTCAGGATTGATCCAGCTGCACTGAAGACTCTTTCCGATAGCACACTTGCAGCTGGGCAAGCGAGCTCCTGTAAGGCATATTGTGCCAATTCAGGCCAGGTGTCCAGTTTAGCGGCCCAATAGTCAAAGGGGAATGACCTGTGTGGGAGAACATCAATATGGGAGGAAAAGTAGTTTGTAACCATAGTTGACAACTGCTGTCTCCTGTCACTTTCCATCGATGCAGTATTACCAGTTGTGTGAGCGGTACTTGAAAAATCAGTCCACAACATTGTCATGAAACCCTTGTCTCCAACGCCACTTCTGCTGTGTGCACCATGAACACCTCTGCCAAGCTGCCCCCGGCCCGTACGGCTCGTGTGAGAACCATCACCGCTGCTGTGTGCTGGGAATGCCTCAAGCAACCGATTTACCAGAGTTGCTTGTTTATTAGCCAATATTAGGTCAAGGTTCTCCTGTGGCATGATGTTTTGTAATTTGCCTTTATAGCGTGGATCCAGGATGCTGGCCAACCAGTAGTCGTCATCGTTCATCATTTTGGCAATGCGGGGGTCCCTTTTTAGGATCTGCAAGGCATAATCTGACATGTGGGCCAATGTTCCCGGTGTCAATGATGCACTGCGAGTGCTGGTTGGAGGAGCACTTTCTGGCAAATCCACATCCCTCCAGTCACGCACAAACCCTGTACCAGACCTTGCCACGCCAACATTTTCACTTGCCCCACGAGATGCATCCTCCTCCCCTAAGTAATCATCCCCATCATCATCCTCCTCCTCCTCTTCTTCCTCCACCTCGCCCAGGAGAGGTCCCTGAGCAGACAATGGCTGAATGGCATCAAGGATTCCCTCCTCCTCTTCCTCCTCATCAACATTGGCTGCAGAAGCCTGCTCCTTAAGGTGCGTCAAAGTTTGCATGAGCAGACGCATAAGTGGGATGCTCATGCTTAGGATGGCGTCGTCTGCGCTTACCAGCCGTGTGCATTCCTCAAAACACTGAAGGACTTTACAGAGGTCTTTCAGCTTCGACCACTGCACACCTGTCAACTCCATGTCTGCTCTCAAAGTGCCTGGCCGTGTATCCTCCCACAAATGCATTATGGCCTGCCTCTGCTCGCACAGCCGCTCCACCATGTGCAGGGTGGAGTTCCACCTTGTTGCAATGTCGATAATGAGGCGGTGGTTGGGAAGGTGGAGCAATCGCTGCAGCTTCTGCATACGAACGGAGTGTACAGGCGACCGGCGGATGTGCGCGCACAGTCTTCGCACCTTCTGGAGCAGGGCTGTTAACTCCGGATAATTTCTGAGGAAGCACTGCACCACCAGGTTCAAGGTGTGAGCCAAGCAAGGTATGTGGCTGAGTTTTGAAAGGGCTATGGCTGCCACAAAATTACGGCCGTTATCACTAACTACCTTGCCTGCCTCAAGATGTACACTGCCCAGCCATGACTCAGTTTGTCGCTTCAAGTACTCGGCCAGCACCTCGGCGGTGTGTCTGTCGCCCAAACACATCATCTGCAACACAGCCTGCTGACGCTTTCCACTAGCTGCTCGATAGGGGGACACCTCGTGTGCAACAGTGGCAGCTGTAGATGGAGTGCTCGTACGACTGCGCTCTGTGGACGAGCTTTCGCTTCTGGAGGAGGAGGAGGGTCGAACGCCTACAGCCAACTGTTTCCTATACCGTGGGCTAGGCAGCACTGTCCCACCACCGCTGTCCCCTGTGGACCCTGCATCCACCACATTAACCCAGTGCGCAGTGATGGACACGTAATGGCCCTGGCCATGCCGACTGGACCATGCATCAGTTGTGAGGTGCACCTTTCCACTCACTGACTGCTTGAGTGCATGGACGATGCGGTCTTTTACATGATGGTGGAGGGCTGAGATGGCTTTGCGAGAGAAGAAGTGGCGACTGGGTAGGTCATAGCGTGGTACTGCATAGGCCATGAGTTCGCGGAAAGCTGCGCTTTCCACCAACCGATAGGGCATCATCTCAAACGAGATTAGTTTGGCAATGTGGGCGTTCAAACCCAGTGTACGCGGATGAGAGACTGAGTACTTTCTTGACCTACTCATAGTGTCTGGGAGGGTGAGCTGGACTTGAGAGCTGCATATGGTGGAAGTAGCGGTGGACAGGGCGGACTGAGAGAGGGTTGATGATGGTGATGGAGTTGGTGTTCTTTCTGATGGCCTAGATTCAGTCTTTCTTTGATATAACAGTGGGATTCCCTGACTGCTGTGGTCTTGCAACGACACCTCAACATTTGCTGCTGTGCTAACCGGTGGGCTTACAGTGGGGGAAACAATGTAGCGTTGCTGACTACCTTCGTTGTGATCAGTTGCACATGTGGCACTTGAGGTTTGGTGTTGTGTCCACGCTTGCAAGTGCATGCTGGTTAAATGTCTAAGCATGCAACTGGTATTCAAATTTTTCAGATTTTTCCCTCGGCTAAAGGTCTTTGCGCACTTCTTACAGATAACCTTGGCCTGATCATGAGGATTTTGTTCAAAAAAGTGCCACACTGCACTCTTCCTACTTTGGCAGACATTTTGCGGCCTAGCACGCTGTGATCTTTTGACCCTCTGGACAAGCTGTCCAGCAACTCTTTTGATTTTTGGAACCTGTCTTTGGAGTGCTCCGGGCCTGCCAGATAACAGCTGTTGCGATGTCGATGTCTGCTGTGGATGCTCCTCATCTGAGCTATTGGAAGCAGCACCCTCTTCCCCCAATGGATGCCAATCTGGGTCAACAACTGGGTTATCCATCACCTCCTCTTCAATGTCATGTGCACCTTCCTCTGTGTCACCGTGTATGGTGGTATAGTGTGCGGGAAGGGGCACCTGAGTCTCATCAGGGTCAGAATCTGGCTCTGTACACTGCGAGGACAATGTAGTGCTCTGAGTGAATGTACCAGCAGAATCATCTATCAGCGGCTGTGCATCAGTGCACTCCATGTCAGATTCATCTTGGCCTGGGTAATTCACCATTTGACTTGATAATCCAGGCATGGTATGTGAAAACAGCTCCATGGAGTAATCAGTAGTATGGCCTGCGTCATCCTTCAATCTTGGTTGGGGTGAAGGACACAAGGAAAGGTGTGGTTCATGAACATGAGCCTCCAATGACGACTCAGTGCTTTTACTTTTTACAACTGAAGAAGAGGAGGCGATAGAGCTGGAGGCTGAGTCAGCAATGTAAGACAAAACTTTTTCCTGATGCTCTGGCTTTAAAAGCGGTTTGCCAACTCCTAGAAAACTAAGCGTTCGAGGCCTTATGTAGACAGACGATGACGCAGGGTCAGCACCTCCTGCATTTGGTCCTATTTTGCTCTTGCCACTACCATCAGATCCACCACCAACACCATCATTACCAGCTGCCAACCCCCGCCCAATTCCACGGCCTCTTCCACCAGCCTTCCTCATTTTTGGTAGAAATGTAGACAAAATCCAACAAACTATATAGTAATGTAAAACAAGGTACAAGGTGTCTATAGGACAGGGGAGTTTTAGAATTTCTGCACACACTTGTGGACAGTGGACACTTGTGGATTGTGTGCGGCCCACTGATATCTGAGCGCTATGTGACACGCTCGATGGCACAGCTGCCTGTGACCAAAGTGACGAGAGGATAATGGAGATTTTGAATCTCTGCGTACACTTGTGGACAGTGGACACTTGTGGATTGTGTGCGGCCCACTGATATCTGAGCGCTATGTGACACGCTCGATGGCACAGCTGCCTGTGACCAAAGTGACGAGAGGATAATGGAGATTTTGAATCTCTGCGTACACTTGTGGACAGTGGACACTTGTGGATTGTGTGCGGCCCACTGATATCTGAGCGCTATGTGACACGCTCGATGGCACAGCTGCCTGTGACCAAAGTGACGAGAGGATAATGGAGATTTTGAATCTCTGCGTACACTTTTGGACACTGGACACTTGTGGATTGTGTGCGGCCCACTGATATCTGAGCGCTATGTGACACGCTCGATGGCACAGCTGCCTGTGACCAAAGTGACGAGAGGATAATGGAGATTTTGAATCTCTGCGTACACTTTTGGACACTGGACACTTGTGGATTGTGTGCGGCCCACTGATATCTGAGCGCTATGTGACATGCTCGATGGCACAGCTGCCTGTGACCAAAGTGACGAGAGGATAATGGAGATTTTGAATCTCTGCATACACTTTTGGACACTGGACACTTGTGGATTGTGTGCGGCCCACTGATATCTGAGCGCTATGTGACACGCTTGATGGCACAGCTGCCTGTGACCAAAGTGACGAGAGGATAATGGAGAATTTGAATCTCTGCGTACACTTGTGGACAGTGGACACTTGTGGATTGTGTGCGGCCCACTGATATCTGAGCGCTATGTGACACGCTCGATGGCACAGCTGCCTGTGACCAAAGTGACGAGAGGATAATGGAGATTTTGATTCTCTGCGTACACTTTTGGACACTGGACACTTGTGGATTGTGTGCGGCCCACTGATATCTGAGCGCTATGTGACACGCTCGATGGCACAGCTGCCTGTGACCAAAGTGACAAGAGGATAATGGAGATTTTGAATCTCTGCGTACACTTTTGGACACTGGACACTTGTGGATTGTGTGCGGCCCACTGATATCTGAGCGCTATGTGACACGCTCGATGGCACAGCTGCCTGTGACCAAAGTGACGAGAGGATAATGGAGATTTTGAATCTCTGCGTACACTTGTGGACAGTGGACACTTGTGGATTGTGTGCGGCCCACTGATATCTGAGCGCTATGTGACACGCTCGATGGCACAGCTGCCTGTGACCAAAGTGACGAAAGGATAATGGAGATTTTGAATCTCTGCGTACACTTTTGGACACTGGACACTTGTGGATTGTGTGCGGCCCACTGATATCTGAGCGCTATGTGACACGCTCGATGGCACAGCTGCCTGTGACCAAAGTGACGAGAGGATAATGGAGATTTTGAAACTCTGCGTACACTTGTGGACAGTGGACACTTGTGGATTGTGTGCGGCCCACTGATATCTGAGCGCTATGTGACACGCTCGATGGCACAGCTGCCTGTGACCAAAGTGACGAGAGGATAATGGAGATTTTGAATCTCTGCGTACACTTTTGGACACTGGACACTTGTGGATTGTGTGCGGCCCACTGATATCTGAGCGCTATGTGACACGCTCGATGGCACAGCTGCCTGTGACCAAAGTGACGAGAGGATAATGGAGATTTTGAATCTCTGCGTACACTTTTGGACACTGGACACTTGTGGATTGTGTGCGGCCCACTGATATCTGAGCGCTATGTGACACGCTCGATGGCACAGCTGCCTGTGACCAAAGTGACGAGAGGATAATGGAGATTTTGAATCTCTGCGTACACTTTTGGACACTGGACACTTGTGGATTGTGTGCGGCCCACTGATATCTGAGCGCTATGTGACACGCTCGATGGCACAGCTGCCTGTGACCAAAGTGACGAGAGGATAATGGAGATTTTGAATCTCTGCGTACACTTTTGGACACTGGACACTTGTGGATTGTGTGCGGCCCACTGATATCTGAGCGCTATGTGACATGCTCGATGGCACAGCTGCCTGTGACCAAAGTGACGAGAGGATAATGGAGATTTTGAATCTCTGCATACACTTTTGGACACTGGACACTTGTGGATTGTGTGCGGCCCACTGATATCTGAGCGCTATGTGACACGCTTGATGGCACAGCTGCCTGTGACCAAAGTGACGAGAGGATAATGGAGAATTTGAATCTCTGCGTACACTTGTGGACAGTGGACACTTGTGGATTGTGTGCGGCCCACTGATATCTGAGCGCTATGTGACACGCTCGATGGCACAGCTGCCTGTGACCAAAGTGACGAGAGGATAATGGAGATTTTGATTCTCTGCGTACACTTTTGGACACTGGACACTTGTGGATTGTGTGCGGCCCACTGATATCTGAGCGCTATGTGACACGCTCGATGGCACAGCTGCCTGTGACCAAAGTGACAAGAGGATAATGGAGATTTTGAATCTCTGCGTACACTTTTGGACACTGGACACTTGTGGATTGTGTGCGGCCCACTGATATCTGAGCGCTATGTGACACGCTCGATGGCACAGCTGCCTGTGACCAAAGTGACGAGAGGATAATGGAGATTTTGAAACTCTGCGTACACTTGTGGACAGTGGACACTTGTGGATTGTGTGCGGCCCACTGATATCTGAGCGCTATGTGACACGCTCGATGGCACAGCTGCCTGTGACCAAAGTGACGAAAGGATAATGGAGATTTTGAATCTCTGCGTACACTTTTGGACACTGGACACTTGTGGATTGTGTGCGGCCCACTGATATCTGAGCGCTATGTGACACGCTCGATGGCACAGCTGCCTGTGACCAAAGTGACGAGAGGATAATGGAGATTTTGAAACTCTGCGTACACTTGTGGACAGTGGACACTTGTGGATTGTGTGCGGCCCACTGATATCTGAGCGCTATGTGACACGCTCGATGGCACAGCTGCCTGTGACCAAAGTGACGAGAGGATAATGGAGATTTTGAATCTCTGCGTACACTTTTGGACACTGGACACTTGTGGATTGTGTGCGGCCCACTGATATCTGAGCGCTATGTGACACGCTCGATGGCACAGCTGCCTGTGACCAAAGTGACGAGAGGATAATGGAGATTTTGAATCTCTGCGTACACTTTTGGACACTGGACACTTGTGGATTGTGTGCGGCCCACTGATATCTGAGCGCTATGTGACACGCTCGATGGCACAGCTGCCTGTGACCAAAGTGACGAGAGGATAATGGAGATTTTGAATCTCTGCGTACACTTTTGGACACTGGACACTTGTGGATTGTGTGCGGCCCACTGATATCTGAGCGCTATGTGACACGCTCGATGGCACAGCTGCCTGTGACCAAAGTGACGAGAGGATAATGGAGATTTTGAATCTCTGCGTACAATTTTGGACACTGGACACTTGTGGATTGTGTGCGGCCCACTGATATCTGAGCGCTATGTGACACACTCGATGGCACAGCTGCCTGTGACCAAAGTGACGAGAGGATAATGGAGATTTTGAATCTCTGCGTACACTTTTGGACACTGGACACTTGTGGATTGTGTGCGGCCCACTGATATCTGAGCGCTATGTGACACGCTCGATGGCACAGCTGCCTGTGACCAAAGTGACGAGAGGATAATGGAGATTTTGAATCTCTGCGTACACTTGTGGACAGTGGACACTTGTGGATTGTGTGCGGCCCACTGATATCTGAGTGCTATGTGACACGCTCGATGGCACAGCTGCCTGTGACCAAAGTGACGAGAGGATAATGGAGATTTTGAATCTCTGCGTACACTTTTGGACACTGGACACTTGTGGATTGTGTGAGGCCCACTGATATCTGAGCGCTATGTGACACGCTCGATGGCACAGCTGCCTGTGACCAAAGTGACAAGAGGATAATGGAGATTTTGAATCTCTGCATACACTTTTGGACACTGGACACTTGTGGATTGTGTGCGGCCCACTGATATCTGAGCGCTATGTGACACGCTCGATGGCACAGCTGCCTGTGACCAAAGTGACGAGAGGATAATGGAGATTTTGAATCTCTGCGTACACTTTTGGACACTGGACACTTGTGGATTGTGTGCGGCCCACTGATATCTGAGCGCTATGTGACACGCTCGATGGCACAGCTGCCTGTGACCAAAGTGACGAGAGGATAATGGAGATTTTGAATCTCTGCGTACACTTTTGGACACTGGACACTTGTGGATTGTGTGCGGCCCACTGATATCTGAGCGCTATGTGACACGCTCGATGGCACAGCTGCCTGTGACCAAAGTGACGAGAGGATAATGGAGATTTTGAATCTCTGCGTACACTTTTGGACACTGGACACTTGTGGATTGTGTGCGGCCCACTGATATCTGAGCGCTATGTGACACGCTCGATGGCACAGCTGCCTGTGACCAAAGTGACGAGAGGATAATGGAGATTTTGAATCTCTGCGTACACTTTTGGACACTGGACACTTGTGGATTGTGTGCGGCCCACTGATATCTGAGCGCTATGTGACACGCTCGATGGCACAGCTGCCTGTGACCAAAGTGACGAGAGGATAAGGGAGATTGGATTGCTTTTAAAAAAGCAGTTTGCGGAGCAGTGGGTAAACAGCAATGCCAGCGTGTCAGGAAGCCTTAGAAGGCAGCCCAACAACCAACACCACTGATACACAACAATATAGCCTCCCCTTGCACTGCACACACAGTGACTTGTGTGTTGTGCAGGCCAAATCGCTAGCAGCAGAAGCAGTTTTTTTGTCTTCTTCCCTGCCTAACGCTCTCCCTACAGAATCAGCAGCAACCTCTCCCTATACTAAGATCGGCAGAAGTAAGATGGCGGTCGGCGTGCACGCCCTTTTATACCCCCTGTGACGCCCACCAAAGCAAGCCAATCACTTGCATGCCCTTCTGAAAGATGGTGGTGACCCGTGCCTATGTCATCACGTTGCCCACAGTGTCCGTGGATCCTGATTGGCTGAAAAAGAGCGCAAAACAAACTTTTGAAACGCGACTTTGGCGCGTAAGTCGCCGACCTCGTGGCCGACCTCATCCTAGGGTCGGGTTTCGTTTCATGAAACCCGACTTTGCCAAAAGTCGCCGACTTTTGAATTTTTTCGACCCGTTTCGCTCAACTCTAGCTGCTACGTCACAAAATCAGTGACGTTACAGCAATATTGCTAGCGATATCGCTATGTGTAACGGGGGCTTTACTGCATAGTTCTCACTCTTCACCCTATTTATTTAAGCATCATATTTCTTTCATAAGGTAACATCCATGTCTGATGAATTAAATCCCTTTTTTTTCAATGAATGTAATGATGCCAGTTCAATTACTTATTGTCATGTGGAATGTTAGATGGTTACAATGACTCTTAAGACTGATTTAATAGATACAAATAAGGCTCTATTATGTACACAGTGACCCAGGCTCGACAGCAGTTTTAATTACGTATATACTTCCTTGTCAGGATAAACACTCCGTATGTAATAAATGAGCACTCTGCATAACAAACAGCTAATCTGGCTATTAAATGACACAGGTGAAAGGGATGAAGGGTAAAGCAATACTTACATGATAGAACAAGAAAGCCAATCATTTTTATTGACTGGGCAGTAAATATAAAATCATATGAACATATTTACTGCCATGAGGAAGCTCTTTAAACACATCTCCCACCTGTTCGGCATCTACCAAGACCAATCCAAATTGGGGGAGATATCCCACTGTCTCAGGAGGCCATGGCAATGTCCAAGATTTAACTGTGCAGAATAGCGACATTTCCTCTTCTCCTAGCCATGCAGGCTCTGAAGCTGCGGTTCAGTTCCTCCACTGAATCAGGACCATGGGGGATGGTCCAACATTTGGACAGGTCTCTATCCGATTATCATGTTTCCTTCTCTGCATGTAGCGTGCACTCACCCTCAAGCCTCAGCATCCTGATCTCCTGGGGAACACATCTTTACTGAAACATGCCGATACACTCTTCTCCATGATGTGTGCCGGCAGGGCGGACAGTCTTATTGCTGGATGCCGTACACAGACGTACTTGGGAGGCGACATAGTGAATTATTCTGCACTATGTATGCACTTTCTCATTATGAGATAATGCCCTTTACCACCTTGTGCATGAGTGCAAAGCTCATCTGCATATTAGCTTTAGTTTTTTTATTTTTATAGCACTTGCACAACTAATTATGCAAACATTTGATGGAATTGCAGAATAGACACCTTTTTTTGTTCTTGTAACATGTAAATTACTCCCAATTTTTATGTTTTAGATACGTGTACTATTATGCGATGGATCTATGAATATTATAATTAGTCCTCATTATAATTTCTAGTTCTTTTGTTCAGTGTCTTGTGTTATATAGAGTATATGATATAATTCATTTTTTGTATATATATATATATATATATATATATATACAAGCTGTGATTTTAATTACATCCAGTCACTTTTTGGTTCCTATCTTCCTATAAATATAGCCTTTATCTTGTTATTAGCCAGTAGTTCACATGAGGCAGTTAGAATAAGGACCCGTTCAATGAGATCACCTTGACGTTGGTGAATGGGCTCACATCTTTTGGCCAAATTTTGTGCTAAGTATCTCATATGTTTTTTCTAAATTGCAAAAGCCATTATGCTGTTCACATTTCATATATTTCATATTTGATATGCCTTAATGCAATTGAGTGAAACCATTTCCTTATTTCAATTTTGAATAAATCCCCAACAGTGTCACCAGCAAAGCACCCCCACACTATCACACCTCCTCCTCCATGCCTCTCGGTGGGAACCAGGCATGTAGAGTCCATCCGTTCAACATTTCTGCGTCGCACAAAGACATGGTGGATGGAACCACAGATCTCAAATTTGGACTCATCAGACCAAAGCACAGATTTCCACTGGTCTAATGTCCATTCCTTGTGTTCTTTAGCCCAAACAAGTCTCTTCTGCTTGTTGCCTGTCCTTAGCAGTGGTTTCCTAGCAGCTCTTTTACAATGAAGGCCTGCTGCACAAAGTCTCCTCTTAACAGTTGTTGTAGAGATGTGTCTGCTGCTAGATCTCTCTGTGGCATTGACCTGGTCTCTAATCTGAGCTGCTGTTAACCTGCAATTTCTTTCTGAGGCTGGTGACTAGGATGAACTTATCCTCCGCAGCAGAGGTGACTCTTTGTCTTCCTTTCCTGGGCCGGTACTCGTGAGCCAGTTTCTTTGTAGCGCTTGATGGTTTTTGCCAATGCTCTTGGGGACACTTTCAAAGTTTTCCCAATTTTTCAGACTGACTAACCTTCATTTCTTAAAGTAATGATGGCCACTCGTTTTTCTTTACTTAGCTGCTTTTTTCTTGCCATAATACAAATTGTAACAGTCTATTCAGTAGGACTATCAGCTGTGTATCCACCAGACTTCTACACAACACAACTGATGGTCCCAACCCCATTTATAAGGCAAGAAATCCCACTTATTAAACCTGACAGGGCACACCTGTGAAGTGAAAACTATTTCCGGTGACTACCTCTTGAAGCTCATCAAGAGAATGCCAAGAGTGTGCAAAGCAGTAATCAAAGCAAAAGGTGGCTACTTTGAAGAACCTAGAATATAAGACATATTTTCAGATGTTTCACACTTTTGTTAATTATATAATTCCACATGTGTTAATTCATAGTTTTGATGCCTTCAGAGTGAATCTACAATTTTCATAGTCATGAAAATAAAGAAACCTCTTTGAATGAGAAGGTGTGTCCAAACTTTTGGTCTGTACTGCATATATATACAGTATATATATATATATATAAAAACTTCTTTCTCACCCCTAAGGGGGTGTTTTTTTTGTCCTTTCTCATTCTCGGGACCTCTGCCAGAGGCCTGGGAGTTTGAGGGTTCTGCGCAGGATCTTAGTTATTCCCAGTATTGCGCTTTTCTGGACAGAGAGCTGAGATGTTGCTCCTGGGAGCTGTTGTAGTCATTCTTCCAACTTAGGGGTCACTGCTCCAGGTGCTCCTATCACCACTGGAATCACTGTTGCCTTCACCTTCCACATCTTCTTCAGTTCTCCTTTGAGGCCCTGGTATTTCTCCAGCTTCTCATATTCCTTCTTTCTGATGTTGCTGTCACTTGGCACTGCAACATCTATTATCATTGCTGTCTTCTGATCATTGTCTACTATCACAATGTCTGGAAGGTTAGCCAACACCTGCTTATCTGTCTGGATCTTTAAGTCCCACAGGATTTTAGCCCTTTCATTCTCCACCACTTTCTCTGGGGTCTCACACCTGGACTTAGTGGGACTTAACCCATATGCTGTGCAGATATTCCTGTATACAATTCCCACTACTTGGTTGTGCTGTTCGGTATACGCTGTTCCTACTTGCATTTTGCATCCTGCCACTCTGTGTTGGACTGTTTCTGAGATTTCTTGCATAGCCTGCATCTTGGGTCTTGTCTAGGGATGAGCGACTTTGCCTTTTTTCAGGTCGAGTCGGGTTTAATGAAAAGTCGGGTCGAACGAAATTGGCCGATTATCGTGAAAAGTCGAAGGCCGACAGAAACACGAAACCCAATGCAAGTCAATGAGGAACCAAGGTCGGCAGGGAGTGGAGGACAGGAAACACACCTACAGTGCCCATTTAAATGCGAAAAACATCAATTCTTATTACTTAAGCTTGTCAACCTTAATTTACTTTATAATAATAGTTAGGCATTGAAAACTGGGGGTTATTTGGCTAAAGTTGTGGGGGGGGGTAGGGCTGGCGCCAGATTTTCGTTGGCCCTGGGCCAAAGAGTGTCACTGGGCTGTTTTAACACATGCCTCAATTCATGATCCTCTGATAAGGCAGAGAAATAGCAGTATAGTACAATGAAAAATACTTCACTTCTTACATCTCATGACTGATATCGATTTTAAATTCTCCAATAGCTCCAAAAACGGATAGTATATTACTCCATACAGTATTATGGCCACCGCATAGTGCGCTGTTGTGAGTTCATTTTCCCCTTCACCATTGAGGTCTGATGAACTCCCTCTTCTGGTGAAGGAAGGAAGTGAGGCTGATTACCAAGCACCTGGGCAGGATGATGATGACTGGGTGACGGGAATTACTGACTGGATATAAGGCAGCTGACGCCCTTCTGCCTTGCTGGTGATCTCTCTGAGGGATTCTAGGAGACCAGTCTGATTCCTGCTCCTCAAAAGCTAAGCTTTCTGCTCTACTTTTTGCATTTGTGTTTTGGTTTTGTTTTGCATTGTTTTCCTTGATTTCTGCCATTCCCTGCTGGGGTGAGCTGAATTCCTTTTTGCTCTGTCTTCAGAAAATACCTGAGTACTGATATAGTCTTTTTGAAGCCTAGCGTCTTCAGGGCTTTTTTCCCTATCAGCTGTTGGCTCTTGTTTTGATAGGGTTTTGGCGGATTACAGACAGCAGCTTTTCTATCCTGTCCTATCTAGTTAGCTTGGGCCCCATCATTTGCTCAGCCTATCTTTCTATCTGTGTGTTTTTTCATCTTGCTTCACCGTCATTATATGTTGGGGGCTGCCTATTGCTTTGGGGTCTGCTCTGGGGCAGTTTAGATTTCCCTTTCTGTCTTTAGGCTATGTAGTTCTCCGGCTGTGATCGAGGGGTCTAGGGCACCGTAGGAACCCCCCACGGCTACTGTTAGTTGTTGTTGATAGGTTCAGGGGTCTGCAATCCGATAGCTGCCAACTTCTCTGGTTTTCTGGACTTAGCTAGTATTTCTGTTTTTGCCTCCTATGGTGACTCATTCATAACAGTGCGCTATACAGAGTAATGAGGCCCATATATTTCTCCAAACAGAATCATTGGTCCCATATAATGTTTGAAACAGTATATGATGAGCTCCACATAATGCTACAGTATATGTTGGTCCCCATGGATGAAGCTCCACTGTCTTATGGGCCCAAATAATGCTCCATATATAATGGGCTCCATTTCTAATGCTCCAGTGCATAATGGGCCCTTTAAATGCTGCTCCAGTGTCTGATGTCCACCTTTGGAATGCTCCAGTATATGGTGGGCCTCATATATCATTCTCCAGAGTATAGTGCTCCCCAAAAATAGCTGTCCCAACATTGAAAACAATTAAATAAGTCTCCTCGCTAGGGAATCCCTGTACTAGTCTGGACTCCTCATCGTCCCCATCTTCCATCTCACTGCATTTGGACTGTTTAGGCAGAGGGCGTACAGACGTGATGTCATCGCGCTCTCTGACCAGAATGTCACTGTCAGGAAACGCGGAAGACGTCACGGCGGTAGAGCAGGGAGAGGTAAGTATTTCAACTTTGAAAGTGCTGTGATCCTGAGCAAGCAGGGGGGACCCACTTGTTGGCGACGGCACTGGCACAGGGCCCCTCACAGTACGGAAGTGTGTCTGACGGTGGGTGGGCCCTCCCACCAGCAGAGACACTTTTCCGTACTATGAGGGGCCCTGTGCCAGTGCCATCGCCCATGAGTATGCCCCCCCACCTGCTCAAGGAACCTGCACTTTCATCTGCACCTTCCTCTTTGTCACCGTGTAAGGTGGTATAGTATGCGGCAAGGGGAACCTGAGTTTCATCAGGGTCAGATTCTGGCTGTGTAGAGTGCGAGGGGAATGTAGTGGTCTGGGTCAATGTACCAGCAGAATCATCTAGCAGTGGCTGGGCATCAGTGCACTTGTGGTGCCCCCAGGAGTACGGTCGCCACAGTGGCATTACCTTCCTCCTAGGGAATGTGATGTCATGCTTGGGAGCAACAAAGGATCTCTCTAGCAGTTAAACCAACACACAACACAGTTCCCACTCCAGGCCAGCAGGGAGACCTCTGAACCTGACTGCTGAGGAGCTGCTCTCTGTAGTTGGGAGGAGGTAAGTTAGGGCAGTCTGTGAAGGGAAGGGGAAGTGTGTGGATGTGAGAAGGGGAGCTGGAGGATGAGCAGAGTTAAGGCTCACTCCTAGCTGGAGCGCATGGTCGGGATTCCGGTCTCCGAGTTTGTAGGGACACTGACGGTCCTGCAGCAGAAACCGGAGGAAGTAGCAGCTGTAAATGCTCTGTTCCCAACTAAGGCTCGGAGGCCCCAGCAGCGACGTGTGTGAGCCAGAAGGAAAAGGCTATGGCTGCCTGCCATATGAGAAAGTTCCAAAAGAGAGTCAACAGGGGGAACTTCAGTGAACTTGGTAATGCGAGTACCTCAGATAAGCGCTAGAACGAAGGCCACACTACCTATCTGCAGAGAGAGAATTCCAAATTTGCTTCCAGGCTGACCAACTCCTTCTCCATCTGTACTCTGGCTCCTGGACAGCACTTACCAAGTACAGGTAAAGGAACTGCACGACTGTGTCTGTCATCTTTCTCCTGCGCTTGGCGCATGGCTCTGCTACATCCTGAACTGCACACCATCTACCAACTCTTTCATCTGCCCTGCGACTACGGCCCTACCTGTGCAGGGCTTCTACATCTTAGCTGCACCACAACATCTGTCCCAGAGAAGCAACACTGCAGCATGGTTCAATCTGATCAGAAACCACAGGTGGCGTCACATATCATTCACCTATAAATGTTATTCACCCATTTGCATGGACGACAAGGGCCACGGAACGGGTCATCACCATCAACGTGACACATCCCTCTGAGACACTGGCCCGGTACCGATTAACCCCACTGCCCTGGCTGGCCACCCACACTCCATGTCAGATTCATCTTGGACTGGGGAATTCACGATTTGACTTGATAACCCAGGCATGGTATGATAGAAAGAGCTACATGGACTAATGTGAAGTGTGGCCTGCTGCATCATTCACTTTTGGTGGGGGTGAAGGACACAAGGAAAGGGGTTCTTCTTGACCAGGAGCCAGCACTTGATGACACAGTGCTTGCATTTTTTGAAACTTCAGAAGAGGAGGGCATATTTGCTAGAGTCTGTTTCGGCAATGTAAGCCAAAACCAGTTCCTGATCCTCCGGTTTTAAAAGCGGTTAACCTACTCCCAGAAAAGGTAGCCTTCCAGGCGTTCCGGAGCCAGACCATGGCGCAGACTCAACACCTCCTGCCTTAGCTGCTATTGTGCTTTTGCCACTACCAGTAGATGCACCACCACCATCAGCACCAGCTGGCCCCCCCATGCCCACGTCCGCGGCCTCTTAAACCAAACTTCAAAATGTTGTAGAAAATGAACCCAAAATAACATCAGATATATGGTACTGTATCAGAAGCGTACAGCTCTATACAGTCAAAGGATGATTGTCAATCTCCCTATATATTTCATGAGTCACACAGAGACGCTCACAGGCTCAGTATGGATTAGACAAGAATATAAAAAGTAGAAAAAGTGTACAGTATCATCAGATAGCAGGTATATATAGTATAGTTTAAACATTCTAAAACTCCGTAGATATTTCAGGAGGCAGACACAGACGCTCTCAGGCTCAGTATGGATTACAACACAATATAAAAAGGCGTAAAGCGGTAATGGATCCGAAGAGTACAGTATTTATTTCCACAGTCAGAAAATAACTCTCACTTGGTCAGTTTGGATTAGACCAGAATATAAAAAGCAGTAAATGGGTAATGTATCACAAGCGTAGAGCTGTATACACTAGTGTTGGGGTAATTTTTAAATGTACATCTAAATTGCAGGAGTAACCCACAGACTGTCACACGCTCAGGATGGATCACACCACAATATAACAAGAAGATCCACAAGAAATAATCACACACGTGGGACAATGTTCCAGGTGTCAATGATACACTTAGAGTGGTGGGTGGAGGAGGACTTCCTGGCAGAAAGGGTACAGTATCACCAGATACCAGGTATATATAGCATAGTTTAAACATTAAAAATGTACGTCTATATATTCAGGAGTAGTGTTGAGCCACCCCGCTAGTGTTCCAGTTCGTTTTGGTTCGTCGAACACGAATCAAGTTTGTCGAATGTTTGTCGTACGTTCGACGAACAACGTCGAACACCATTGAAAACAATGGCAGGCAAACACAAACATATACAAACACATAGAAAACAATTACAAAACACCTTAAAAGGTGTCCCAAAGCAGACAAAATGCTCAGAATACAAAAATAACATATGGAAAATGGCAACTACATATAGAAAAGAGGTGGAGGAGTAAAAGGAGGAGGAGGAGACACAGATATAGGCATGTCATGCCCTTATGAAGTCAAGAAAGGCTGGAATAAAAATGTAAAATACCAAAAAACAGTAAAAATCTGAAATCGAAGACGATCATATACCGCTAGACTTCCCACCATTAATTAGGCCAACTGCTGATCGGGCAGCGTTATTCCCACGAACGTCCGAACAGCGTCCATGAAGGCAAAGTGTTTGGTTTCCGGGGGCAGTATGGTTGTAAAGCTGAACCTTAAAGGAATGTCCAGAAGGGCACCACCAGGAGTGGAGCCTGCGGCTTAATTCGACTCCACCCGGGAAACCTCAACCATGCCAGCTACAGAAAAGATTGACAGATTGCAAGCTTTGTTGATTCTGTAGGTGGAGGTGGATGTCCGTTTTTTAGTTGTGCTAGTGATTTGTCAGCTTAAATCCATTAACGAACGAGACTCCGGCATGCCCCCGCGGTAAGCGTCAAGCTTACTAGAGGGACACCCGAGGCTCTGGCACGTGAGATCAATCAATAACAGGTCTGTCATGCCCTTACATGTCCGGGGCTGCATGCGCGCTACACTGAAAGGTCCAGCGTGTGTCGCTTACAGATGCAGATAACCCGCTGAACCCCGTAGGGATCTGGGATTACAATTCTTCCCAGTGAACGAGGATTTCCCAGTAAGTGCAGGTCAACCGGAATGCCGTAATTAGGCCTAACCGGCATTCCAGAAAAAATGAAAAAATTAAGTGTCCAAACCACAGGTGCTGTAGCTTGCTTAACAGCTGGGCTCCTATGCTGAGTATCACGCAGTTCTTACATAAACAGGCGGCATAGCTTGGTTCACTGGTGGGCTCTTCTGCTGAGTAGCAGACAGTGCTACAAGGCCCAAAAGAATTTTCTGGACAAGATGCGGTAAAAAATAATTAGAAACACACATGGTGTAGCTCCTTGACAGGTGTACTACACCGCTTGCTACCACACACCGCTACTGTGCCATGAAAAAGTCTATTAACATTGAAAACCATTATTAATGTGAAAATAAAGTTATGCTTTTGGTGAACGAACCGTTCTCGAACGGAACCTCGAACAGCCGAATTTTAAGCAAAGTGTTCGAGTTCGACGAACGGCTCGAACACCGCCCAAAACAGCTGGAATTTTAACTTGGCAAACAGGTCGACTCGAACACCGCTCATCTCTAATCAGGAGGCAGACTCAGACGTTCTCAGGCCCAGTATGGATTCAACAAGATTGTAGAACGTTGAGAAAGGATACAGTATCACCCGATAACAGGTATATATAGCATAGTTTAAACATTAAAAAAACTATGTCTATATACCAGGAGGCAGACTCAGAGGGTCTCAGGCCCAGTATGGATTCGACGTGATTGTACAAAGTTGAGAAAGGGTACAGTATCACTGGAGAGCAGGTATATATAGCATAGTTTATACATTAAAAATCTGCGTGTATATTTCCGGAGTCCGACGAAGACACTCACAGCCTCAGTATAGATTAGACAAGAATCTAAAAAGTAGAAAAAGGGTTATGTATTCGAAGCATACACCAGTATACACTGTTGGGGTATTTTTCAATCTTCATATATATTTCAGTCTCAGTAAGACAGTCCAGACTCTCCGCAAGAGGAAACGAGATGGATTCAATTACAGACGGAAAGTCGACTCATAGCACAAATTTTAGAATTACTAATCATGGTAAAAACTCCCAGGAGAATTCTCAGAGGCGATGCTGACCCTCAATTACTTGGTCTGTGCAGACAGCGAAAACAGTTCTTGTGAAGAAAGGTTTGCTGTATCGCAGTACCGTGGAACCCATCACCGTTACTCATCTCCATCAAATTGTGATCACAGGGATAGATGTAGACATTGTCCTCACTGCCTATCATAATCTGTCAGGTAACTTTGGAGTGCAAAAGACACAAGCCACAGGCTGTAGGTGATTGTATTGGATTGGCATGAGAGGACACATTTAAAAATGTGGGCAGGAATGTCACATCTCTGTAAGTCGGAAAACCGTGAAAGCTGATGATAAACCACCACTGCATCTCATTGTGAGTCGACGTCCATAACAAATGGAAGATATTGATCATCTGAAGATAGAGCCCAGCAGGACAGGGCATAGCTACGTCTTAACCATCATCTATCATTTCACCAAATTTGTATTGGCAGTCCCAGTGAAGTATTTAACAGGCCAGACAACACAGTGGTGGAGCAGGGAGAGGTAAGTATTGCTAGTGCTGGTGCCCTGAGCAAGCAGGGGGTGCCCACTCGTGGGCGGTGGTACTGGCACAGGGCCCCTCATAGTACGCCAGTGTGTGTGATGGTGGGTGTGCACCCCTACCGTCAGAGACACTTGATTCTATGATGAGGGACCTTGTGCCAGTGCCGTTGCCAAAAGGTGTGCCCGCCCACCTGTCCAGGGCAACGGCACTCGCACGGGTGCGTGCGCCAAGTGGTGAGCCCGGCCCTGTGGGGGGAGGCAGCCCAGTTAGGGAGGTGGAAAAAATGGCATATGTGTTTGTTGGACATTCAGCAGCTGCAAATGGAGGAATTGGAGAAGTCCGAGGAAGAGGAGGACAAAAGCAAGCCATTTTTCTGGCAACCTACGTGTCAGTAGGGGAGGGTGGGACAAAATCCTTTGAAACCCATGCATGGTTCATTTTAATGAAGGTTAGATCATCAACATTTTTGGGTCGACAGACGGGTCCTTTTTTCTGTCAGGATTGATCCAGCAGCACTGAAGACTCGTTCAGATAACACACTAGCAGCAGGACAAGCGAGCTCCTGTAAGGCATATTGTGCCAATTCAGGCCAGGTGTCAAGTTTACTGGCCCAATAGTCAAAGGGGAATGACCGGTGAGGGAGAACATCGATATGAGAGGAGAAGTAGTTTGTTACCATACTTAACAACTGCTGTCTCCTGTCACTTTCGATCGATGCAGTATTACCAGTCGTGTGAGCGACTTGAAAAATCAGTCCACAACATGATCATGAAACCCCTGTGTCCAACGCCACTTCGGCTGTGTGCACCACGAACACCTCTTCCATGTTGCCCCCTATGGCTCGTTGGAAAAACCTCACTGCCGCTGTGTGTTGGGAATGCCTCAAACAAACGGTTTACCAGAGTTGCTTGTTAGTTAGTCAATATTAGCTCTAGGTTCTCCTGTGGCATGATGTTTTGGAACTTGCCTTTATAGCGTGAATCCAGGATGCTGGCCAACCAGTAGTCGTCATCGTTCATCATTTTGGCAATGCGGGGGTCCCTTTTTAGGATCTGCAAGGCATAATCAGACATATGGGCCAATGCTCCAGGTGTCAATGATGCACTGTGAGTGCTGGGTGGAGGAGCACTTTCTGGCAAATCAACATCCCTCCAGTCACGCACAAACCCTGTACCTGACCTTGCCACGCCAACATTTTTTCTTGCCCCCTGAGAAGCATCCTCCTCCCCAAAAAAATCATCCCCATCATTCTCCACCTCTTCCTCTTCTTCCTCCACCTCGTCCTCGAGACTTCCCTGAGCAGACAATGGTTGACTGTCATCAAGGCTTCCCTCCTCCTCTTCCTCCTCGGCTGCAGACACCTGTTCCTTAATGTGCATCAAAGTTTGCATGAGCAGACGCATAAGTGGGATGCTCATGCTTATGATGGCGTCGTCTGCGCTTACCAGCCGTGTGCATTCCTCAAAACACTGAAGCACTTTACAGAGGTCTTTCAGCTTCGACCACTGCACTGCAGACAACGCCATGTCTGCCTGCAAACTGCCTGCCCGGGTATCCTCCCACAAATGAATGACAGCCTGCCCCTGATCGCACAGCCTCTGAACCATGTGCAGGGTGGAGTTCCACCTTGTTGCAACGTCGATAATTAGGCAGTGCTTGGGAAGGTGGAGCAATCGTTGCAGCTTCTGCATACGACTGGAGTGTACGGGCGACCGGCGGATGTGCGAGCACAGTCTTCGCAACTTATGGAGCAGGGGTGTTAACTCCGGATAATTATTGAGGAAGCACTGCACCACCAGGTTCAAGGTGTGAGCCAGGCAAGGTATGTGTCTGAGTTTTGAAAGGGCTATGGCTGGTTTCACACTTGCGTTTTTTTGCGCTGTATTTTAGCGCTAAAAAACGCATGCACTTTTTTTTCCTATATTTTGCATGGGATGCGCTTATGTGCGCATACACATGCATTTGTATGCATTTTTATGCACATGCACTTTTGTGGTGTGCGCTCGGGCGCACAAAATGCATCCTGTTGCATTTTTTGGGCGTCCGACTTGCCTCAAAAAACCGCATGCGCGCAATGCGTTTTTTTACAGCAAGACACCCATTGTAAGTCTATGGGTGCGCATACGTGCGCATTGGCATGCTCATGTATGCGTTTTTTGCGCATGCGTTTTTTTGTTGACCATTGGTTAGACAATGGAAATTAGGGGTTGGGTTAGAGTTAGGGTTAGTTTAGGGGGTTTAGGGTTAGGGTTAGGGTTTGGGTTAGGGTTAGTATGGTTTGGTTAAGGGTTAGGGTTTAGGGTTAGTTAGGGTTTAGGGTTAGGGTTAGTGTTTGGGTTAGGGTTAGTAGGGTTTGGTTAAGGGTTAGGGTTAGGGTTAGTATGGTTTGGTTAAGGGTTAGGGTTAGGGTTAGTATGGTTTAGTTAAGGGTTAGGGTTAGGGTTAGTATGGTTTGGTTAAGGGTTAGGGTTAGGGTTAGTTAGGGTTTGGGTTAGCGTTAGTAGGGTTTGATTAAGGGTTAGGGTTAGTATGGTTTGGTTAAGGGTTAGGGTTAGTATGGTTTGGTTAAGGGTTAGGGTTAGGGTTAGCATGGTTTGGTTAAGGGTTAGGGTTAGGGTTAGTGAAGTCATGGTTTGGGTTAGTGTTAATCCTAACGCTATCTTGATTTTTTTGGTGAGGCCAACTAATGTTGGAAAAAAACGCAAATGCAGTAAAAACACACTAAAAACGCATACAAACGCATAAAAACGCTGCGTTTTTTTCATGCATGCGCATAAAAATGCTTGAAAAAAACGTAGCATTTGTATGCGTTTGTATGCGTTTTTTCCATGCGTTTTTTTGCGGGAAAAACGCGCTGCAAAAAAAAGCAAGTGTGAAAGTAGCTTAAGGCTGCCAAAAAATTAAGGCCGTTATCACTAACTACCTTGCCTGCCTCAAGATGTAGACTGCCCAGTCATGACTCAGTTTGTCGCTGCAAGTAGTCGGCCAGTACCTCCGCGGTGTGTCTGTTGTCGCCCAAACACATCATTTTCAACACAGCCTGCTGACGCTTACAACTAGCTGTTCGATAGTGGGACAACTCATGTGCAACACTGGCAGCTGTGGATGGAGTGCTAGTGCAACTGTGCTCTGTGGATGAGCTTTCGCTTCTGGAGGAGGAGGAGGAGGGTCGAACGCCTACAGCCAACTGTTTCCTATACCGTGGGCTAGGCAGCACTGTCCCACCCCGCTGTCCCCTGTGGACCCTGCATCCACCACATTAACCCAGTGCGCAGTGATGGACACGTAACGGCCTTGGCCATGCCTACTGGACCATGCATCTGTTGTGAGTTGCACCTTTCCACTCACTGATTGCTTGAGTGCATGGACAATGCAGTCTTTCACATGCACGTGGAGGACTGGGATGGCTTTTCGCGAAAAGAAGTGCCGACTGGGTAGTTCATAGCGTGGTACTGCGTAGGCCATGAGCTCGCGGAAAGCTTTGCTTTCAACCAACCAGTAGGGCATCATCTCTAACGAGATTAGTTTGGCAATGTGGGTGTTCAAAGCCAGTGTACGCGGAAGAGAGGATGAGTACTTTCTTGTCCTACTCAGAGTCTCTGGTAGGGTGAGCTGGAATTGAGAGCTGCATATAGTGGAACTAGCAGTGGACATGGTGGACTGAGAGAGGGTTGGTGATGGTGTTGCTGATGGCCTAGATTCAGTCTTTCGTAGCAATAATATTGTGATTCCATGACTGCTTTGCCCTTGCGACGACACCTTGACATTTGCTGCTGGTGGTGTGCTAACCGGTGGGCTTACAGTGGGGGAAACCATGTAGCGTTGCTGACTACCTTCATTTGGAGCAGGTGCACGTGTGGTTCGTGAGGTTTGGTAGTCCGTCCACACTTGCAAGTGCATGGTGGTTAAATGTCTAAGCATGCAACTGGTTTTCAAATTTCTCAGATTTTTCCCTCGGCTAAAGGTCTTTGCGCACTTCTTACAGATAACTTTTGCCTGATCATTAGGATTTTGTTCAAAAAAGTGCCACCCTGAACTCTTCCTACTATGAAAGACATTTGAGACCTTGCACGCTGTGCTAATTTGACCGTCTGGCCAAGCTGTCCTGCAACTCTTTTGGTTTTTGTAACACGTTTTTGGACTGCTACGGTCATGCCAGATAACAGCTGTTGCGATGTCGTTGCCTGCTGCGGATCCTCCTCCTCCTCTTCTGAGCTATTGGCAGCGGCACCCTCTTCCCCCAATGGATGCCAATCTGGGTCAACAACTGGGTCATCCATCACCTCCTCTTCAATTTCATGTGCACCTTCCTCTGTGTCACTATGTAAGGTGGTATAGTATGCAGGAAGGGGCACCTGAGTTTCATCAGGGTCTGATTCTGCCTCAGTACACTGCGAGGACAATGTAGTGCTCTGAGTGAATGTACCAGTAGAAAAATCTAGCAGTGGCTGTGCATCAGTGCACTCCATGTCAGATTCATCTTGGACTGGGGAATTCACGATTTGAATTGCTAACCCAGGCATGGTATTTGAAAAGAGCTCCAAGGAGTAATCGGTAGTGTGGCCTGCCACATCCTTCACTTTTGGTAGTGGTGAAGGACACAAGGAAAGGTGTTGTTCCTGACCAGGAGCCTCCACTGACGACTCAGTGCTTTTATTTTTTGAAACTTCAGAAGAGGAGGCGAGAGAGCTGGAGGCTGTGTCAGCAATGTAAGCCAAAACTTGTTCCTGAAGCTCCGGCTTTAAAAGTGGTTTACCTACTCCCAGAAAAGACAGCCTTCGAGGCCTTGTGGAGCCAGACGATGACGCAGGCTCAACACCTCCTGCCTTAGGTGCTATTGTGCTTTTGCCACTACCAACAGATGCAACACCACCACCATCAGGACCAGCTGGCAACCCCCCGCCCACTTCCACGGCGTCTTCCACCATACTTCCTCATTTTTGTGAAAATGTACCCAAAATACCACCAGCTATATGATACTGTAAAACAAGGTAGAAGGTGTATCTACTATTGGTGAGAATTTGAATCTCACTTCAGATTTGAGGACGCTGAACTATTGTCTCAGGCCCAGGAGAGATTACACCTCAATGTAACAGGCTGAAATTGGATGGTGTATGACAAGTTGGAGGGTGTCTATAGGATTGGTTAGAATTTGAATCTCACTATAGATTTGAGAACGCTGAACTATTGTCTCAGGCCCAGAAGAGATTACACCGCAATGTAACAGGCTGAAATTGGATGGTGTATGACAAGGTGGAGGGTGTCTATAGGATTGGTGAGAATTTGAATCTCACTATAGATTTGAGGATGCTGAATTATTGTCTCAGGCCCAGGAGAGATTACACCTCAATGTAACAGGCTAAAATTGGATGGTGTATGACAAGGTGGAGGGTGTCTATAGGATTGGTGAGAATTTGAATCTCACTATAGATTTGAGGACGCTGAACTATTGTCTCAGGCCCAGTAGAGATTACACCTCAATGTAACAGGCTGAAATTGGATGGTGTATGACAAGGTGGAGGGTGTCTATAGGATTGGTGAGAATTTGAATCTCACTATAGATTTGAGGACGCAGAACTATTGTCTCAGGCCTAGGAGAGATTACACCTCGATGTAACAGGCTGAAATTGGATGGTGGACACACAAAAACACACAGTATGACAAACGTGCATAAATACTCTGTTGTAAAATATATGTAACAGTAAGCAGCAAGTGCTAGTAAAAGATGTTAACAAAACCAGGGTATTTTGTTGATACGTATTTTTGCAAAAAAGTACGCTGCTCATGAAGGTATTGTTCACATGTTCAGGTTTTAAATATATTAGATAGGACTGCTCCGAGAAGGGTATACCATGACGTTGTGGAGTGGCTTAGCGTTCTGTGTCTTAGTTTTTGGGTGGTGTGAACAGTGTCTTACTGACCTGTTCATTTTCTGTGCATGTGTCATGTGTTCTGAATGAAATTGGATGGTGTATGAAAAGGTGGAGGGTGTCTATAGGATTGGTGAGAATTTGGATCTCACTATAGATTTGAGGACGCTGAACTATTGTCTCAGACCCAGGAGAGATTACACCTCAATGTAACAGGCAAAAATTGGATGGTGTATGACAAGGTGGAGGATGTCTATAGAATTGGTGAGAATTTGAATCTCACTATAGATTTGAGGACGCTGAACTATTGTCTCAGGCCCAGGAGAGATTACACCTCAATGTAACAGGCTGAAATTGGATGGTGTATGACAAGGTGGAGGGTGTCTATAGGATTGGTGAGAATTTGAATCTCACTATAGATTTGAGGATGCTGAACTATTGTCTCAGGCCCAGGAGAGATTACACCTCAATGTAACAGGCTAAAATTGGATGGTGTATGACAAGGTGGAGGGTGTCTATAGGATTGGTGAGAATTTAAATCTCACTATAGATTTGAGGACACTGAACTATTGTCTCAGGCCCAGTAGAGATTACACCTCAATGTAACAGGCTGAAATTGGATGGTGTATGACAAGGTGGAGGGTGTCTATAGGATTGGTGAGAATTTGGATCTCACTATAGATTTGAGGACGCAGAACTATTGTCTCAGGCCCAGGAGAGATTACACCTCAATGTAACAGGCTGAAATTGAATGGTGTATGACAAGGTGGAGGGTGTCTATCGGATTGGTGAGAATTTGAATCTCACTATAGATTTGAATATATGAAGTGCTCTCAGTGAGAGAAACAAAATAGGAATCTTGTGGGTATGATTCCTTTTAATGGCTAACAAATAATAGTAAATGTTGTTGCAAAGCAAGCTTTAGGGACTGCTTACTTCCCTTCATCAGGCTGATATGACAAAATATTTGAATAAACCTTATTTATATACAGTTTAAAGCACAACATTTCAATAAACAAACAATGAGCTTGAAGAGAGAATCCTTAATTAGGTAAGATTAGATAGGTAGTGTGAAAAGTTCTGTGAGATCAAAGGGCTACTTGGAGGAGATAGCTCAGATATGGTAATGGGTCATAAAACCTTCTGACAAATTGAGTCCTGTGTGAATAGAATCAAAGATTGTAATGAATTTGTGCCCCCACACTCTCCGATGTGTCTGTGATTTAAAATTGCCTTTTAAAATGACAACTTTCATATTGCCTATGTTGTGTCCTGGATGACAGAAATGTTTAGCCACAGGTAATTAGGTTTTTTTGTCTGTAATTGTATGACGATGAGACCTCATCCTTGAGACCTCATCCTCTTGTTTCTCCAATATAGAGGCCACCCACAGGAAATATATTGCATAGAATTAAATACACCACATTGGAAGAGGAACATGTGAATGTCCCTGGGATCTTATAGTCCTGCTGTGTGTTGGGAATTTGGATTTTGCCTTTGGTCTCTATATGAATGCAGGTTTTGCATCTTCTCCCATTGCAAGGATATGTTCCTCTTGGTGAATCTGAGGGCATTGAGCTTTGGATAATGATGTTTCTTAGATTGGGAGGTTGTCTGTAACATAGCAAGGGGGGTCTTTGAATAGTGTTTTTAACCGGTCATCCTTGTGTAGGATATGGTGAAGTTTCTTAGCCATGTTTCTGAGTATTTCAAGCTGTGGGTTGTAGGTCACTACCAGAGGTACACGATGATTTTCCTCTTTTTTTCTGTATTGAAGTACTTGACTTCTAGGGATCCTTGTGGCCCTAACGATCTGATCATCAATGGAGGTGGGATGGTAACCTTGATTTAAAAATGACATTTTAAGATGGGTTAGGTGTTCATCCCTGTCCTTGGGACTGGAACAGATACGGTTATATCTGAGGGCGCTGAACTATTGTCTCAGGCCCAGGAGAGATTACACCTCAATGTAACAAGCTGAAATTGGATGGTGTATGACAAGGTGGAGGGTGTCTATAGGATTGGTGAGAATTTGAATCTCACTATAGATTTGAGGACGCAGAACTATTGTCTCAGGCCCAGGAGAGATTACACCTCAATGTAACAGGCTGAAATTGGATGGAGGACACAGAAAAAACACACAGTATGACAAATGTGCATAAATACTCTGTTGTAAAATATATGTAACAGTAAGCAGCAAGTGCTAGTAAAAGATGTTAACAAAACCAGGGTATTTTCTTGATACGTATTTTTGCAAAAAAATGTACGCTGCTCATGAAGGTATTGTTCACATGTTCAGGTTTTAAATATATTAGATAGGACTGCTCCGAGAAGGGTATACCATGACGTGGTGGAGTGGCTTAGAGTTCTGTGTCTTAGTTCTTGGGTGGTGTGAACAGTGTCTTACTGACCTGTTCATTTTCTGTGCATGTGTCATGTGTTCTGAATGAAATTGGATGGTGTATAAAAAGGTGGAGGGTGTCTATAGGATTGGTGAGAATTTGGATCTCACTAGAGATTTGAGGACGCTGAACTATTGTCTCAGGCCCAGTAGAGATTACATCTCAATGTAACAGGCTGAAATTGGATGGTGTATGACAAGGTGGAGGGTGTCTATAGGATTGGTGAGAATTTGGATCTCACTAGAGATTTGAGGACGCTGACAATGATTCTCTCAGTCCAAGTATGGACGCAGGCAGCCTAATAAGCAGGACTGCTGCACACACAAAAGGGTGGAAAAATGATCGCTTGGTAACTGTGCGGAAAAGAGGAAGAAAAATATTTTTGCTTTTAAAAAAGCAGTTTGCACAGCAGTGTGCAAACAGCAATGCAGCTATCAGGGAGCCTTATAAGGCAGCCTAATAACCAACAGAGCTAATGCACAAAAATAGAGCCTCCCCTGTCACTACACACAAAGTGTTGTGTTGTAAGTGGAAATCGCTAACAGCAGAACCAGTTTTTTGCTCTTCTTCCCTGCCTAACTCTCTCCCTTATTCTGAATCAGCAGCAGCAACATCTCCCTAATGCTAATATCGGCAGAAGTAAGATGGCGGTGGGCGTTCACGCCCTTTTATAGCCCCTGTGACGCCACACAAAGCCAGCCAGTCACTTGCATGCCCTTCTCAAAGATGGTGGTTACCGATGCCTATGTCATCGCGTTGCCCACAGTGTGTGTCCTCCATCATTGGCTGAAAAAGAGCGCTGGAAGCATCTATTGAAACGCGACTTTGGCGCTCTGGTCGCCGACCTCGTGGCCGACCTCACGCTATGGTCGGGTTTTGTTTCATGAAACCCGACTTCAGCGAAAATCGACAACTTTTGAATATGACCGACCCGTTTCGCTCAGCTCTAATCTTGTCTTGTGTGGTAGATTCCTGCTTCTATGGATCTTGTACTTAGTGCTTACTTAGTGTTGTCTCAGAGTCCAGCTTTTTCCAGCCGTTGGTAGGATTTCTCCATGTCAGCCACTTCCATTATCTGTCAGTGGTACATCCCATGCAGCGGCTTGTCTAGCCATGGCACTTCATGTTCCTGTTCTTCCTTCCAGATCTGTTGTTGTTGCTGCCTTAGGCTTTCTCTCAGCATTTCATCTTCTGGCTCCATTCTTCTGATGTATTCCTGGATACTCCTTGTTTCATCCATGATGGTGGTTTGGATGCTTATCAAGCCTCGACCACCTGGATCTGATATATATATATATATATATATATATATATATATATATATATATATATATATATATATATATACAGTACAGACCAAAAGTTTGGACACACCTGCTCATTCAAAGAGTTTTCTTTATTTTCATGACTATGAAAATTGTAGATTCACTCTGAAGGCATCAAAACTATGAATTAACACATGTGGAATTATATAATTAACAAAAAAGTGTGAAACAACTGAAAATATGTCTTATATTCTAGGTTCTTCAAAGTAGCCACCTTTTGCTTTGATTACTGCTTTACACACTCTTGGCATTCTCTTGTTGAGCTTCAAGAGGTAGTCACCGGAAATGGTTTTCACTTCACAGGTGTGCCCTGTCAGGTTTAATAAAAGGGATTGCCTTATAAATGGGTTTGGGACCATCAGTTGTGTTGTGCAGAAGTCTGGTGGATACACAGCTGATAGTCCTACTGAATAGACTGTTAGCTGCTTTTTTCTTGCCATAATACAAATTCTAAGTAAAGAGGGCTGGTGACTCGGATGAACTTATCCTCCGCAGCAGAGGTAACTCTTGGTCTTCCTTTCTTGGGGTGCTCCTCATGTTAGCCAGTTTCTTTGTAGCGCTTGATGGTTTTTGCCACTGCACTTGGGGACACTTTCAAAGTTTTCCCAATTTTTCAGACTGACTGACCTTCATTTCTTAAAGTATTGATGGCCACTCGTTTTTCTTTACTTAGAATGAGAAAGTGTGTCCAAACTTTTGGTCTGTACTGTATATATACACACATACAGAGTGGGCCATTTATATGGATACACCTAAATAAAATGGGAATGGTTGGTGATATCAACTTCCTGTTTGTGGCACATTAGTATATGGGCGGGGGAAACTTTTCAAGATGGATGGTGTGGCAGCCATTTTGAAGTCGGCCAATTTGGATCCAACTTTATTTTTCCCAATGGGAACATCAAACTTATTGCGAATTTCACAAAAAAACAATGGTATGCTTGGTTTTAACGTAACTTTATTCTTTCATGAGTTATTTTGTTCAAAGTTCTGCCCATTGTGTTGGATTGTCAATGCAACCCTCTTCTCCCACTCTTGACACACTGATAGCAACGGTGCAGAAGAAATGCTAGTCTAAGGGGGTCATATTCCTTGTAGGAATGCTCGGACCTGAAACCCATAATGTGGTGGTGCACCATCTTGCTGGAAAAATTCAGGGAACATGCCATCTTCAGTGCATAAAGAGGGCAACACATCATCATGTAGCAATTTCAGATATCCAGTGGCATTGAGGTTGCCATTGATGAAGAATGGCCCCATATACCAAACCATACCATCAATTATGGGTGTCAGGTCTGAGCTTTCCTCCATGAACAGTTTCCTGGAAAGTGGATTGGTCTTCATAGGCCAGTTGAATGGCCACCAAGGCCTCCCTATCTGACCCCCTTAGACTTTTATCTTTGGGGTCATCTGAAGGCAATTGTCTATGCCATGAAGATACGAGATGTGCAGCATCTGAAACAACGGATACTGGAAGCCTGTGCTAGCATTCCTTCTGCTATCAGTGTGTCACATGACCCTCTTCTCATTGGAAAAAATAAAGGTGAATCCAAAATGGCCAACTTCACAATGGCCGCCATGGTCACCACCTATCTTGAAAAGTTTCCCCCCTCCCATATACTAATGTGCCACAAACAGGAGGTTGATATCACCAACCATTCCCATTTCATTTAGGTGTATCCACATAAATGGCCCACCATGAATATATATATATATATATATATATATATATATATATATATACTGTATGTATAGCATATACCGGAAATATTTGGGCAGTTACACAAGTTTTGGCATTTGAGAGTATTCAGATCCTGATTGGATTAAAATGATTTAGGAATTACAGCTCTTTAATATGTAGCTGCCTCTTTGTAAAGGGACCGCCAAGTAATTGGACAGTTATCTCAATAGCTCTTTAGAGAGCTGTATGGGCTCTTCCCTTATTAATCAATCCATCATTAATTAAGCAGGTAAAAGGTCTGGAGGTGAAACCACTTCACAACATGCACCCCAGTGAAGAACACTCTCCATAAAGAGAAGACTTCATGAGAGCAAATGCAGAGGGGTTCACCACAATGTTCAAACCATTTATTAGCCTTAAAAATAGAAATGCCGGATTAGATTTTGAAAAAAAACATCTAAAGAAGCAAGCCCAGTTCTGCAAAAGCATTCTTTGGACAGATGAAACTAAGATTAACCTGTACCAGAATGATGGGAAGAAGAAAGTATGTAGAAGGCCTGGAATGGCTCATGATCCAAAGCACACAACATCCTCTGTGAAACATAGTGGAGGCAGTGTGATGGCACGGGCAGGCATATCTTCCAATAGCACTAGGTTATTAGTGTTTAGTGACTGAAGACAGAAGCAGACAGATTAATTTTGACATGTACAGAGCTATATTTTATGCTCAGATTGCAGCAAGATTGATTGGACCATTGCAGATGGACAAATGACCCATACATACTGTGAAAACAACCCAGGAGTGGCATATTCTGCAATGGATGAGTCAATCACCAGATCTCAACCCCATCGAGCAGCATTTCACATACTTAAGACAAAACTTAAGGCAGAAAAACCCACAAACAAGCAACAAAGTCAGCTGCAGTAAAGGCCTGCAAAGCATCACATAGGAGGAAACCCAACGTTTTCTGACATCCTTGGCTTCCAAACTTCAGGCACACATTGCTTGCAATGGATTCTCTATAAAGTATAAAAATGAACATTTTATTTATGGTAAAGTTAATTTGTCCATTTACTTTTGAGCCCCTGAAATGAGGAGGATTTGTAGGAAAAAACCACACTGAAATTCCCTGCACAATGGGATGAATAAAAAGTCATAGAAACTCAAATATATGAAGTTCACAATAAACCACCAATAAGCCTATTAAAGCAAGAGGGAAATCAAAGAGTATATTGGACTAAAAAGTATAGACTTTATTAACAAATAAACATTAGGATAAAATAAAAACAGAGTATCACCGCTGATGCAGGAAAACACAAGGAACCAAAGAGAATGTATCACAAAAGCACACTAATAAAATATAATTGTATCAAAAGCACCATTTGGACAAATAAGTAACAGCTGTACCGCATAAGAGCGGTTCAAAACCCCTATTCAATTTTGCCTAGAATAGGGAAATTAGTCTCAAGTGAGAGAATAGAGGACAAGCTTGCTAAGGTGCAAATGGCTAGTGCTGCATAAAGTGCTCATGGTGCATGAGTAACTACAATAATAAGGTGCAAATGTTGAGTAACTACTTACATTTTTTGTACAGTGACAAGATCCTCTGGCCTGCCGCCCCTACGCGCGTTATGCCGCAGCTTCATCAGGAAGCATGGCTTAGACTAGCCCTGGTGGTAGTATAAATAGAAATCGGCGTCTAATTAGAAATGCTATACAATAAGTGACATCATGTCTCTGTCGGTGCATGCGCAGATGTAAAACCACTGTGTAACAGGATGCGCTCCTGAAACGCAAGCAGGCCTCACTGCTAAGCAGCCACGAGTCGCCTGCGGACCAATATGAACGCATCAGGAAGTTCCAGGTGGAGACAGATCCAGGCATGAACACGAGACCTGATAAGCCATGTGAACAGTTCATGCAACAGGATGATCCAGATTAAAAAGACCTACACACAAGACCTAATAAAGTCAGTTGGGGATTTTGTGCATCACGCCGCTCTGGGGGGTAACAATCTGGACCTCAAGCCTAAATCTATTGAAAATTGTGTGTAATGTGCTTTAATCAAAACCTAAATATTTATCGTAGCAGAAAGTGAATATTGCCTATTACATTCATATGAACACTATTATTGTAATAGTAATAAAGGATAAAGATTAGTCTAGAAGAAAGGAAAAGGAGGCTCTACAAAGCACTGACTTTATGGGGGTCAATAATTATGCACACTGAAGTTTTCAGTTATGTTGACCTATTTGTTTGTTTACTTCACAATAAAAAGAAAAGTAAATGTTTCACAGTTGTAGGTATGTTCTTTACATGAACTGATGCAAACCCTCCAAAAAAAACAGTGAAATTCCATTTTGTGAGGTAGCAAAACACGAAAAATGGCAATAGGGTGAATTGTTTTGCAAGCCATTGTATATATACTGCTCAAAAAACATAAAAGGAACACTAAAATACCACATTAGATATCACTGAATGTGTTATTCCAGTTTCAAATCTTTATTCATTACATAGTGTTGAGAACAATAAAACATAAAAATAATCAATGTAAATCAAAATTAATATCCCATGGAGATCTGAGTTTGGAATGATACTCAAAATCAAAGTGGAAAATCAAATTACAGGCTGATCCAACTTCAGTGGAAATACCTCAAGACAAGGAATGATGCTCAGCAGTTTGTGGCCTCCATGTGCCTGTATGATCTCCTTACAATGCCTGGGCACGCTCCTGATGAGACGGCGAGTGTTCTCCTGAGGGTTCTCCTCCCATACCTTGATTATAGCATCAGTCAACTTCGGGACAGTCTGTGGTACAGTCTGTGGCGCTGGTGAATGGAACGAGACATGTTGTCCTAGATGTGCTCGATTGGATTCAGGTCTGGGGAATGGGCAGGACAGTCCATAGCCTCAATGCCTTCATCATGCAGGAACTGCTGACATGCTTCAGCCACGAGGCCTAACATTGTCATGCATCAGAAGGAACGAAGGGCCCACTGCACCTGCATATGATCTCACTATGGGTCTGAGGATCTTATCCCGGTACCTAATGGCAGTCAAGGTACCTCTGGCTAGCACATGCAGGGCTGTGCTGTCATCCAAACAAATGCCTCCCTACAACATTACTGACCCACTGCCAAACCAGTCATGCTGGAGGATGTTGCAGGCAGCAGAACATTCTCCACTGCGTCTTCAGACTCTGTCACGAGTGTCACATATGCTCAGTGTGACCCTGCTCTCGTCTGTGATCAGCACAGGGCGCTAGTGTTGAATCTGCCAACCTTGTTCTTTTATAGCAAATGCCAATCACCCTGCATGGCTGTAAGCCTAACACCCACTTGTGGAGATCAGGCCGTCATACCACCCTCATGGAGTCTGTTTCTGACAGTTTGAGCAGACACATAGATGTTAGTGGCCTGCTAGAGGTCATTTTGCAGGACTCTGGCACTGCTCCTCTTGGTTCTCCTTGCACAAAGGAGGAATAAGCAGTCCTGCTGCTGGGTTGTGGCCCTGCTGCAGACCCCTCCATGTCTCCTGTAGTACAGTGTCCATTTTAGGACTGAGAATCAGGTATCAGACAGAGTATTTCTGATGTTTGATTTTGATATATGATCATGTCCTAAAATGGACACTGTACAAAAGTGACCAAAACAGCAGCCAAAAAGGATAAGAAGAGAAATAGTCTGTGGTCACCACCGTAGAACCACTCCTGTATATGGGTTGTCTTGTTAATTGCATTTCTACCTGTTGTCTGTTCCATTTCACAACAGCAGGAGAAAATGATTCACAATCAGTGTTGGTTCATAACTGGACTGGTTGCTTTCACAAAAGTGTGATTGACTTGGAGTTACATTGTTTTGTTTAAGTGTTTATATAGAGAGGGACAGACAAGAAATAGCACTCATAACAGATCTTTTAGAAATTACCATCTGTACATGGAAAATGATGACATTTATAAGAACCATGGAACATACAATATCTATCCTTTTTTTCTTTTTCTTTGCGAGGTAATGGATATTTTCAAGCTATGCAATCAACTATACCATACAGTTTGGAAAATAAATATTTGATACGCTGACGATTTTGCATGTTTTCCCAACTTCAATGAATGAAGAGGTCTGTAATTTTTATCGCAGGCACACTTTAACTGTGAGAAACAGAATCTATAAATAAATAATAAAAATCACATTGTATGATTTATAAATGATTAAATTGCATTTTATTGCATGAAATAAGTATTTAATCACCTATCAACCAACAAGAATTCTGGCTCTCACAGACCTGTTAGTTTTTCTTTAAGAAGCCCTCCTACTCTGCACTCATTACCTGTATTAATTGCACCTGTTTGAGCTTGTTACCTGTATAAAAGACACCTATCCACACACTTAATCAATCACACCCCATCCTCTCCACCAAGGCCAAGACTAAAGAGCTGTCTAAGAACACCAGGGACAAAATTATAGACCTACACAAGGCTGGGATGGTCTATAGAACAATAGGCAAGCAGTTTGGTGAGAAAGCAACAACTGTTGGCACATTTATTAGAAAATGGAAGAAACACGAGGTGACTGTCAGTCTTCCTTGGTCTGGGGTTCCATGCAAGATCTTGCCTCGTGGGGTAAGGAAGATTCTGAGAAAGGTCAGGAATCAGCCCAGAACTACACGGGAGGACCTGGTCAATGACTGGGACCACATTGTCAAACATTACAGTTAGCAACACACTACGCCGTCATGGATTAAAATCCTGCACACAGCCAGGGCAACTAAGGAGAGGCTCCGTAAGTAGCATTTCAAGGTCCTGAAGAGACCTAGCCAGTTTCCAGACCAGAACCCAATGGAAAATCTTTGGAGGCAGCTGAAACTCAATGTTGTTCAACGACAGCCCTGAAACCTGAAAGATCTGGAGAAGATCTTTATGGAGGAGTTGGCCAAAATCCCTGCTGTGTGCAAACTTGGCCAAGAACTACAGGAAATGTCTGACCTCTTTACGTGAAAACAAAGGTTTCTGTACCAAATATTAAGTTCTGTTTTCTATTGTATCAAATACTTATTCCATGGAATAAAATAAAATGCTAATTAACTATGTAAAAATCATACAATGTGATTTTCTGGATTTTTTTTTAAATTCTGTCTTTCACATTTGAAGTGTATCTACGATAAAAATTACAGACCTCTCCATTCTTTGTAGGTGAGAAAACTTACAAAATCAGCTGTGTATCAAATGCTTATTTTCCCCACTGTATATGTTCTTACATTCATTCAAATATGCGCAATAGATGAAAAAGATCCAATATTCAATTGTACCACACAAAAATTACTCCAGAGCAACCAATAATAAGGTCGCAGTGAAAATACAGCTATAACCAAGTGGGTGCTACACCCAGGATCATACCCCACGCGTATCGCCGCAACCCATGCGGCTTCATCAGGGGAGGTACACTGATCATGATCCAACAGCCTTATATACCTTACTAAGACTCAAATGACTCGCACATGCACCACAGGTGAACTGCCCCCATCCAAAAGTTCCAATCACTACAAAAAGACCGGCGTCCCGGTCAATGAAGGAACATTGAATATTGGATTGTGGGCATTGGCCATATTGCTGTTGGCTTATTATGGCCTGTGTGCCCTAACCAGTGAATATTTAGGGACACATGCATGGAATTATTTCATGCAGTGATTGTGCAATATTAGGGCCCTTGGTCTCCATGAGCAGGTTTATGGGGTGGTTGTTGTGATTTATTGCAGTGAGGTTGGACCACATGGTTGATATACAGGTTATTACAGCATAATCTATAATTGTGATATGCCATACTTCACTGTTATATATTGTGGGATGCTTCATATGTTTTTATTATGTTTTTAATTGTATTGCTGCATCAATAAAACATTGTTTTTGTACTGGTTCAGTGTGCGCTATTTGCAGTGGTTCTTTTTCTTCTCTTCTCATGTTTATTATTCCACTGTTGCTGCACCTAAACCTTCATTTATATATTTGTGATTGGTACAGTTGCTGCGCCCCATTTTTGTTATATATATGCGCAATAGATAACACTAGGCCAACTCTATGAAGTAATAATGTGATTTGCTAACAGCATCCTCCTCTGCAGTTCACTAGGTTTCTGTAGGTTATGAATGATACGTAATGATATCGGGAGCAGATAGAGCAGTGCACAATGGATGCATGTATGAGAACATGGTGAGCCAGTCATTGAATCAGAACCCGTCACCTGGTGCCAGTCTGTAGTTGTCATGATAATAAATATTGCTGTCTGAATCATTTTCTTTGACTACTTGTTTACCAAGATACTTCCTTAACACCACTGTGGTTAGGAGAAGTTTAATCTTTACAATTCAAAGTTTTGATGAGGCTCCTTGTGGACTATTTCAGCTTTGATGAACCATCCTATAGAAGTACTGTCCAAACCAATAGATTTAGTCATATTCAGGGGTAACTTGCGGCCCATTGACCACAATAAATAATATGTGACAAGACCTGTGCCTGTTATATGTCATATATAACACATGTCTTCAGTCATATCAATTCTCTTCCTATTCCCGGCCTCGGGTTTTAAGTCCAGTAGTAGAATTTTTCTGCAACGCATCTACTGCAAGTAGAGATGCCCTTTGGGTGTTTTCACACATGCCATATTGATGCGGCTTTCTGATGCAGGTTTTGAAGCCAATGTCCTGAAGGCAATAAAATGTGTGGAAATTATTGTACTTTTCATTTTTAACTCACTCCAGCTTTTGCATTTCAAACTTCTATCAAAGCTGAGCATTTGAAAGCAATCTCACAAATCCCTTCCCTTTATAGCATGCTATGGTAGATGTCCATCAATGTTTTTTTTATGAGTAGTTGCTACTTGCTTTACAGTTTGGACCTTTATTTTTTAAAATGTGCATGGTTTTATTTTTCTAACTTTTAAACATGTTTATTTAAAGGGATGGATTTACTGTTATCTCAATCTGCAGCCAGCTATCTATAGTAATTATTTCTAGTCAAGTAAAAAAAAAAGTGTCTATATGATTTAAACTTAAAGGGAACCTGTCAGCAGGATTGTGCACAGTAACCTACACACAGTGTCAGGTCGGTGTCGTTATATTGATTAAAATACTTTGGTTGATGAAAATCGTCTTGTGGTTGTTGATTAATCTTTATTTTCAATTTTGAGTTATTGATATGTTCATGCTCCGGGGCGGCCTGTGTCTTCATGTGGCGCTCTGCTTAGGCTACTTTCACACTTGGGTTAGCAGGCGCAGCATATGCTCGTTGTGAAGCTCCACCCCCTGCCGCGCCTCCTCAGGTCAGCTCCGACTATGGGCGCACGACGCTGCATGTGACCTGCATACCCTATCTTTACTAAATAGCAAAGCCATTGAAGAAGAAGACTCAGGTCTTCAAAATTTCATATATAACAACAAGCAAAAAGGCAGCAACACTTACCTGCCCAGGTCTAGAACAAATGCACTGCAGGGTGCAGCCAGCCCATATAGCAAGATGTCAGCAACACAGGTGCAAAATACCAGATTAACAGCCACTCTCCACATACCCATTCCTGGAGGGGGTGACTGCCCAGTATACAATTGCACAAAGAGGGTCCGCATAGGGTACCGTTCACACAAAGGGAATGCATGGTGTCTGGTTTACAGCCTATTAGTAACGCCCCTACTATTCGATTAGGCGGGCTGGCCAGCACCCTCTCATTGCATCCCAGTGTGAACACCCCTCATACGAGACCAAATGTGTCTGGGCTCGGCTGCACCCCGAATCATGTAGTGCAAAAAAATTTTTACCAATTAGTGAGGTATTAGCTGATATTTTGGCCAAAATACTTGAGCCCGTAAACTGCGCCAAAGTTCCTCACGCTTACGGGTCCCTACACTAAACTAAATAGCAAAGCCATTGAAGAAGAAGACTCAGGTCTTCAAAATTTCATATATAACAACAAGCAAAAAGGCAGCAACACTTACCTGCCCAGGTCTAGAACAAATGCACTGCAGGGTGCAGCCAGCCCATATAGCAAGATGTCAGCAACACAGGTGCAAAATACCAGATTAACAGCCACTCTCCACATACCCATTCCTGGAGGGGGTGACTGCCCAGTATACAATTGCACAAAGAGGGTCCGCATAGGGTACCGTTCACACAAAGGGAATGCATGGTGTCTGGTTTACAGCCTATTAGTAACGCCCCTACTATTCGATTAGGCGGGCTGGCCAGCACCCTCTCATTGCATCCCAGTGTGAACACCCCTCATACGAGACCAAATGTGTCTGGGCTCGGCTGCACCCCGAATCATGTAGTGCAAAAAATTTTTTACCAATTAGTGAGGTATTAGCTGATATTTTGGCCAAAATACTTGAGCCCGTAAACTGCGCCAAAGTTCCTCAATGGCTTTGCTATTTAGTTTAGTGTAGGGACCGGTAAGCGTGAGGAACTTTGGCGCAGTTTACGGGCTCAAGTATTTTGGCCAAAATATCAGCTAATACCTCACTAATTGGTAAAAAATTTTTTGCACTACATGATTCGGGGTGCAGCCGAGCCCAGACACATTTGGTCTCGTATGAGGGGTGTTCACACTGGGATGCAATGAGAGGGTGCTGGCCAGCCCGCCTAATCGAATAGTAGGGGCGTTACTAATAGGCTGTAAACCAGACACCATGCATTCCCTTTGTGTGAACGGTACCCTATGCGGACCCTCTTTGTGCAATTGTATACTGGGCAGTCACCCCCTCCAGGAATGGGTATGTGGAGAGTGGCTGTTAATCTGGTATTTTGCACCTGTGTTGCTGACATCTTGCTATATGGGCTGGCTGCACCCTGCAGTGCATTTGTTCTAGACCTGGGCAGGTAAGTGTTGCTGCCTTTTTGCTTGTTGTTATATATGAAATTTTGAAGACCTGAGTCTTCTTCTTCAATGGCTTTGCTATTTAGTTTAGTGTAGGGACCCGTAAGCGTGAGGAACTTTGGCGCAGTTTACGGGCTCAAGTATTTTGGCCAAAATATCAGCTAATACCTCACTAATTGGTAAAAAATTTTTTGCACTACATGATTCGGGGTGCAGCCGAGCCCAGACACATTTGGTCTCGTATGAGGGGTGTTCACACTGGGATGCAATGAGAGGGTGCTGGCCAGCCCGCCTAATCGAATAGTAGGGGCGTTACTAATAGGCTGTAAACCAGACACCATGCATTCCCTTTGTGTGAACGGTACCCTATGCGGACCCTCTTTGTGCAATTGTATACTGGGCAGTCACCCCCTCCAGGAATGGGTATGTGGAGAGTGGCTGTTAATCTGGTATTTTGCACCTGTGTTGCTGACATCTTGCTATATGGGCTGGCTGCACCCTGCAGTGCATTTGTTCTAGACCTGGGCAGGTAAGTGTTGCTGCCTTTTTGCTTGTTGTTATATATGAAATTTTGAAGACCTGAGTCTTCTTCTTCAATGGCTTTGCTATTTAGTTTAGTGTAGGGACCCGTAAGCGTGAGGAACTTTGGCGCAGTTTACGGGCTCAAGTATTTTGGCCAAAATATCAGCTAATACCTCACTAATTGGTAAAAAATTTTTTGCACTACATGATTCGGGGTGCAGCCGAGCCCAGACACATTTGGTCTCGTATGAGGGGTGTTCACACTGGGATGCAATGAGAGGGTGCTGGCCAGCCCGCCTAATCGAATAGTAGGGGCGTTACTAATAGGCTGTAAACCAGACACCATGCATTCCCTTTGTGTGAACGGTACCCTATGCGGACCCTCTTTGTGCAATTGTATACTGGGCAGTCACCCCCTCCAGGAATGGGTATGTGGAGAGTGGCTGTTAATCTGGTATTTTGCACCTGTGTTGCTGACATCTTGCTATATGGGCTGGCTGCACCCTGCAGTGCATTTGTTCTAGACCTGGGCAGGTAAGTGTTGCTGCCTTTTTGCTTGTTGTTATATATGAAATTTTGAAGACCTGAGTCTTCTTCTTCAATGGCTTTGCTATTTAGTTTAGTGTAGGGACCCGTAAGCGTGAGGAACTTTGGCGCAGTTTACGGGCTCAAGTATTTTGGCCAAAATATCAGCTAATACCTCACTAATTGGTAAAAAATTTTTTGCACTACATGATTCGGGGTGCAGCCGAGCCCAGACACATTTGGTCTCGTATGAGGGGTGTTCACACTGGGATGCAATGAGAGGGTGCTGGCCAGCCCGCCTAATCGAATAGTAGGGGCGTTACTAATAGGCTGTAAACCAGACACCATGCATTCCCTTTGTGTGAACGGTACCCTATGCGGACCCTCTTTGTGCAATTGTATACTGGGCAGTCACCCCCTCCAGGAATGGGTATGTGGAGAGTGGCTGTTAATCTGGTATTTTGCACCTGTGTTGCTGACATCTTGCTATATGGGCTGGCTGCACCCTGCAGTGCATTTGTTCTAGACCTGGGCAGGTAAGTGTTGCTGCCTTTTTGCTTGTTGTTATATATGAAATTTTGAAGACCTGAGTCTTCTTCTTCAATGGCTTTGCTATTTAGTTTAGTGTAGGGACCCGTAAGCGTGAGGAACTTTGGCGCAGTTTACGGGCTCAAGTATTTTGGCCAAAATATCAGCTAATACCTCACTAATTGGTAAAAAATTTTTTGCACTACATGATTCGGGGTGCAGCCGAGCCCAGACACATTTGGTCTCGTATGAGGGGTGTTCACACTGGGATGCAATGAGAGGGTGCTGGCCAGCCCGCCTAATCGAATAGTAGGGGCGTTACTAATAGGCTGTAAACCAGACACCATGCATTCCCTTTGTGTGAACGGTACCCTATGCGGACCCTCTTTGTGCAATTGTATACTGGGCAGTCACCCCCTCCAGGAATGGGTATGTGGAGAGTGGCTGTTAATCTGGTATTTTGCACCTGTGTTGCTGACATCTTGCTATATGGGCTGGCTGCACCCTGCAGTGCATTTGTTCTAGACCTGGGCAGGTAAGTGTTGCTGCCTTTTTGCTTGTTGTTATATATGAAATTTTGAAGACCTGAGTCTTCTTCTTCAATGGCTTTGCTATTTAGTTTAGTGTAGGGACCCGTAAGCGTGAGGAACTTTGGCGCAGTTTACGGGCTCAAGTATTTTGGCCAAAATATCAGCTAATACCTCACTAATTGGTAAAAAATTTTTTGCACTACATGATTCGGGGTGCAGCCGAGCCCAGACACATTTGGTCTCGTATGAGGGGTGTTCACACTGGGATGCAATGAGAGGGTGCTGGCCAGCCCGCCTAATCGAATAGTAGGGGCGTTACTAATAGGCTGTAAACCAGACACCATGCATTCCCTTTGTGTGAACGGTACCCTATGCGGACCCTCTTTGTGCAATTGTATACTGGGCAGTCACCCCCTCCAGGAATGGGTATGTGGAGAGTGGCTGTTAATCTGGTATTTTGCACCTGTGTTGCTGACATCTTGCTATATGGGCTGGCTGCACCCTGCAGTGCATTTGTTCTAGACCTGGGCAGGTAAGTGTTGCTGCCTTTTTGCTTGTTGTTATATATGAAATTTTGAAGACCTGAGTCTTCTTCTTCAATGGCTTTGCTATTTAGTTTAGTGTAGGGACCCGTAAGCATGAGGAACTTTGGCGCAGTTTACGGGCTCAAGTATTTTGGCCAAAATATCAGCTAATACCTCACTAATTGGTAAAAAATTTTTTGCACTACATGATTCGGGGTGCAGCCGAGCCCAGACACATTTGGTCTCGTATGAGGGGTGTTCACACTGGGATGCAATGAGAGGGTGCTGGCCAGCCCGCCTAATCGAATAGTAGGGGCGTTACTAATAGGCTGTAAACCAGACACCATGCATTCCCTTTGTGTGAACGGTACCCTATGCGGACCCTCTTTGTGCAATTGTATACTGGGCAGTCACCCCCTCCAGGAATGGGTATGTGGAGAGTGGCTGTTAATCTGGTATTTTGCACCTGTGTTGCTGACATCTTGCTATATGGGCTGGCTGCACCCTGCAGTGCATTTGTTCTAGACCTGGGCAGGTAAGTGTTGCTGCCTTTTTGCTTGTTGTTATACCCTATCTTTAGCATTGGCTACGCAGGTATGCTTTTGCCGGAGTATGCATCCTCTTGACGGTGCGCCGACCTGCGCCAAATGCTACGTGTTGCATTTTGGTGTGGCCGGCGCACCATCAAAAGGACGCATGCGCCGGCAAAAGCAGTGCATGACCTGCGTAGTCAATGCTAAAGATAGGGTACGCAGGTCGCATGCAGCATCGTGCGCCCATAGGTGGAGATGACCGGAGGAGGTTCACGCTGAGCGTACGCTGCGCCTCCTAACGCAAGTGTGAAAGTAGCCTTAGGTATTCATAATGCAGACTGCTGACAGGTCACTGATCCCTCACTGACCTTCCCCATAGTTCACATAATGAATATTATATATGCAAACTGAAAAAACAACCCATATCATTAACTGAAAACTGAAAATAAAGATTAAACAACAACTACAAGATGGATTTCTTCACCAGCTATCATTTTAATCAGTATGATGGCGCCAACCTGACACTGTCTGTAGGTTACTGTGCACAATCCTGCTGACAGGTTCCCTTTAAATCTAAAGCATATAGACACATTTCGTTTTACTTGGCTAGAAGTAAATACTATAGATAGCTGGCTGCAGAATGAGCTAACAGTGAATCCCTTGGTGAGCTCATTCTGACAATTATCTCTTACTTTGCACTACATTTTAATTTAACGTCTTATCATTTGAAATTTTGATTTTGTCAAAAATCAGCTTAGAAGGAAATTCAGAGGAAGAAGCTACATTTTTAACTAAACCTTATAGCAAAAAAGGGTTTTAGCCACAAATGCATATACTGTATTTCAGTTGCTTGAAAGGAATTGTCTGATACCTATAATCCCCTTTATAAATATCTATCTTTAACCTGTAACCAATTTTGCAATTTGCTTATTTCTCTTTACTTCCTGTGACATTTCACAGCTTTTAATACCCCCCAAGCTACAAAACAGGACATCATTTTGTGGTGATGGTGCAGTCAACTTCCAAAGCTTATGTCACTGCCATCCCCTGATGATGTCCTGTTTCAGAGTATTGGAGAAGTGTCTGCAGCTTCAGTGGCCACCACCCCACTTCTTCTGAGCCCGCCGCTCACATTTTGGTCTGTGCTGCCACAGCCTCTGCTTCTGACAACACCACCTCTTTCCTGGAAATGAGACATGATCAGGGCGCTGCAATAGAATCACGGTGAGTGACAGCAGCACCGCCCCATATTGCTGCTGTCACTCACCCCCTTTCTATCGCTGCCCCTTGATGATGTCTCATTTCAGGGAAAGTGATTTCAGCGCCTCTCCCTGATGACGTTCTGTTTCAGGGGAAGTGATACAATCCATGGAGAAGTGACTTCAGGGCCCTCCACCTGTGACATCACATTTGAGACTACCCTAAAATGAAACATCACAAGATGTCAAGAAAAAAAAAAGCAGAAATAGGGATTATCTGTATAGGGAAAATATTAGGGAATTTTATAATAAAGCTAATCACAACAGCGGTTAGAGGTTAAGGCCACATTCACATGTTTAGTATTTGGTGAGTACTTTGCCTCAGTATTTGTAGCCAAAACCAGGAGTGGTATGGTCAGAGGAAAAGTCTAATAGAAACACATCACCACTTCTGTATTTATCACCCACTCCTGGTTTTGGCTTACAGATACTGATGTAAAATACTGAACGTGTGAACGTGGCATTAGCATGACTCTCGGAGACTGTTGTCACCTGCACAATCCGCAGTCTGGAAGCTCTATGTGAGTTAGGCTTCATTCACACATCCGGACATGAAACCTGCTGCTAGTGAGAAAGATGATGGAACAAAGCAGCAAGTGTTCACCTTACACACACTGTGTTACCGCCACACAGTGGGATCGGAACACTGCGTACCAAGCTCTGTTACTTCACAGAGAGGTAATGCACTAAATATGCTAAGTACTATACCCTGTTAACATCACAGGGAAGTTAGCATGTGGCTTAACCCCTTACCTACAATGGATGTAATATTCCGTCCATGTGACCCTGGACCTAATTCCCATGGACGGAATATTACGTCATAGCGATCAGCGGCGCCCACGTGGTGAGCGCCGCTGATCACAGCCGACACCCGGCACAATGTGTCAGGGGCGGTCACGGACTGCCCTCGACACGTTAACCCCTTGCACACCGCGATCAAACACGATCGCGGTGTACCAGGGGTTAAAGGGAAGCATCGGCAGGGAGGGGGCTCCCTCCGTGCTTCCCTGAGCCCCCCACAGCAGTGCAATGTGCAGCGCTGCTGCAGGGGGCTTCTTCCCTGCAGGTCCCCGGATCCAAGATGGCGACGGGGACCTTCGGGGGCTGCAGGGAGCTGGCTTCCTCAGTGCCTGCAAAGCACAGGCACGAGGAAGCCTTGTGCAGTGCCTGTGACAGCTCACAATGTAATAAAGTTGAAAAAAAAAGTGTAAAAATAATTTTTTAAAAAATCGCTAAATAAATTAAAAAAAAAAAAAATATTCCCAAATAAATTCATTTTTTGGAAATAAAAAAAAAAAACAATAAAAGTACACATATTTGGTATCACCACGTCCGGAACGACCCGCCCTATAAAACTATCCCATTAGTTAACCCCTTTAGCGAACCCCTTAAAAAATAAAAATTAAAAACGAAGCAAAAAATAATGATTTATTATCATGCTGCCGAACAAAAAGTGCAATAACGCGTGATCAAAAAGGCACATATAAAAATCCATGGTACCGCTGAAAACGTCATCTTGTCCCACAAAAAACGAGCTACCACACAGCATCATCAGCAAAAAAATAGAAAAGTTATAGCTCACAGAATAAAGCGATGCAAAAATAATTATTTTTTATATAAAATTGTTTTCCTTGCATAAAAGCGCCAAAACATAAAAAAAGACCTAAATGAGGTATCGCTGTAACCGTACTGACCCAAAGAATAAAACCGCTTTATCAATTTTACCGCACGCAGAACGGTGTAAACGCACCCCCCAAAAGAAATTCATGAAACGCTGGTTTTTGTTCATTCTGCGTCCCAAAAATCGGAATAAAAAGCGATCAAAAGATGTCATGTGCCTGAAAATGATACCAATAAAAACGTCAACTCGTCCCGCAAAAAATAAGACCTCACCTGACTCGGTGGGTCAAAATATGAAAAAATTATAGCTCTCAATATGTGGTGATGCCAAAACTATTTTTACAATAAAAAGCGTCTTTTAGCGTGTGACAGCTGCCAAACATAAAAACCGCCATAAATAGTAAATCAAACCCCCCATTATCACCCCCTTAGTTAGGGAAAAATAATAAAATTAAAAGAAAATGTATTTATTTCCATTTTCCCATTAGGGTTAGGGCTAGGGTTAGGGTTAGGGCTAGGGTTAGGGCTAGAGTTAGGGCAGAGATTAGGGTTAGGGGTGTGTTGGGGTTAGGGTTGGAGTTATAATTGGGGGGTTTCCACTATTTGGGCACATCAGGTGCTCTTCAAATGCAACATTTTTGCAATAAAAAGCGTCTTTTAGCGTGTGACTGTTGCCAAACATAAAAACCCGCTATAAATAGTAAATCAAACCCCCCTTTATCACCCTTTTAGTTAGGGAAAAATAATAAAATTTAACAAAATGTATTTATTTCCATTTTCCCATTAGGATTAGGGGTGTGTTGGGATTAGGGTTGGAGTTAGAATTGGGGGGTTTCCACTGTTGAGGCACATCAGAGCCTCTCCAAATGCGACATGGCGTCTGATCTCAATTCCAGCCAATTCTGAGTTGAAAAAGTCAAATGGTGCTCCTTCCCTTCCAAGCTCTGCCATGCACCCAAACAGTGGTTTACCCCCACATATGGGGTATCAGCCTACTCAGGACAAATTGGACAACAACTTTTGGGGTCCAATTTCTCCTGTTACCCTTAGGAAAATAAAAAATTGGGGGCAAAAATATCATTTTTGTGGAAAAAAATGATTTTTTATTTTCACACCCGGGTGTTATAAACTTCTGTGAAGCACTTGGGGGTTCAAAGTGCTCACCACACATCTAGATAAATTCCATGGGGGGTCTAGTTTCCAAAATTGGGTCACTTGTGGGGAGTTTCAATAGTTTAGGTACATCAGGGGCTCTCCAAACGCACATGACACCCGCAGACTATTCCATCAAAGTCTGCATTCCAAAACGTCACTACTTCCCTCCTGAGCCCTGACGTGTGCCCATACAGTAGTTTTCTCCCACATATGGGGTATCAGCGTACTCAGGACAAATTGGACAACAACTTTTGGGGTCCAATTTCTCCTAGTACCCTTGGAAAAATAAAAAATTGGTGACTAAAAGATCATGTTTGTGGAAAAAATACGATTTTTTTTATTTTCACGCCCGGGCGTTATAAACTTCTGTGAAGCACGGAGGGGTTCAAAGTGCTCACCACACATCTAGATAAGTTCCTTGGGGGGTCTAGTTTCCAAAATGGTGTCATTTGTGGGGGGTTTTTACTGTTTTGGTACATCAGGGGCTTTCCAAACGCGACATGGTGTCCGATCTCAATTCCAGCCAAAAAGGTCAAATGACGCTGCTTCCCTTCTGAGCTCTGCCATGCACCCAAATAGTGGTTTACCCCCACATGTGGGGTATCAGCGTACTCAGGACAAATTGCACAATAACTTTAAGGGTCCTGTTACCCTTGGGAAAATAAAAATTGGGGGTGAAAAGATCATTTTTGTAGAAAAAATATGATTTTTTAATTGTACAGCTGTACGTTATAAACTTCTGTGAAGCCCTTGTGGGTTCAAAGTTCTCACCACACATCTAGATAAGTTCCTTGGGGGGTCTAGTTTCCAAAATGGGGTCACTTGTGGGGGGTTTCAATAGCTTAGGTACATAAGGGGCTCTCCAAACGTGACATGGCGTCCGATCTGAATTCCAGCCAATTTTGCATTGAAAAAGTCAAACGGCGCTCCTTCCATTCTGAGCTCTGCCATGCGCCGAAACAGTGGTTCCCCCCACATATCAGGTAACAGTGTACTCAGGACAAACTGCACAATAACTTTTGCAGTCCAATTTCTCCTGTTACCCTTGGCAAGATAGAAAAAATTGAACCCGAATTATTTTTTTTTGTGAAAAAAAGTTAAATGTTCATTTTTTTTTAAATATTCAAAAAAATTCCTGTGACGCACCTGAAGGGTTAATAAACTTCTTGAATCATAGAATCGTAGAGTTGGAAGGGACCTCCTGGGCCATCTGGTCCAACCCCCTGCTCAAAGCAGGATTCGCTAAATCATCCCAGTCAGATGTCTGTCCAGCCTCTGTTTGAAGACTTCCATTGCAGGAGAACTCACCACTTCTCATGGCAGCCTGTTCCACTCATTGATCAATCTAACTGTCAAAAAGTTTTTTCTAATATCTAATCTGTGTCTCCTCCCATTCAGTTTCATCCCATTGCTTCTAGTCTTTCCTTGTGCAAATGAGAATAAAGTTGATCCTTCTACAATGTGACAGCCCTTTAGATATTTGTAGACAGCTATTAAGTCTCCTCTCAGTCTTCTCTTTTGCAAGCTAAACATTCCCAAATCCTGCAACCTTTCCTCATAAGACAGGGTTTGCAGACCGGTCACCATTCTGGTCGCTCTTTTCTGAGCTTGCTCCATTTTGTTGATGTCTTTTTTAAAATGTGGTGCCCAAAACTGGACACAATATTCCAGATGAGGTCTGACCAAAGAGGAGTAGAGCGAAATAATGACTTCACGTGATCTAGACTGTATGCTTCTGTTAATACATCCTAGAATTGCATTTGCCTTTTTTGCTGCTGCATCACACTGTTGACTCATATTCAGTCTGTGATCTATTAGTATACCCAAGTCTTTTTCACATGTGCTGTCACTTAGCCCTATTCCTCCCATTCTGTATATGCTTCTTTCATTTTTATTGCCCAGATGTAGTACTTTGCATTTCTCCCTGTTAAAAACCATTCTGTTAGTTGCTGCCCACTTCCCAGTTTATTTATATCTTTTTGAATCCTCTCTCTCTTCTCTAGTATTAGCTATCCCTCCTAGCTTTGTGTCATCAGCAAATTTAATCAGTTTACCCTCAATTCCATCATCTAAATCGTTGATAAGGATGTTGAACAATAGAGGGCCCAGGACAGAGCCCTGTGGTACCACACTTGAGACATTCTTCCAACTGGATGTGCAGCCATTTACGACCACTCTTTGGGTCCGATCACTAAGCCAGTTATGAATCCACCTAACAGTTGCCTTGTCCATTCCATACTTAGTCATTTTTTCAATAAGGATTGTATGAGTGACTTTGTCAAATGCTTTGCTGAAGTCAAGATATACTATATCTACAGCATATCCTTGATCCACCCAATCAGTGATTCCATCATAGAAGGAAATTAAGTTAGTCTGACATGACTTATTAGTTACAAACCCATGCTGACTCTGTTTAATCACTTCATTCTTATCCAGGTACTGACATACATGTTGTTTAATAATTTGTTCAAAGATCTTTCCTGGTATAGAAGTCAGACTCACCGGCCTATAGTTGCCTGGGTCCACCTTCTTCCCCTTTTTGAAGATAGGAACAACATTTGCTCTTCTCCAGTCTTCTGGCACTTCTCCTGTTCTCCAAGAATTTTCAAAGATTATGGAGAGGGGTTCAAAAATTTCTTCTGCTATCTCCTTCAGTACTCTGGGGTGTAATTCATCTGGACCTGGAGACTTGAATTCATTTAGGTTAGCTAAGTGTTTCCACACTATCTTTCTGTTTATAGATATCCTGGATTCTTCTATTCCCTTAATAGGACAGTGAAGAACAGTTGGAAAAAATAGGAATTTAAAAGTTCAGCCTTCTCAACATCCTGTCTTACCATTTCATCATTTTCATCCTGTAAAAATCCTATAGCATCTTTGACTTTTCTTTTACTTTTGACATATCCCAAAATCCTTTATTATTGCTTTTGACATCTCTTGCAAGCCTCAATTCATTTTCAGCTTTAATAATCTGATTTGTGCCCTGCAGGTTCTGCAGACAGCATTATATTCTTCTTTAGATATGCCTCCCTCTTTCCCTTTCATAAACATTTTTTTCTTCCTTTTTAGCATGTGCTTAAGTTCTGTGTTCATCCATCCTGGTTTCCTTAAATGCTTCCTATTCTTCCCTCTTTTCGGAATTGTTAACAACTGTGCTTTGAGAATTTCAGTTTTCAAGATTTCCCATCCTTCCTGGACATTTTTGTCTTTAAGGATATCCAGCCATTGGATCCCTCTAATTCTCTTTCTGAATCCCTTAAAATCTGCCTTTCTGAAATCTAACCTTGACGTCTGAGTCTTCACAGGTCTTCCGCCTCTAGTTATCCAAAATTCTAAAATAGCATGGTCGCTACCTCCTAGGGTCCCAGCCACTTTTACCTCCTCAACCATTTCCTCCCTGTTTATAAGGATTAGATCCAAGGTAGCAGTTCCCCTTGTTTTCTCCCCTACCTTTTGGAAGATAAAGTTGTCAGCAAGAGAGGATAAGAATTTCCTTGACCTGTTAGTTTTGCCTGAGAGAGATTCCCAACAAATGTCTGGATAGTTGAAATCTCCCATGACAACTATGTCATATTTTTTGGAGAACTTGGCCATTTGATGCATAAAGAGTTCATCCATGTCTTCAGCTTGCACAGGCGGCCTGTAGTAAATGCCTACAATGGTGTCCTTTCCATTGTTCTGTCCTTGTATTCTTACCCAAACAGTTTCCACAGAACTCCCGGTCTCTGAAGCTTCAATCTCTGTGCAGATATACGCGTTTCTAACATACAATGCGACACCTCCTCCTCGTTTATCAAGTCTGTTTCTTGCAAATAAGTTGTATCCTTCTAGTCTTGTATTCCAATCATGTGTATTGTCTCACCAAGTTTCAGTGATTCCAATGACGTCATATTTCTTTTCCTGTGTTAGTAGTTCTAATTCTCCTTGTTTGTTGCCCATGCTTTGTGCATTAGTATAGAAACATTTTAGTTTGTGATAGGTTTCTCTTTCTCCAATATTTTTATTAATTAGATTCTTTTGTCTTTGTTCTTCCTTTCCACTTCTAATAGCAGAGTTCTCAATAGCATTTGTCAGGTGTATGGCTTTTTCTGGTCTTTTGCTTCCCTTCCCATGTTGTTCTAGTTTCTCTCCTTACAAGTGTAGCAAGGCGACTTGCAAATACATGCTTTCCAGTCTTCGTAAGGTGCACCCCATCTCTAGCAAGTAGTCCATCGTATAAGTAATTCACTCCGTGATCCAGAAATCCAAATCTTTGCTGACGGCACCATCGACGTAGCCAGTTGTTCACCTGCAGAATCTTATTCCACCTCCTTGTTCCATGGCCATCCACTGGGAGGATGGAAGAGAAGACCACCTGCGCTCCCAGTTCTTTCACTTTCTTGCCTAAGTCTTCAAAGTCTCTGCAGATGGTTTCCAGGTCATTTCTTGCGGTGTCATTTGTCCCCACATGTAGTAGCAGGAATGGGTAGTCATCTGTAGGTCTGAAGAGTCCTGATATCCTGTCAGACACATCTTTAATTTTTGCACCTGGAAGACAGCACATTTCTCTTGAAGTTATATCCGGTCTGCAGATAGCGGCCTCTGTTCCTCTCAACAGGGAATCCCCCATGACCACCACTCTCCGTTTCTTCTTCACAACATTTTTCTTTCTCCATCCAGGAGGACTCTGAAGGCGTACAAGGTTGCTGTTTGTTGGCAAAGTCTTATCCTGATTTATTTCTTCATCGTTTTCCTGCGTGAGAGCCTGGTACTGGTTCCTGAGCAGTATGGGTGCTGACTGCCTCCTGATCCTCCTGCTTCTCTGGGTCACATGTCTCCATTCCTCTGTTTCTTCAGGTGCACTTCGAATTTCTTCTCTTTCTGTAACATGAAGAGATAATTCTGCTCTGTCCAAGAACTCTTCACCTTCCTTAATGATCTTCAACGTAGCTAACCTCTCTTCGAGATTTTGCAACTTTTCCTCCAACAGGGACACAAGCTTGCATTTGTGGCATGTGAAGTTTGGCTTTTCCACTGGTAAGTCTGTGAACATGTAGCAAGAAATGCAGCTCACCAAATGGCTCCTGGCCTCTTCCATATTGAGATTTCTTAAAAACGATGAAAGATGAGCCAAAATTTGCGTGCCGAGCTCTTCCCCTGGAATGCGGTTTTGAGCACCATAAGGGGTGCAGTTTTTAGAATGGTGTCACTTTTGGGTATTTTTTATCACATAGACCCCTCAAAGTGGCTTCAAATGTGATGTGGTCCGTAAAAATAAAATGGTGTTGCAAAAATGAGAAATCGCCGGTCAACTTTTAACCCTTATAACTTCCTAATAAAAAAAAATTTTGGTTCCCAAATTGTGCTGATGTAAAGTAAACATGTGGGAAATGTTATTTATTAAGTTTTTTGTGTGCCGTATCTCTGTGATTTAAGGGCATAAAAATTCAAATTTGGAAAATTGCAAAATTTTAAAAATTTTCGCCAAATTTCCGTTTTTTTCACAAATAAACGCAAGTTATTTGAATGAAATTTTACCACTAACATGAATTACAATATGTCATGAGAAAACAATGTCAGAATCACCAGGATCTATGGAAGTGTTTCAGAGTTATTACCTCATAAAGGGACAGTGGTCAGAATTGTAAAAATTGGCCCGGGAGTTAACATGCAAACCACCCTTGGTAGTGAAGGGGTTAAAGGGGTTGTCCGGGCTTTTCACATAATCTCTGTACATATCTGGGCTGCAGAATTATGACAACTAGTTTCACTAGTTTCACTTTCCATAGATCACTGTTGAGCGAGTGTCTGGGGGAGGAGCAGCTGGGTGGTCTGCTCTCTGCAGTGAGGCTGCTAGAGGGGGAGGATTTGTTACTGTTTGATGAGGGCATCTTCATGTGGATGGGGAGGGCCTGTAGCTATGGAGGGTGGGGTTGTTGCTATAGAGGGCATGTTTGGAGTAGAGTAGGAGGTTACGACTAGTTCTCATTTCAATGCCATAACACCCCCCCTTGGACGTTTTGTTCAGAATATTTAGAAAACCGTGCAAACTAGTGACAGAAAGTAAATTACTAATTGTCATAATTCTGCAGCCCAGATATGTACTGAGATTATGCGAAAAGCACGGACAACCCCTTTAAGCTAGCTCTGCAACTAAACTGTGCTAACCGCACACACGAATGAAGCAGATGCTGAGCTGAAAGAAAGAATTCATATGACGCTAGGTACAACACCCTGTTGCCTTCATAGAGAAGTATAACAAAGGTTGAGCTTGCTCTGTAACTGAACTGTGCTAATTGCACACAAGACCGAAACAGATGCTAAGCCAAGCGGCAAGTTACCCCAGTCCTGATGCTACTGAACTTGTGCCTGACAGGCACCCTAAGCATGTAGCAGTCTAGTGACTCAGGCGTTGAGGTGAGGCATGGGTAGAAAACTGCATAAGTGTGCTACCTGCCTGCCAACGTGTACAGTCTTGAGCATAGACAAACACACACAAACTTGCAGACAGAGTGGTAGCGTATCCACCCACACACACCAAACATAAATGACACTAGCGCTGAGAGCCGTTTATACTCTAGGCTCCACCCCAAACACTCATGCCCAGTCAGTCGAGGCATCGCCCTGCCGGCCAATCCAGAGCTGCCACATCACCAGAGCAGCTAATGTCCAACCACCAATGAGAAGACGCCACATCATGGACATGCTCAGTAAGGTGATCTCTGGACTTAGACTCCAGAGCGCAAGGCTGCACCTGGCTGTATATCACTGGTTACCATAGAGTTGGTTGGAAAGCCAACAATAACCAAACATATACCACGAGCCTGAGCAAAATACTGCCACCGAGGTCTGTGCTGAGCAGCAGGTGTACCTGAATGAGAGACCACAGCACCAGATAATGCTTGCGCTCTATCCTGCGCAGCGGGAGAATGCCGACGCCTAACACCCCGTTTGGTTATACGGCTGAAGGCAAGTATGTCAAATTGCCATGAACCGACTTGCTTTTACCTGCATGTATTCAGATTTGTTGTTTTATTTCAGCTCCATTATGCTACACTTTAGCTGCAACATGTAAAAGGTCATGTCCAGAAAGGCAAGTATGAGTGTGTTCAAACTTAGTGGAGTGGGACCTTCATTTTTTTCCGCACTCCAACAACCACGCCCTAGTAGCAGACTTTCCTCCGATCTTGATTTATAGGGAAAATAATGTTCTCTCCCAACACTTACTCTCAGGTTGTGTTATAAATACACATTTTTATACATGGGGAAACATTTTTTTGTCTCTCAATTAGCCACTATATGTTCTAGTACATATACACATAGAATTTCCAGTATAATAATAGGAGTCTCTGTAATTGAAGGGCTTTTGTTTGCATCTAATCACTCTTCAAACTGGAATTACAGGATATACAGTCAAACTCATTTATTGTAAGGGTTGGGCATTGTGGGAGTGTCATTTATATCAGTGTGCAAGAGTAAAGCCTGAAAAACTCAAAGGTCACGTAAGGTAAATGTGTTCTATTATTTCAGCCATATTAGTATTATTTGCTCTGCACTTGGAACTTCATACATTACAAGCTTTTTTCATGTCAAATTAAAATGTGCTTATAAAATAGAAACATTTACTAAAATAAAACCAATTAGTTTTGGGCTCCATTTATGTTATAGACAGAAAAGTAAATGTGAGAAATGTCTTTGATTGCAAGTTATTTGCTAAAATTTGAAAACTGACAGGTTCATCTATCATCTCTTCTTGTGTGATCTGACCACTGCGGATGAAGTAATTTAATTGTTTATAATAAATGAGCACTTTTACTGACATGGAGCTTCTTTTTAACTGAACTCCTTCTTTGCACTTGTCTTCATCCATCTACTCCATTAGCACACAAGCATGGTCGGATAAAACCTTATCCAAGCATGATCGCTAATCACTAGTGCTGACCATTCTTCAGGTGATTTGTGCTCTGAAGATGCTCCATACTTTATAAGTCAATGTGAAGCCTCCAAAGATGTTTGGGACACATTCAGACGTCTTTTTGAGAATTTTAGCAGCATTTTTGTATGAACACGTGTTAGCAATTTCTTCTTTGTTGAACAAAGTTAAAAAAAAATAATTTGGAAAGCACCATTAAAAAACAAAGTCACCCCAAAAGTTTTGGAAAGATACTCGAAATTCTCGTTGGTGGTCAAAAGCGTGAAAAAAGCACTCAGGAAATGAACACACATAAGTTAAAAAAGAGGATTCTGCACAAAAAATAAAGCCAGTGGTGCTTCCAGAAGTGTTGTCTTCTTTAAAAACTCTACATTTTCAGAATGCCTAAAAAAAAGACATTGTGTGCACAAAAACACAGATCAGAGGATGAAAATGCTGATCTTTAACATACTGGCCAATTGTAAATGTCCTGAGCACCGAAAACTCCAAAGTCTCATAAAAAGCAAAGCTTCCAGATGTCTTTTTCCTTTTGAGATACATAGAAAAGCTGAGGAAATGAACGGCCTGAAAAGGGGCACGTATAAAGTAACAAAAATTTTGTCTGAGTCCTCAACATGCAACAGATATTGCCCTCCTAAAACGTCATGTCCAGAAAGGCAAGTATGAGTATGTTGACACTGTCAGAAGCTCCTAAAGGAAAATCTTACACCCAAAGCCCTACCCACTTTATTACTCATGCTAGCATGCAATTATATACACTGCTCACAAAAATAAAGGGAACACTAAAATACCACATCCTAGATATCTCTGAATGAAATATTCCATTTTCATATCTTTAATCAGTACATAGTGTTGAGAACAATAAAACATAAAAATGGTCAATGTAAATCAAAATTAATATCCCATGGTTGTCTGGATTTGGAATGATCCTCAAAATCAAAGTGCAACATCAAATTACAGGCTGATCCAACTTCAGTGGAAATGCCTCATGACAAGGAAAAGATGCTCAGTATTGTGTGTGGTTTCCACGTGCCTGTATGACCTCCCTACTGTACAATGCCTGGGCATGCTCCTGATGAGGTGGCGGATAGTCGCCTGAGGGATCTCCTCCCAGACCTGAACTAAAGCATCCGCCTACTCCTGGTCTGTATTGCAACGTGACGTTGGTGGATGGAGCGAGACATGATCTCCCAGATGTGCTCAATTGGATTCAGGTCTGGGGAATGGGCGGGCCAGTCGATAGCTTCAATGCCTTCATCTTGCAGGAACTGCTGACACTCTCCAGCCACATGAGATCTGGCATTGTCCTGCATTAGGAGGAACCCAGGGCCAACCGCATCAGCATATGGTCTCACAAGGGGTCTGAGGATCTCACTTCGGTACCTAATGGCAGTCAGGCTACCTCTGGTGAACACATGGAGTGCTGTACGGCACTCCAAAGAAATGCCACATCATTACTGACCCACTGCCAAACCGGCCATGCTGAAGGATGTTTCAGACAGCAGATCGCTCTCCATGGCATCTCCAGACTCAGTCACGTCTGTCACATGTGCTCAGTGTGAACCTGCTTTCATCTGTGAAGAGCACAGGGCACCACTGAGGAATTTGCCAATCCTGGTGTTCTGTGGCAAATGCCAAGCGTCCTGCACGGTGTTGGGCTGTGAGCACAACTCCCATCTGGGGACGTTGGGCCCTCAGACCATCCTCATGGAGTCGGTTTCTAACCATTTGTGCAGACACATACACATTTGTGGCCTGCTGGAGGTCATTTTGCAGGGTTCTGGCAGTATTCCTCCTGTTCCTCCTTGCACAAAGGCGGAGGTAGCGGTCCTGCTGCTGGGTTGTTGCCCTCCTAAGGTCCCCTCCACTTCTCCTGGTGTACTAGCCTGTCTCCTGGTAGTGCCTCCAGCCTCTGGACACTACGCTGACAGACACAGCAAACCTTCTTGCCACAGCTCGCATTGATGTGCCATCCTGGATGAGCTGCACTACCTGAGCCACTTGTGTATGTTATAGAGTCTGTCTCATGCTACCACGAGTGTGAAAGCACAACCTACATTTAAAAGTGACCAAAACATCAGCCAGAAAACATTGGTACTGAGATGTGGTCTGTGCTTCCCACCTGCAGAGCCACTCCTTTATTGAGGGTGTCTTGATAATTGCCAATAATTTTCATCTGCTGTCTATTCCATTTGCACAACAGCATGTGAAATTGATTGTCAATCAGTGTTGCTTCCTAAGTGGACAGTTTGATTTCACAGCAGTTTGATTGACTTGGAGTTATATTCTGTTGTTTAAGTGTTCCCTTTCTTTTTTTGAGCAGTGTATATATATATTATAGCGCACAGAACAAGTAAATAATCTTTCTTTTATAGAAGAAATGGGATTGTATAGATGAAATAAACACACACCAAACAGCACCTAAATAGGTAAAAGAAAAACAAAAAGAGGAAAAGTAAGCAATACAACTCAGTAACTCAGTAACCTAATTTCAGCCTCTACATTTTAAAAATATCAAAAAGTGGTAAAATTGTTTAACCAATCCCTCTACGCTATTAAAAAAGTTTCTAAAAATAAATTTCCTTCTTGACACAACCAGTTTGCAGTGGAACTTGATGCATACAAGCAAAATTCATTAGACCCAATTAGCTTCAATGTAATTAGTTGGGTTCTGCTGAACCTATGGAGTTCTGTTCTATTAGAATCACATTAATGTGTTAGACTCTGAACCACCATAGGATTGATAATTTTGTGGGTTGGTCCGACCTTGGTGAAAGCTATAGAACTCCATTTATAAAAGGCTGTATTGTTTACCTCTACAAGTTTTGCTGTGAATAATAGTAAGTCCTTAAACTAGAATAATTAAACCCTGTTTTTTGTCTTTAACGGGTTGGAAGTAGTGATCAGCGAGTATACTCGTTGCTCCGGTTTTTTCCCCGAGCATGCTCGGGTGATCTCCGAGTATTTGGATGTGCTCGGAGATTTAGTTTCTGTCTCCGTAGCTGCATGATTTGAGGCTGCTTAGCCAGCCTGAATACATGTGAGGAATGCCTGTTTGTTAGGGAATCCCCACATGTATTCAGGCTGGCCAGCAGCCACAAATCATGCAGCTATGGCGACAGAAATGAAATTTCCGAGCACATCTAAATACTCGGATATTACCCGAGCATGCTCGGGAAATCTCGAGTAACAAGTATACTCGCTCATCACTAGTTGGGAGTGGCATTAATGACTGTGCATTGTTGACAAAAGATACCAAATACTTCCTGCCATTCATCACCAGTATCTGTATCAGCCACAAGGAGGTGGCAGAAAATCAACAATAACCTTTCTTATCCTTTGTTTCAACTTATCTTTTCTCCTGCAAAATGAATTTTCCATGTTCAGAAATTCAACCTTAAAGGAGAAATTTTTTCTCATAACATATTGTGGGATCCTATAGTGAGAGACGTGTTAGCAGATAATATTTGTGAGTTTGGACTCACTTTGATTTTAGTTTTTTCTCACTTCACTGATATAGATTACCTGTCTTTAGGATAGATCATGTGTACTGCATACTGTTGAGGTCCAACTACCTGGATCCCCGACCGTTCATCTGCTAGCAGCTGTGTTAGCGGCTAAATATACACAGTCTGCAGATCAGAACACCATTGCTCTGCCACACTGGCATCATCCAGGTAAGAGCAGTGGTGTTCTGTTAATATCTCGCCAGTGGTGAAGCTGCTAGTTCAATGAATGGAGCTGATGGGCAGTACCTGGGAGCGGTGTAACAATGTAACGAACCAGCGGTGTATCTCGCCGGAGTTAAAAAAAAAACCTTTAAAAACCAGAAAGGCGGTGGGCTCTATGAAGCACCTAAACCTATTCACAGACCTTGAATCTATCATCTGCAGTAGTGTTTTCAGACTGAGGGCTAGCACTTATAGGTGTTCCATTAACCGCCTTTACGACCTTTGACGTACGTACTTCCAAAGTCGTCTCCATCATTTAATGCAGGCTCCGGCTCTGAGCCCGCATCTTTCCCTGGACACAGTCTGGAAACATGTCATAAATCACGCCCATCTACCCCCCCTTCCATGTGACCGCGGGGCGCTGATGGGTTGTCATAACAGCTGGAGGGATCTGCAAAATACCCCGTGCCTGTCACTGTAAATCTCCAAGGCCGGCATTGATAGGATGATGATTTTTGCTACACAAAGCAGTGCTGAAGCCCTATGTGCAGGGAGAACAGGTGATCGAATGATCACAGCTTCAAGTTTCCTAAGAGGACTACTGAAGCAAATGAAAAGTTAAAAAAAGTTTTAGAAAATATAAAATAATTAAAAAAGCATAAATGTTCAAATCACCCCCCTTTTACCCCATTCAAAATAAAACAATAAAAAAATACACATATTTGGTATTGATGAGTTCAGAAACGCCAGATCTATCAAAATATAAAGTAAATTAATCTGATCAGTAAACGAGAAAAAAAATTAAATAGCCAGAATTACGGGGGTTTTTTGTTGTTGCGACTAGAGATGAGCGATTTTGCCTTTTTTAGGGTTGAGTCGGGTTTCATGAAACCCGACTTTCTCAAAAGTCGAGTCGAACGAAATCGGCCTACTATCGTGAAAAGTTGAAGGTCCAACTGAAACACGAAACCCAATGGAAGTCAATGGGGAAGCAAAGTTGGCAGGGAGTGGAGGACAGTAAACACACCTACATGCCCGACTGCTTTTTTAAAGTGCTCTAAAACTCTCTCTCCCCGGACGCTGCACATGTTATCTCATTGCCCACAGTGTACGTCCTTGCTCATTGGCTGAAAAAAAAGTCACGTGCAAGCATTCTATGAAATCCGACTTTGGCGCTCGTGTCGCCGACCGCATGGCCGACCTCAAGCTTTGGCGAAAGTCGGCGACTTTTGAATCTGACCGAGCTGTTTCACTCAACTCTAGTTGCAACATTTCAATAAATCAGTAAAATCAATGGTGTCATTCAAAAGTACAATTTGTCCCACCAAAAAAGCCCCCATATGGTTATATTGACAGAAAAATAAAAAAGTTATGTCACTGGGAAGAAGGGGGGCAAAAAGCGGAAAACTGAAAGGTGGTCAAGTGGTGTAAGGCTATGGAAACCTTTGCATGTTTTCCAGCATTTTGTACATTAAAAGATATACATTTTTCTCAGTTGGTTCCAATAATCAAATTGTAACCATATTCTTCTTCAGATTGCATGTATAACAATACACAGAAAGCTGCTTGCATTCATTTTTATCTTGACAGCTGTCTCTGTGTCATCTACAGTATGTCAGTAGCACCCCTCTCTCCTTTTCTTAAAGCTCATCAATGGAAATCAAGTTTATGCTTAGATTAGGGTACAGAAAAGAAGAGGCAAGAGAGGGGGTTGGACACTGATATTGCAAGGATGAATGGGAGCTTGAACTTGAATAGGGGCTGAATTATAGCACTGCAAATTGGCCAACTCACAGTGTACAGAGCTGTGCTATGCTGTTTCCATACAGTATATTGCTTACATCCGTCCATGAAGGAGCTTTATACAGTTGATAGGTGGGAGTGCCAGGTATCAAACCCCTCACCAAACTGATATTGATGACCTATCCTAAACCCTTTTAAGGGCACCACTCCAGTGTTTTTTTTATTGCAGTCCTGAAGTGGTGCTTCTAATCTAAGTTCCCTGCCCTAGCATTATACTTACCAGCCACCGTCTTCTTCTGTTCCCGACGCCAGTTTTATCAGTTTGTGACCTGTTGGATTGCTCCAGTGCTGGGAGATCCAGAAGTCTATCAGAGCCAAAACAAGTCCAGAATTAGCCTCTCAGAGTTATACTGAGAGCCTGTGACTGTTACTGTATTTTTAGGACTATAAGATGCGCTTTTTTCCTCAAAAAACATGGAGGAAAATGGGGGGTGCATCTTATAGTCCGGATGTACTGGCTCTGGCTGTGATGATGAGTTGGGGGAGCGGCATCGGCGGAGCAGTGGGTCCCAGGAGGCTGGAGCCGGCGGCTGCGGCTAACTCCTATTCCCGCTGCTAAAGAGAAATGAACATTCGCTGCATTCCATGCCACGGGCATGGAGGGCAATGAATATTCATTTCTCTTAAGTAGTGGCACACGTGACTGCCATGTCATGGTCTGCCTGGAATTTCTGTTATGGTCCTACTAGGGTTAATCCTATGTGGCCTCTCTTTGGTTTGGGGAGGGCTATAAGTAACCGCACTAGTGCTATGCTCGTTGTCAGTGATATGTCCGTTCCTGTCTGAGGAATTGACCCTTATATACCTGTGTATGTTGCCTGCTTCTGTACAATTGCTCTGTATATGACCCGGTCTGTTTCCCGTTTGAAATTCATTTGCAGATTCTGTACTTTCTGTGTTGCTCTTGGATCTACCCGGCTATGTCCCTGACTTCCCATCCACCTGTTCCCCTAGTACTGCATTGCTCTCTCTGGCTTCTGACTCCCGGTTTGCTTCTTACCACTCTTTTTGTGTTACCCGCTTGTTACTGCGCTGCCCTCTGGTCTGGCCTCGACTTTACTGACGATTCTCCTGGCTCTGCTGGGTCCCACTATCCCTGCTAGTTCGGGACCTAGCTCCGCCCCAAGTCACTCCCCCAGTGATCACGTGTAGCAGGTCCTGTTCCTCCTGCAGCACACTTTCAGCTGTGTTCAAATTTCACTGCAGCAGTCCTCGGGTTTCTCAAGCACATCTTTGGACATGCGTACAGTGGTGGTGATTCTGATATGGTGTCCATCACATGCCGGCAGCAGCAGGAAGGCTCCAGCTGACACTGTGTGTGCTACTAAAGAACAATGAATACTCACTGCTCTCTGCGTGACAGTCCCAGTGAGTATTCTGGCAGCTGTGCTCTGCTTGTGAGCAGCGCATGATGTCACTGCCATGGGCCGCTTACAAGCATAAAGCAGTTGCTGGCACTGGAGCAGGACATTGCGAGGAAGTGCTGTGAAGGTAAATGTAATAGTTTGCTTTTTTTTAATGTTTTCTGATGGGGCCATGCATACCAGGATGGGGGTGGGGGCCACTTATAAGGATGAGGCCATGCATACCAGGACGAGATGAGGGCCCAGCATACCACGATAGGGATGAGGGGGCCATGTGTATCAGGATGGGGATGAAGGGACTATATATACTAGGATAGGGGATATTAAGTACTGAATTGACTACAATTTTTGCTTCAATTTTTTTTCCTAATTTCCTCCTCTAAAACCTAGGTGTGTCTTATGGTCCAGTGCGTCCTAAAGTCTGAAAAATACGGTAACTCTGACTTCTAGTCAGTCCGAATTTGAGGTCACAAGATGGTGGTGGAGGACCGGAGTGGCGCTGGGCAATGCTGAAGACAGCAGCTGCTAAGCATATTACTAGGGGGCAGGGAATTTGGGTTAGAAGCACCACTCCAGGGCTGAAAAAAATAAAAATGCTGGAGTGGTGCTTTAAAGAAACCATAGTAACTCTGGAATGTGTGATTAAAGTTTGGAAATAACTGCACAGTATGTAGAGAAAATACAATTTTTAGGATTATTGTTCCTCAGAAGTATAACTTATACAACCCCTGGCAAAAATGATGGAATCACCGGCCTTGGAGGATGTTCATTCAGTTGTTTAATTTTGTAGAAAAAAAGCAGATCACAGACATGGCACAAATCTAGAGTAAATTCAAATGGCAACTTTCTGGCTTTAAGAAACACTAAAAGAAATCAAGAACAAAAATGTCTTAGTCAGTAATGGTTACTTTTTTAAACCAAACATAGGGAAAATATTATGGAATCACTCAATTCTAAGGAAAAAAATTATGAAATCATGAAAAACAAACCAGCAAAAAAAAACTCCAACACATCACTAGTATTTTGTTGCACCACCTCTGGCTTTTATAACAGCTTGCAGTCTCTCAGACATGGACTTAATGAGTGTCCAACAGTACTCTTCATCAATCTGGCTCCAACTTTCTCTGATTGCTGTAGTCAGATCAGCTTAGCAGGTTGGAGCCTTATCATGGACCATTTTCTTCAACTTCCACCAAAGATTTTCATTTGGATTGATATCCTGACTATTTGCAGACCATGACATTGACCTTATGTGTCTTTTTTCCAGGAATGTTTTCACAGTTTTTGCTCTATGGCAGGATATATTATCATCTTGAAAAATGATTTCATCATCCCCAAACATCCTTCAATTGATGGGATAAGAAAAGTGTCTAAAATATCAACATAAACTTGTGCATTTATTGAAGATGCAATGACAGCCATCTCCCCAGTGCCTTTATCTGACATGCAGCCCCATATCATCAATGACTGTGGAAATTTGCATGTTCTCTTCAGGCAGTCATCTTTATAAATCTCATTAGAACGGCACCAAACAAAAGTTCCAGCATCATCACCTTGCCCAATGCAGATTTGCGATTCATCACTGAATATGACTTTCATCCAGTCATCCACAGTCCACAATTGCTTTTCCTTAGCCCATTGTAACCTTATTTTTTTCTGTTTAGGTGTTAATGATGGCTTTCGTTTAGCTTTTCTGTATGTAAATCCCATTTCCTTTAGGCGGTTTCTTACAGTTCGGTCAAAGATATTGACTCCAGTTTCCTCCCATTCATTCCTCATTTGTTTTGTTGTGCATTTCCTGTTTTGGAGACATATTGCTTTAAGTTTCTGGTCTTGATGCTTTGATGTCTTCCTTGGTCTACCAGTATGTTTGCCTTTAACAACCTTCCCATGTTGCTTGTATTTGGTCTAGATTTTAGACACAGCTGACTGTGAACAACCAACAACTTTTGCAACATTGCGTGATGACCTACCCTCTTTTAAGAGTTTGATAATCCTCTCCTTTGCTTCAATTGACATCTCTCATGTTGAAGCCATGATTCATGTCAGTCCACTTGGTGCAACAGCTCTCCAAGGTGTGCTCACTCCTTTTTAGATGCAAACTAATGAGCAGATCTAATTTGATGCAGGTGTTAGTTTTGGGAATGAAAATTTACAGGGTGTCCATAATTTTTTCCTCAGAATTGAGTGATTCCATAATTTTTTCCCTATGTTTGGTTTAAAAAAGTAACCATTACTGCCTACTAGAGTTGAGCGAAACGGGTCGAAAAATTTCAAAAGTCGCCGACTTTTGGCAAAGTCGGGTTTCATGAAACGAAACCCGACCCTAGGATGAGGTCGGCCACGAGGTCGGCGACTTACGCGCCAAAGTCGCGTTTCAAAAGTTTGTTTTGCGCTCTTTTTCAGCCAATCAGGATCCACGGATACTGTGGGCAACGTGATGACATAGGCAGGGGTCACCACCATCTTTCAGAAGGGCATGCAAGTGATTGGCTTGCTTTGGTGGGCGTCACAGGGGTTATAAAAGGGCATGCACGCCGACCGCCATCTTACTTCTGCCGATCTTAGCATAGGGAGAGGTTGCTGCTGCTGATTCTGTAGGGAGAGCGTTAGGCAGGGAAGAAGAAAAAAAAACTGCTTCTGCTGCTAGAGATTTTGCCTGTACAACACACCAGTCACTGTGTGTGCAGTGCAAGGGAAGGCTATATTGTGGTGGATCAGCGGTGTTGGTTGTTAGGCTGCCTTCTAAGGCTTCCTGACAGCTGCATTGCTGTTTATCCACTGCTCTGCAAACTGCTTTTTTAAAAGCAATCCCAATTTTTTTTTTGTCCTGCTGAGGTACTGAGCATGCATTTTTTCACACCATACAGCGGTGTACGCTCCTCACACAGTACCGTGAAACGGCTGTTATCACAGCCACAGTGAAGCTATCTGTGTGTCACTCTGTGAGAATAAGTCGAGGGCATGTTCCGTTCTTACAGACCTGCACCTACTAGTTTTGTCTAGCTTTCAAACAGTTAAATATATTTGCTGTTTGATCACATTCAAAACTATAGAGAGACAGCGTGTGTCAGTCCGTATACTTAAAAAACACGGAGCTTGACAATTTTATGCACACCGGACAGCCGTGTACGTGCACGCTCCTCTCAGGACCGTGTAACGGCTGTTATCACGGCCACAGTGAAGCTATCTGTGTATCACTCTGTGAGAATAAGTCGAGGACATGTTCCGTTCTTACAGACCTGCACCTACTAGTTGTGTCTAGCTTTCAAACAGTTAAATATATTTGCTGTTTGATCACATTCAAAACTATAGAGAGACAGCGTGTGTCAGTCCGTATACTTAAAAAACACGGAGGACAATTTTACGTACACCGGACAGCCGTGTACGTGCACGCTCCTCTCAGTACCGTGTAACGGCTGTTATCACGGCCACAGTGAAGCTATCTGTGTGTCACTGTGGAAGGATAAGTGGAGGACTTGTTCCGTTCTTACAGACCTACACTCTAGGGAGATTCCTATTCTGCCGAATTCTACATACACCTTGTAGTTTGTGATACACTAGCCAATTTCTGCCTGTGACATAGCGCTCTGATATTCAGTGGGCCTCACACAATCCAAAAGTGTCCAGTGTCCACAAGTGTGTGCAGAAATTCAAAATCTCTGTGATCCTGTAGTCACTTTTTTCACACCTGTGCCATCGAGCCTGTGACATAGCGCTCTGATATTCAGTGGGCCTCACACAATCCAAAAGTGTCCAGTGTCCACTAGTGTGTGCAGAAATTCAAAATCTCCCTTATCCTGTAGTCACTTTTTTCACACCTGTGCCATCGAGCCTGTGACATAGCGCTCTGATATTCAGTGGGCCTCACACCATCCAAAAGTGTCCAGTGTCCACTAGTGTGTGCAGAAATTCAAAATCTCCCTTATCCTGTAGTCACTTTTTTCACACCTGTGCCATTGAGCCTGTGACATAGCGCTCTGATATTCAGTGGGCCTCACACAATCCAAAAGTGTCCAGTGTCCACTAGTGTGTGCAGAAATTCAAAATCTCCCTTATCCTGTAGTCACTTTTTTCACACCTGTGCCATCGAGCCTGTGACATAGCGCTGTGATATTCAGTGGGCCTCACACAATCCATAAGTGTCCAGTGTCCACAAGTGTGTGCAGAAATTCAAAATCTCCCCTGTCCTATAGACACCTTGTACCTTGTTTTACATTACTTTATAGTTTGTTGGATTTTGTCTACATTTCTACAAAAAATGAGGAAGGCTGGTGGAAGAGGCCGTGGAATTGGGCGGGGGTTGGCAGCTGGTAATGATGGTGTTGGTGGTGGATCTGATGGTAGTGGCAAGAGCAAGATAGGACCGAATGCAGGAGGTGTTGAGCATGCGTCATCGTCTGGCTCCATAAGGCTTCGAAGGCTTAGTTTTCTAGGAGTTGGCAAACCGCTTTTAAAGCCAGAGCATCAGGAAAAAGTTTTGTCTTACATTGCTGACTCAGCCTCCAGCTCTATCGCCTCCTCTTCTGAAGTTGTAAAAAGTAAAAGCACTGAGTCGTCATTGGAGGCTCATGTTCATGAACCACACCTTTCCTTGTGTCCTTCACCCCAACCAAGATTGAAGGATGACGCAGGCCATACTACTGATTACTCCATGGAGCTGTTTTCACATACCATGCCTGGATTATCAAGTGAAATGGTGAATTACCCAGGCCAAGATGAATCTGACATGGAGTGCACTGATGCACAGCCACTGATAGATGATTCTGCTGGTACATTCACTCAGAGCACTACATTGTCCTCACAGTGTACAGAGCCAGATTCTGACCCTGATGAGACTCAGGTGCCCCTTCCCGCACACTATACCACCATACACGGTGACACAGAGGAAGGTGCACATGACATTGAAGAGGAGGTGATGGATGACCCAGTTGTTGACCCAGATTGGCATCCATTGGGGGAAGAGGGTGCTGCTTCCAATAGCTCAGATGAGGAGCATCCACAGCAGACATCGACATCGCAACAGCTGTTATCTGGCAGGCCCGGAGCACTCCAAAGACAGGTTCCAAAAATCAAAAGAGTTGCTGGACAGCTTGTCCAGAGGGTCAAAAGATCACAGCGTGCTAGGCCGCAAAATGTCTGCCAAAGTAGGAAGAGTGCAGTGTGGCACTTTTTTGAACAAAATCCTCATGATCAGGCCAAGGTTATCTGTAAGAAGTGCGCAAAGACCTTTAGCCGAGGGAAAAATTTGAATACCAGTTGCATGCTTAGACATTTAACCACCATACACTTGCAAGCGTGGACACAACACCAAACCTCAAGTGCCACATGTGCAACTGATCACAAAGAAGGTAGTCAGCAACGCTACATTGTTTCCCCCACTGTAAGCCCACCGGTTAGCACAGCAGCAAATGTTGAGGTGTCGTTGCAAGGCCACAGCAGTCAGGGAATCCCACTGTTATATCAACGAAATACTGAATCTAGGCCATCAGAAAGAACACCAACTCCATCACCATCATCAACCCTCTCTCAGTCCGCCCTGTCCACCGCTACTTCCACCATATGCAGCTCTCAAGTCCAGCTCACCCTCCCAGACATTATGAGTAGGTCAAGAAAGTACTCAGTCTCTCATCCGCGTACACTGGGTTTGAACGCCCACATTGCCAAACTAATCTCGTTTGAGATGAGGCCCTATCGGTTGGTGGAAAGCGCAGCTTTCCGCGAACTCATGGCCTATGCAGTACCGCGCTATGACCTACCCAGTCACCACTTCTTCTCTCGCAAAGCCATCCCAGCCCTCCACCATCATGTAAAAGACCGCATTGTCCATGCACTCAAGCAGTCAGTGAGTGGAAAGGTGCACCTCACAACTGATGCATGGTCCAGTCGGCATGGCCAGGGCCGTTACGTGTCCATCACTGTGCACTGGGTTAATGTGGTGGATGCAGGGTCCACAGGGGACAGCGGTGGTGGGACAGTGCTGCCTAGCCCACGGTATAGGAAACAGTTGGCTGTAGGCGTTCGACCCTCCTCCTCCTCCTCCAGAAGCGAAAGCTCGTCCACAGAGCGCAGTCGTACGAGCACTCCATCTGCAGCTGCCACTGTTGCACACGAGGTGTCCCCCTATCGAGCAGCTAGTGGAAAGCGTCAGCAGGCTGTGTTGCAGATGATGTGTTTGGGTGACAGACACACCGCCGAGGTGCTGGCCGAGTACTTGAAGCGACAAACTGAGTCATGGCTGGGCAGTGTACATCTTGAGGCAGGCAAGGTAGTTAGTGATAACGGCCGTAATTTTGTGGCAGCCATAGCCCTTTCAAAACTCAGCCACATACCTTGCTTGGCTCACACCTTGAACCTGGTGGTGCAGTGCTTCCTCAAAAATTATCCGGAGTTAACAGCCCTGCTCCAGAAGGTGCGAAGACTGTGCGCGCACATCCGCCGGTCGCCTGTACACTCCGTTCGTATGCAGAAGCTGCAGCGATTGCTCCACCTTCCCAACCAGCGCCTCATTATCGACATTGCAACAAGGTGGAACTCCACCCTGCACATGGTGGAGCGGCTGTGCGAGCAGAGGCAGGCCATAATGCATTTGTGGGAGGATACACGGCCAGGCACTTTGAGAGCAGACATGGAGTTGACAGGTGTGCAGTGGTCGAAGCTGAAAGACCTCTGTAAAGTCCTTCAGTGTTTTGAGGAATGCACACGGCTGGTAAGCGCAGACGACGCCATCCTAAGCATGAGCATCCCGCTTATGCGTCTACTCATGCAAACTTTGATGCACCTTAAGGAGCAGGCGTCTGCAGCCAATGTTGATGAGGAGGAAGAGGAGGAGGGAATCCTTGATGACATTCAGCCATTGTCTGCTCAGGGACCTCTCCTGGACGAGGTGGAGGAAGAAGAGGAGGAGGAGGATGATGATGGGGATGATTACTTAGGGGAGGAGGATGCATCTCGTGGGGCAAGTGAAAATGTTGGCGTGGCAAGGTCTGGTACAGGGTTTGTGCGTGACTGGAGGGCTTGCTTTGGTCCACCTCTTCCTGGGACTTGACCTATTTCACCTTTTGCATCAGCTGAATGTCCAACATCAACATATGCCACTTTCTAAAACTCCCTAACTGTGCTGCCTCCCCCCCCATGGCCGGGGTCACCACCTAGCGCATGACACCGTGCGAGTGCCGTTGCCCTGGACAGGTGGGTAGGCCGACTCTTGGGCGCGGGCACTGGCACAGGGTCCCTCATAGTGCAATCAAGTGTCTCTGACGGTGGTGGTGCACACCCGCCGTCAGACACACCGCCGTACTATGAGGGGCCCAGTGCCAGTACCGACGCCCATGAGTGGGCCCCCCTTGCTTGGGCAGGGCCCCAGCATTTGCAATCTTTACCTCTCCCTGCTCCTCCGCTGTGTAGTCTGGGCCATCAAATCCATACTGTGCCTGACACCGTCTGAGCCTGCCTCCTGATGTATAGACATATATTTTGAATGTGTACGCTATCCATACATGTTATCCGGGGATACGGTACCCTTTCTCACCTTTGTGCAATCACGTGCAATCCATACTGGGCCTAACACCGTCTGAGCCTGCCTCCTGATGTATAGACATATATTTTGAATGTGTACGCTATCCATACATGTTATCCGGGGATACGGTACCCTTTCTCACCTTTGTGCAATCACGTGCAATCCATACTGGGCCTAACACCGTCTGAGCCTGCCTCCTGATGTATAGACATATATTTTGAATGTGTACGCTATCCATACATGTTATCCGGGGATACGGTACCCTTTCTCACCTTTGTGCAATCACGTGCAAGCCATACTGGGCCTAACACCGTCTGAGCCTGCCTCCTGATGTATAGACATATATTTTGAATGTGCACGCTATCCATACATGTTATCCGGGGATACGGTACCCTTTCTCACCTTTGTGCAATCACGTGTAAGCCATACTGGGCCTAACACCGTCTGAGCCTGCCTCCTGATGTATTGACATATATTTTGAATGTGTACGCTATCCATACATGTTATCCGGGGATACGGTACCCTTTCTCACCTTTGTGCAATCACGTGTAATCCATACTGGGCGTGAGAACGGCTGGCGAGCTGTTAAGCAAGCTACAGCACCTGTGGTTTGCACACGTAAGTTTTTCATTTTTTCAGGAATGATGGTTAGGCCTAATTCCGGAACTGCGGTTGACCTGCACTTACTGGGAAATCATCGTTCGTGGGTAATAATTGTAATCAGTGATCCCCATCACTAACGTTGTTCAGCGGGTTATCTGCACCTGTAAGCGACAAACGCTGGCCTTTTCAGTGTAGCGCACATGCAGCCACGGACATGTAAGGGCATGACACACCAGTAATTGGCCAATCTCATGTGCCAGAGCCTCACGTGTCCCTCTAGTAAGCCGGACTCGGACTGCGGGGCATGACGGAGTCTCGTTCGTTAACGGAATTAAGCTTGCAATGTGTGCATCTTTTCTGTAGCTGGCATGGTTGAGGTTTCCCAGGTGGAGTCGAATTTAACCGTAGGCTCCACTCCTGGTGGTGCCCTTCTGGACATTCCTTTAAGGTTCAGCTTTGCAACCATACTGCCCACGTAAAACAAACACTTTGCCTTCATGAACGCTGTTTGGAGGGTCATGACTCGTGGGAATAATGCCGCCCAATCAGTTAACCTGCTAGAGAGATCCTTCGTTGCTCCCAAGCATGACATCACACTCCCTAGGAGGAAGGTAATGCCACTGTGGCGACCGTACTCCTGGGGGCGACACAAGTGCACTGATGCCCAGCCACTGCTCGATGAATCTGCTGGTACATTGACCCAGACCACTACATTCCCCTCGCACGCTACACGGCCTGAATCTGACCCTGATGAAACTCAGGTTACCCTTCCCATATACAGTTCCATCTTACGCGGTGACAAAGAGGAAGCTGCAGATGAAAGTGCAGGTTCGGCCCACCCGCCATCAGACACACCACCATACTATCAGGGGCCCTGTGCCAGTGCCATCGCCAACGAGTGGGCCCCCCCTGCTTGCTCAGGATCACAGCACTTGCAAGGTTGAAATACTGTGCAGTGAGATGGAAGATGGGGACGATGAGGAGTCCAGACTAGTACAGGAATTCCCTAGCGAGGAGACTTATTTGATTGTTTTCAATGTTGGGACAGCAATTTTTGGGGAGCACTATACTCTGGAGAATGATAGATGGGGCCCACCATACACTGGAACATTCCAAAGGTGGACATCAGACACTGGAGCAGCATTTACAGGGCCCATTATACACTAGAGCATTAGAAATGGGGCCCATTATGTTTGGAGCATTATTTGGGCCCATAAGACAGTAGAGCTTCATCCATGGGGACCAGCATATACTGTAGCATTATGTGGAGCTCATCATATACTGTTTCAAACATTATATGGGACCAATGATTCTGTATGGAGAAATAGATGGGCCTCGTCATGAGATGTAAAAAGTGAAGTATTTTTCATTGTACTATACCGCTATTTCTCTGCCGTATCGGAGCATGATGAGTTGTGGTATGTGTTAAAGGGGCGCTCTTTCGCCCAGGGCACATGAAAACCTGGAGCCAGCCCTACCCCCCCACAACTTTAGCCAAATAACCCCCATTTTTCAGTGCGTAACTTGTATTATGAAGTTAATTAAGGTTGACAAGCTTAAGTAAGAAGAATTGATGCTTTTGGCATTCAAATGGGCACTGTAGGTGTGTTTCCTGTCCTCCTCTCACTGCCGACTTTTATTCCCCATTGACTTACATTGGGTTTCGTGTTTCGGGACGACCCCGACTTTTCCCTATAATCGGCCGATCTTGCTCGACCCGACTATTGGAAAAGTCGGGTTTCACGAAACGAAACTCGACCCTAAAAAACCAAAAGTCGCTCAACTCTACTGACTACCACATTTTTTGTTCTTGATTTCTTTTAGTGTTTCTTAAAGCCAGAAAGTTGCCATTTGAAATGACTTTAGTTTTGTGCCATGTCTGTGATCTGCTTTTTTTCTACAAAATTAAACAACTGAATGAACATGCTCCAAGGCCGGTGATTCCACAATTTTTGCCAGGGGATGTATTTCCTGGATCCTAATGCAGAATAAGTAACAGGTCACCTGAGAGGTCACAAATCATTCACAATGCCTGTCTCTTCATGGGAAAGAAGGGCTTTTCTTACCCTTTGGGATACAGGACCCAAGTCAAACTGCTTCCACCCATGTACATGTTATAACTTATTTCCTTGTTAATTTCCCCATAAATATATTCCCTGCATGTATCTATGTGGAGAAGGCAGACTGTGTGAGCCTATGGACCAACCTTTGTCATCTATAGTCCATTTTTGGCTACATTTTATGGCTTGTCATCCCAAAGATAAAAGAATATTCATAAATATTTATTATACTGTATCAGAATAACAAGGTAAAAAAGCAAATCAGGTACAGAATTGTGATTACAATAAAATGCACTATTCCTAAAATTGCTAAACTTAAAATCCACAAAAAAAATAGACTTCATGTTAGCGGGTACCAATACGAATCACAACCTGACGCTTCTCAGTTCTGAGCCGCGTTTCAGATAGGATGAACAAACTCGTTATTGACATAAATAAATAATCTTATCGGTGTCACCTAGGTGCAATATACGGTGGAGCAGGGGTGACTGTGACCCGGTGACACACTTTACTGTTCTAGAAAGGAATGTAATACATTTATATAACACGACACTAGAGGGAATTTAAACCTGCCACTGAACTACACATCTGTAGCGAACATTTTACAGATTTGATTTCAGTTCTGTGATGTCCATGAACTGTCTGATTTGTTATATTATCGCCTATCTGCGGGGAATGATTACTAAATGAATCATAGGCAGATGCTAATAACTTGCGTGCATTTTACAGTCACTAGCATGACAGATGCAGAGGTTAGAGATGGGGTTGCTAGATTCTATGAAAATGATGTGATGCAGGGGTTAAAAAAATATTTATTCATTCATTATTTTGCCTATTAAGTAGCTGAGACAGTAAAATATATAATCCCACAAAAAATGTATAAACCAATGCCTTAGGGTGGTTTCACATTAGCGTTTCCAGCAGCAGCGTCGGCCTGCGCATGGCCGCCGCTAAGTCTCGTCCCCTGCCACGCCTCCTCCGGTAGCTCCGCCTAGGGGTGCATGACGCTGCATGCGACCTGCGTCCCTTATCTTTAGCACTGGGGACGCAGGCCATGCGCAGGTATGCATTTGGCGGCGCATGCGTCCTTTTGACGGTGCGCCAAGTGCACCAAATTGCAACAGGTTGTGTTTGGCGCTGGTCGGCACACCGTCAAAAGGACGCGTGCGCCGCCAAACGCATACCTGCGCATGGCCTGCATCCCCAGTGCTAAAGATAGGGGACGCAGGTCGCATGCAGCGTCATGTGCCCCTAGGCGGAGCTATCGGAGGAGGCGCGGCAGGGGGCGGGGCTTAGCGGCGGCCGTGCGCAGGCCGACGCTGCTGCTGGAAACGCTAATATGAAACCACCCTTAGTCAATTAAAACACAACTGTGGGTACACTTACTTCTATGATCATTATTACTCTGTGCAGGAGCAACATAAAATAATAATAATAGCATCTCTAGGTGCAGACAGGTCTCCAGGCACTGTATAGGTCGTGTTGTGATATCCCGTGTCTGCTCCTCAGAAAAAGATCAAAAGCGGATGCAAACACCAGGCTGAATTCTGCATCTCTGGGAACTTTAAATTCCGCTGCGCTGCTTTGTTTCTATATGATTCTTACTACATAAAGTAAGAAATCTAGAAAATTGAATCATTAAATCTTAAGGGTACGTTCACACTAGGCATTTTTCCAACATTTTTTTTTCTGTTTCTTCTTGCATTTTTTTGTGGCAGTTTTGTCTATTGTGCATGCTGATAGAGTTCAGTGTTGGAAAAGAGTCCTATTCTATAGAATCAGGTTCTGGCACAAAAAACGCAGCAAAACCTGACACCTGCATTTTTGCTGTGTTTTTTCAGCATTTTTTCACCACCCATTCAAGTCATGGGTGAAAAATGCTGAAAAAACGCTGAAAGAAGTGACATGTTCTATGTCCAAAAAACATGCAAAGCACAAAATACTGATGACAAATAAAACAATGTGTGTGCATAAGATTTCTGAAATCTCATAGGCTTTGCTGGTACTGTAAAATGAAGCTGAAACACCTAGTGTGAAGTTAGCCTTAGGCTGGGTTCACACGTAGCGGAACTTTCGAGGAAATTACCGCGAGAGTTCCGGAATTCCATTCCGCGGGAAAATCGCATTTTAAATTCCTGCGATCTTCCCGCGGAAAAACTAGCATTTTGCAAGCGTAATTAGCTTGCAAAATGCTAGCGTTTTCCAACGATCTGTAGCATCGCTTGGAGAACTGATTGACAGGTTTGTCACACTCATCAAACATAGTGTTTGACAAGTGTGACCAACTTTTTACTACTAAGGCCGCCTATGCAGCATCAGTAGTAAAAGATAAAATGTAAAAAAATAATAAAAAAATAAAAAATGGTGTTATTCTTACCTTCCGACGTCCCGCGCAGCCTTCCCGCCTCTCTCCACGCTCCCGTTCCCAGTAATCCTTTGCGGAAATGCCCGCGATGGCGTACGTTCTCGCGGGATCGCGACGTCTCGCGGTTATCCGCGATGACGTCGCGCGAATGACCGCGAGACTTCGCGATCCCGCGAGAACGGACATCATCGCGGGCATTTTCGCAAAGGATTACTGGGAACGGGAGCATGGAGAGAGGCGGGAAAGCTGCGCGGGATGTCGGAAGGTGAGAATAACAATATTTTTCATTTTAAATTCTATTTTTTACAGGGATATGGTACCCAAAGCCCGGAGGACAGTCTCCTCTCCTCCGGACCGTGGGTACCATCCGCAAATGTTCTGCTTACTTTCCGCATGGTGTGCACAGCCACATGCGGAAAGTAAGCAGAACAATGCATTCCTATGGGTGCTGGATTTCCGCGATTCCGCAAAATTAATGAGCATGCTGCGTTTTTTACCGCGAAGCGATTCCGCCGTGGTAAAAACCGCAGCATTAGCAGAGCATTGCGGAATCCCATAGGAATGCATGGGATGCTTATTTTTTGCGTTTTCGTGGCAAAATCGCGTGGTTAAAACCGCCCCGGAAACGTGAAAAAAACGCCACGTGTGAACTCAGCCTTAATCTTATCCACGCTCTTTTACATTTTCATTGTGGATGTAAAAAAAACACAGGCTGTGGATTTTCAAACCCACAAAATGTTAGTTCTGTTGTGGAAATTCTGTGGATTTTGCCATTGTCAACGTAGCAGGAGCAAAAAACCATGGTAGATCCACAGCAAAATTTGCATGAAAGTCTTAGTGCAAACTGCATCAGTGCTCTTAGCTTATAGTATATATTGGGAGCTTTTTTCGAGCTATATTTAAACCTTTCCCTAAGACTCCATTCACCAGACAGAGACAAAAAGTGTCATTTTATTGACGATTTTCATCTTCTTATCATTAATACTATTTGGGGTGTCTAATCACGTGTACAATGGAAGCTAAATCATAGGTAAAAAAAAAAAAATATTGGGTTGATAAACAGAGTCATGCTGGGGATGTTCAATATGATTGCCTTTTAGGATGTGAGAGCATTTTCCAACAGGTCTAACAAAGAAAAGTACCAAGTCGAACTGTGAATGTAAATTGTTGTGAAGTTAAGGGGAATCTGTTAGTTGGATCAACTAATCCACCTATATGCTCATGTAGGTTATAGGAACTGAATAAAATAATATCTTGATATCTGCAATCCTGTGTACAATGTCACTAGTGAGCACTGTATTACCTTTACACTATACACTATATACAAAGCTCCTCTCTATAATGTCACCGGTGATCACTGTATTACCTATACACAGACACTGCATACTAAGTACAGATCTCCTGTGTACAATGGAACTTATGGTGATATTAGTATTGTGGGCGATTTTTTATTACTGATCAGTATTTGTAGTATTTAGTCACTATGTGGTGGCGGTATTTGTTCCTTGCATGTGCTATTGTTTGGTCACTATGTGGTGGCAATATGTGGTCTGGTCATGGTGTGGTGGTATTTGTTCCTTGTATGTGGTATTAGTGGTCATGGTGTGGTGGTATTTGTTCCTTGTATGTGGTATTAGTGGTCATCATGTGGTGGTAATATGTGTTCTGGACATGGTGCGGTGGTATTTGTCCCTTGTATGTGATATTATTTGGTCACTGTGGTGGTAATATGTGGTCTGGAAAAGTTGTGGCAGTATTTGCTTCTTGTATATGGTATTAGAGGTCACTATGTGGTGGTAATATGGTGTCTGGTCATGGTGTGGTGGTATTTGTTCCCTGTTTGTGATATTATTGGTCATATTAAAAATTGAAAAATAAATAAAAATATACCTAAATTGTATTGGATATTTTAACAAATGTTTAATAGGATAGAGTAGAGTAGGGCCTGGGCCAAAAGAGTCTGCCTTGTTGTGGTGGCGGCTTAAAAAATCTTTTGACTGTGGATAGTTCAAGGGGTGGAGGCGGGGCTGGGGTGGAGCCTGGGCGGAGTTTCAAGGGGGCCCCGAAAATTTTGGCATTATGAATTCCTAGTGGCAGCCCTGGCTGCATGTGTTACCCACACAGCCATGCAAAATATCATTAACCCACTCTCTGCTGCTACAGCAGTGTGTAGAACTATTGCCAGGCATAGGATTTTTCTTTTTAAGACCCTTGAGAATCGAATCTCAAAGTAACTGCAAATTTCATGAAATTGAACTCGAAACTGATCCTGCGAGGATGGATCTTCTCATTTCTAATAGGCATCCATCCTGACTGTGGCCCTGGTAGATCTTATACCACCTGAGCATATGCACCTGATATTCGTTATACACAGTGGGTTCCTAGCCTTACACATGCTGCAAATTCACAACAGATTTATGACATAGGACTAACAGGAATTAGCTGTAATACACGAAAAATAATTATCAGTAGAGACAGCTATCATAATTAGTCACAACTTATCATATATATAGCCATATCTAATTACACATGTAAACTAGTGAGTATGTACAAGATATCTCTACCTTAAATTTAGAGAAAAGTTTTTCTCATGGATTGAGGACATTTGCAGATATGTATGTAGCATACCTCCCAACTTTTGAAGAAGGGAAAGAGGGACAAAGGCCGCAGCGCGCACAGCGAGCCGCAGCAAATTTTAGGCCACGCCCTGACTGCACCCATTTCACAACTAGTCACACCCATGTCCACGCCCAACCGCACCCATTTAGCACTGCTGAACACACTGAATGGTACTGAGGGCACACTGGCTAGCATTATGGGCACAGTGGCTGGCATTATGGGCACAGTAGCTGGTACTGTTGGCACACTGACTGGTACTGAGGAAAAGAAAGAACAGAGAAAAAAGAAAACAGAGAAAGAAAGAACAAAGGAAAGAATGAACAGAGAGAGAAAGAAAGAAACAAGGAAAGAAAGAGAACAGAGAAAGAAAAAAAGAGGGGAAAGAAAGAAGAAAGAGAGAGAGAAAGAAAGAATAGAGAGAGAGAAAAAGAAAGAGAAATAAAAAAAGAGGAGAAAGAAAGAGAACAGAGAAAAAAAGAACAGAGAGAGAAAGGAAGAACAGAGAGAGAAATGAAGAACAGAGAGAGAGAAAGAAAGAGGGGAAAGAAACTGAAAGACAGAACAGAACGAAAGAAAGAATAAAGAGAAATAAAGAGGGGAAAGAAAGAACAGAGAGAGAAAGAAAGAGAGAAAGAAAGAAAGAGAAACAAAGAGGGGAAAGAAAGAACAGAGAGAGAGAAAGAAAGAGAAAGAACAGAGATAAAAAAAAGAAAAGAGAGAAAGAGAGGAAAGAAAGAAAGAACAGAGAGACAGAAAGAAGGGAAAGAAAGAGAACAGTGAGAGAAAGATTAGAGAGAGAAAGAAAGAACAGAGTGAAAGAAAGAGAGAGAGAAAGGAAGAGGGGAAAGAAAGAAGAGAGAGAGAAAGAAATAAAGATTCTATAAAGATACTATAGCAGCTCGGCTCACATTGTAGTGCCCACCTGAACTCCTGATGCAGGACATATCATGATCCGCTCACAAGGCCAACATGCCCGAGTCCAAGGCGATCCCGCTGTCCGCACTGTCGGAGGAGGACACGTGATGGATCTGAAGCATTCCCTGAAGTGCCTCCATGGTTCCTTCACAATCTCCTCCCAAAATTACCTCATTTCAGCTTCCAGCACGTCATTTCCAGTGGAACGTCACGTGCAAATTTTAAATTGCTCCGCCATGTACTCCTGTGTCTGCGGGAAAAGTAACCTCCCGGCCAGGGCAGTGGGGCAGACTCAAAATTGGGACTGTCCTGCTGGATCCGGGACGGTTGGGAGGTATGAATGCTCCCCACCATACACCTTGTACACGCATGGCTCTGCACACCTCATGCAGACACGGTTCCACTTTGTATGCCTCGTACACACACGGCTTCGCTCCATACACCTCGCACACACACAGCTCTAATCTTTTCTGTATGCACAGGACATGTGATGAGGTCACAGGAGGGGAGGAGTCAGGGGTCACATTATGAGGGCCCTCAGTGTATGCAGGTCTCTGCTGTGCTGCTTGTCATCGTGCTGAGTGAGGGGAATGCTGTAAATAAGCCCCTGATGTCGGTGCCGGCAGCTCATATTCGAAAAAAGGGGTGACAGAAGGGCTGCGGCCCATGTCACAGTGGGCCACTGCATTGTGCTTGCCCCCCAGGCTAAAATTTGCCAGCCAGCCCCTCACCACAGGTGCCCAAACTTTTACATGACACTGTAACTTCGTTAATCATTTCAAGAAATGTGTTTATCTCCAAAAATTAGCAATTTTCATTAATCCTCTATTCAGGCATATTCAAAATATACACTGAGATAAAAGGAATTTAGATCTTATTAAAAATGAAATTTACATTACTAATGTTCTGTAATTATTGAAGCTGTAATTATGGGTAGCGCCGTGTCACAATGGTTAGCACTGCAGCCTTGCAGCGCTGGGGGTCCTGGATTCAAATGCCACCAAAGACAACATCTGCAAGGAGTCTGTATGCTCTCCTCATGCTTGCGTGGGTTTCCGCCGGGTTCCCTGGTTTTCACCCACATTCCAAAGACATAATGATAGGGAATTTAGATTGTGAACCCTAATAGGGACAGTGATGATAATGTATGTAAAGCGTTGCGGAATATGATAGCCCTATATAAGTAATGCATAATAATAAATAAAGCTCTACTACTGGCCTGATTTTGATGCATCATTTATGGTCCAAGCAGTTCAGCTTTCTTGTGTTTGACCTAAGATAGGGGTTTGTTGTCAAGTTCGGTTCATTAACTAAATCAGCCCCGTGTTCATTATTTTTACTGTACATAAACAATAGACAATATTTTCTTGCCGCTTGATAACCCTTTTAAGAGTATTCAGTGAGGGTTCGAAATTTGTGCAAAACTACTTGTGGACAGGCAATATTGAGTTTCATTCCTAACTATGTCAGGACATTTTCACATATTTTTTGCTGGAAGATCTGGACAGCTGTTTCAATTTTTCGACCAAGAAGCGTTTACAGACTCTGCACAAAAATCTGTGCTTCAATGTTAGCACTGTTGAAACTATGTGCAGTCTGATTAATTCATTTGGAGTCTTAGTCATATTCCCTTTCATCTGTTCCCTAAGGGTCCCGTTACACTAAACGACGCACCAGCGATCCCGACAATGATACGACCTGGTCAGGATCGCTGGTGTGTCGCTACATGATCGCTGATGAGCTCTCAAACAGGCAGAATCACCAGCGATCAGGACCAGCGACGACGCTGGTAACCAGGGTAAATAGCGGGTAACTAAGCACGAGCGTCCCTTAGTTACACGCTGTGTACCCTCGATACCAGCGTGCTCGCGCTGGGCGCTGGTATCCAAGGTAAACAGCGGGCAACTAAGCGCGTGTGCACTTAGTTACCCGCTATTTACCATGGATACCAGCTCCCAGCGTCTGCTTACAGCGCTGGGAGCTTGCTGATCGTTGGTCTCCCACTGCCACACGCAGTGATGCTTCCTGGCCAGCAGGAGACCAACAATCAAAAAATGGCACAGGACATTCCTGCACGATCAGCGATACCCGGCGGGGGGGCCGGTCGCTGATGCGTGCCACACACACTCACAAAATCGGTGACGCATCAGCGATCTCATTAGCGATCTCGCTTAGTGTGAATTACCCCTAACTCTTACTCCAATAAGATAAGGAAGAGATTGAAGACTGATCAGACTACAGAGAGTTTGTTTGTAGACTGTTGCCATAGAGACACATAGGCCTGCATAGAAGATGTACACATAAAGTGATAGGAAAATTTACATTAGGTTTATTCACAAATTTGGTTTCAATTTTTTTGCATAAAACATCACAAGTGACAATACTGTGATATACAGATATACCATATTTTCGGAATATAAGGCGCACTTTTTATCTCCCAAATATGGGGTGAAAATGGGGTGTGTCTTATAATCTGAATGTGGCTTACTGGGTAGTGGCTGCGGTGGAGCAGAGTCCAAAGGACGTAGGGGCATTGCTGTAGAAAGCTTGAGGCGGCGGCAGGAGTGGGGTGATGCTGTAGACCCTGGGACTGGAAGGAGTGGATGCTTGGTGGTTTGACGGAACTCAATCTCCGCATGCGCCACCTCTGGCATCCATTTTCCCAAAGTCAACCACAGTGAAAAAGATGGTAAGTGCTTAGACTTTCAACATTCTCTGAAAGTCCGGAGCTCAGGCAACCTCGCACCACCGAACTCTCCCTCCTCCCAGCCTGGGGACCGAAGTATCGCCCCACTCCTGCAGCTCCCAGCTCCTGCAGCAGTGTCCCTACCTCCCTTGGACTCTGCTCCACTGCAGCCACCCCGCTCTACCACATCCGCCCCCCTGGCAAGCTACCATAAAAGCAGACTACAAGACGCACAACCATTCTATTAAAAAAAAGTTTTCCCATTTTCCTCCTCAAAATTTGTGGTGCGTCTTGTGGTCCGGTGCGTAGTATAATCTGCAAAATATGCTGTGTATATATACGTATAAAAATCAGTCCTGGAAATGTTATACATATCTACATATAACATACCGTATAACATTTACAGGATCGATATCAATACCAAATACTGTTTTCTCCTTCGCATGTTTGGCATTTATTGTGCTTTACATCAACTTTGATGTTTCCACAGTACAACCATGTATTAGAGAAACACTACACAGAGACAGAGAAAGACTAACCTATAGTGTATGAGTGTGTCCCATCTTTATCCTGAAGGCATATGTTGGGGGAATGAAGGATCAGATGTTAGATTTCAACATGGTTGATCAATTTTTGTTAAAGCCCCCATTTTTTCTAAAGCCCCGACGGTAAGCCCCCATCAGAGTTACCTTGTAACGGCATATACACCACCCTACTCCTAGTCACATCAATATGGGGCTACATGTACAGATATTCATATTCCAAGATGTACATGAATAAATGTGCACGTTTGTAGGTACAATGAATATACATATGTCTGGTAACTTATGACCTGGTGATGCGAACTGCAGCAAATATAGACTAAATGAAGCAACCTCTTAAATGTGGGCTTAAAGGGAAGATGACATCCCAAAAAAAAATTTTCAGCATTTGAAAAAATGTAAAGAATTAATGTTTACATTTTCTTAAAAAATATTATCATTTGTTTTTAATTTTGTAAAATATGAAAAATAATTTTAAAAAGTTTGGCATTTCCACTTGTTAACACTAGGGGGAGCAGCTACTGAAGTTTGGCACAAAAACCTAGTGTATAACTAGCTCACATTACTGCACTGGAGTAAATATGGGCGGAGTCTGCTGACATGTGTGTGATGTCATTCCTCACCCCCCTTCTGGGTGTTTGCTAAGGGAAAAGAGAGGATGACATCTAGGAACACAGTGAGCAGCCATTTTGATGGGGCCTGCAAAGTTACTGACGGTCTTTTCATGTAAAGTCTGGATCAGGACAGGCCATCAATCAGCAGAAATGTTTCCTGGATTTCTGTGGAGCAGACAAGCAGACGATCCATCCATGTGTATAAAACACAGCGCTCTATGTACAATCCCTGGCACCGAACAGGACGCCCCCCACAGACCAGCACACTGCACTCCTAAAATACTCTGTGCTGCTGTCACTCTCCTCCTTCCACCATATATCAGGCCCCTGTCGCCTCGCTTTCACACATCGCCAGGACAGGATCTGAGGAGAGGAATGGGGTCTTCGGTCACTGAGGATGGCAGGCAGCAAGGATTCTGGGAGCAGGGAGACAGCAGCACAGAATATTTCAGGAGAGCAGTATCACACGGGATAGGATTAAGGTACTGTCACACTAAGAGATATCGCTAGCAATATCGCTATAACTAGTGACGTTCGCAGGATCGCCTAGTGTGACAGGTAAGTAGCGACCCCCGTCCCCAGCGATGTCGCTGGTGAGATCTGCCTGTGTGGCAGCTCACTAGCGACCACTTAGCGATGTACCAACGATCCTGACCACGTCATATCACTGGTCGGGATTGCTGGTACATCGCTAAGTGTGACAGTACCTTCAGATACACGGCTCAGCAGTCAGTATCACACAGGAGAGGATTAGATACAGGGCTCAGCAGTCAGTATCACACAGGAGGATTAGATACACAGCTCAGCAGACAGTATTACACAGGAGAGGATTAGATACAGTGCTCAGCAGACAGTATTACACAAGAGAGGATTAGATACAGTGCTCAGCAGTCAGTATCACACAGGAGAGGATTAGATACACGGCTCAGCAGTCAGTATCACACAGGAGAGGATTAGATACACGGCTCAGCAGGCAGTATCACACTGGAGAGGATTAGACACATGGCTCAGCAGGCATTATCACACAGGATAGGATTAGATACGCAGCTCAGCAGTCAGTATCACACAGGATAGGATTAGATACACTGCTCAGCAGTCAGTATCACACAGGATAGGATTAGATACACTGCTCAGCAGTCAGTATTACACAGGATAGGATTAGATACACGGCTCAGCAGTCAGTATCACACAGGATAGGATTAGATACACGGCTCAGCAGGCAGTATCACACAGGATAGGATTAGATACACAGCTCAGCAGTCAGTATCACACAGGAGAGGATTAGATACACAGCTCAGCAGTCAGTATCACACAGGATAGGATTAGATACACAGCTCAGCAGTCAGTATTACACAGGATAGGATTAGATACACAGCGCAGCAGTCAGTATCACACAGGAGAGGATTAGATACACAGCTCAGCAGTCAGTATCACACAGGAGAGGATTAGATAAACAGCTCAGCAGTCAGTATCACACAGGATAGGATTAGATACACAGCTCACCAGACAGTATCTCACAGGAGAGGATTAGATACACAGATCAGCAGTCAGTATCACACAGGAGAGGATTAGATACACGGCTCAGCAGTCAGTATCACACAGGAGAGGATTAGATGTCCAGCAGATGGCCAAGTGTTTTGAAAGAGCAAGGAGCAGCTCCTCCTATGTTTTGCAGGGGTAGCAGCTGGTCGGGTGATTTGGAAAGAGCAGCTCGGTCTCCAGCAGCTTGTCCTGGTTCCTCTCTTACAGCTGGTATGTGCAGACACTGCAGAGTGAGCATCCAAGCCCTGTTATGCTGGAACAGTACAGCATCCAGGGCTTGCAATAGAGTGTACATGGAGCTAAGAGGAAGCAATGGGCTCTAATAAAATGGCGCCTGGCCACATCTACAGCTGAGAATTGAGCTGCCCACAGAGGCGTGGCCAGTTCCCTCCTGATGCAGCTGCAATGATACAGATAGGGGTCGGGAGCCGACCGTTATGTCTTATGCCCAGGGACTGCCGTAAATGAGCATGGAAAGTGTCGTTCAGCAGCCAGAGAGGTAAGATGGCAGCCCCCAGTGGCTGCATTACTACAGAAAAAAAAAAATCCATACACACCACTGAGTCAAGCTTAGGGGACAATATCTTTTTAAACTATTTTCTTTTTTACATTCAATTATGAAAAAACACGGCACCTTCCCTTTAATGCGAGAAGTATGTTATTATACGCTTCTTATCACTCCTATACCTGCACACTTCTTTTGCCCATTTTATTACTATTTTGTTAGTTGCAAGCTCCGTGTGTGACACACCATGCAAAATTGTCAATTCCCAAGGGCCCAAATACAAACAAAAGCCATTGTATAAAACGGATTAATTTATAAATCAGAATACACAGCCTCCGAAAAATGCAGAAACAATGGAAAAACTGTGCACTGCGTCATTAAACTGTGCTTGTAGGCAAACAAAACCACAATAATGGGATATTGGGCCCTGAAAATACCTACTGAGTTTTCCATTTTCTCAATTATTCTGTTTCTATTTGCAATGAACTTTAGTGTTGATTCACAGACTATGCAAAGTAATAATTACATCTAGGCATCAGTGGCGGACAGAACATGAAAGGCAAAACAGGAATGAAATATACATTATAGTCATTTATGTGTTAAATATTTATGCATATCTATATATATAATTGCCTTAAATTGTCCGTCATGCACTTCCGTCTGGATGTCCCCAAATCCCACAATCCACCGCGCCTCAACGGAAATACGACGACCGCCATTTTGGAACACCTAAGTGATGCCACTCAGATCCAGGACGCAGCTGCAATCCTGAACTCCGCTGTGATCACGACCGCCACTCGGATCCAGGCCGCTGCTGCGATCCCGAAACCACTGCGATCCCGACCGCCATTGGGATCCCAGCAGCCGCTCGGATCCAGGCCGCCGCTGCGATCACGAGGCTGTGAAAGTGATATGACGAGGGGGTATAATGAGAGGTTGTAATGAAGGGGTGTAATGAGAGGGTGTAATGAGAGGGGAGTAATGCTGCCACCGGACCCCCGCCAGGACCCACCGCCTGACTACACGTGCCGGATCCCGCCACTGCCTGTCCACCCACCTCTGTGCAGTCACAGCCGGCAGGAAAGACTGCGGCTTGAGGCCTGTGCTGGAGATTGGGTGCGGCCATCCTCTGGTGGCGCCGCACACCATCTCCAGCACAGGCCGCAAAACACCATCTTTCCTGCCAGTTATGACTGCACGGAAGTGGGTGGGCTGCCACCCCCAGTGCCACCCCCAGTGCCACAAAGCTGCCCCATCGTGATGTTATTGCCCTCCCGATGCAATAACATTGGGCACACATCTAGTATATAATAAGATATATAATATGATATATTATCTTCTACAACATTCCATTTTCTGCCACTCAAACAGTATTTAACATAAAATGAAGGTACTGCCATCGGCTTCTTCCTTGAAGGAATAAAAGGCCTGGCATCAACAACTTGATTCTCTTTTTTTTTTTTCAGAAAATCCTGTAGTCACATTTTACAGAAGCACTCCTCCTCCCATCAAAATTTGTTGCCTCTTAATATATTGCAGTCATATTATACAGCACTGTGTACTTACATTTGCTCATTTTGCCTTTCTACCCAGTTACAGTGACAAGCAAAAGGGTAACAGTATTTTGAACTTTTGACTTTCACATCTCACCATCGAATGTGAGACTGCCAACCTTTTTGTAGACAATGATCTTGGCTATCTCATACACACATTTGACTTTTTAGCAACTATTTAGCATATGATTATTTATGCAGATTCTTGTCATGTCACTGCATTGTAACTGTTTTGCTCCTGGTGGTGGAAAAATAGTTTTCTTCCTGTATACCACAACCTGTTCTTCCTAATAGCTCAGTGTGTTATTAGGTTGATTCTCAAGTGAAAGGTCGCTGGTTTGAATCGTGGAGCAGCCATGAAAAAGATTTCCCAAGAGGAGAGATATAGCATCTTCCAGCTGATTGATGACTGTCTCTAGGCCAAGAAAATTGCCAAACTGCATCATGTGAGTGCCATGACAGTTGAAAAAATATAAAATAAAGTCCATCCATTCAGAAGTCTAAAGATGAACGTCCAGGCAAAATATTAGGGTCAGCTGTCACAATTCGTTTTTGGATTCGTGGCTGCTCTGGTTCCACTATGTTTTAAATGTGGCTTTTTTCCTTCCTGGCCAGCGGGGGTTAATGTCTGTTTCCCTTGTTGGCAGCTTGCTGCAACTGCAGAGTTGCTAGGTCAGCTGATGTGGGTGGTGACCACTCGCACCATCCTTTAAATGGTCACCTGATGCATCAGCTGACTGTTGGTGATAGCGTTTCTCTGAAGACCAGCCGAAGAGTGAGGAGCTTTCAGGTGTCAGCATGTATCAGCTGTTTGAGGTCCTGGTCTCGTGTCCTCTGCGGTGTGGAGCTGGGCAGCAGAGCCTGGAGCTAAGTGGTGTTTTTTCCTCATCTCGTGTTTGTCACTGTCCCCTGTATTGTTCCATCTGCAGTGGTAATGCTAGCGCCCTTGCAGCCCAGTGCACTAGCAAGGGCAGTGCTAGGTGACAGCAAGGGACGAGGTTCCTGGCAGTGGTGGGGGAAAGTAGCCACTTAGGGCATTAGGGGAGTGCAGGGTCAGGCTCAGGTTTCAGCTCAGGTGGTGACCATCCCCCTCATTTCCCTATCAGTAGGGCCTTCCTCTCCCTGTTTCCATCCCATTGTGTGTGTGTGTCGTGCCGTCCGCTTACCGACCCCCCATTTGGTCACTATATATTTCGTGACATCAGCTTATCACAAGGTCTATCAGTTCTGCCATGACAAACACAGCACTGGAGGTGACTTGTATGCTTCATAATAGTGAGATCACAGATGTCCATGCAAACACCGTGCGACATACGTTATATAAGTCTTAAATGGTCGCCTGAAAAAAATTGACGTAGATGGTTTGAACCATTGTCACGTAAATCAGAACAGGAGTGGAATGGTGCTGGATACTGGAGAAGACAACAATAAGTAAGTACATTAACTCACTGATACTACATGAGACTAACATTTACATAGGTTTAGGGGAAAAAGTTAATGGGTAGGTTTCTTTAACCCCTTTCCTACATTAGACGTACTATTCCGTCCATGTGACCTGGGTCCTAAGTCCCAAGGACAGAATAGTATGTCATAGCCATCAGCGGCATCCCCCCCCGTGGGGAGCGCCACTAATCGCGGCCGGGTGTCAGCTTCTTATCATGGACCGCCCCCGGCATGTTAACCCCTGGCATACTGTGATCAAACACGATTGCAGTGTACCGGGGGTTTAGGGAAGCATCGGCAGGGAGGGGGCTCCCTCCGTGCTTCCCTGAGACCCCCGCCGCAGCGCGATGTGCAGCGCTGCTGCGGGGGCCTCCTTCCCTGCAGGTCTCCGGATCCAATATGGTGGCGGGGACCCTCGGGGGCCTGCAGGGAGCTGGCTTCCTCACTGCCTGCAGAGCGCAGGCATGAGGAAGCCTGTGCAGTGCCTATGTCAGATCGCTGATCTGTCACAGCGATCTGTGATGTGACAGATCAGCAACTGTCAAATGACAGTGATGTCCCCCTGGGACAGTGTAATAAAGTTAAAAAAGAAAAGTGTAAAAATAATTTGTAAAAAATCGCTAAATAAAATATTCTCTAATAAATTCATTTTTTGAAAATAAAAATAAACAATAAAAGTAAACATATTTGGTATTGCCGCGTCCGTAACGACCCGCCCTATAAAACTGTCCCATTACTTAACCCCTTTAGCGAACCCCTTAAAAAATAAAAATAAAAAACAAAGAAAAAATTATGTTTTATCATCATACCGCCGCAATAACGCACGATCAAAAAGACGGATATAAATAACCATGGTACTGCTGAAAGCTTCATAAAAAACGAGCTGCCACACAGCGTCATCAGCGGAAAAATAAAAAAGTTATAGCTCACAGAATAAAGCGATGCAAAAATAATTTTTTTTTTATATAAAATTGTTTTCATTGCATAAAATCGCTGTAATCGTACTGACCCGAAGAATAAAACCGCTTTATCAATTTTACCACACACGGAACGGTGTAAACGCACCCCCCAAATGAAATTCATGAAATGCTGGTTTTTGTTCATTCTCTGTCCCAAAAATCGGAATAAAAAGCGATCAAAAAATGTAACGTGCCCAAAAATGGTACCAATAGAAATGTCAACTCGTCCCGCAAAAAATAAGACCTCACATGACTCAGTGGGTGAAAATATGGAAAAATTATAGGTCTCAAAATGTGGTGATGCAGAAACTATTTTTACAATAAAAAGCGTCTTTTAGCGTGTGACAGCCGCCAAACATAAAAACCCACCATAAATAGTAAATCAAACCCCCCGTTATCACCCCCTTAGTTAGGGAAAAATAATAAAATTAAAAAAATGTATTTATTTCCATTTCCCCATTAGGGTTAGGGTTAGGGCTAGGGCTAGGGTTAGGGCTAGGGTTAGGGCTGAGATTAGGGTTAGGGGTGTGTTGGGGTTCGGGTTGGAGTTAGAATTGGGGGGTTTCTACTGTTTTGGCACATGAGGGGCTTTCCAAACCTGACATGGTGTCCGATCTCAATTCCAGCCAAAAAAGTCAAATGGTGCTGCTTCCCTTCCGAGCTCTGCCATGTGCCCAAATAGTGGTTTACCCCCACATGTCAGGTATCAGCGTTCTCAGAAGAAATTCCACAATAACTTTTGGTGTCCTGTTACCCCTGGGAAAATAAAAATTGGGGGTGAAAAGATCATTTTTGTGGAAAAAATATGATTTTTTAATTGTACGGCTGTACGTTGTAAACTTCTGTGAAGCCCTTGGGGGTTTAAAGTGCTCACCACATAGCTAGATAAGTTCCTTGGGGAGTCTAGTTTCCAAAATGGGGTCAATTGTGGGGGGTTTCCACTGTTTAGGCACATCAGGAGCTCTCCAAACGTGATATGGCATCCGATTTGAATTCCAGCCAATTTTGCAGTGAAAAAGTCAAACGGCGCTCCTTCCCTTCTGGGCTCTGCCATACGCCCAAACAGTGGTTCCCCCCCCACATATCAGGTATCAGCGTACTCAGGACAAATTGCACAATAACTTTTCCAGTCTATTTTCTCCTGTTATACTTGGTAAAATAAAAAAATTGAACCTGAAGTAATTTTTTTTTTCTGAAAAAAAGTTAAATGTTTATTTTTTTTAAACATTCAAAAAGTTCCTGTGAAGCATCTGAAGCGTTAATAAACTTCTTGAATCTGGTTTTGAGTACCTGGAGGGGTGCAGTTTTTAGAATGGTGTCACTTTTGGGTATTTTCTATCATATAGACCCCTCAAAGTGACTTCAAATGTGATGTGGTCCCTAAAAATAAAATGGTGTTGTAAAAATGAGAAATCGCTGGTCAATTTTAACCCTTATAACTTCCTAACAAAAAAAAAATTTGGTCACCAAATTGTGCTGATGTAAAGTAAACATATGGGAAATGTTAGATATCAAGTTTTTTGTGTGCCAAATCTCTGTGATTTAAGAGCATAAAAATTCAAAGTTGGAAAATTGCGACATTTTCAAAATTTTCGCCAAATTTCAGTTTTTTTCACAAATAAACGCAAGTTATATGAATGAAATTTTACCACTAACATGAAGTACAATATGTCACGAGAAAACAATGTCAGAATCACCGGGATCCATGGAAGCATTCCAGCATTATTACCTCATAAAGGGACAGAGGTCAGAATTGTAAAAATTGGCCCGGGCATTAACATGCAAACCACCCTTGGGAGTAAAGGGATTAAAGGGGTTTTCCAAATTTGACAAAACTTGGTCAAGGGGGAAAGATATGTGATTAAATAATGTAAGAAGCATGACTTATCTGTGAAATCCCCAACTACCCATTGACACTCCTCTAATGCTCCCTTCTAGTGTCTTTTTACTTGGCTGAAGTGAATGAGTCATTTTGGCACACAGAGCAACCTAATAAATAGCCATATGGCAGGAAGATACAAGGTGGCAATTAGTTACAAGAATCAGTGCCAACGTGCAGCTCAAATCCTAGAGTTAAATAAAGTTCTCTACTTTGGTCCTGAGTGACCACTAGACAAAAAGGATCACAGGAACACTGTATTCATTAAGAAACTGCACAGCAAAAAGCAAATTTGTGATACTTAATTGACATATCTCTCATAGCATAGAAGAATCCATTTTCCAGCAGTATAAGGTAAAGGGTCACATATTTTGGGTGTGTATATATATCAAGATGTGTCAAGAACGTGTTGAGATCATCTGTATAACATTAATATTGAAATTGCAGCACCAAAAAGGAAGTCATGGAATTATGGAAATCCCAGGATTTAAAAACTTGTTAATGATATGCAAATAATGAAAAATTGGAAACGAAATGTTAAAAATAATTTTATTTATTCTGCATTGAGTATACATCACTTACAAGCCTTGGCATATTGTTGAGGTTATTAACCCCTTCCCGACATATGACGTACTATCCCATCCATGTGCCCTGGGCTTTAATGCCCATGGACGGGATAATACGTCATATCGATCGGGGGGGAGCGCAGCTGATATCAGCCGGGTGTCAGCTGATTATCAGAGCTGACACCCAGCACTATTTGTCAGGAGGGGTCACACATGATCACAGTGTTCCGGGGGCATAGGGAAGCATTACGCAGGGAGGTGGCTCCCTGCGTGCTTCCCTGAAACCCTCAGAACAACACAATGTGCTTGCATTGTTCCGAGGTCCTCCTCCCTGCAGGCCCCCGAATCCAAGATGGTTGTGGGGGCCTTCCGGGTCCTGCAGGGAGGTGGCTTCTCAGCGCCTGCTGAGAGCAGGCGCTGAGAAGCCGCCTGCACTGCCTGTCAGATCGCTGATCTGACACAGTGCAGTGCAAAGTGTCAGATCAGTGATCTGACATAGTGATGTCCCCCCTGGGACAATGTAATAAAGTTAAAAAAAATGTGTAAAAATAATTTAAAAAAAAATCCTAAATAAAGAAAAAAAAATATTCCCTAATAAATTATTTTTTTGTAAATAAAAAAAAATAAAAGTACACATATTTAGTATCACCGTGTCCGTAACGACCCACCCTATAAAGCTGTCCCACTAGTTAACCCCTTTAGTGAACCCCTTAAAGTTAAAAAACAATGCTTTATAATCATACCGCCAAACAAAAAGTGCAATAACACGTGATCAAAAAGACAGATATAAATAATCATGGTACCGCTGAAACCGTCATCTTGTCCCACAAAAAATGAGCTGTTATACAGCATCATCAGGGAAAAAATAAAAAAGTTATAGCTCGCAGAATAAAGCGATACAAAAATAATTATTTTTTATATAAAATTGTTTTTATTGTATAAAAGCGCCAAAACATAAAAAAAGCAAAAATGAGGTATCGCTGTCATCGTACTAACCCAAAGAATAAAACTACTTTATCAAATTTACCACACGCGGAACGATGTAAATGTCCCCCCCAAAAGAAATTCATGAATTGCTGATTTTTGTTCATTCTGTGTCCCAAAAATAGGAATAAAAAGCAATCAAAAAATGTCATGTGCCCAAATATTGTACCAATAAAACCGTCAACTCATCCCGCAAAAAAATAAGATCTCACATGACTCTGTGGGTCAAAATACAGAAAAATTATAGCTCTCAAAACGTGGTGATGCAAAAACTATTTTTGCAATAAAAAGCGTCTTTTAGCGTGTGACTGCTGCCAAACATAAAAACCCGCTATAAATAGTAAATCAAACCCCCCTTTATCACCCCCTTAGTTAGGGAAAAATAATAAAATTTAACAAAATGTATTTATTTTCATTTTCCCATTAGGATTAGGGGTGTGTTGGGATTAGGGTTGGAGTTAGAATTGGGGGGTTTCCACTGTTCAGGCACATCAGGGCCTCTCCAAATGCGACATGGCATCTGATCTCAATCCCAGCCAACTGCGCTGAAAAAGTCAAACGGTGCTCCTTCCCTTCCCAGCTCTGTCATGCGCCCAAACAGTGGTTTACCCCCACATACAGTTGTGGCCAAAAGTATTGACACCCCTGCAATTTTGTCAGATAATACTCAGTTTCTTCCTGAAAATTATTGCAAACACAAATTCTTTGTTATTATTATCTTCATTTAATTTGTCTTAAATGAAAAAACACAAAAAGAATTGTCCTAAAGCCAAATTGGATATAATTCCACACCAAACATAAAAAAGAGCGTGGACAAAAGTATTGGCACTGTTCGAAAAATCATGTGATGCTTCTCTAATTTGTGTAATTAACAGCACCTGAAACTTTCCTGTGGCACCTAACAGGTGTTGGCAATAACTAAATCACACTTGCAGCCAGTTGACATGGATTAAAGTTGACTCAACCTCTGTCCTGTGTCCTTGTGTGTACCATATTGAGCATGGAGAAAAGAAAGAAGACCAAAGAACTGTCTGAGGACTTGAGAAACCAAATTGTGAGGAAACATGAGCAATCTCAAGGCTACAAGTCCATCTCCAAAGACCTGAATGTTCCTGTGTCTACCGTGCGCAGTGTCATCAAGAAGTTTAAAGCCCATGGCACTGTAGCTAACCTCCCTAGATGTGGACGGAAAAGAAAAATTGACAAGAGATTTCAGCGCAAGATTGTGCGGATGTTGGATAAAGAACCTCGACTAACATCCAAACAAGTTCAAGCTGCCCTGCAGTCCGAGGGTACAACAGTGTCAACCCGTACTATCCGTCGGCGTCTGAATGAAAAGGGACTGTATGGTAGGAGACCCAGGAAGACCCCACTTCTTACCCCGAGACATAAAATAGCCAGGCTGGAGTTTGCCAAAACTTACCTGAAAAAGCCTAAGACGTTTTGGAAGAATGTTCTCTGGTCAGATGAGACAAAAGAAGAGCTTTTTGGGCAAAGGCATCAACTTAGAGTTTACAGGAGAAAAAAAGAGGCATTCAAAGAAAAAAACACGGTCCCTACAGTCAAACATGGCGGAGGTTCCCTGATGTTTTGGAGTTGCTTTGCTGCCTCTGGCACTGGACTGCTTGACCATGTGCATGGCATTATGAAGTCTGAAGACTACCAACAAATTTTGCAGCATAGTGTAGGGCCCAGTGTGAGAGAGCTGGGTCTCCCTCAGAGGTTATGGGTCTTCCAGCAGGACAATGACCCAAAACACACTTCAAAAAGCGCTAGAAAATGGTTTGAGAGAAAGCACTGGAGACTTCTAAGGTGGCCAGCAATGAGTCCAGGCCTGAATCCCATAGAACACCTGTGGAGAGATCTAAAAATGGCAGTTTGGAGTAGGCACCCTTCTAATATGAGGGACCTGGAGCAGTTTGCCAAAGAAGAATGGTCTAAAATTCCAGCAGAGCATTGTAAGAAACTCATTGATGGTTACCGGAAGCGGTTGGTCGCAGTTATTTTGGCTAAAGGTTGTGCAACCAAGTATTAGGCTGAGGGTGCCAATACTTTTGTCTTGCCCGTTTTTGGAGTTTTGTGTGAAATGATCAATGTTTTGCTTTTTGCTTCATTCTCTTTTGTGTTTTTTCATTTAAGACAAATTAAATGAAGATAATAATACCAAACAATTTGTGTTTGCAATCATTTTCAGGAACAAACTGAGTATTATCTGACAAAATTGCAGGGGTGTCAATACTTTTGGCCACAACTGTATGGGGTATCAGCCTACTCAGGACGAATTGTACAACAACTTTTGTGGTCCAATTTCTCCTGTTACCTTTGGGAAAATAAAAAATTGGGGGCAAAAATATCATTTTTGGAGAAAAAAATATGATTTTTTTTATGGCTCTACGTTATAAACTTCTGTGAAGCATGTGGGGGTTCAAAGTGCTTACCACACATCTAAATAAGTTCCTTGGGGAGTCTAGTTTCCAAAATGGGGTCACTTGTGGGGGTTTCCACTGTTCAGGCACACCAGGGGCTCTCCAAATGCGATATGGTATCCGATCTCAATTCCAGCCAATTTTGCGTTGAAAAAGTCAAAAGGCACTCCTTCCCTTCTGAGCTCTGCCATGCGCCCAAATAGTGGTTTACCCCCACACATGGGGTATCAGCGTACTCAGGACAAATTGCACAATAACTTTTGGTGTCCTGTTTACAGTGGGAAAATAAAATTGGGGGTGAAAAGATCCTTTTTTGGAAAAATATGATTTTTTAATTTTACGGCTGTACGTTATAAACTTCTGTGAAGCCCTTGGGGGTTCAAAGTTCTCACCACACATCTAGATAAGTTCCTTGGGGGGTATAGTTTCCAAAATGGGGTCACTTGTGGGGAGTTTCCTCTGTTTAGGCACATCAGGGACTCTCCAAACGCGACATGGCGTCTGATCTCAACAGTGGTTCCCCCCACATATCAGGTATCAGCGTACTTGGGACTAATTGCACAATAACTTTTGCAGTCCAATTTCTCCTGTTACCCTTGGTAAAATTAAAAAAATTGGACCAGAAGTAATTTTTTTGTGCAAAAAAAGTTAAATGTTCATTTTTTTTAAAACATTCAAAAAATTCCTGTGAAGCACCTGAAGGGTTAATAAACTTCTTGAATGTGCTTTTGGGCACCTTGAGGGGTGCAGTTTTTAGAATGGTGTCACTTTTGGGAATTTTCTATCATATAGACCCCTCAAAGTGACTTCAAATGTGATATGGTCCCTAAAAAAAATGGTGTTGTAAAAATAAGAAATCGCTGGTCAACTTTTAACCCTTATAACTTCCTAACAAAAAAAAATGTTGGTTCCAAAATTGTGCTGATGTAAAGTAAACATGTGGGAAATATTACTTATTAAGTATTTTGTGTGCCATATCTCTCTGATTAAAGGGCATGAAAATTCAAAGTTGGAAAATTGTGAAATTTTCAAAATTTTCGCCAAATTTCTGATTTTTTTCACAAATAAACGCAATTTATATCAAATAAATTTTATCACTAACATGACGTACAATATGTCATGAGAAAATAATGTCAGAATCACCAGGATCCATGGAAGCGTTCCAGCGTTATTGCCTCATAAAGGGAAAGTGGTCAGAATTGTAAAAATTGGCCCGGTCATTACATGCAAACCACCCTGGGGGTAAAGGAGTTAATGGTTGTCTGAATGTACTGCTTCACTGAATGCTCTTGGGCAAAACATACTTATCAACTACTGGCAATTGTCTTAGCGATTACCAATCTATGATGTGCCAAACATGCTTAATGAGATACGCTGCCAACCATGGTAGCACATTTAGGCCATGCCCGCTGCTCACAATAGCAAGATCAACATGTGTCCCGGTATTCTCATGTCGAAAAACAGCTTCTAAGACACTTTGGAGAATTGGCTGTACCACTGATTCCATGTTTTATACCAAGTCTAATGCAAAAAACAGTGTCTAAACAAACCATCAGAGGGCTAAAAGCCAGATGTCCTGTAGGGAAGGTGACCTGATGGACGGACGTGTCAGAATAGAGAAAGATAGGTTTGCACAGTTTAGATAGCTGACAGTTACTACAATGGGGAAACAGCTAGGAAAGTGTAGTGGACGTGCAGTACCTTGGGTTGACCATTAGATGGCAGGGAGGAGTGTGAGTAAAGGACTTGACATCAGCTTAGGGCTTTAGAAACCGTTGGTCATGGGGGGCGGAGTTACAGTGACAGGGGACCGGGAATGCTATAAATACTGAGGGAGGGTTCCAGAAGGTTCCAGTCCCCAGGGGGAGCTCCAGTGACAGGAGGACTACGACAGTCTGTGCGCTGTGAGGAGAATCCAAACCAGGGGGACTGAGGAGAGAGAACGTCAGGGGGGTGGTCCTGACAGGAATACCGCAACAGGGATGAGTTAAAGGGAGTACGCATACCGTGTTAAGGACGACGTTTGACCAGTGAAAGGACTGTCGGTGAGTAGGCCTATGGCAGCCACAGTGTCGGAAGCTGTCAGTGTGTCAGCAAGGAAAAAGGGACAGGACGTACATATACGTCCCAGGCGAAAAACACGGTGTGTGAAGCGGCCCTGGACACGGAGGGCCATGAGAGAGGTACTGTGTGGTAATGTGAGGGCCGTCAGTCGGACGGCGAGAGCACGAATAAACTTGGACCTGTTGTACCCGAAAATGGCCTCTATTTGTCTCTGTTCATCTCTGCGCGGTATGATGAAGGACCACCCCCCAGCTCGGCCCACGAACCCTACACCAGTCATACAATGGGGAAAATATGCATTGGATACAATGCCAATTTTGAAAGTTTTCCCACCGACAAAGAAAATCACATTGTATGATTTTTAAATAATTAAATGAAATTTTATTGCATGAAATAAGTATTTGATCACCTACCAACCATCAAAAATTCTGGCTTTCATAGACCTATTACTTTTTCTTTAAGAAGCCCTCCTACTCTGCACTCATAACCTGCAATATTTGCAAAAGTTTGAACTTGTTACCTGTATAAAAACATCTATCCACACACTCAATCAATCATACTCCAACCTCTTCACCATGGCAAAGACCAAAAAGCTATCTAAGGACACCAGGGACAAAATTGTAGACCTGCACAAGCCTGGGATGGACTACTGGACAATAGGCAAGCAGCTTGGTGAGAAGGCAATAACTGTTGGCACAATTATTAAAAAATAGAAGAAACGCAAAATGATTGTCAACCTTCCTCAGTCTGGGGTTCCATACAAGATCTTGCCTCGTGGGGCAAGGATGATTCTGGGAAAGGTCAAGAATCAACCCAGAACTACATTGGTGGACCTCAGGCACTAAGACCATCCTCATGGAGTCGGTTTCTAACCGTTTGCACAAACACATGCACATTTGTGGCCTGCTGGAGGTCATTTTGCAGGGCTCTGGCAGTACTCCTCCTGTTCCACCTTGCAAAAAGGCTGAGGTAGCGGTCCTGCTGCTGGGTTGTTGCCCTCCTACCTCCCCCTCCACATCCCCTGGTGTACTGGCCTGTCTCCTGGTAGCGCCTCCAGCCTCTGGACACTACGCTGACAGACATAGCAAACCTTCCTGCCACAGCTCCCATTGATGTGCCATCCTAGATGAGCTGCACTACCTGAGCCACTTGTGTGGGTTGTAGAGTCCGTCTCATGCTACCACGAGTGTGAAAGCACAGCCAACATTCAAAAGTGACCAAAACATCAGCCAGAAAGCATTGATACTGGAGCGCCCAGGCGCGCAGGGCGCAGGGACAGGGCCGTGGGGTACTCGGTATCGGGTCCATCGACTTCAATAGGGGACGGTGTCACGGCGGCGGTGACCCGGTCCGTGGCCCTGGGGCATCCATTAAATAAAATAGGGAAAGGGGAAAAGTTGTTTGTGATGTTGAAGGGTGGTAAAAATGAAGATAAAGTTTATAGATGATTAAATACGTGACGCCACCTGTGTTATTCTGGTCAGAGGTGACCAGCGCTGCGGTGTTGTTCCCCTGAGACTGTTGGTGTGTCGCAGCTGAGGTAAAAATAGCTCTCCACAGGTTGAGCAATAGTCCCAGGGCAAAGATATTTGGTTAATAGATAAGATGGCTGTGAACGTTGGGGTGCAGAGAAATGAGAGGACACAGAGAGGTGCAGTTTCTTTACCTTTTACTGGCAATTGGTTGCAAACCTGAGTACTACATACAGGTGATGGCTTGAGTCCGGCTCGCCTGGAGGCATTCAGGGGATCCACCTTGCCAGGTGGGGGTTTGGACTTTCCTTCTGTGCTTTGGGTGCGGGTCTCTGCTGTTTATAACTAAACCGAGACCCTCTATTTGTGATGATTTCTCTAACCTGTACGGCTGTCAGCGTGAGCCTATTCCACGGGTACCATCCTTTTCACCGTCAGCCCCGGGCTCCTTATCTGCTGCCGTGCCCTCAGGTGTTCAATGTCGCACAGGAACTTACAGTCCCCTGTACTTTCAGATTTGGCGATCAGGACATACAGCTCCTGACCACCAAGACTCTGGAGTCCCTTTTCTCTCTATTAGCCCTTCGCTCTGGGGTCTGCTATACACAGTTTTTATCTTCCCAAGAGCCTTTCTTGTCCTTTTCCCTCTTCACAGATCAGCTTCCCCTCACCAGCTCCTCACAGATCAGCTCCCCGTCTTGAACTGACAGGATCTTCCAGAAAGATCTTTTTACCTCACATTTAACTGTCTTGTCCTTTTCTCTCAGCTCACAGCTCTCATTTCCATGACAACTCCCTCAGCTGATTTCTAGCTGACTCACGAACCCCCTCTGCCTCCAAGCATGACTTCACCTCTTAGAGGGAGGCAATGTCACTGTGACAACCGGACTCTGGGGTGTCACCGTACTGAGATGCAGTCTGTGGTCCCCACCTGCAGAACTACTCCTTTATTGAGGGTGTCTTGATAATTGCCAATAATTTCCATCTGTTGTCTATTCCATTTGCACAACAGCATGTGAAATTGATTGTCAATCAGTGTTGCTTCCTAAGTGGACAGTTTGATTTCACAGAAGTTTGATTTACTTGGAGTTATATTCTGTTGTTTAAGTGTTCCCTTTATTTTTTTGAGCAGTGTATATACTGTATATATATATATATATATATATATATCATAGCTTCCAACCATTCCAGATTCAACAGAACTGTCTCGGCTTCTACACTCACCGGTGTCTTAATCGCTCTATAGCTTCTTCTCCTTGGGGTGAGGCTGCTCTCAGCATAAATTGTATTTATAAGCTTCTCATGTGTTCAGTCTCCTATGGTCTCATACTTGCATCCCCAAGTCCCCAAGCAGCAACCCTATGAGCCACAGCTTAGAATCATACACTTAGAAGAATTTGGCAATCTTGACCTGTATTGCAGGCAGTGACCATAGAAGCATATTATACATGGACGTTGGATACAGCAGTGTATTTCTCTGTATACTGAGGAGAAGAAACAGTCAGAATTTTTGGTTTCTATAAAACTACTAAAAATAATGAAAAGCTATTACTTTTTTTTTTTGTTAGAGTCTCCCCGGTATTTAACTTACACCCTCACAAACTGCAGCATCGCAGGCAGAAGGTAAAGCAACTGAGCCACAAGCTCTGATGATGTCACAGAAATAATTTTGTACACTTGATCTTTATTGCAGGCTCTGACTCCACAGGCAGATTGTACAGCTACATTGCATACAGCAGTGAATTTTTATGTCTCTATGTCAGTGTGAAACCGGCCTTAGAGTGTCAAGGAGCACACCATCAGCTCCACCACTCCTACATATCACCTACTGTGATTAGTGAATCGTGTGTTGTGAGTTATTTATAGAGGTATCACCTGTCATTGTGACCCTATCTGATGATAACACGCCTGCTGAATACTCTACAGTAAGCATGAGTCTAGAAAAAGCCCTAGTGGCTGGTTTAACCCCTTACCTACAATTGATGTAATATTCCGTCCATGTGACCATGGACCTAATTACCATGGACGGAATATTACGTCACCATGATCAGTGGCGCCCACGTGGTGAGCGCCGCTGATCGCGGCCGGGTGTCAGCTAATTATCATAGCTGACACCCGGCACAATGTGTCAGGGGCGGTCACGGACCGCCCCCGACACGTTAACCCCTTGCACACCGCGATCAAACGCGATCGCGGTGTACCGGGGGTTAAAGGGAAGCATCGGCAGGGAGGGGGCTCCCTCCGTGCTTCCCTGAGCCCCCCACAGCAGCGCAATGTGCAGCGCTGCTGCGGGGGGCTCCTTTCCTCCAGGCCCCCGAATCCAAGATGGCGACGGGGGCCTTCGGGGGCCTGAGGAAGCTGGCTTCCTCAGTGCCTGCAAAGCGCAGGCATGAGGAAGTCTGCAGCAGTGCCTGTGACAGATCGCTGATCTGTCACAGTGATCTGTGATGTGACAGATCAGCGATCTGTCACAGGACAGTGATGTCCCACCTGGGACAAGGTAATAAAGTAAAAAAAAAAAAAAAAGTGTTAAAAATAATTTTAAAAAAATCGCTAAATAATTTAGTAAAAAAAAAAATATATATTCCCCAATAAATCCATTTTTTCAAAATAAAAAAAAACAAAAACAATAAAAGTACACATATTTGGTATCGCCGCGTCCGTAATGACCTGCCCTATAAAACTGTCCCATTAGATAACCCCTTTAGCGAACCCCTTAAAAAATAAAAATAAAAAACGAAGCAAAAAATAATGATTTATTATCATACCACCGAACAAAAAGTGCAATAACGCGCGATCAAAAAGACACATATAAATATCCATGGTACCACTGAAAACGTCATCTTGTCCCGCAAAAAATGAGCTGCCATACAGCATCATCCGCAAAAAAATAAAAAAGTTATAGCTCGCAGAATAAAGCGATACAAAAATAATTATTTTTTATGTAAAATTGTTTTCATTGCAAAAAACCGACAAAACATAAAAAAACGACCTAAATGAGGTATCGCTGTAACCGTACTGACCCGAAGAATAAAACCGCTTTATCAATTTTACCGCACGCGGAACGGTGTAAACGCACCCCCCCAAAAGAAATTCATGAAATGCTGGTTTTTGTTCATTCTGCGTCCCAAAAATCGGAATAAAAAGCGATCAAAAAATGTCACGTGCCCGAAAATGGTACCAATAAAAACGTCAACTCGTCCTGCAAAAAATAAGACCTCACATGACTCGGTGGGTCTAAATACGCAAAAATTATAGCTCTCAATATGTGGTGATGCAAAAACTACTTTTACAATAAAAAGCGTCTTTTAGCATGTGACAGCCGCCAAACATAAAAACCGCCATAAATAGTAAATCAAACCCCCCGTTATCACCCCCTTAGTTAGGGAAAAATAATAAAACTAAAAGAAAATGTATTTATTTCCATTTTCCCGCTAGGGTTAGGGTTAGGGTAGGGTTAGGGCTAGGGCTAGGGTTAGGGTTAGGGCTAGGGCTAGGGTTAGGGCTAGGGCTCAGATTAGGGTTAGGGGTGTGTTGAGGTTAGGGTTGGAGTTATAATTGGGGGGTTTCCACTGTTTGGGCACATCAGGTGCTCTCCAAAGGCAACATGGCGTCTGATCTCAGTTCCAGCCAATTCTGCGTTGAAAAAGTCAAATGGTGCTCCTTCCCTTCCAAGCTCTGCCATGCGCCCAAACAGTGTTTTACCCCCACATGTAGGGTATCAGCCTACTCAGGACAAATTACAAAACAACTTTTGGGGTCCAATTTCTCCTGTTACCCTTAGGAAAATAAAAAATTGGGGGCAAAAATATAATTTTGCGGAAAAAAATGTTTTTATTATTTTCACGCCCAGGCGTTTTAAACTTCTGTGAAGCACTTGGGGGTTCAAAGTGCTCTCCACACATCTAGATAAGCTCCGTGGGGGGTCTAGTTTCCAAAATGGGGTCACTTGTGGGGAGTTTCAATAGTTTAGGTACATCAGGGGCTCTCCAAACGCACATGACACCCGCAGACCAATCCATCAAAGTCTGCATTCCAAAACGTCACTACTTCCCTTCCGAGCCCCGACGTGTGCCCATACAGTAGTTTTCTCCCACATATGAGGTATCAGCGTACTCAGGACAAATTGGACAACAACTTTTGGTGTCCAATTTCTCCTGTTACCCTTGGGAAAATAAAAAAATTGGGGACTAAATGATTATGTTTGTTGAAAAAATACAATATTTTTATTTTCACGCCCGGTCGTTATAAACTTCTGTGAAGCACTGGGGGGTTCAAAGTGCTCACCACACATCTAGATAAGTTCATTAGGGGGTCTAGTTTCCAAAATGGGGTCACTTGTGGGGAGTTTCCACTGTTTAGGTACATCAGAGGCTCTCCAAAAGCAACATGACACCCGCAGACCATGCCATCAAAGTCTGCATTCCAAAACGTCACTACTTCCCTTCCGAGCCCTGATGTGTGCCCATACAGTAGTTTTCTCCCACATATGAGGTATCAGCGTACTCAGGACAAATTGGACAACAACTTTTGGGGTCCAATTTCTCCTGTTACCCTTGGGAAAATAAAAAAATTGGGGACTAATTGATCATGTTTGTGGAAAAAATACGATATTTTTATTTTCATGCCTGGGCATTATAAACTTCTGTGAAGCCCTTGGGGGTTCAAAGTGCTCACCACACATCTAGATAAGTTCCTCAGGGGGTCTAGTTTCCAAAATTGGATCATTTGTGGGGGGTTTTCACTGTTTAGGTACATTAGGGGCTCTCCAAAGGCAACATGACACCCACAGACCATTCCATCAAAGTCTGCATTCCAAAACGTCACTACTTCCCTTCCGAGCCCTGACGTGTGTCCATACAGTAGTTTTCTCCCACATATGGGGTGTCAGCGTACTCAGGACAAATTGGACAACAACTTTTGGGGTCCAATTTCTCCTGTTACCCTTGGGAAAATAAAAAAATGGGGACTAAAAGATGATGTTTGTGGAAAAAATACGATTTTTTTATTTTCACGCCCGGACGTTATAAACTTCAGTGAAGCACTGGGGGGTTCAAAGTGCTCACCACACATCTAGATAAGTTCCTTGGGGGGTCTAGTTTCCAAAATGGTGTCATTTGTGGGGGGTTTCTACTGTTTTGGTACATCAGGGGCTTTCCTAACGCGACATGGTGTCCGATCTCAATTCCAGCCAAAAAGTCAAATGGCGCTGCTTCCCTTCCGAGCTCTGCCATGCGCCCAAATAGTGGTTTACACCCACATGTGGGGCATCAGCGTACTCAGGATAAATTGCACAATATCTTTTAGGGTCCTGTTACTTTTTGAAAAATAAGAATTGAGGGTGAAAAGATCATTTTTGTGGAAAAAATATGATTTTTTTAATTGTACTGCTGTACGTTATAAACTTCAGTGAAGCACTGGGGGGTTCAAAGTGCTCACCACCACACATCTAGATAAGTTCCTTGGGGGGTCTAGTTTCCAAAATGGTGTCATTTGTGGGGGGTTTCTAGTGTTTTGGTACATCAGGGGTTTTCCAATCGCGACATGGTGTCCGATCTCAATTCTAGCCAAAAACGTCAAATGGCGCTGCTTCCCTTCCGAGCTCTGCTATGCGCCCAAATAGTCATTTACACCCACATATGGGGTATCAGCGTACTCAGGACAAATTGCACAATAACTTTTAGGGTCCTGTTACCCTTGGAAAAATAAAAATTGGGGGTGAAAAGATCATTTTTGTGGAAAAAATATGATTTTTTAATTGTACCGCTGTACGTTATAAACTTCTGTGAAGCCCTTGTGGGTTCAAAGTTCTCACCACATATCTAGATAAGTTCCTTGGGGGGTCTAGTTTCCAAAATGGGGTCACTTGGGGGGTTTCCACTGTTTAGGTACATCAGGGGCTCTCCAAACGCGGCATGGCGTCCAATCTGAATTCCAGCCAATTTTGCATTGAAAAAGTCAAACGGCGCTCCTTCCCTACTGAGGTCTGCCATGCGCCGAAACAGTGGTTCCCCCCACATATCAGGTATCAGCGTACTCAGGACAAATTGCACAATAACTTTTGCAGTCCAATTTCTCCTGTTACCCTTGGTAAAATAAAGAAAATTGAACCTGAAGTAGTTTTTTTGTGAAAAAAAGTTAAATGTTCATTTTTTTTTTTAATATTCAAAAAATTCCTGTGACGCACCTAAAGGGTTAATAAACTTCTTGAATGTGGTTTTAAGCACCTTAAGGGGTGCATTTTTTAGAATGGTGTCACTTTTGGGTATTTTCTATCATATAGACCCCTCAAAGTGGCTTCAAATGTGAAGTGGTCCCTAAAAATAAAATGGTGTTGCAAAAATGAGAAATCGCTGGTCAATTTTTAACCCTTATAACTTCCTAACAAAAAAAAATTTTGGTTCCAAAATTGTGCTCATGTTAAGTAAACTTGTGGGAAATGTTATGTATTAAGTTTTTTGTGTGCCGTATCGCTGTGATTTAAGGGCATAAAAATTCAAAGTTGGAAAATTGCGAAATTTTCAAAATTTTCGCCAAATTTCCGTTTTTTTCACAAATAAACGCAAGTTATTTGAATGCAATTTTACCACTAACATGAAGTACAATATGTCACGAGAAAACAATGTCAGAATCACCGGGATCCATGGAAGCGTTCCAGAGTTATGACCTCATAAAGGGACAGTGGTCAGAATTGTAAAGATTGGCCCGGTAGTTAACGTGCAAACCACCCTTGGTAGTGAAGGGGTTAAAAACTAAGAAAAAATACATGTAATGCAAAACCTGATTACAACGATAGGCCATTTTCTGATGACACATTCCCTGTAAGAAAACACATTCTTTACTATACACAATATATTTGATAGTACCCAGAGTGTCACCGCAGTCAATGATAATTCTCAGACGCAATCATCTTCAGTTGGTAAAAATTAGTCAAAACCATTTCCAGTTTTGTGTTCCTCCTGTGTAGAGTATAGAGCATTATTTTTTTAAGTCTGGGTTGTCCTAAAAAAGAAAGAAAAAAAATAAGCAAAAACATACAAATATTCAATCTTTCAAGTCAGATTTTAAAATGAAATTAGCCTAAAAAGTAAAACAGAATTTACCCTACTGACATCAAATATTACCATCTATATATCACCAATAATTTTTAATCTTGAAATGCAGCGGCAAAATGGTCTCTGAGTCTGGAGAACGCAAACAACAATATAATTAGTGTCTTACATTTCCAGCCATTATTACTTCGGATAAGATTACCTTTTTAAATCTTGAAGTTGAAGTCATCCATGTAAAGGATTTGCTAATTGCAAAAACCCATTTCAAGTGTATAGATGGAAGTACCATAGTTATTTTATTTTGACCTTACCCACTATCACAAATGAAAATGTAATATCCCCCTTGGTCAGTAAGGAGTTTCAGAATGAACTGTATTAAGAGGAAAGATTATGTTTTACAATCTCATGTCATAAGAAAAAGAATTAGAGAGAGAGGTGATCCCATGAGACTCATTCAGTCAGTATTTGAGAAAAAAAAATATGTGACTTACAATAAGATTGTTTTCAGAATAAATAAACTTTTTAAAATTTAATTATTGATCAGTTCTCCGAAAAGTTATGAATCTTTGTAATGTACTGCTCCATTACTTTTTCATACTTTTTTCTCTCGAACTCCATGCTGGAAGGCTGTTTCATGTTTCAACTGCCTTGACTGGAAGGTATAGGAAATATCTGTATCCCAGTATGGAATATTTTGCTCCCCTCTGTCCCCAGAACAGAAACTAGTAACAAACTATTTCCTATTCTGAGCAAAGCGGTGGGGAACAGAGAAGCACACATCTCAGAACAGAAAATTAACCCCTTCACCCCCTAGGGTGGTTTGCACGTTCATGACGGGCCAATTTTTACAATTCTGACCACTGTCCCTTTATGAGGTCATAACTCTGGAACGCTTCCATGGATCCCGTTGATTCTGCCACTGTTTTCTCGTGACATATTGTACTTCATGCTAGTGGTAAAATTTCATTCAAATAACTTGCGTTTATTTGTGAAAAAAATGGAAATTTGGCAAAAATTTTAAAAATTTCGCAATTTTCCAACTTTGAATTTTTATGCCCTTAAATCACAGAGATACGGCACACCAAAAACTTGATAAGTAACATTTCCCACATGTTTACTTTACATCAGCACAATTTTGAAACCAAAATTTTTTTGTTAGGAAGTTATAAGGGTTAAAAATTGACCAGCGATTTCTCATTTTTGCAACACCATTTTATTTTTACGGACCACAACACATTTGAAGCCACTTTGAGGGGTCTATATGATAGAAAATACCCAAAAGTGACACCATTCTATAAACTGCACCACTTAAGGTGCTCAAAACCATCAAGAAGTTTATTAACCCTTTAGGTGCATCACAGGAATTTTTTGAATATTTAAAAAAAAATTAACATTTAACTTTTTTTCACTAAAGAAATAATTCAGGTTCAATTTAATTATTTTACCAAGGGTAACAGGAGAAATTGGACTGCAAAAGTTATTGTGCAATTTGTCCTGAGTACGCTGATACCTGATATGTGGGGGGAACCACTGTTTCGGCGCATGGCAGACCTCAGCAGGGAAGGAGCGCCGTTTGACTTTTTCAATGCAAAATTGGCTGGAATTCAGATCGGACGCCATGTCGCGTTAGGAGAGCCCCGGATGTACCTAAACAGTGGAACCCCCCCAAGTGACCCCATTTTGGAAACTAGACCCCCCAAGGAAGTTATCAAGATATGTGGTGAGAACTTTGAACCCACAAGGGCTTCACAGAAGTTTATAACGTACAGCGGTACAATTAAAAAATCATATTTTTTCCACAAAAATGATCTTTCCACCCCCAATTTTTATTTTTCCAAGGGTAACAGGTCCTAAAAGTTATTGTGCAATTTGTCCTGAGTACGCTGATACCCCATATGTGGGTGTAAATGACTATTTGGGCGCATGGCAGAGCTCGGAAGGGAAGCAGCGCCATTTGACGTTTTTGGCTGGAATTGAGATCGGACACCATGTTGCGATTGGAAAACCCCTGATGAACCAAAACAGTGGAAACCCCCCACAAATGACACCATTTTGGAAACTAGACCCCCCAAGGAACTTATCTAGATGTGTGGTGAGAACTTTGAACCCCCAAGGGCTTCACAGAAGTTTATAACATACAGCCGTACAATTAAAAAATCATATTTTTTCCACAAAAAAATGATCTTTTCACCCTCAATTCTTATTTTTCCAAGGGTAACAGGACCCTAAAAGATATTGTACAATTTGTCCTGAGTGCACTGATACCCCACATATGGGGGTAAACCACTATTTGGGCGCATGGCAGAGCTCGGAAGGGAAGCAGCGCCATTTGACGTTTTTGGCTGGAATTGAGATCGGACACCATGTCGTGTTTGGAAAGCCCCTGATGTACCAAAACAGTAGAAACCCCCCACAAATGACACCATTTTGGAAACTAGACCCCCCAAGGAACTTATCTAGATGTGTGGTGAGCACTTTGAACCCCCCAGTGCTTCACAGAAGTTTATAACGCCCGGACGTGAAAATAAAAAAATCATATATTTTTTCCACAAACATGATCTTTTAGTCACCAATTTTTTCATTTTCCCAAGGGTACAAGAAGAAATTGGACCCCAAAAGTTGTTGTCCAATTTGTCCTGAGTACGCTGATACCTCATATGTTGGAGAAAACTACTGTATGGGCACACGTCGGGGCTCGGAAGGGAAGTAGTGACGTTTTGGAATGCAGACTTTGATGGAATGGTCTGCGGGTGTCATGTTGCTTTTGGAGAGCCCCTGATGTACCTAAACAGTGGAAACTCCCCACAAATGACCCCATTTTGGAAACTAGACCCCCTAAGGAACTTATCTAGATGTGTGGTGAGCACTTTGAACCCCCCAGTGCTTCACAGAAGTTTATAACGACAGGGCGTGAAAATAAAAATATCGTATTTTTTCAACAAACATCATCTTTTAGTCCCCATTTTTTTTATTTTCCCAAAGGTAACAGGAGAAATTGGACCCGAAAAGCTGTTGTCCAATTTGTCCTGAGTACGCTGATACCTCATATGTGGGAGAAAACTACTGTATGGGCACACGTCGGGGCTCGGAAGGGAAGTAGTGACGTTTTGGAATGCAGACTTTGATGGAATGGTCTGGAGTGTCATGTTGCTTTTGGAGAGCCCCTGATGTACCTAAACAGTGGAAACTCCCCACAAATGACCCCATTTTGGAAACTAGATCCCCTAAGGAACTTATCTAGATGTGTGGTGAGCACATTGAACCCCCCAGTGCTTCACAGAAGTTTATAACGACAGGGCGTGAAAATAAAAATATCGTATTTTTTCAACAAACATCATCTTTTAGGGAAGTAGTGACGTTTTGGAATGCAGACTTTGATGGATTGGTCTGCGGGTGTCATGTGCGTTTGGAGAGTCCCTGATGTACCTAAACTATTGAAACTCCCCACAAGTGACCCCATTTTCGAAACTAGACCCCCCACGAACTTATCTAGATGTGTGGTGAGCACTTTGAACCCCCAAGGGCTTCACAGAAGTTTATAACGCCTGGGCGTGAAAATAAAAAAATCATTTTTTTCCACAAAAATGATATTTTTGCCCCCAATTTTTTATTTTCCTAAGGGTAACAGGAGAAATTGGACCCCAAAATTTGTTTTTCAATTTGTCCTGAGTATGTTGATACCCTATATGTGAGGGTAAAACACTGTTTGGGCGCATGGCAGAGCTGGGAAGGGAAGGAGCACCATTTGACTTTTTCAACGCAGAATTGGCAGGAATTAAGATCAGACGCCATGTTGCATTTGGAGAGCACCTGATGTGCCCAAACAGTGGAAACCCCCCAATTATAACTCCAACCCTAACCCCAACACACCCCTAACCCTAATCTGAGCCCTAACCCTAGCCCTAACCCTAGCCCTAACCCTAGCCCTAACCCTAACCCTAGTCCTAACCCTAACCCTAGCCCTAACCCTAACCCTAATGGGAAAATGGAAATAAATACTTTTTTTTAATTTTATTATTTTTCCCTAACTAAGGGGGTGATAATGGGGGGTTTGATTTACTATTTATGGCGGTTTTTATGTTTGGCGGCTGTCGCACGCTAAAAGACGCTTTTTATTGTAAAAATTTTGCATCACCACATATTGAAAGCTATAATTTTTCCGTATTTTGACCCACCGAGTCATGTGATGACTTATTTTTTGCGGGACGAGTTGACGTTTTTATTGCTCCCATTTTCGGGCACGTGACATTTTTTGATCGCTTTTTATTCCGATTTTTGGGACACAGAATGAACAAAAACCAGCGTTTCATGAATTTCTTTTGGGGGGGTGCGTTTACACCGTTCCACGTGCGGTAAAATTGATAAAGCGGTTTTATTCTTCGGGTCAGTACGGTTACAGCGATACCTCATTTAGGTCTTTTTTTATGTTTTGTCGGTTTTTTGCAATGAAAACAATTTTATATAAAAAATAATTATTTTTGCATCGCTTTATTCTGCGAGCTATAAGTTTTTTATTTTTTTGCGGATGATGCTGTATGGCAGCTCGTTTTTTGCGGGACAAGATGACGTTTTCAGTGGTACCATGGATATTTATATGCGTCTTTTTGATCGCGCGTTATTGCACTTTTTGTTCGGTGGTATGATAATAAATCATTATTTTTTGCTTCGTTTTTTATTTTTATTTTTTAAGGCGTTCGCTAAAGGGGTTAACTAATGGGACAGTTTTATAGGGCGGGTCGCTACGGACGCGGCGATACCAAATATGTGTACTTTTATTGTTTTTTTTTATTTTCAAAAAATGAATTTATTGGGGAATATTTTTTTTTTTTTTACTAATTTATTTAGCGACTTTTTTAAAATTATTTTTACACTTTTTTTTTTTTTACTTTATTACATAGTCCCAGGTGGGACATCACTGTCCTGTGACAGATCGCTGATCTGTCACATCACAGATCACTGTGACAGATCAGCAATCTGTCACAGGCATAGACGCAGACTTCCTCATGCCTGCGCTTTGCAGGCAGTGAGGAAGTCAGCTCCCTACAGGCCCCCGAAGGCCCCCGTCGCCATTTTGGATCAGGGGACCAGTAGGGAAGGAGTCCCCCGCAGCAGCGCTGCACATTGCGCTGCCGTGGGGGGCTCAGGGAAGCACAGAGGGAGCCCCCTCCCTGCCGATGCTTCCCTTTAACCCCCGGTACACCGCGATCGTGTTTGATCGCGGTGTACAAGGGGTTATCATGTCGGGGGCGGTCCGTGACCGCCCCTGACACCTTGTGCCGGGTGTCAGCTGTGATAATCAGCTGACACCCGGCCGCGATCAGCGGCGCTCACCATGTGGGCGCCGCTGATCGCGCTAGACGTACTATCCCGTCCATGGGCATAGGGGCCCGGGTCCCATGGACGGGATAGTACGTCTGATGTTAGAAAGGGGTTAATATTCTTTCCGTTCAAAGCAGCTACTTCAAGTGCATAAACAAGGAAGGTAAAACAACACTGGAATGCATGAAATTTACGAGAAAGAGAAGCAAGATAATGGAGTACATTACAAAGATTATTAACTTCAAAAAGACATGTATGTATGCATATATATCATACCTCTCAACTTATGAAAAACAGAAAGGGGGAGAAATTCTCAGTAGCGCAGAGTGCGTCACGGTAAATTCTGGCCAAGCCCAAATACATACCCATTTACCATTTCTTTCTCCCCTGGCAGGAGGATTTGTCAGAGGGGCTCTGGCAGTGAGGGAAATTTAGCAGACACCCTAGACTGTAGGGCGTAGACCCAAATTCGTGACTGTCTGCTGTATCCAGGACAGTTGGAACTAGAGATGAGCGGATCGATTCATGGGACTCTGGTGCAGCATCTAGAGCAGTGGTACCTAGTGGCTGGACAGGAGGACACAAATCTCTTACCATCCAGCGTTCCTGGCACAGCTTTTGATTAGCCAGAGCTGGCATCACTTCATCTGTGCATTCTGCTCATCTCTAGTTGGGACCAGTGGATTTATTTTTTGATCCTTCATTCACAGTTGGAGCCACCAGAACTTTTCCTTCTTTATGTAGTTTCACTACGTGACATCAGGATTTTTTGTGACTATAAAATCGTGTTCACATGTAGCATATATAGTGTGCTTTTTGTTTTCTGTAAGATCCACATCAAACAACGCAATGATAATCTCTTTTAGTTGCTGCATTTTTTATGCCCTTTCCCTCTTATTTGATGCATTTCTGGTGCAGATGTGAAGTCATGTTAATGTGTTGTTTATGGTACAGAAAAGCTTTGATTCTGTACTTAGAAAGTATCTGCAGTTTTTTTAAGTGTGTTTTTTAGGCTCCACATAGAAAACAAGAGAGAAAAAAAGAACCAAAACCGCATGCATCAGCATCATCTTTAGATGCACAGCAGGCGCAGTTTTCATGAAGTCACAACCACTTTGCTTAGACAGTTAAACAGCAGAATTTCTGTGCAAAAAAGCAGAAAAAACGCGGTTTAAAATTCCAAGGAAAGTGGATGTAATTCCATGAAATCTATGCCCCCCTGTGGTATAAAGATGCTGCTGTACTCTGGGGTTTTGGTGTTTTTATCTCTATAGGAGTCTATGTCCAGTCTTAAAAAATGCAAGGAAAAATAAAACACCGTTGCATTTTTAATTGCAGAATCAAAGCTTTTCTGTATTATTAAAAAAAACATTAAAAACTCGGATTCACATCTGCACCAAAAAATACATCAAGTATGGGGAAACATGCATAAAAGAAATGCAGCAAACACTCAATGATCAAAGAAGATTGTTATTGCATTTTGTGCTGCTGACACCTGCATAGCACTTGTAGAATAAAGCAGTACAAAAAATGAAACATTTGCGGTACATGACAACAAGGCCTCAACGTTACATTTTTTTAAATTTTTTATAGGTTTAGTGGAGAAAAAATATCAATCACGCTATTTTTACGTTATTTACCAATCCCTGTAAATAATCTGATTGCTGTGGTCTGTGGGCCGTTTCGATGACAGGGACACCAAATATGTCCATGTTATTTGCTGATTTGTAATATTTATTAATAAAAAACTAGTTATAAATGACATTATTTTAAGCGTTTTTCTTTTTTAACAAAATAATTTTATAGAATGAAAAAAAAAATCTTTTTTTCTCCCTCTAGAATGTCTGGGAGAGAATTAGTTTTCAACCTGGATGGCGCCAAGATGCGACCGTCCCAACTGAAAACCACTGGTGAATGAGATGATGCGAGCGCAGCTTCAGTGTCTAGCGGTGATGTGGCACCCCTGAGGCTCAGTCGCCACAGAGGTACTGCACCTTCTCCTAAGGTGTAGTGCCCCACCGTCCAGGTAAGGTGGGAACTCCTTTCCACACTCCAACACTCTCACCCCACACAACAGGGTAGTTCTGCACAACCACATTGCGGCTCAGTGCTTAGAGAGTAGCAGAGCACCTTTGGTGGTTCCCTGCTTGGAACACTGGATGTGCTGGGAGGTGGGTGGAGTTAGGATATATAAAAGAGTGGGAAAGTGTAGGATTACAGGTCAGTCTTACAGAAGGTCAGTCAGGTAGGAAGTCACTCAGACAGGAGTGAGGATCCCTGGAAGAAGGGATGGAGGAAGGAGTGCTGTAGCTGCCTCAGTGATCTGAGCCAGCTGGCACGGGGAAGGAACAGAAGGAGAAAGATGTAGAACTGCAACCTAAGCTTCCATAAGAGATAGAAAGATTAGTACAGAACAAAGGAGTAGGAGAACAGAGAGGACGTGGGTTGGAAGAGGAACCCTGCCTATAGGTGCTCAGCGCAAGGCCGGGGCCCGGTCCCCGAGGTTGTATGGACAATTATGGTTCTGCAGCAGACACCGGTGGAGTAGTTGGCTGTAAATGCATTACTCCCATCTAAGACTTGGGGCACAACAGCAACCGATTAGAGAGCCGGGACTCAGGAGAAGGGAGTCCCCGAACAGGCTACAGCTGTCTGCCATACAAGTAGAGTTCTTGGGAACATCTGTAAAGAGGAACTCCAGGGTACCACGGTACTGGAGATCTTCACACCTTAAGGCGCAATAGAGGAGTCGTTCAGGAAAGGTACACGTTGGCGGAGTGTTGGAGAGGAGCTTTTCATCTTGCCTGGAGGTTGGCTGAGTCTCTGACCTGGAGGACACGGCTCGGAGGCAGGCACCCTTGTGTACCGCAGACTGTGAGTAAAGTCTTGGAACTGCAAGCTTCGGTGTCCTCCATTCATTCTCGCGCCAACCCGTTCAGCACTGCTACATCTGGTTATCATCCTTTACACTGCCTGCCCCTCCCCACAACCATTACAACTACACTGCCCTGGGACATCAGCCCTGCCTGTGGAGGGCTATACCATCACTGCTGCACCACACCATCTGTCCCAGCGGAGCTGTCTGCAGCGTCGGCTTAACACCTCCCTTGCCAAACACCACAGGTGGCGTTACAAACTATTCCATTTCATTAACTACATTTCTCCATTACTTGGGCGCCCAGGGCCACCGACCGGGTCACCGCCGCTGTGACACATTCAACTGACACCGGCCCGATACCGAGTACCCCGCAGCCCTGGGAGGACGACCCAGTGACGTCACTGAGGCTGCGCTCGGAGCTGGCCTGAATGGCGGTGACTCCTGGACTGTGGTTAAATGCCAATTATGAGGTCACCACAGTTCAGGCTGGCTGGGAGCGCAGCCTCAGTGACGTCACCGCTAATCACTGAAGCTGCGCTTGCAGCATCTCATTTACCAGTGGTTTTCAGCCAGAACAGTCGCATCTTGGCACTGTCCAGGTTTAAAACAAATTCTCCCTCAGACATTGATTATTGTGTGGGAAAGAACGACGGACAGGTATGGTATATTGTTGTTTTTTTGTTTTACTTTTATTGCAGGAGAACGAGGGCTTCACTCAAATTACGCATTTAAATAAAAATTGAAAACTGTGTTTAGTCTTATTTCAAATAAAGGATTTTATTCTTGCTGTGTCGTTTTTTATCATACAACTATAGGATTAGTAATGGATAGGTGTCTTATAGACGCTTCTTCATTACTAATCCATGGGCTTGATGTCACCTGACAACACAAAGGTGACATCAACCCCATAAATATAACCCCACTTGCCACCATTACAGGGTAAGTGGGAAGAGCTGGGCAAAGCACCAAAATTAATAGATGTGCCTCTTCTGGGCAGCTGCGGGCTGCTGTTTTTAGACTGGGAGGGCCTATATCCATGGCCTCTTACCAGCCTGAGAATACCAGCTCTCAGCCATGAGCTTTAACAAGGCTGATTAACAAAAATGGGGGAACCCACACCATTTTTCTCAATTATTTAATAAATAATTAAAAAAAACAGAGTGGGGACCCCTCTATTCTTGATAACCAACCTTGCTGAAGCTGACAGCTGATGGTTGCAGCCCCCAGCTGTGAGTTTTGCCTAGTTAGTTAAAGAAAATAGAGGTGAACCCACGTCGGGTTTTTCATTCATTTATTTAGTTAGATCGCAGGCGGCAGGGGTGGAATACCCCAATCTTCTGCTCCTTCCTTCACTGTTCTTAGCCGCAGCAGGTATTGGATGATGGGAGTAATATTCCCAAAATCCCCCATCTGTTGTCATTGTTTTAACTTTAATATAACTCTCATCATTTTCTTCTGCTCGCGCCGATCACCGATGATGAGAGCCGCCTTCTGCACCCGCCGCCGGGGCACAGTGCTTACCGTAGCGCTTCTTCCCCGGTGGCTGTCCGTGTGGTACTGATGCGGCACACGGACAGCATCCATGTGTGGTATGTGTTTACACAGACCCATTGACTTGTATGGGTCCGTGTGATCCGTGCAGCTGCACAAGAACGGACATGTCGACGTGTGGGTCATTTGGACACACGGTCCATGAGAAAACACAAATATGTGCACAGACCCATTCATTTGAATAGGTCTACATGTGTCAGTGTATCCGGTACATGTGAAAACTGTGTGTTAGTGTCAGGTTCAGGAAGTGTCAGACAGTTGAGGGACAGTAGTGTGAAGTGGCAGCAACAGACTCAGGCATTGCGCTACTAGGGACAACGTGGGCCTAATAGTCGAGGCAGTCGATTGCCGAGAATACCCTTCTGTGTGATTCCATATACCAGCCTGGGGAACCTCGAGATGAATGTCAGGGCCTTTTGGCGCACTCAGCCTGTGAAGCCACAGGGAAAGATGCACTCAGACTATATGGGGTGGAAGGTATTGCAATTCGGATGCACTGTTAGCTGTGAAGAAGAGCTACTAGCACTAGAAAAGTTAGCAAAAGGAACACTCCACCCATACCGAGAATCAGGGCTGAAGATGAGTCTCTGTGGGAAAGACGACAACCCGTTTGGCCTTATCTTCTATGCCTGCTTGCAAAGTCTGCCATTCATTAAGTAAAAGTTGGACTGATTTTACAAATCTTGTATCCCCTGAATTGATTGCTGCTGAGGTTCCAGAAGAGGAACACCTGGAATCAATGGCGGCCTGAAGGCCTGAAGTAAGTGTGATGCACCCCACACATAGCAGCACACTGGGATGGGTACTCGAGTTGTCTGCACAGTGCCAGAGCGAGTGTGAGGCAAAGCTCGCCCACGACTACCTCACTTGGGCACTTTACAGATGTCACATCTGGTCCTGCTCCCCTCCTGATGACTTATTAGAAGCTTAAACCCATAAAGCAGGGTCAGAGTCTGAGAATTGTGGCTAATGTACATGTTGATTTCCTGAACATTAAGATAGAATCTAAAAAAGCCCAAGTGGCCAGTGTCAATAATGTAAGATTTCGATTTTTTTTAAATAAAGGTTGAGATAAGGAATAAAAACATTGTCATAACAAAAAAGTACATTGAACACCTCAGAATCCTGATTTAAACAATAGGTCATTTTCTGATGACACTTTTTCTTTAACTACCCATGGGAGTGTATCACCAAGCACAATACCAAGCATCAGATTGGTGTGCTGCCACCGGACTCTGGAGCAATGGAAACATGTTCTTCGAAGTGACACATTGGTCATTTCTATCTGCCATTTTCATGGATGAGTTTGGATTTGGGCAAAAATTCCAACAGACACACTCCAAAGTTATAGTAGCAAAATAGGTACCAACTCCGTGGTAATGCTTAATGTCATCAAAGCCAATGTAATTGTCGCAATACGTTTGTCTATAAAGTATGGGATTGTTATTGAAAAGCAATGAAATTTACTTTTTTTTTATTTAGTTTATTTCTTTTTCTCCTTGTTTACCGTTTGTTGCATTTGGAAAAATGACTGTATTGCCAGGAAAGGCTAATTTATGTATGATCTCTGCCTCCCCACTTCCATCTGGTCCTCATTAGTAGCTCTCAGCTGCAGAATTACCTAGCACTATATAAGTTTAAAACACCTTCAGGCCTCATTCATACTTCTGTCTTGCATGTATTTGTTGTATTGGTTTCTTTCACGGATAGAACAAGTTCTCATTATTATCTATGGTGATATTCACATGTCTGTACAAAATTCATGGAGACATGTCCATTTTTTTTCCTGAATAACTGATGAAAAGCACCAATACAAGTCTATGGGTCCAAAGACACTACCCACGTCCTGCCCTGAAGCACACAAGACATCATGTTTCATGAAGTGATTTTTTTCCGGAAAACATATGATGCCTTTAACACCCTCTATATTCAACTTCGTGATCATCCCTTTAAATTTCAGCGTTATCTTCGAATGTCTATTGAAACATTTGATATTCTGCTGTTGCATGTGAAGGATGAGATACGTTTGTACAGCAACCACTTCAACATACCCTCAGCACGACCTCTACCGGGCACGGAAGGCCCAAGTTTGCCCTTTGTTTTAGTTGGGGTTGAGGCGCTCCAACTAGGAAGAAATCTCATTAAGTCATACTCAAGTCGTAGTCTAAACTACACCCGGCGCATTTTTAATTATCGGTTGAGTAGGGCAAGACGTTATGTGGAATGCACTTTCGGTATTTGGACAACAACATGGTGAATTTTACTATCTTGTATGCAACTGTGTGGTACTCGCAGGTACGCAGGATGCAGTGACGAGACAAACTGGTGCTTTCCAAAATAACTTTTATAATACTGGGGGAACTTTCCTCCGTCACGGCTTGCACACAAAAAGGGGTAACATGTGTTGCCTTCGCAGGGGCTCTTGACAAGCAAACATCAATGAGTAGAACACGACTACTTCCGGCAATAGCCGGTCACTATAGGGCCGCGGTTTGGCCGACTACGGGTCTTTAATTAAAAAGTCAACTTAGCTGCTGTCCAGATGTCCCTCGCCGTTCGGGTTGGTGGTCTTTCGGCATAGTAGTTGCTGGGCTAAGTTGCTGAGGCGTTGACGGAGTCTTCGCGGCCTCCGGTGCGCTGGCGACACTGGAGCCCCACAGGGCCAGGCGAAGTCCTTGGACGGGTAGGCCGCAGCCCCCGGACTGGGGCGAGTGGCAGTGATGTGCAGTGGCGGATGACAGGCCACCTGCACAGCTAACGGCTGCGACGGGGAGTCCGCGGTCAGCAAAGTCCAGGCCCCTGCTGCGGGCCGAAGCGGGACAGTGGTGGCCGCCGATGGCGCGGTACTTGCCGCGGCCACGGGCGAGAACGGGGTGGCTGCAGGTGGCGGGGGACAGTCCGCAGCGGCATGCTGAGGAGAGGCAGCAGCAGCCGCGGGTGACCGCGGGTAGGCCGCAGCTGCTGGCTGGGAGGAGGCGGCAACGGCCGTGGGTTGAACTGGGGCTGCAATGGCCACAGGCTGGAGAAGGGCAGCAAGTCTTGGATGATCGCCTTGGCACCGTCCCTCTGGAGTCCTCAGAGAGTGCTCTCTATCGCACTGGTGAGTCGCTCTAGCTTCCTGTCGCTCCCACGCTCTCCTGCAGTCTCTGTCCCGGTCTGCTGAATCATCATCAGGGGAATTCCCCGCCTCCTTTATACTGGTCCCTCCCCCAGCCCATCTGTCTGTCAGAACGGTCCGTCCCTGAATTCTGTGCCCCTGGAACAGTTTCCCCCGGAACCTGGATGACGGCTCCTTTGGTTCCGGCCCGGACACTCGACGGGGGCCGTTCCTCCCACAACTGCAACCAGAAAATGTGGACTGTGTAGTTAGGGCTTGCATCTGTCTGCACAATTTTGTGTCCAGACATGAACCCTGCTAGTTGACCCCGATGACTGAGAGTCAAACCTGATGAGCATTGAGTCAACTACTGTTCGTTCACCAGTTGAGATAATGCAAATACGGGACCAATTTGCAAATTATTTTTTCAATGCAAGTCAGGTTCCATGGCAAAACAGTCATGTGTGATTTTTTAAATCTGTATTTTAGTGGCATATATGCAATGTGTGTTGATTCTTTTCTAATTTTCTTTTCTGTAGGTTAATGGCTATGTAGTTTGCAATTGTGTTTTATAATTTTTAAAAATCTAATTAAATTATCAAATCTTATTTTTCATAATAAAACAGTTTTATAACAAGTCAGGAATACAATAGTCTCCCACTCAAAATGTTGGTAGTCATTTTAAACATATGCGATCCCATTGGGATTTACATAAATATTCAGTTTGAAGTATTTTGTAAAGTCTTCTTTGGCAAACTGCTCCAGGTCCCTGATATTTGAAGGGTGCCTTCTCCAAACTGCCATTTTTAGATCTCTCCACAGGTGTTCTATGGGATTCCGGTCTGGACTCATTGCTGGCCACCTTAGAAGTCTCCAGTGCTTTCTCTCAAACCATTTTCTAGTGCTTTTTGAAGTGTGTCTTGGGTCATTGTCCTGCTGGAAGACCCATGACCTCTGAGGGAGACCCAGCTTTCTCACACTGGGCCCTACATTATGCAGCAAAATTTGTTGGTAGTCTTCAGACTTCATAATGCCATGCACACGGTCAAGCAGTCCAGTGCCAGAGGCAGCAAAGCAACCCCAAAACATCAGGGAACCTCCGCCATGTTTGACTGTAGGGACCGTGTTCTTTTCTTTGAATGCCTCTTTTTTTCTCCTGTAAACTCTATGTTGATGCCTTTGCCCAAAAAGCTCTACTTTTGTCTTATCTGACCAGAGAACATTCTTCCAAAACGTTTTAGGCTTTTTCAGGTAAGTTTTGGCAAACTCCAGCCTGGCTTTTTTAAGTCTTGGGGTAAGAAGTGGGGTCTTCCTGGGTCTCCTACCATACAGTCCCTTTTCATTCAGACGCCGATGGATAGTACGGGTTGACACTGTTGTACCCTCGGACTGCAGGGCAGCTTGAACTTGTTTGGATGTTAGTCGAGGTTCTTTATCCAACATCCGCACAATCTTGCGTTGAAATCTCTTGTCAATTTTTCTTTTCCGTCCACATCTAGGGCGGTTAGCTACAGTGCCATGGGCTTTAAACTTCTTGATGACACTGCGCACGGTAGACACAGGAACATTCAGGTCTTTGGAGATGGACTTGTAGCCTTGAGATTGCTCATGCTTCCTCACAATTTGGTTTCTCAAGTCCTCAGACAGTTCTTTGGTCTTCTTTCTTTTCTCCATGCTCAATATGGTACACACAAGGACACAGGACAGAGGTTGAGTCAACTTTAATCCATGTCAACTGGCTGCAAGTGTGATTTAGTTATTGCCAACACCTGTTAGGTGCCACAGGTAAGTTACAGGTGCTGTTAATTACAAAAATTAGAGAAGCATCACATGATTTTTTGAACAGTGCCAATACTTTTGTCCACCCTCTTTTTTATGTTTGGTGTGGAATTATATCCAATTTGGCTTTAGGACAATTCTTTTTGTGTTTTTTCATTTAAGACAAATTAAATGAAGATAATAATACCAAAGAATTTGTGTTTGCAATAATTTTCAGGAAGAAACTGAGTATTATCTGATAGAATTGCAGGGGTGTCAATACTTTTGGTCACAACTGTAAGATAAAAACAGGAGCTTCCAATCATTGGCTGCGTACACTGTTTCTTGTGATTGCAAATCCTTAATTTCCTGCCTTATGTCTCTGTGTTCACTGCGACACAGATCCTCTACCCGTTGGAGTCCATCAACAATTATGGCATCGACTTCATCTTTGGCAGATGATCGCTTGTGTCCACGCTGAGCTTGCAAACGGGTACTGACAGCAGGAGCCACAGTACATTGATCATGGCTTGCTTAGGTCAGACACATCTTCAGTGCCCGTCTCTTGGCTTGTTTCCTGGCGAGATGGCTCCGGTGCCTCCGGCTCTTGAGGTGCAGCTGTACTGCAGCTTGTTCTACTGAAAAAAAACATACAAGGGATTTTCAGAAACACTTGTTGCTCTCACACATTTTTTCTAACACAAACAATAACAACACTGTTTACTTATGATCGCTGGGACAAAGTTTTCTGCAGGAGCATCAATTGCTCGTAGTGAACATAAGGGGTGATTTGTTTCCCTGACGATCCACTTGGGGTGTTTTGTCTGTTCCGGTAGTCACGGACAAATCTATCCCTTATTGATCTCCAACGGTTAGGGACTGCATCAGCCACAACAAAATTTACAATATGAAGACAAAAATTAATTCTCTTTAACAATATTTAATGAACTAAACATCTATTTCAGATTAGCAATAATTACCAATTATTTTTTTTTAGAGGAGGTGGACTTTTGAAGAAAACGAGTATCCAACTCGCAAAATATTTTCTCCCACAATCTCCATTTTTAAATTATATGATTATGTGAGCTGTGACTTGGATCCCTTATCAAAGGATTTGCATGCACCACTGCTATTAGGCTGGAGTCACACTAACCGCCGTAAAATACGGTCCGTAGTTTACAGGCGTAATACGGATGAATGACCCATAAATAGTGCTCCGTATGTCATCCGTAAGCAAGGTGTGGTCGCGTATTTTGCTCATGTAAGCATCCGTATGTAATCCGTATGCGATCCGTATGCTGAGATTTTCTCGCGGGCTTGCAAAACGGACATACTGTATAATGGAGCCCTATGACAGGTTTTATAACACAAAAGAAAGCATAGATATAGACACATAGAATACATATATATATATATATCTATATATACACATGTAATTGAGACACATATATTTATATTTCACAGAGTTCTTCATAGCAGAATAGCCGCTAATTCAATTGCCGGCTTTTGTGAAATCATTCCCCAACCCGACATGAAATGACACAAGGTTTACATTCAGTAAAGCATTTCATTTCATGTTTTTTTTATATGTCCCTGACTAATAATTAGATGCGGGTTTGTGTGCAAAATTTGTGAGTTGTAGTTGTTATTTTAAGGGGTTAATTCGTTGTTAAAAAATGCATGGGCTTCCCATTGCCCTGTAGCGGTGGTGAATGGGTTTATCTAACAAAGGGTTAATGTCATCTTACAATCGAATGGTGACATTAACCCTTTGTTAGATTAACCCACTCGCCACCACTATAGGGCAAGGGGAAGCCCACGCATTTTTTAACAATGAATTAACCCCTTAAAATAACAACTACAACTCCCAAATTTTGCACACAAACCCTCATCTAATTATTAGTCAGGGACATATAAAAATACATGAAATGAAATGGTTTACTGTATGTAAACCATGTGTCATTTCATGTCGGGTTGGGTAATGATTTCACAAAAGCCGGCAATTGAATTAGCGGCTATTCTGCTATGAAGAACTCTGTGAAATATAAATATATGTGTCTCAATTACATGTGTGTGTATGTATATATATATATATATATATATATATGCATTCTATGTGTATATATCTATTCTTTCGTTTCATTATTAAACCAGTCAGTGTTAGTTTACTGTATAGCGCACTGAATTGCCGGCTTTTCTAAAAGACACCGGGTGCGTATTTCTCGCAAGTCACATGTGTGGTCTGTGTGTAATGCGTATTTTTAGCGCACCCATAGACTTGCATTGGCGTATTAGGGGCGTAGTACGCTGACAATCGCAGCATGCTGCGATTGGCACGGACCGTAGAATACGCCCGAGAAATATACGGCTGTTGGGAGCAAACCCATAGAGAATAATTTGTCCGTGTGTAATGCGTGCTTTTAACGCCTCTCACTCGTCCGTACTCCTCGCCAGTGTGACCCCGGCCTTAGAGTCTCATTCTCTATGTCCAAGGGCTCTTCATCAACATAAATGTGTCGTCTTTTTTTTTATGACTGCTTGGACTATGTAAACACAATTTTTTTTTTTTTTTTAAAAAGAAAACATACCGTATATACTCGTGTATAAGCCGACCCACGTATAAGCCAACCCCCCTAATTTTGCCACAAAAAACTGGGGAAACTTATTGACTCGTGTATAAGCCGAGGGTTGTGCTGCACAAGGGTTAATGGTGGTCCAAAAAGATGCTCCATAGAGAAATACCCCATAAAATGCTGCACAAGGGTTAATGGTGGCCGAACAAGATGCTCCAAGGATAAATACCCCCCATATATTGCTGCACAAGGGTTAATGGTGTCCCAAGTAGATGCTCCATACATAGATATCCCCCATATATTGCTGCACAAGGGTTAATGGTGGCCCAAGTAGATGCTCCATACCTAAATACCCCCCATATATTGCTGTACAAGGGTCAATGGTGTCCCAAGTAGATGCTCAATACTTAAATACCCCCCATATGCTGCACAAGGGTTAAAGGTGGCCCAAGTACAGTGCATTGCGAAAGTATTTGGCCTCCTGGAACGTTTTAACCTTTTCCCACATATCATGCTTCAAACATAAAGATACCAAATATAAATTTTTGGTGAAGAATCAACAACAAGTGGGACACAATTGTGAAGTTGAACAAAATTTATTGGTTATTTTAAATTTTTGTGGAAAGTCAAAAACTGAGAAGTGGGGCGTGCAATATTATTCAGCCCCTTTACTTTCAGTGCAGCAAACTCACTCCAGAAGTTCATTGTGGATCTCTGAATGATCCAATGTTGTCCTAAATGACTAATGATGATAAATATAATCCACTTGTGTGTAATCAAGTCTCAGTATAAATGCACCTGCTCTGTGATAGTCTTAGGGTTCTGTTTGAAGCACAGAGAGCATCATGAAGACCAAGGAACAAAACAGGCAGATCCGTGATACTGTTGTGGAGAAGTTTAAAGCTGGATTTGGATGCAAAATAATTTCCAAAACTTTAAACATCCCAAGGAGCACTGTGTAAGCGATCATATTGAAATGGAAGGAGTATCATACCACTGCAAATCTACCAAGACCCGGCCGTCCCTCTAAACTTTCATCTCAAACAAGGAGAAGACTGATCAGAGATGCAGCCAAGAGGCCCATGATCACTCTGTATGAACTACAGAGATCTACGGCTGAGGTGGGACAGTCTGTCCATAGGACAACAATCCATCGTACACTGCACAAATCTGGCCTTTATGGAAGAGTGGGAAGAAGAAAGCCATTTCTCAAAGATATCCATAAAAAGTGTTGTTTAAAGTTTGCAACAAGCCACCTCGGAGACACACCAAACGTGGAAGAAGGTGCTCTGGTCAGATGAAAGCAAAATCGAACTTTTTGGCAACAATGCCAGCCCCACTGTTAAGCATGGTGGTGGCAGAATCATGGTTTGGGGCTGCTTTTCTTCAGCAGGAACAGGGAAGATGGTTAAAATTGATGGCAAGATGGATGGAGCCAAATACAGGACCATTCTTGAAGAAAACCTGTTGGAGTCTGCAAAAGATCTGAGACTGGGATGGAGATTTGTCTTCCAACAAGACAATGATCCCAAACATAAAGCAAAATCTATAATGGAATGGTTCACAAATAAACTTATCCAGGTGTTAGAATGGCCAAGTCAAAGTCCAGACCTTAATCCAATCGAGAATCTGTGGAAAGAGCTTAAAACTGCTGTTCACAAACGATCTCCATCAAACCTCTCTGAGCTTGAGCTTTTTGCCATGGAAGAAAGGGCAAGAATTTCAGTCTCTCGATGTACAAAACTGATATAGACATAGCCCAAGCAACTTGCAGCTGTAATTGCAGCAAAAGGTAGCACAACAAAGTATTAAGTTAAAGGGGCCGAATAATATTGCACGCCCCACTTTTCAGTTTTTGACTTTTCACAAAAATTTTAAATAACCAATAAATTTCATTCAATTCACAATTGTGTTCCACTTGTTGTTGATTCTTCACCAAAAATTTACATTTGGTATCTTTATGTTTGAAGCATGATATGTGGGAAAAGGTAGAAAAGTTCCAGGGGGCCAAATATTTTCGCAAGGCACTGTAGATGCTCCATACATAAATACCCCCCATATATTGCTGCACAAGCGTTAATGGTGGCCCAAGTAGATGCTCCATACATAAATACCCCCCATATGCTGCTGCCGCTGCTGCTATATCAAAAAAAGAAGACATACTCACCTCTCCGTCGCTGGGGGCCAGGTGCTGGTGTAGCCGCGGGCTCAGGCCCCCGGCACTGGCTATATTTACTTTCCCCGCTCCATCGCGGTCTCCCGAGTCCTGTGCATTAACGTTAGCAGAAGGCGCGCACTGACTATGTCATCGCACACTCCGCTGAATGTCACAGCCAGAGGACCCGGGAGACAGCAATGGAGCGGGGACCGGTAAATATTGCTCTGCTCCCCGTCCTCCCCGTCATACTCACCCCCATCCTGGCGCATATTAATGAGCGGTACCACGTGACCGCTGAATGCAGGAACAGCTAGGACTCTGAGATCATGGGGGAAGCAGAGGCTGAAGAGACCGTGCCAGGAGGGGTGAGTATGGTCTCTGACACCCATCAACTCCCCCTCTCCCGCAGACCCCCGTATATGACTCATGTATAAGCCAACAGGGGGACTTTCAGTGCAAAAAAATGGGCTAAAAATCTCAGCTTATACATGAGTATATACGGTATGTGTCAAAATATATTCTTTATGTGCTAAATACCACGGTAACAGGAGGTGATGCAACATGGCAAGGCTGTTTTTTTTCGTTGGAACCTTCAATTTTAAAAAAAATAGGAGTTATAATTTATGTAGCAATTTATTTATAACAAAGACAAAAAATGTTGGGAAGGTACCTTTTTGGTCAGTTTATTGGATTATATTTTGGGGGTTGGCCTGGTTGTCTTCAGCTCTGAAGATTCTTATAATTTTCAACCAAAACAGGATTACACATGATTCCCCTCAATACATTAGAGTGCCACACAAAATTTTTTAAGGTATGGGTTTTTATAAATGGCATCACTTTACCGATTCAGAGGAGGAGGTGGCAGAAACGCTGCTGCGGGTAGATCCCTCAGTATCCGACATCTGTGTACATACAACAAGATACATTTAGTACACATACATCTGCCGGCCACTACACACTCAAAAATTGTATATACGTGTACTTACATTGCCTCAGCTTGGTCACATGGTGCACTCAGTGTAGCTGGCGTTTGCAGACTGCAGAGTGTCTGCTCCAAAATGGCAGAAATCATATTTCCTGTCACGTGACCACATGGAAAATCCTCATTAACGCAATCCAACGCATGGTTTAATTAGGACATTTTGCTTTATTTGCGTCTGCCTGCGTTTGCAATGGACTTCTATGGCAAAAAGAATGCTTCCGTTATCCGTGCGTTTACTGTATCGGACCGGAAAAAGCTGCAGTCAGCGTTGGAAGGTGCGTCACAAAATAACAGAATATTGCAAATGCATGCCATTTTTGACATACGTTACGATGCGTTACATTAATGGATGTCTATGGATGCGTTAAAATCTCCGATACATTGTGTTAGGGCTACTTAAAAACGCGTCCGTTTAACGGACTGCCCTAGCGCAATGTGAACTCAGCCTAAATCCTGCTGACAGATCCTCTTTAAACACGGACAAGACACTGAGGTCTTAAAAAGAGTATCCAATTTTGGAAGTAGATCCATAATAAAATTTTACTGAGCAGCTTAGAAATCTGTGCATTTCTATAGATTGAAACCTCATATTTAAAGGGTACTTATACCTAACTATATTAATCTTTGAAACTTATCTTTAGAGAAAGGGGCATTGCACTCACCTTATGCGCTATATTTTAATTTTTGCCTTCTGCATGTATGAGCAGGTTGCGAGATGCAGTGAGGCAGCAGAGGCAGAGCAAGGGTTAAAGGATTTAATTAACAGGGGAATACTCCACGCAGGGAGATAAAGCAATTTTAAGGAGGGACAGATTAAATGCGGGGTATATGATGGGGGCAGATAGCAGTAATTATAACAACAGAAATTCTCTTGGTTGACTTATCATTTGGGTCAGTTTTTCGGTTGTGGATGTTGCTGAACCGACGATGGCACCCACAACGGCGGCGCAATGCTGATCCGATGAAGTCCTTTGTGTAATGAGGATCCGTCTTCTGATGGAAGCGGTTGCCTTCTCGGACCTCCCGCTGAGCCTATAGTCCATTTACTAATGCAGCCAAGAGGGTATAGGTCTCAACGCTCTCCATGTTCAACATAGACCAGTGGACATAAACGGGGGAATTGGAGCACAGCTTACGGTCCCACACTGAGTCTCTTTGAGGTGATGCGTGCATAGTACTCACTAGCTCGGAGCGTTTGGCACCTTGCTTCAGGGTGACCAGCGGGCGTCCTGCATGTCTCTCCTGGTGGACGCTGCTAGTCGCTAGGGTGATCTGCGGGCACGGATCTGCTCTCTGACAGGACTCGAGGGCCAGAGCACTCACTTCTGCCTGCCGCACGCTGTCTCTTCCCATTGAAAACATGTACTTCCGTGCGCTGTAGCTGTAGCTGCTTAGCCCCACCCCCTACTCTCGGATGTATAGATTTGTCTGGTCTCATTAGCTTTCCCAACAGAGGAGACAGCCCCGAAAGTTCCGGACCCGGCACAGGTACCAGCAGGTCCAGTCCTTCTTCTTACACATGCTCTATGCAAATGTTCAAGAACCTCATCACCCGCCCACCAAATAAATCTGGACATGGGAACATGGGTTGGAGAGAGGGATGCTGCAGCAATGTCTCCCTCTCAGTGTCCATGTTAGGTCTCATTCACATGTCAGTGGTTTTCTCGCATTACAAAAATAAGTCGGAGTTTCATTATTTTATTTTTCAAGAGTTTGGTCAGTGTGTCAGTTTTCACCATGAGTTTGGTCCAAGTTTCATCAGCTTTCTTCTAATAAGATTTGTCACTGCATTCAGTGGTCCTGTCGGAGCTTCCGTCCAAATCCCCCAAATAAAGGATTCGAGCATATGTGCTGATGGAGCCAATAACTATAATAATATAAACGGAGTCACAGTGCCCTCTGTGCACTGTGACACCCTCTGCATCATTATTGTCAATGGCCCCAGTCCTGTTTTGCAAGGATTTGGATGTAAGCCCCGAAGGAGTCATTGAATGTAGTGGCAAACGCTATGTGAACCCTGCCTAATGGTTCTTGAAGAACGAACCCCACTTAGATAACATCCGAGTGCTAACGGATTTTTTTTTTCACTGAACTATAGACTTGCTTTGCCGATTTTGATCAGACATGTCTCTGCAATTTTGCACGGTCTAATCGGTCCTCATAAAATTCACAGCCGTGTGAACATCCCCACAGACAATCATAGGCACTAGTGCAAAAACATGTGGATAGCACTCGTACAAGAAAAACTGACGTGAACTCTTGTCTCAGCCTGTGACTCATGATATGAAAGAGGACACGTATAAGAGCAGAGACAAGTTAATGTCACAGTTACATAACACCAGTGACACACACCCACTCACCAAGAAGGGATATAAAAAATGTACAATCAGGTATAAGGAAGAAGACGACCCAAAATATGCAGGTTATTTCTGACGGGACTACAACTATCAAATATGTAAATTTGTCTCAGGTGTGGTTTGGGGTTTTTTTCCTTTGTAAATATAGGTGATCAGTAAAAAGATGTGTTTTCTATAGATGCACCATTTTAAGGGATTGAAATTTATGCAGTCCCCTAATGGATTATTTCAAGCAACTGCAACTGTGGAGATTCTCTTACAATCTGCTCCTCTGTATTATGCAGCCATCACTGGATGTCGCAGAGATTAATTAGACTTCCTTATTTACAGTAGGTATGATACACTGTTTATCAGGCAGAAGGTTTTAACATCAGTCTTGGCCCAGTTTTTAACTGGATATATAAATATGCAAGGTGAAAAACGAATAGAACTTCAGACAAGTCGTCCATCAATATCGCAGCATGTTGGAAAAGCGTTCAGAATTATTGTGCTGGCTGAGAAGAGTTGGGAGAACAAGAAACAGATGAATCATTCATCTGTCATGCATTTCTGTCTGATCCAGTCCGCCCTGTCCCTAATAAGGTCATAAACTACTTAGCTGGGAGAGCCCTGACCTACTTTGTGCAAGAGGTTTGCAACTTATTTCACGTTATGCTGATGGGGTTACAAAAACACCACAGGCCACGATTGTAAAATGTAGCAGACATGCTTCCGGTATCCTTATGATATCTGGACACATAATAATCCTGCTTTGTCTGTAGACAGTTAATGTCAGCTATTCACATGCAAGTTCGAAAGGTCAATAGTTCTGGATGTGCCATCCTTAAGACCATGGATATTGCTCACTCTCAACAATCCTGGCCTTAAGTTACTTATGTCTGGATCACACAGCCAAAAAAACATTAGCAAGTATTCTGTCATAGGAAAAACTGTATCCTACTTGCCTACACTTGGAGAAATGAGTCAAAGTTCTTCTGTTCACTTGAAGTTTTAAAGAAAATGGAACTTTACAGTTAAAGTTTAGCAATTACCCTTACAATTCTGAAATATGGACACAAATCAGACTCAAAGAGGTTGTCGGCTACTCAGATGACCTTTTCTCTATCACTTTGGTTCCACCAAGTAAAATAATAACAGTGCATGCACCATTCCAAGTGTATCGGCACTGGATTTTCTGGGGGTTGCATGACATTATTACATCACTCAATCCCTTAGGACAAATCAAACATTCAGATGAAATGAGAGAGCAGCCTCACCTCTCACTTCTTCAAGATGTCAGTTACGTCCAAAAGATTGGACAATGAAGCGGCTGCTGAATGACCAAAGGGATGAAGTGATGTAACAATGTCCCAAGAGAGCCAGTGCTGACACCACTGGAATGTGGTTGAGAAGAGGTTGTCTGAGTTGTCTGAGTAGTGGACAACTGTTTTAAAGTGGCTTCTCAAAGAAAAAACACTGATAAAACTATGATCACAGGCATGGATGGTGGGTGGTGTCTATCAACTGAAAAACCACACTGATCCCAAGAATAAGGGTCCCAAAGTCCTCTGTGCTATAGAGCACATGTGTCCACAGTTTGATTCCCTTCTGTGAAAATAAATAAGTGAACAGTAGACCTTTGAGGGTAGGTGCAGACTGTGACTTCAAGGCACTGATGGAATCCCTAAGCTTTCCAAGATGTGAATGGCCTCAGAAAAATGCTGACAGTCATTTTCTTGAAGTGTCTTTGCCAGGGCCTTATCAGTTGATTTCAACGCGGCAGTGCCGCTGATAACATTGCTCTGCACTTTAAAGTGTATAACCTGCTTGAAGAATCGATGTTACTTCTTTTATCTGTTTCAAGGTTTCTGAACCTTCAAATCACCACATTTTCCCCATGTACAATAATTACAGCTATACTCACCTCTGGTACGGGTGCTGTTCCAGCAATTGTTGGTGCCTGGTCTCCTTGGGCTTGCGTGACACTTGCGTTTGTAATGTCATGCAAGCCCTACAGCCAATCAGCCAATCAGCAGTGGCTACACTCTCACTTCTTCAGGTGAAACTGACACCTAGAAAAGTGAGTGTGCTGCTGCTGTCTACCAACCTCTGGATGTCAGTTACGTTCGAAGAAGGTGAGCGTGTAGCAGCTGCTGATTGGCTGTAGGGCTTCCATGACAGAGTAGGTGCCAACATCGCTGTAACGGCACCCAAACCAGAGGTGAGTATAGCTGTAATTATGTTACATGGGGAAAATGTGTTTATTGAGAAGAGGGTATTTGATTAGTGGACATCCGATTTATGTTAAGGAATTTTCATAGTAGAATTATCTGACAGAAGTAAATAACTAAAGAATGGACCGTGGGTTACTCACCTTATGACGTTTTCACATTGTGCAGTTATATAATATTTTTCTTTACAGTTTTTGCATTTGATTAATTTTTATCCACAGATTTTAAGAGAATTTACACAAATATCAGTAGTGACATGGCTGTAATATCAGATGATGCAGGGTTTAATAGATGGGCAATGGATCTACCAGATTACCAACAGGTTTGGCATTGACTGGACCTTAAAGGAGAGTTTAAAGGATTGTCTGCTCTTCACCCTTAACCCTGTTCACGGAGATATGGGCTTTTCTAAAGATAAATCCCAGGTTGTTATTTTGGTTTAGCCACCACAAGCAGCTGATGGCGTGAAGACAGGCTGGAGGTTCATAGCACAATGCAAGGACAAGAGATAAAGAGATATTGTAGCTGTAGTGAAGGCAGAAAGAATTAACAAGCAAAAGTTATGTCAAGTGAAGGCAAACCACAATAATGTCCTATATGAATATCTTTGAACCTTAATGGAATCAAGTGGATCTATTTCTCAGCCACAGATTATGTGCTTAGAATAGCATAAACTGCTCGAGTGTAGGCTGAGTGAGAACTATACAAATTTAGCATGAACTGTCTGTACCCTTAAAGGGACTCTGTCACCTCATTTTTCGCATATAAGATGCGGCCACCGCCATTTGGGGCTTATCTACAGCATTCTATATTGCTGTAGATAAGCCCCCTATGTAAACTGAAAGATAAGAAAAACAAGTTAGATTATACTCACCCGGGAAGCGGTCCAGTCCGATGGGCGTCTCAGTTCCGGGTCCGGCGCTTCCCATCTACATGCGATGACGTCCTCTTCCTTGCTTCTGTCGTGGCTCCTGTGCAGGCGTAATGATCTGCCCTGTTGAGGGCAGAGCAAAGTACTGCAGTGCGCAGGTGCCGAGAAAGATCAGAGAGGCCCAGTGCCTGCGTACTGCAGTACTTTACTCTGCCCTCAACAGGGCAAATCAGTATGCCTGCACAGGAGCTGCGACAGAAGCAAGGAAGAGGACATATTCGCATGAAGATGAGAGGCGCTGGACCCAGACCTGCAACGCCCATCGGACCGGACCTCCCCCCGGGTGAGTATAATCAAACTTCTTTTTCTTATCTTTCAGGTTACATCGGGGGCTTATCTACAGCATTACAGAATGCTGTAGTTAAGCCCCTAATGGCGGTGGCCGCAGCTTATATGCGAAAAATGAGGTGATAGGTTCCCTTTAAGGGGCCAGTGAAGTGCTTATATGTCAACACCTGCCAGCAGTGAAGAAGACAGCAAAAACATAAGCAAATGTAGGCATTTGCATCATTTATTTGTCATGGCACAAATGCATCATAGTCTACTCCTAATCAGAGATTGTTGGTACAACTGCAATAATTATGCACCATCTTCCACCTTGGTGCTGTGGCTCTGCACTTTGGCACTACCAACACATGGCAAAAGCTCCTGTTAACGCTAATAACAGCATGATGGGCCCTGTTGCATAAACTGGACCTGCCCCATATGTTGGCCAGAAGTATGGGGCTTATTAGTGTTCAAAATCCTATAAGTACATACAAGTTGCACCCCCTCCCACAATATTTAGTATTGTCCAGAATCTTGGGCCCAATCCTGGTATATATGTTTCCCATCTGGGCCCCACCTTGCCATATATGACCTCCATCCTGGTATATATGTTTCCCATCCTGGTACATATGTTCCCCATCCTGGTATATATTACCTCCATCCTGGTATATATGTTCCTCATCTAGGCCCCACCTTGTCATATATGACCTCCATCCTGGTATACATGTTCCCTCATCCTAGTATATATGTCCCTTATCCTGGTATATACTGTATATGCCTTATCCTGCTATATTTCCCCCCCATTCATCTGCTGTTTTCTAATTCACAGGAAAAAATGAACAATTATACTCACCTTTCCTCCAATCCCCTACTGTGCAGTGTCCTATTATGAAGCTGGCAGCTGACTTCAGCGTGCAAGTGACGGAAGCTCATGACGTCACTGCCATGCACCCCCTGTCACATGCACGCAGATGTCAGCTGCTTGCTCCTGATTGGCCGGCACTGTGAATTGCAGAGCATGGACCCGGTGGGTCTCTGCACTGCAATATGATTCAGGATGCACTGCAAAGACGCACATCCAGTTAAAGTTTCCGCTGGTGTTGGCGGGCCTTTTACCCAAGCCCGTGGCCCGCAACCTCTGCGATTGTGATTGTTACACCCCTGGTGTCCACATAATACAGGTAAGGTCTTATGTAAAGTCTAATATGCAAATTGCAAATTATAGAGTAAAATTATCAACATAGTGGAACATGCATTATTATGCAGCGACCCTTGTCAACCTCTATTTCTTTTATCTAAGTTAAAGAAAACTAAATCATAGTTTCTGCATGTTTGCCAAAATGAAACTGGCACATTTGTGAAAATCATACAGGATCTAATATGAAATAATGAATTACAATTTGTTTGTATCTAGCTCCATATTAGTGATTGGCAGCTTTTGTAAGCACTTTAGCCATGACAGCAGTAATCGTAGGTAGGGTAGAGAAAAGTCATGCCTACTTGTGATTACATTATAATTTTGACTGTCGTCCTAAAGAGCATTGGAATAAGTCATTCAGGACATGGGAGTATGGAATTATAAATCTGAATTGTTAGATGGCAAAAGATCTGCCAAGATGAGCATGTGCTTACTAAGTCTTCTTCTCACAAACAGTATTTCAAAGGTGAAGGAAAAATGTGCAACCTTTGATCACATAAAGATAAATTACTTTTAAACTGACTTCAGATATAGACCAGGGGCAAGAGCTGTGTGAGCAATTGGGGCAGCGCCAAAACACCAAGCAGTTAAAAGTTATATTTTTGTACAGGTAGCAAGTTGACATCCCAATTCCTGGTGGTCTTGCAGCTGGGACCCTCACTGATCCCAAAAAAGGTTTTTTTCTGCATGGTGAACTGATTCGGTATGCACCTATTCTATGTTTCGATTTAAAAAATGGTGGAATAGGGAGTTCTGTGGGAAATAACACTGTGTGTGGGTGAGAGGATCATAGAATCTGGGGAGCTGTTGGCTCATCATAATGTGGGAAGGACCTATAGATTCCTTATACTGTGTTGGTTGGTTGTGGGGGATCATACTGTTTGGGGACTGTGGAGACCATCATACTGTGTTGTAGTGCTGTGGGGACATTATACTTTGTGGCAGGCTGTGGGTGATTTAACTGCTTAGGTGGCTGTGGGGGGCATCACACTATGTGTATAGGAGGGCTGTGGAGACAGCATATTGAGTGAGGAGCTTTGAGGGTGTCATACTGTGTGAGGAACTGTGAGGACATCATATTGTGTGAGGAGCGTTGATGACATCATACTGTGTGATGAGCTGTGAGCACATAAAATTGTGTGAGGAGCTGTTGTAGGGGGTCAGAACCACTGATCAGTCTCATCTGTTAGACCTTTCAGCAACTCTGTGATTGCATGTGGTTTGTCACCTAAGCAGAGGAGCTCAGCAGAGCTTGTTGCCGTTTGGCCAAGGCAGTACTGCAGTGCTTCCAGCTTGCGACTAATGTTAACATTTGTAAGATGGAAGGTGAGGAGGAGGAGGTGCAGGAATTGCTGTAGTAGGTGGGGGCAGCTATGAATGAACCAGGACCTGCAATTCTTGTTATCGGTAGCATGTGTTCCGTCCCAGAGTCTGACTGGATCCAGGCTTCCACAAAGTGTACGGTCAGGGAAATGTAGCGTCTCTGGCCATAAGAACTTGTCCAGGTGTCTGTGGTTAAGTGGACCTTCCCAGTCACACTGTTGGGCAGGGTATGGCTGATGTTATGGGGCACGTGATTGTGTAAGGTGGGGACGGCACATCAGGAGAAATACTGGCGTTTGGAGACCGAGTACATAAGGATGGCCGCCACATGAGATTGTGGAAATCATCCATCTCCACAAGCCTAAACGGAAATATTTCCAGGGCAGGCAGTCTGGAATTGTCACCATTTAGTATTGTAGCCTGTGGGTGAATGGCTGCGTATTTATGCTTGCATTCCAAGGACTGGGGTAAGGACAACTAAACACTAGGAGAAAAGAGAAATGCCCAGTTCAACTGATTCCATGAAGATCAAATTTTATTCACACAAATTGTTACATAGAGGATAAAATCTTCAGTGCAGTAAATGACAGAAGCTGATATCAACACGTTTCTGGAGACTAAGCTTCCTTAATCAATTAATTAATCAGGATAATATTTTTTTTCTTTTTTTGGGAAAATAAATTAATTTTTAGTAATAGATTTTCACTGGAAGTGGTTGTTTTCCAAAAATCCTAAGGTGATTAGCGCCACCTATGCAGATCCGAAGCAGGATCAATAAATAGTTCTCCAAAGTGGGCTGCACACCTTATTGGATTATAGAAGACACAGAGGAGAGGTGCCTAAAGAATTGGTTCCTTGAGAATCTCAACTTGCATTTCTTACTGATTAAAGGTGAGCATAACCACTACTAAAAGAATTTTTTTCACTGTTAGTTAAAAACGTATTTGGGTCCCGTTTCACATAGCGACGAACCAGCGATCCCGACAACGATACGACCTGGTAAGGATCGCTGGTGCGTTGTCACACAGCAGCTATTCTGAACGATTCCAGCCTGCGTCCCTGAGTTCTGCGTCGCCAACAAGGTCGCTCGTCGGCGTCAAACACAGCGATGCATGCTGACCAGCAGGATGCCGACAATGAAAAAATGGCCTAGGACATTCGAGCACGATCAGTGATATCCAGCGGGGGGGCCGGTCGCCGCTATGTGTCACATGTAGCAAGATCGCTGTGACGTTTCAGCGATCTCGCTAACAATCTCGCTATGTGAGACGGGGGCTTTATGCTCAGAGGAAGCGCCGCACTTGTGTTTTTTCCCTCTCTTCCTAAACTAGGGTATTTCTAAAAACATTCAGAGGCAAAAAAAAATTTCTCAAACATTTGCAAATTTTTGAAATGATACAACTCGCTCACCATGCATGTTCCACTGAAAACCTATCTGTATGAAGAGCTGGTGTATCAGGATGGCCCAATGCCAATAACAATTGGGAAGGAACTATAGATCTAGTTTTCAGGGATTTTTTATTACTCCAGAAAAGATAAAATTTATTGAAAAATCATAAAAGTGTTTCGCACAGAAATGAGCCCTTTACTAGCAAAACTAGTGTACTCACTCTGGGGGTCTTCGTGGCATAGTTGTAGCCAATTATACTTTCTTAGCTTATCGTTTAATATCAGTGAAAAAAAAAATTAAAAAAGTGAAAATATATAATAAAGGACAACATTGTATAGACAAATATTACAGATTTTGACTTCAATAAGGAAAAGAAGCAAAAATTAGAAATGTTCTCAGATTGCAGATTTTTCAACTTTAAAACGTTTCATAAAATAAGTCAGTACGTCACACCTGTCCTGTGTTGTTACAATTTGCTCCAGCAAATTGCCATCATACATGGCAACTTTATAATCCTTTAGAAGAATGAAAGACGGGATCTGTCTGGTTGAAGTGTATAGAAATATTGCAGCTAAACAGATCCTGACTGATATTTCTGCAGGATTCTAAATTGAAACTGTGATCTGATTAGTTGTTATTCACATTCTGCAACAGTTTTTATGTTTGGAAATACAAGAAACTGAGGACATTACTGATCAAATAGGGATCAGCCAACTGCACACCAAAACGCTAAAGTTGGAATCTCCAAAATAAATAATGCAAATACTTTATTAACATGTACAGAAATACTGTATAATGGCACACAATTAAAAACATGTAAAAAGCAAACTGTACAATAATCCACCAGGTGGGTCCATGTTAGAACACACAACTCCCCTGTTATGTCCAGGGGAAAATTTGTTAGCAAATACCAGGGAAAATCCACTACAATATAATGATGTGTCACGGAGAAAGATTATTAGTGCAGAGGAACACCTAATCAATTCTACGTGGAAGGTTGCACCACTAGGAAAACAGTGTACACATAAGAAAATGGTGCATACTTGACAAGAAGAATGGACTATATACATAAAGTTGACTTTTGCCCCTGAGGAAGCCACATACTAGGTGGTGATACGCATGGCATCTCTACTCCTCTGCTACATGTAGTTAGTTACGATTCTCAGGTTCCACTTTAATTTCTATAAACTTTCTGCGATTTCTGTCACACAGTATTTTGGCTACTGATCCCATTTGGGATACTTATACTTACCTCTGTTTTTCCATCAGGTGGTCGGTTTTTTGGTGCAGGACATTTTATTATTCTATGGATTTCTTGGTAACTATTCATTACTTGATTGTTTTTGTTTCAATATAGATACAAACTTTCATATTTTCTTTGTTGCATAGATATATTATTATTATATACTAGCTGAAGAGCCCTGCGCTGCCCGGGCATAGTAACTAACTGCGGTCAGTTATAACAAATTATAATGATTATATCTACATATATATATATATATATATATATATATATATATATATAAAACTGAGTATATAGCCCCACCCACTCCACATAGACACATCTATTATATAAAGCTCAAGTGTGTGTATGTCCGGGATAGGCATCCGCACCGTTGCAGCTACAGCTACAAAATTTGGCACAGTCACACGTCTGGACCCCGAGAGCGTACTAAGCTATGTTGTGAGGCAAAATTTTAACCCCGCGCGTTCCAATTCACCAAACAATTTTGCCCCTATGTACATATTGGGGGAAAAGTGTGTGTGTATCAAGCCTCGCCCCTCATTATGATGTCATAATGGTTGCCATGGCAACGCTGATGTCATCGTAGGTTGCAAGCCCCGCCGCTCATTATGATGTCATAATGGTTGACTATGGGATGGAGGATGTGTGATGGGTATATGGGAACTGGACTATGGGATGAATGATATGTATGACGGGTATATGGACACGGGACTATGGGATGGAGGATGTGTGATGGGAATATGTGCACTGGACTATGGGATGGAGGATATGTATGACGGGTATATGGGCACGGGACTATGGGATGGCGGATATGTATGATGGGTATATGGGCACGGGACTATGGGATGGAGGATATGTTTGATGGGTATATGGGCATGGGACTATGAGATGAAGGATGTGTGATGGGTACATGGGCACTCGACTATGGGATGGCGAATATGTATGATGGGTATATAGGCACGGGACTATGGGAAGGAGAATATGTATGATGGTATATGGGCATGGGACTATGGGATGGAGGATGTGTGATGGGTATATGGGCACTCGACTATGGGATGGAGGATATGTATGATGGGTATATGGGCACGGGCCTATGGGATGGTGGATATGTATGATTGGTATATGGGCACGGGCCTATGGGATCGTTGATATGTATGATGGGTATATGGGCATAGGACTATGGGATGGAGGATAATTATAATTTGCTATAACTAACCACAGTTAGTTACTATGCCCAGGCAGCGCCGGGCTCTTCAGCTAGTTCTCTATAATATCCAACATCATCTCGTCAGTCAGAGCTACCGGACTACTATCCCTAATATTCCACATCATCCCATAAGCCAGAGCCACCGGACTACTACCCCTAATATCCCATATCATCCCGTCAAAGCCACCTGACTACTACCCCTAATATCCCACATCATCCCATCAGCCAGAGTCACCAGACTACTACCTCTAATATCCCACATCATCCTGTCAGAGCTACCAGACTACTACCCCTAATATCCCACATCATCCCGTCAGCCAATGCCATCTGACTACTACCACTAATATCCCACGTCATCCTGTCACCCAGAGCCACCAGACTACTACCCCTAATATCCCACATCATCCCATCAGCCTGGAGTCAGAACCAGAGAGCTGAGTGGAACGGTCCTAACTTCCATACCAAGGATCCCTTTAAGAGAGCCCTGGCATCAGAACCAGAGCGCTGAGTGGATTTGCCCTGAATTCCATACCAATGATCCCTTTAATAGAAGCCTGGGGTGAGAATCAAAGCGCTGAGGGATTTACCCTAACTTCCATACCGGAGATCCCTTTAAGAGAGGCCTGGGGTCAGTACCAAAGCGCAGAGTGGATTTGCCCTCACTTCCATACCGGGGATCCCTTTAAGAGGGGCCTGGGATCAGAACCAGAGCGCTGAGTGGGTTTGCCCTGACTTGCATACCAATGATCCCTTCAATAGAACCCTGTGGTCAGAATCAGAGTGCTGAGGGATTTGCCCTAACTTCCATACAGGGGATCCCTTTAAGAGAGCCTGGGGTCAGTACCAGAGCATTTGAAGGCAATTGCCCTGACTTCCATACCGGGGATCCCTTTAAGAGAGGCCTGGGGTCAGAACCAAAGCGCTAAATGGATTTGCCATGACTTCCCTACCGGAGATCCCTTTAAGAAAGGCCTGGGGTCAGTACCAAAGCACAGAGTGGATTTTCCCTAACTTCCATACCAATGATCCCTTTTAGAAACCCTGGGGTCAGAACCACAGCGCTGAGTGGAACGGTCCTAACTTCCATACCGGAGATCCCTTTAGGAGAGGACAGGGGTCATAACCAAAGTGCTGAATGGATTTGCCCTAACTTCCATACCAATGATGCCTTTAAGAGAAGCCTGGGGTCAGAATCAGAGCGCTGAGGGATTTGCCCTAACTTCCATACCGGAGATCCCTTTAAGAGGGAAGATGTGCCTATGGAGTGGAGGATGTGTGATGGGGATATAGGCACGGGAGGGGAGGATTCATTTCTGTCATGTGCTCTCTGCTCCTTTTTGGGGGACAGACAATGGCCGGGAGCTTATGTTCCCGGGGATGCTAGATTTCTTACACCTGGTCAGTGTCTGCTGAGGTGTTGTCAAGTGGGAAAACTTTCTCATAGCAACCAATCACAGCTCAGCTACTTTTAACCAGCTCTGGTGAAATGAGAGATACTTAATGATTGGTTGCAAGGAAAACTGTTGCTCATAGCAACCAATCACAGCTCAGCTTCTTTTGAACAGCTCTGATGAAATGAAAGATGCTTCGTGATTGGTTGGTGATACACACACACACACACACATTAATTTTTATATATAGAGATGTATATGTTCCAGTCTACTTGCCAAGCATTTACCATTTTCTTATGTGTTCACTGTTGTACAACTTATTTAGGTGTTTCCCTCCACTAATATTCTCTTTCTCTGTGACACATCATTATTTTATAGTGGATTTTTTCCTGGTATTTGCTACCAACTTGACATTAGAGGAGAGGTGTGGGTCCTAACATGGACACACCTGGTGGATTATTGTACACCTTGTTTGCATTTTAAATGTTATTATTTGTGAGCTGTATGTACATATTAATAAAGTATTTGAATTATTTATTTTGGAAATCCCAACTTTTTCGCCTACTTCTTCTCTCTACATTTCACATTATGTATGCAAGTAGCACACAACAGCACAAAAAAATGTTTTAAGGGACCGACCATTTCTCTGGGTCACAATCAGGGCTAGTACAAGGCATTTTGGCGCTAGAGGTGTCACAGACAGACACATGTGAATAAGGTCCTGGGAAAGAGAGGAAGAGGGGAAAAAAGAGGGAGACCGCTATCTAAGCGTAGTAGATGAGTCAATTCTGCTTGGTGAGAAAAGTACAACTTCAAACTTGCTCACCTGGTGTGGTTGTGCAAGGAGGCACAACACTGGGAAAAATTTGCAAACAAGGGTGATCCTTCCACCGGTATGCTGCCCGTCTGTAATAGCATGAAGATAATTTTCCTCTCCCAGAAAGAAATTTTCCTCTACGTGATATTGCGAATAAAGAAGTTTCAGGGTGCTTCCTTCAGAGGATCCTTAACCCAATTTGGAGCAAGAAGGTTTTATAGCCAAATAACTAAGTATCTCTGATGTTAAATCTGATGATATTTTATTGGCTAGGTAAAATGCAAAATTTTATAAAAACATTAAAACATTTTTTGTTATAAAAAACAACGCATTTCGGCCATGTAGGCTTTCATCAGGTATATAATTAAATGATTTTGTTGTAAGCTATTTATACCCCATTTTCACTGGTGCAAGTAGTCAGGCGGTAAACTAAAAGAACTGCAGGTACTAAAGATAATAAATACCTGCAGTTCTTCTAGTTTACCGCCTGACCGCTTGCACCAAGAGAAGTGAGGTGTTTAATCAGGAATATGTACAGGTTGTTTTTTTTTTTTTTGGAACATGTACACTGACATATGATTGCCTAAAATTTACAGATATACTGTTTTAACCCTAAAGGAGGGATGATGTTATATAATATGTGTGCACAACATTCTTTTATTGGGGATGAAGTTACAATATACGTACTTTAACTGCTAAAGAGTTTGATAAATAGTGATTGGTTCCTCAGTTAGTATAACCACACCCAGTTACCAATAAAATATCATCTGATTTAACATTAGAGATGCTTAGTTATTTGGCTATATAACCTTCTTGCTCCAAATTGGGATCCTCTGAAGGAAGCGCCCTGAAACTTCTTTATTCACAGACAGACACATAGTCTAAAGATGTGTCTGACAGGATATCAGGACTCTTCAGACCTACAGATGACTATCCATTCCTGCTACTACATGTGGGGACAAATGACACCGCAAGAAACGACCTGGAAACCATCTGCAGAGACTTTGAAGACTTAGGCAAGAAAGTGAAAGAACTGGGAGCGCAGGTGGTCTTCTCTTCCATCCTCCCAATGGATGGCCATGGAACAAGGAGGTGGAATAAGATTCTGCAGGTGAACAACTGGCTACGTCGATGGTGCCGTCAGCAACGATTTGGATTTATGGATCACGGAGTGAATTACCTTTACGATGGACTACTTGCTAGAGATGGGGTGCACCTTACGAAGACTGGAAAACATGTATTTGGAAGTCGCCTTGCTACACTTGTGAGGAGAGCTTTAAACTAGAACAACATGGGAAGGGAAGCAAAAGACCAGAAAAAGCCATACACCTGACAAATGCTATTTAGAACTCTGCTATTAGAAGTGGAAAGGAAGAACAAAGACAAAAGAATCTAATTAATAAAAATATTGGAGAAAGAGAAACCAATCACAAACTAAAATGTTTCTATACTAATGCACAAAGCATGGGCAACAAACAAGGAGAATTGGAACTACTAACACAGGAAAAGAAATATGATGTCATTGGAATCACTGAAACTTGGTGGGACAATACACATGATTGGAATACAAGTCTAGAAGGATACAACCTATTTGCAAGAAACAGACTTGATAAACGAGGAGGAGGTGTCGCATTGTATGTTAGAAATGCGTATATCAGCACAGAAATTGAAGCTTCAGAGGCTGGGAGTTCTGTGGAAACTGTTTGGGTAAGAATACAAGGACAGAACAACGGAAAGGACACCATTGTAGGCATTTACTACAGGCCGCCTGTGCAAGCTGAAGATATGGATGAACTCTTTATGCATCAAATGGCCAAGTTCTCCAAAAAATATGACATAGTTGTCATGGGAGATTTCAACTATCCAGACATTTGTTGGGAATCTCTCTCAGGCAAAACTAACAGGTCAAGGAAATTCTTATCCTCTCTTGCTGACAACTTTATCTTCCAAAAGGTAGGGGAGAAAACAAGGGGAACTGCTACCTTGGATCTAATCCTTATAAACAGGGAGGAAATGGTTGAGGAGGTAAAGGTGGCTGGGACCCTAGGAGGTAGCGACCATGCTTTTTTAGAATTTTGGATAACTAGAGGAGGAAGACCTGTGAAGACTCAGATGTCAAGGTTAGATTTCAGAAAGGCAGATTTTAAGGGATTCAGAAAGAGAATTGGAGGGATCCAATGGCTGGACATCCTTAAAGACAAAAATGTCCAGGAAGGATGGGAAATCTTGAAAAATGAAATTCTCAAAGCACAATTGTTAACAATTCTGAAAAGAGGGACGAATAGGAAGCATTTAAGGAAGCCAGGATGGATGAAAACAGAACTTAAGCACATGCTAAAAAGGAAGAAAAAATGTTTTTAAAATGGAAAGAGGGAGGCATATCTAAAGATGAATATAATGCTGTCTGCAGAACCTGCAGGGCACAAATCAGATTATCTAAAGCTGACAATGAATTGAGGCTTGCAAGAGATGTCAAAAGCAATAATAAAGGATTTTGGGGATATGTCAAAAGTAAAAGAAAAGTCAAAGATGCTATAGGATTTTTACAGGATGAAAATGATGAAATGGTAAGACAGGATGTTGAGAAGGCCGAACTTTTAAATTCCTATTTTGAATCTGTATTCTCTCAGAAAGGAAATGTAACATCAACTGTTCTTCACTGTCCTATTAAGGGAATAGAAGAATCCAGGATATCTATAAACAGAAAGATAGTGAGGAAACACTTAGCTAACCTAAATGAATTCAAGTCTCCAGGTCCAGATGAATTACACCCCAGAGTACTGAAGGAGATAGCAGAAGAAATTTTTGAACCCCTCTCCATAATCTTTGAAAATTCTTGGAGAACAGGAGAAGTCCCAGAAGACTGGAGAAGAGCAAATGTTGTTCCTATCTTCAAAAAGGGGAAGAAGGTGGACCCAGGCAACTATAGGCCGGTGAGTCTGACTTCTATACCAGGAAAGATCTTTGAACAAATTATTAAACAACATGTATGTCAGTACCTGGATAAAAATGAAGTGATTAAACAGAGTCAGCATGGGTTTGTAACTAATAAGTCATGTCAGACTAACTTAATTTCCTTCTATGACGGAATCACTGATTGGGTGGATCAAGGAAATGCTGTAGATATAGTATATCTTGACTTCAGCAAAGCATTTGACAAAGTATCTCATACAATCCTTATTGAAAAAATGACTAAGTATGGAATGGACAAAGCAACTGTTAGGTGGATTCATAACTGGCTTAGTGATCGGACCCAAAGAGTGGTCGTAAATGGCTGCACATCCAGTTGGAAGAATGTCTCAAGTGGGGTACCCCAGGGCTCTGTCCTGGGCCCTGTATTGTTCAACATCTTTATCAACGATTTAGATGAAGGAATTGAGGGTAAACTGATTAAATTTGCTGATGACACAAAGCTAGGAGGGATAGCTAATACTAGAGAAGAGAGAGAGAGGATTCAAAAAGATATAAATAAACTGGAGAAGTGGGCAGCAACTAACAGAATGGTTTTTAACAGGGAAAAATGCAAAGTACTACATCTGGGCAATAAAAATGAAAAAAGCATATACAGAATGGGAGGAATAGGGCTAAGCAACAGCATATGTGAAAAAGACTTGGGTATACTAATAGATCACAGACTGAATATGAGTCAACAGTGTGATGCAGCAGCAAAAAAGGCAAATGCAATTCTAGGATGTATTAACAGAAGCATACAGTCTAGATCACGTGAAGTCATTATTTCCCTCTACTCTTCTTTGGTCAGACCTCATCTGGAATATTGTGTCCAGTTTTGGGCACCACATTTTAAAAAAGACATCAACAAACTGGAGCAAGTTCAGAAAAGAGCAACCAGAATGGTGACCGGTCTGCAAACCCTGTCTTATGAGGAAAGGTTGCAGGATTTGGGATTGTTTAGTTTGCAAAAGAGAAGACTGAGAGGAGACTTAATAGCTGTCTACAAATATCTAAAGGGCTGTCACACTGTAGAACGATCAACTTTATTCTCATTTGCACAAGGAAAGACTAGAAGCAATGGGATGAAACTGAATGGGAGGAGACACAGATTAAATATTAGAAAAAACTTTTTGACAGTTAGAGTGATCAATGAGTGGAACAAGCTGCCACGAGAAGTGGTGAGTTCTCCTTCAATGGAAGTCTTCAAACAAAGGCTGGACAGACATCTGACTGGGATGATTAGCGAATCCTGCTTTGAGCAGGGGGTTGGACTAGATGGCCCAGGAGGTCCCTTCCAACTCTACGATTCTATGATTCTATGATTCTACACTGTGTCTGTAAAGTCATGGTGCACTTTTGACCAATCACAGGAAAGTATACAAGTATACCACGATCCCCGGATCTGACGCCCTTAGACTTTTACTTTTAGGGTTATATGAAGCAACATGCATACATTGAAGGTATCAACGACATTAATCACTTAAAACAGAGAATCACAGACGTTATTCACTCTGTCACACCAGACGTCCTTACCCGTGTGTGGCAAGAACTTCACTATCGTTTGGATGTGTGTAGGGCAACAAATGGAGCCCACATCGAACTGCACTGAATAGGTATGAAACTGGGATCATTTTTCTTTTATTTGGAGCAGATTTCACATTTCTAACATTTTTTGGTGCTTTCCAGTGACTGGTCAAAAGTGCACCATGACTTTACGGACACACTGTATATGGATATAAGCCGCGAGCACTGCCACTTACCCATTGCCCTTAACAATACTGAGTCCTGACACGCCACTTATCCCTACCAACTATGGGTTAGGATTCAGCATCAGGCAGCATTGACTGATGCCACCCACCACTTATACTGATTCCCTAACACCAGAGACCAGAACTGTCCTGCCCATTAGTGCCTACTGTCAGTACATTAGGGTCCTGTTACACTAAACGACGCACGAGCGATCCCGACAATGATACGACCTGGTCAGGATCGCTGGTGCGTCGCTACATGATCACTGGTGAGCTCTCAAACAGGCAGACTCACCAGCAATCAGGACCAGCAAGGACGCTGGTATCCATGGTAAATAGCGGGTAACTAAGTGTGCGCGTGGCTTAGTTACGCGCTGTTTATACTGGATACCAGCGTGCTCGCGCTGGGAGCTAGTATCCACTGTAAACAGCGGGTAACTAAGCGCTCGCGGCGCTTAGTTAACCGCAGTTTACCTTGGATACCATCTCCCAGCACGAGCACGCTGGTATCCAGTATAAACAGCGGATAACTAAGCGACGAGCTGATCGTTGGTCTCCCGCTGGCGAGCACGCATCTGAGTGTGCGTGCTCGCCAGCGGGAGACCAGTGATCATAAAATGGCCCAGGACATTCCTGCATGATCAGCAATACCCGGCGGGGGGGCGGTCGGTGATACGTGCCACACACAGCGAGATCGCTGATGCGTCACAAAATCGGTGACGCATCAGCGAACTCGCTAGCGAACTCGCTATGTGTGAAGTACCCCTTAGTCATAGTTTAGTAATAGCCAGTAGACTGAGATTCAGTCCTGGCATTTGAAAGCCATAGGCCCATGCAGCCCCCCTACACTCACTTCCCCAGGTGGGACTCTCTATCATAAACATGACTCTGTTATATAACCAATGCCCTAGAGAGTAATATTCCCTCACTGTGCCTTCTTATAGTAATAATGCCCCCCTTCCATTCCTCCTTATAGTATTAATGCCCCCCTGTACCTCCTTACAGTTTTGCAGGCCCTATAGTAATAATGTCCCCCTGGGCTTCATAATAATAGTAATAATAATAATAATAATTATAATGCCACTCCATGCCAACTTATAATAATAATGACCCCCCCTCCTTTGAGCCTAATTATAATAATGATCCTCAGTGAGAGGTTGCACCATTGATGTGACCGCTCCCTAAACCATCCAGATTGTCGTGAGATATGGGCATTAATGGATTATCAGCAGAAAAGTGAGTATAACTTTGCTTTTTTATTTTTGTTGAATAAATGGGTAAAAGAAGGCAGGGGAGTTTTTATTTTGTATAAAGGACTCTGTGTGTTTATTTCAATTAAAGGACTTTACTATCTCCTGTGTCTTTATTAAATTTGACTATGGGGTTAGTAATGGGGGTGTCTTATAGATGCCTCTCCGTTACTTACCCCTGATCTTTATGACAGCAAACATAAAACATCTGACATCAACCCCACAACTACTGTATTACCGCAATTGCCACCGCACCAGGGCATGTTGGAAGAGTGGAAGCTAAGCTCCAGAATTAATAGCATAGGTAAAGGGGAAAAGCAAAATAATCAGCTCACCAGTCTTCTGCAGGTTTCTCTGATTGATCACGCACGGAGCCACCTTGATCAGAGGCGTGGTTCACAATGAAAAATGGGAGAGGAAAAAAAATCTCCAGCGTGTGATCCAATAAAATCAATTCTTTTATTCAAGACATATTAAAATATATGTATCAAAAATACAAATGAACAAAGGAAAGGAAGGATGGGGTCCCCATAACAACCAACGCGTTTCAACCTCATCGCAAGGGGTTGAAACTCATTGGTTGCTATGGGGACCCTATCCTTCCTTTCCTTTGTTCATTTGTATTTTTGATACATATATTTTAATATGTCTTGAATAAAAGAATTGATTTTATTGGATTACACGCTGGAGATTTTTTTTCCTCTTCCAAGCTCCAGAATTGGCAAATCTAATGGATTCACCAATTCTGGGGTGGCTATGGTCTGATGTTCTTAGTCTGGGAGTGGGTTAATATCCATAGCCCTTTCCTAAACTATTAATATCAGCCCGCACCTGTCTGTTTAGCCTTTGCTGGTTAGTAAATATAGACTGGACCCTACGTCATTTTTTTTGTGGTCTCCCCTATAATATATAGTAATTAGTAAAGGCTTATCAAGCAGCTGTGAGCTGGAAACCTTTATGGTTATTGGCCCAATCCCAGAATATTACCAACAGTCACAGCCATCGGAGTTCCCTATGTCATGTATAATGTTCCTGATCAATATCAGTCTCTGTCTTTGAACACTTTTAATACATAAAACTCTTCAATTCCTATGCTGCATTTCATTCATATGTGTCACACTGACAGCACACGGACATGGACACCACACAGACACATGGATGACACACGGATGTCACATATGAACACACGGATGGCATACGGACACCGACCTCGGATCTCACTAGTACAGTTTCACCAGGACGTGTGAAGGAGGCCTAACATGGGGTGGAGTTATCATAGATTAATTCGTATCCCTATCTATCAAAACCTATCATTTCAGACTGGTGGTATAAAAGTGTGTTACATCTTACTCCACAATTGAGCAGAAGCACCCCAGAAGGTAAAATGTAACCATATATAATATATTAATAGACCCAAAACCATTCAAGTGCCTTTACCCTTTAGATCTATGAGGACAAAAAAGCAACATTACACTAGAGAATTGCCGGATGCACCATTGACTTTCTATGGTTTTATCGAGACCCAGGAAGAAGCCATAGCAAGCCAAATGCACATCAGGCTGTTCTCTTAGTTCTAGATCTACTCTAGTTTACCTTTACACCCCATAAAACTATACAAATAGAAAAACATTTTTGAGAGATAAAATATATATTCTTATTTAAAGTAACCAAAGCATGACATGTTACAATTGGAGCACAGCCCCCACTTGTGACTGGAACTAGGGTGATGCACGATGTCCCTTTTTAAGTTTTAAGACCTCCAATATTTACATTCTTGCTAATAACAACTCGGAAAACAGAGTGGCTATCCAATCGCCCAGTTTCCCCAAAAAAGACAATTCACAAATAAATAGCTGAATTTGATAGAAGGCAAACAAAAAAGGAATTATACATACTTGTTATTTGAAAAAAATTATTGGAGCATGATGTTAAGGGGGTTTTCCAAGACTGACTTTTTTTCAATGTATCATATTGTCTGTGAAAAGTTATTATGCACCGTAATCAGTTTCTGATCCTCCCACACCCTGTTATCACATTCATGTGACAGATCCACAAAGCATCATCTGTCGAATGCCTGTGATTTCCCAAAATGCAACAGCTGATATCATCTTAAGTGACAGCCAGATTCAGGAGGAGACCTGCTGGTCCGAGGGCAGATAATGAGCTTGTTGGAGCATAGGTAGGACAGTGCTAGCACTGGATGTTAGCCCTGTGCAAAACATCTTATCCATTCATACCATTGTCCCATCCCCTGATGACTCCACACACACGGTGAAACATGTTGGGGGCACAGGGTGACATCCTATTCAAATGTCCTACCATATCTAAAGAACTAATATAATCTTTAGGCAGATTAGGGACAATCTTTAAATTCACACTTTTTGTGCACCCTCAACCTTTTTAGTGTTTAGAATAAAAGTAAATTTTTATGCTTTAAAGGGTACCTGTCACCAGTTTTTGAACCTATGAACATTTGCCTTATTTAGATACAGCACGGGAGCATATCAAATGGTATTTTTGGGGGCATACAGGGTGAGTCAGGAGCTGACAGACACGTTTGTGGAATGCAGCACAAGAGCAGTTAAAGGTGGTGGCATTTGTTCATAGGCTCAAAAACTGGTGACAGGTTCCCTTTAATAGAGAGGAATTTGGGGGGGGCTTCTCCCCAATTCCGATATATGGGTTTGGTTAGAAAAAACAAAAGAGAGGAGCATGTAAACTTCCAAAATGGCGGCAGTGAGACAAAAATCTAGAATCTCATTTTTATTACCATACAGCACAGATTGTATTATAAAATAAACTGAGTTCGGTGTCGAAAAAACCCTGTAATTAGCTTAATGTATTTGATCAGACGAACTAAAAATAATACAGTTTCACATTGTTGCATGATGACAACTTAAGAAGTGAATGAAGTCCTACAGGGAACCCATCACTATATCACTATATCAGCATAACAGAAATATCCCAAGAAAATAAGTAATATGAAGGAAAAGAACTAAATCCCTGAATATATGTCTATAAAAAAAATTACTGTCCATAAGATGCCTTTTTATCAAATTGCTGCAAATTATACTGTCATTTCTTAATTCTATGTATGTTAGGAAAGCGGTGTGAGTACTCCTAAGGCCAACATTTCAGATCCTTAGGATTGTCATCTGGCATTACCTGACATTTTATTCATAAAACCCCCTTGGCATATTAGTACTTCCTAAGTGATTGCCCCCTAAACCTACTAACTGTTTGGGCCACCCTTAGCAGCAACAACTGCAATTAAGAGTTTGCGATAACTGGCATTGAGTCTTTCACAATGTTCTGGAGCAATTTTGGCTCTCATCTTTCCAGAATTGTTGTAATTCAGCCACACTGGAGTGTTTCTGAGCATGAACTTTCATTTTAAGGTCATGCCACAGCATCTCAATCGGATTAAGGTCAGGACTTTGACTAGGCCACTCCAAAGTCTTAATTTTGTTTTTTTTTTTAATTTATTCAGAGCTAGACTTGCTGGTGTGTTTTGGACCATTGTCCTGCTGCATAACCTAAGTGCGCTTTAGATTGAGGTCACGAACAGATGGCCGGACATTCTCCTTCAGTACTTTTTAGTAGACTGCAGAATTCCTCATTATATTTTCCACAGCAAGTCTTCCAGGTCTTGAAGCAGCAAAACAGCCCTAGACCATCACACTATCACCACTTATATTTTAAGAGCGGGTCGGCAATCACTATTTCACACAGGGCCCTGTAGGTTTGGATTTTTTTTTTCCTTAATACTAAACACCTTCATTTAAAAACTGCACTTTATGTTTACTTGCATTATGTTTGTCTCATATTTATATTTGTTTGGTGATCTGAAACATTGAACTCTGACAAAAGAGGAGGAAATCAGGAAGGGGGCAAACACTTTTTCACACCACTGTATGAGTCACTAAGGATGTTAGTCTCAGTGATATGAATCAGGAAAATATTCTCCAGCATACTAAGTGCTGAGAGGGGTAAATCAGCCATGTTAAGGGCTTGGTTTTTGTGAACAGCTGAAGAGTGGGTGGGGGGCTGTTCATCATATCTCCACCAAGGGTGAGGTCCAGAAGGTAAATGTGGAGCCTTTGGACTCAGTCAGTGTTCGGTGTTTCTGGAGATGAGCTCTCCACAGCTCTGCTCCTGTTAACGAGAACTGAACCGTGTCTTGTTTTTTCCCTGAGAGGGTGGAGAGGGTGGACCCCGCAGCCACACAGACTGTACTGCATGCTGTTTTGGTTTTCCTGCTATGCCAGAAGAACCGTGTTTATTTACTTAAATTTGCACTGGTTTATGGTTTATGCAGTACATTTTAATAAACCAGTTGAAAACTTAAATGGTAAAGTGTTCCTGTGACTACCTCTTTGAGCAGCTGAATGAGCCGATCTACTACAGTGTCTAAAAAAGACGAATATTGCCAGGACAAAGGCTACACAGTAATAGAAAAGACAGCACCTCAAACGTTGGTGAAAAAGAATTCACATTTTATTCTGCCTCCTGTGGCAACGTTTCGATCCAAAAATCCTTCTTGAGAAAGATTTTTGGATCGAAACGTTGCCACAGGAGGCAGAATAAAATGTGAATTCTTTTTCACCAACGTTTGAGGCGCTATCTTTTCTACTATTTGGTATGGACTTTTTTCCGGGATGAACTCCCTGAATGTGACGTGCGTCTCACTTAGCGTCCTGTAGGACTCTGGCTATATGAGGGGCGGTTTAACTTATAATTTTTGATTGAAAGGCTACACAGTGTCCAAAGTGACTGCGTCAAACTTCAGTGAAGTGAATGGCTCCGATGGGGCCCTTTCAGAGTTTCTGTCAGAATCCTTTCATGCGCAGCAGAGAGCATTGGGTGGCTAATTTCACACAAGCGTGTAAAAAATACATCCAGAAACCTTTTTTTTCTAAATTTGTCATCCGTCTGCAGTCCATATACAATCTGCTTTTGATACATCAACAGTAAGTAAAAACATACAAGGTCAAATACAGTTTTCTATGCAAAAGAATTCAAATGTATCCATAAATATGAGATGCTATAGGCAGTCTCCATGTGCCATCCAATTTTATTTAAACTCACCAACAAACTTGAATGGGGCGAGTCTTCGCTGACACACAGAAGAAACTATTGCAATGCTGATTTGGCCTGTGAAAAATAAAAAACGCTCATCTGCACTGCCCCACTGAATAACACTGGTCCGAGTGCTGTCAGTCTGCTGTTTTATTTTATTTTTACAGAAAATACAGTTGTGTAAACTTGGCCTATATGTATGAACCTAGCGCAAGGGCAGTCATATGGTTTCCCACTCAGCTTTTCTAGAAATAGATAAAACTGAAAAAAAGTTTAAAAAAAAAGTGGACAGAAGATTGAAGGTTTGGATTTACTGATATTTCAGATTTAAAACAAAAAAAACTAGATAAATAAAAATATTAAACAGAAAGATAATTTATAATCTATTTAATAATTAGACAAATATATAACAATAATAATATATAATATAAACCATAAAATTATCTGTCAGCCTATCTATTATTTAGCTATCATCTATCTACAGTGGGGCAAAAAAGTATTTAGTCAGCAATAGTGCAAGTTCCACCACTTAAAAAGATGAGAGGCGTCTGTAATTTACATCATAGGTAGACCTCAACTATGGGAGACAAACTGAGAAAAAAAAATCCAGAAAATCACATTGTCTGGTTTTTTTTCATTTTATTTGCATATTATGGTGGAAAATAAGTATTTGGTCAGAAACAAGCAATCAAGATTTCTGGCTCTCACAGACCTGTAACTTCTTCTTTAAGAGTCTCCTCTTTCCTCCACTCATTACCTGTAGTAATGGCACCTGTTTAAACTTGTTATCAGTATAAAAAGACACCTGTGCACACCCTCAAACAGTCTGACTCCAAACTCCACTATGGTGAAGACCAAAGAGCTGTCAAAGGACACCAGAAACAAAATTGTAGCCCTGCACCAGGCTGGGAAGACTGAATCTGCAATAGCCAACCAGCTTGGAGTGAAGAAATCAACTGTGGGAGCAATAATTAGAAAATGGAAGACATACAAGACCACTGATAATCTCCCTCGATCTGGTGCTCCACGACAAATCCCACCCCATGGGGTCAGAATGATCACAAGAACGGTGAGCAAAAATCCCAGAACCACGCGGGGGGACCTAGTGAATGAACTGCAGAGAGCTGGGACCAATGTAACAAGGCCTACCATAAGTAACACACTACGCCACCATGGACTCAGATCCTGCAGTGCCAGACGTGTCCCACTGCTTAAGCCTGTACATGTCCGGGCCCGTCTGAAGTTTGCTAGAGAGCATTTGGATGATCCAGAGGAGTTTTGGGAGAATGTCCTATGGTCTGATGAAACCAAACTGGAACTGTTTGGTAGAAACACAACTTGTCGTGTTTGGAGGAAAAAGAATACTGAGTTGCATCCATCAAACACCATACCTACTGTAAAGCATGGTGGTGGAAACATCATGCTTTGGGGCTGTTTCTCTGCAAAGGGGCCAGGACGACTGATCCGGGTACATGAAAGAATGAATGGGGCCATGTATCATGAGATTTTGAGTGCGAACCTCCTTCCATCAGCAAGGGCATTGATGATGAAACGTGGCTGGGTCTTTCAACATGACAATGATCCAAAGCACACCGCCAGGGCAACGAAGGAGTGGCTTCGTAAGAAGCATTTCAAGGTCCTGGAGTGGCCTAGCCAGTCTCCAGATCTCAACCCTATAGAAAACCTTTGGAGGGAGTTGAAAGTCCGTGTTGCCAAGCGAAAAGCCAAAAACATCACTGCTCTAGAGGAGATCTGCATGGAGGAATGGGCCAACATACCAACAACAGTGTGTGGCAACCTTGTGAAGACTTACAGAAAACGTTTGACCTCTGTCATTGCCAACAAAGGATATATCACAAAGTATTGAGATGAAATTTTGTTTCTGACCAAATACTTATTTTCCACCATAATATGCAAATAAAAGGAAAAAAAAACAGACAATGTGATTTTTTCTGGATTTTTTTTTTTCTCAGTTTGTCTCCCATAGTTGAGGTCTACCTATGATGTAAATTACAGACGCCTCTCATCTTTTTAAGTGGTGGAACTTGCACTATTGCTGACTGACTAAATACTTTTTTGCCCCACTGTATCTATCTATCTATCTATCTCATAACTATTGATCTCTAGCTACCTATTTTCCTATCTACATATCAACAAGTTAAAAAGGGAAGCGCAGCACTACAATAGTGAACAAAATACATGGACTTTGTTTAGCCCATGCAGCATGATGATGTTTCGGTTCAAACGAACCTTTCTCAAGCAATGCTAACAAAGTCCATTTATTTTATTAACTACTGGAGTGCTGCCTACCTTTTTAACTTTTATATACTTAGGCAAAATCTGAATATTTTGTTTTGGGGGGCTTTTGCACCCATATTGCATTTTTTTCTAGCGTGTTGTTCCATTTTTCCACTATCTACATATCTATCTATCACATTCTATGATCTATCTATCTACTTTCTATCTTTCATCTCTCTCTTATCTATCATCTCTCTATTATCTATCTATCTATCTATCTATCTATCATATATCTATCATCTATCTATATATCCATCCATTATCTATCTATCTAACTATTATCTATCTATATAACTATTATCTATCTATCTATCTATCTATCTATTCCATATCTATCTATCTATTATCTATCTATCTATCTATCTATCTATCTATCCATTATCTACCATCTGTCTGTCCCTACATGGCGCGGAGCAGCAGCGGTGCCAGGCTGGCAGAGAGGAGGCACGGGAGCTGGGCAGTGAGGGGCTGCTGTAGCAGGAGGACCCAGCAGCACTGTGGCAGGAGCCGGCTCAGCAGCTCTCCGGTTGCTAATGATGTGACCTAGTTTCTGCAGTAGTTGCTGCTCTGTGCTGGGCTCCAGCCTCTCACTCCACAATTCACTCCCTCTTCCCCACTCCACGCACCGAGGCCGGGGAGGAGGAGCAGGCTGAGCCCAGCTCCCAGTTACACAAGCAGCCCTCGGTGCCCTCCCTGCCCTGTCCTGGCACAGGTGATCACTATTAGCAGTGGGGCAGATTTGGGGCGCCCCTCTCTCCCACCCTCAGTGCTCTGGGATTACTCTGTGGCTTCTTATTACTGGATACTTTTTGGGTTACTGAATCATGATGACATGTTGAGATTGGGTTTTGTGGCTTTCTGGCTGTTGGAATTAATCTTTGTCCTGCTACAAGGAGTCAGGATCAGCATTGTCCCAGGGTCCTGGCATGGCAGTGCCACCGACTGACTGCGCTAAATAATCCAGGTAAGTGCTGGGAGTCTGTGCTATCCCATGGGGATTTGGGGAATGAAGGAGCAAATAATTCCAGAGGGGTCCAGAGGTTCCTACAACTGGCATCATTAATGATGGTAAAGGTGGACAGTAGCTTCTGCTGCACAACTTCCACCGTTGTGTCCTACAGGAATGTACTGGTTGGTGTGGTGGGGATCCATCTCTTCTGCCAAAAAAGTTGTGTCTGGGTGAAACTTTTTTTAAAAACTTTTTCTGACCTGTAATACCACCGTTTTGTACAAGTCAATGGAGACAATGGTAATGGGACATTATTATAATATTGTCTAAAAAGAAAGTTGGCATTGTGGGATTTGAGTCGAGCAATCCTGGAGTCGTCTACTGCTTAGTCGCATCTAATGTTGCTTTTCCTTCTTTCTGTGTGTAAGATCTTTCCATTGCATTTGTCATTGCCAGGCTTATTATTCCCACAAACTAAACCATTTATTTGGAAGTGTGTGTCACTAGTTTTTATCGGTGAGGGTCCCTCCGCTGGCACTATCATTGCTGTTCTAAACTAAGTGGGTCCTGAGCCTTTAAACCACCTTGACCCCATAACTTGGAAAATCTGACTCTTCATAGCTGCATGTTCATTGGCTTAACCTAGATAAGCAGTGACTCTGTGGTCTCAGAGCCAGGACCTGCTTCGGTGGGGGCAGCAATGAGGTTCCAGGGATCAATTGTAAGTGGATTTCATCTCTTCACACTTTTTTTCTTGTATTTTACTCGAAGGCAGAATATATTTTAAGGGGATGGAATGCCGTTTTTAGTTGGTGTGTGGTTATATATGACAGATTACTGACATACATTATATCACCAGGAAGCTTGATTACATCTACGTTTATTGGGAATTTTCCACTCCTAAACACATCCGCACTTGCCTTCTTTACGTGTCTTTGATGATTACTATTATTTTATTTTTTTACCCTGATAAACACACCTCTTCTTGGACTTCATCCCTGCATCCTGGCATTAAGATAAAGATTGCTTTAATTAGTTGAGCTGGTTACAGTTTATTACTAAACAGGCTGGATAAAAAAAAAAAACAAGAAGAACGTTGGAAGAGCTAGTTTCAGCCGCGGTCGGTATTGGGAAATAATTCTGTTCTACTTGGCGAATGTACCTGAGTTTAATTGTAGTGCCAATAAGCCAGGTCCCATAACTTGGAAGCAGAGTACAGAGGGCACATTGCAAATGCTTCATTTATTACATTCCCTGTCATTGTTGTTACAACCTTTTCTCAAAGAAGAGGTCTAGAATAAAAAATACAGCATTTTATTATAGTATAGTGGTTTCTGTTTTTTGGTTTTTTTTTTATAGTACCTCAATAGGACGATTAAAGTACAAACAGATGTCAAGATCATCAACTAAAATCCTACATTTTATTTTGTGCTTCTTCTACTTAGTTTCTAAAGACCAATAAATAACAGTGATTGGAATGAATGAATCGGGATGAAGGAAAGTTATAGATCATGGGTGAAATATGGAAACAAAACTATTTTTGGTTTATATGGTGACTTCCATATACAATGGAGGACAGGATGAACAGGATACATAAAAAGTTTATCTAATTAAAGTCAAATTTCAAAATATCTCATCATATTATATTGGTTCCCCATTAGATTGGTCTAGTGGCACTGTTCCCAGACTCTGATCCTCAAGAGCCACCAACAGATCATGTTTTCGGGATTTCCTTAGTGTTGCCTCGGTGATGGAATTATTGCCTGTGTAGGTACTGCAATTATCTCCAAGGCTATACTAAGGAAATCCTGAAATCACGAACCGTTGGTGGCTCTTGAGGACCGGAGTGGAGGAACAGTGGTAGACCATGCTAAAGCCCAGGTCTGTTCATGGACTATCCATCTGTTTTGTTCTTTCTTGTATTGGATTGATGTTCTCTTTCTCTTACACATGACATTTGAAAATGTTAGAAGAAAACATTGATGAGGCTCTGGGTCCTTCACCAAACCATGGTGCACCAAGACATGGTGCTCCATAATATGCACCATACCACTGCACGACCAGCTCTATCCTCACCCATCCCTTGTAGACTGTGAGCCCTCGCGGGCAGAGTCCTCTCTCCTCCTGTGTCAAGAGCCATGGAATAAATGGCGCTATAATAATAATAATAATGTGACCTATAAGCATTCTTCAGACCTCTTGATTTTCCTGAATCTGACAATTCAGTTCTGGAAATCTCTAACCTGGCAAATTATTTTTGGTGTCTTGTGTAATTTTGCAGGGAAAATGCGTAAATGCTGCATTTCTTCCTTTGCAAGTATCTGCACCAAAAAACGCAATGACAATCTGTACTGATTATCGCATTTTACATTGTGTTTATTATGTATTTTTCCCTGTTCTGATATAATTTGTATGATTTCACACAGTTTTCTTTTTTTTTAAAGGGAACATATCAGATGATTCATGCTGCGGAAATCAACGGCAGCATGAATCGCACCCTGGCTGCACGATCTCTCCAGTGACCTGCTCCACTTTTTCAGAGAACATATACTTTGAAAATGGAGGATCATAGGTGTAGATGAGACTAATCTGGCGTCACCGTGGGCCGGCATCTCCCAGCGCTGTTCTAGGTGATTGACTGGTCTCTCCCTATGTGCACACATGACACATACCTGTCAATCACCTGCAGTGCTTCTGAGTAGAGTGGGTCGAGGCAGCGCCAGACTAGTCTTTTTTTTTCAGAGAATAATATACCTGTCTGCCATCGTGCGATTGTCCATAGATTGAGCAGCATGAATCGCCTGATAGTTCCCTTTCAATGCACTCAGATTTTGTACTTAAAAATGGAATTATATTTTTTTCCTTTTTTTTACATGTATTTTTTTCCGGCTCCCCATAGAAGCCTATAGATAAAGGCATCAAAAATGTACAGTTCCACAGCATCTTTAACCACACAGTGGAGATGAGTTTTCATGAAATTACATCCATTTTGTTGTATTTGTTAAGTGCAGTCGTTTCTCTACACAACAAATGTAGCAGAAAAATTCAGCGCTTATGCTATGTGAGAACATGGCCTTAATTAAACTCTATTTTTTAACTTAGTGACAGCCCCTCATAGAAACCCACTAAGGTTACTTTCTGAGGTGCCTTGTTTCTTATATTTATTCTGACTCAGGGGCCCGTGGCCATCAGCTGTTGTGAGACTACAATCTCCAGCATGTCTGAGATGTAGCCTCTGGACAACTGGAGGGCCGCTGTACATCCTATGTTTCGTCCTCTTCTACGTTGAAGTCTCCGAGAGAAGGCTTGTCACAGAATCTGCCATTTTCGCAAGAGAAAACCCACTCCATGCTGCCTTTTTTTAAGGACGTATCATAACGGAAAGTCAACGGACCCTATTTTACACAGTGAGGTCTGTTGAGTGCACCATAGTGGGATTCTAGCCTTAAAGCACCACTTTAGCGATTTTTTTTTTTTGTTATTGCAGTGCTAGAATGGTATCACTAATGTAAATTCCTTGCACTTAGTCTCATACTTATCAGCCGCTATCTTCATGTTTTATCAGCTTCGCTCCAGTCGGTCTCCACCAGCAGTTTGTGATTTGCTGATCGCTCCAGTGTTTGCTGGGTGATCCGAAAGTCACAACTCAATGTAAGTAATAAAGTAAACCCCGGCACTCAAATGAGGACAAAGGAATAAATGCATAAGTGAATTTATTGACACACTGCAAAGGGAACCCAACCAGAGCAACAGCACCAACGTTTCGGCATAAAGTCTTTCTCAAGGTAGTTGCATTACTGGTTAGAGCAGGAAAACATGGGTCTCACAGGACAACCGAGTATTTTCAAATGGAGGTAAGGTTCCATACATTTCGCAGAGTGTGCGTGGGTGGAGGAGTGATCAGGTCACTATGCTAGGTGAGTGGATGGTGGATGGACGCCTGCAGTAGAGGTCCGGGACAGGCACATGTGGCGGTGGGAACGGCTGCGGCTTTGTCCTCATTTGAGTGCCGGGGTTTACTTTATTTCTTATATAGTTTTTTTACCCCCAGAGCACTCTCAACGGGTGGTAGAGCCTGGAATTTCTATACTCTTGCACAACTCAATGTAATTCTATGAGATGAAGAACGAGGCCAGAACTAGGATCTCATAGACTGACACTGAGAACTTGTGATTGTTACCTCTGACTTCCGGTCAGTCAGGAGCTGCGGTCACAAGATGATGGCGTGGGACCGGAGCGGAATCGGGAAGAGCAGAAGACATTAGCTAGTAAATATAAGACTAAGTTCAGGGATTAGTAGCACCACTCCTGTTCTGAAATTAATAAACACACTGTAGTGGTGATTTAAATCCTTCCTTTTAATTTTTAGACTAGCAAAAATATAACCCATTTTATATCTATATTAAGTATACATATATTTACTAAATAATTAACATTTTTTTTATTTTCTATCATACTTAGAATTGGTGTATTTTTTTATTTCTCATTTTGCATGAAAAATTATTGTTCTTCGGAGATTTCTTATTATTCTATTTATGCTAATTAAATAATTGAAGATAATTTGGAGCAAAAAAATACAAATTAGCAGGTAACACTTTCATGTAGATTTTATTCATATTTCAAGAGCATTTTGTTCCCATTATCTCTCCCCTTTGTGAATGTCTGAAAAAGTGTCAAATTAGAATTTCAGCTGTTCTTCTTTCTTTGCTCATTGAATTACTTAAGCTGTCAGATATTGTGGACCCAGAAAGACTTCTATAAAGACTACTCCCTCCTTAAAAAAAAAAGTCAAATTATTTCTTTGTATTTATTTTTTCATTTACGTTTCCAAGGACTGATTAACACGGGCATCTACAAAGAAGTTCTGTGAAGTGGAGGTGTAAACTAGACAATAATATTTTAATAGAGGGTTATTTTCTATTTTTGTACATGATTTTTAGTCTGTTTGCAGCAGACGGTGAGGCCCTGGTATGAGGTGGCATTAAAGGAGTCTGAGAGTAATGGGCATGCCTCTTAGGTATGCAGTCTCTCTGCCCATAGCTTGGCATGACGCAGCAGGGTGTAACAGGCCATTCCTAAGGTGTGCTCTTCTTACCACAAACAAACTAAATAATAACCTATTCCTTTTGTCAGGCGGAGAATACCTGACATCCACACACTTTTGTGATACAGTTTCCCTACTGAGAATGATAGGATAGAAACTTGGATGATATGGAAGAAAAAACAAAGTTTTCTTTGTACATGAGCCACCGTCAGCTGGCAGTGCTGAATAGCACAGGTTGGTACTCTTACTTAATTTTTTCCTCCAGCAAAGTATTAATGAGGATCTAAGATTTCTTCTGACATATATAATTTTTCTAAAAGTTTTGGGTAGAGATGAGCGAACCCAAACTGTAAAGCTCGGTATTCGTACTGGACACCTAGTATCCGGTGCTGTACCCCGAACACAGCCTTCTTCTGGAAGTCCGATTACAGTTCAGGAGGTCAGGGAAGAGAGAGACAGACAGAGAAAGCAAGAGAGAGATTTTTCAGCTCCAAAATTCGGGTCCCCATTGATTACTATGTGGTTCGGGTTCAGGTTCAAGTTTGGGTAGAGTTCTGGTACTTGTTATGCGTAGGCATTACAAGTATTTATTAAAACAGATTGGTCAGCAGAGCAGTCTGCTCCTCGAGGCTACTACGTTATTGAGTAACACTGGGCTGAGTGCAGTCCATGTCAAGTCTATTTTTTAAACGGACAGCACTCAGACCGATAGTACACTCATGTGAATATACTTTTACCAAAATCATTTTTAAGTATTAAACATTAGATGTTTCTTACCTATGATGGAATACAATTCCAAGAAATGCATTGGATAGTATTTTAATAAACATCCTTAGGGTGCCTTGACACAAACTTATTTTTTGTGCCACCTATGTAAAACTCAGGCCACACACGGACGATTGGTCCACTACTAGCCTATGTATTAGTGAAAACTGGCTACTTTTCACATGGACCTCAAAACTGTGTGAAAATAATTGCAGCATGTTCTAGTGCATACAAATAGCAGGCAACTCCATACAAAGAGGAACACGGAGCCAGTCACGTCCGCAGCTGGCGGCTTTAGGGTATGTGCACACGTTGCGGATTTTCTGCGGATTCACAGTGGATTTACAGTACAATGTTATTCTATGGGGAAAAAAAAACGCTGTGCACTTGCTGCGTAAAAATCCGCAGCATGTCAATTCTTTGTGTGGATTCCGCAGCGTTTTTACACCCATTCCATTATAGAAATCCGCAGGTGTAAAAACGCAGGTGAAATCCGCACAAAAACTGCACTAAATCCGCAGGAAACCTGCATAAAAAAGCACAGATTTTGACCGTCGGATTCTGCCAAAAGATGCAGATTCCGCGCAGAAAATTCTGCACAGCAATCCGCAACGTGTGCATATACTCTTGTCTGGTTCGATAATTTCTGCCCTGCTATGACCTTAGACATACAGAGAATATTACCAACCATTTTTCTGCAAAAAAAGCGTCATGTCCAATTTTGAGACTATTTGCGGATCAAAATTGCCTATTCAAATCAATGGATCCTTGAAAAGAAAGGACAGCTCATGGATGTCATCCATATATCATCCGAATATCATCTGTTTTTTACTATTTAATTAGTAGGAAACGTATAAGAAGGTTGGAATTTTGTAAATTTTTCCCAAATGAGAAAAACGGATGCCACACTTTAAGAAAATAGATTGAAATGGTCTGTTTTATTCCTGTATGAAAAAAAAGGATGGGAATTGGAATGAGGCCTAATGCAAGGTTCCCCACCCTTTTTTTTCACCTTCATATATGATAGCTATGTTTGAGCTTTGAAAGGAAAAAGTCCTCCAAGGTTACACTCCATCGGGAGGCCACTGGGCAGTTATCAGCGAGTATATTATGTTTATTAATATATATAAAGTCATACGACAGTAAAACATATATATTATTATTATTATTATTATTATTATGATCAATTATAATAATACAGGAGCCTGAGGCTTAGAAGGCTTTGGCTTTGGAGGTGTACATGGGCAGTAGATGTTAATGTAGTGCCAAGTATGACTCTGGTACAAGTAATTTCGATGTTATACCTCATTGGTACCACCAGTGGCCGATATTATCTGGAACATCCAACATCTAGAGAGCTAAATGCCGGAGAGCCGGGAGCCATACATGTCTCTTAAGCCACCAGATGGGGACAACTGATCTACCTAGTGTGATGTCTCAGTAATAGACCCTATATAATCATTTTGAGGAATTAGACGAGTTGTTTCAACTGATGACCTCTTTCTCTATTAAAGGCAGCAGAGCAATCAGTAAATGTCTCCGGGTCTTAAAACCTCCCCCATCGATCCCCTATTATAGCTGCAGGAATTTCCGACCTAATCAAGCATATGGACAAGGGATGCGGTAATGAGACAAAATGAGACAGCGTTTTAATATTTGTAATTTAGTTAGGGGACAGATATACAACGTGGCATACCGATGCATTTCTGAGGCAATGAACTGAGTTATCTCATAATATATTTATTAATATTTTTCTCTATAGGTAGAAGGCTCGCTGATCATGTTTCTTTAGGTAGAAGGCTTGCTGGTCATTTCTCTATAAGTAGAAGGCTCGCTGGTCATTTCTCTATGGGTAGAAGGCACGCTGGCCATTTCTCAAGGTTCGCTGGTCATGTCTCTATAGGTACAAGGCTCATTGGCTATTTCTCTATAGGTAGAAGGCTTGCTGGCCATTTCTCCATTTCTCTATAGGTACAAGGCTTGTTGGCCATTCCCCTATAGGTAGAAGGCTTTCTGACCATTTCTCTATAGGTAGAAGTCTCGATGGTCATTTCTCTATGGGTAGAATGCTCACTGGCTATTTCTCTATAGGTAGAAGGATCGCTTGTCATTTCTCTATTGATATAAGACTCGCTGGCCATTTCTCTATAGGTACAAGGCTCCTTGGCCATTTCTCTATAGGTAGAAGGCTCGCTGGCCATTTTTCTAAAGGTAGAAGGCACGATGGTCATTTCTCTATAGGTGAAAGGCTCTCTGGTCATTTCTCTATAGCTAGAAGGCTCGATGGTCATTGCTCTATAGATGAAAGGCCTTGCTGGTAATTTCTCTGTAGGAGATGGCTCCCTGGTCAGTTTTCTATAGGTAGAAGGTTCGCTGGCCATTTCTCTATAGGTAGAAGATTTGCTGGTCATTTATCTATAGGTAGAAGGCTTGCTTGTCATTTCTCTATAGGTAGGAGGCTCGCTGGTCATTTCTCTATGGGTAGAAGGCTCGCTGGCCATTTCTCTATAGGTAGAAGGATTGCTGGTCATTTCTCTATGGATAGAAGGCTCGCTGGCTGTGTCTCTATAGGTACAAGATTTCTTGGCCGTTTCTCTATAGGTAGAAGGCTCGCTGGCCATTTCTCTGTAGGTAGAAGGTTTAATGGTCATTTCTCTATGAGTCGAAGGCTCGCTGGCTATTTCTCTATAGGTAGAACTATCGCTGGTAGTGATGAGCGAGTATACTTGTTGCTCGAGTTTTCCCGAGCATGCTCGGGTGTCCTTCGAGTATTTTGGCGTGCTCAGAGATTTAGCTTGTGTCGACGCAGCTGCATGATTTGTGACTGCTGGACAGGCTGAATACATGTGAGAAATACCTGTTTGTTAGGAAATCCCCACATGTATTCAGGTTGTCTAGCAACCCCAAATCATGCAGCTGCTTCAACACAAACTAAATGTCCGAGCACACCAAAATACTTGGAGGACACCCAAGCATGCTCGGAAAAACCAGAACAACGAGTATACTCGCTCATCACTAATCGCTGGTCATATAGGTAGAAGACTCGATGGCCATTTCTCTATAGGTAAAAGGCTTGCTGTTCATTTCTCTATAGGTGAAAGGGTCGCTGATCATTTCTCTATAGCTAGAAGGCTCGATGGTCATTTCTCTATAGGTGAAAGGTCTCGCTGGTCATTTCTCTGTAGGAGAAGGCTTGCTGGTCATTTCTCTGTAGGTAGAAGGCTCGCTGGTCATTTCCCTGTAGGAGAAGGCTTGCTGGTCATTTCTCTGTAGGCAGAAGGCTCGCTGGTCAATTTTCTATAGGTTGAAGGCTAGATGGTCATTTCTCTATAGATGAAAGGCTCGCTAGTCATTTCTCTGTAGGTAGAAGGCTTGATGGTCATTTCTCTGTAGGAGAAGGCTTGCTGGTCATTTTTCTGTAGGTAGAAGGTTCGCTGGTCAATTTTCTACAGGTAGAAGACTCGCTGGTCACTTCTCTGTAGGTAGAAGGCTCGCCGGGCATTTCTCTATAGGTAGAAGGCTCGCTGGTCATTTCTCTGTGAGTAGAAGGCTCACTGGTCATTTATAGGAAGAAGGCTAGCTGCTCATTTCTCTATGGATAGAAAGCTCACTGGCCATTACTCTATAGGTAGAAGGCTCGTTGGTCATTTCTCTGTAGGTATAAGGCTTGCTGGTCATTTCTCTATAGGTAGAAGGCTCGCTGGTCAGTTCTCTATAGGTGAAAGGCTTGCTGGTAATTTCTCTATAGGTAGAAGGCTCGCTGGTCATTTCTCTATAGATGAAAGGCTTGCTGGTCATTTCTCTATAGCTAGAAGGCTCAGTGGTCATTTCTCTATAGGTGAAAGGTCTCGCTGGTCATTTCTCTGTAGGAGAAGGCTTGCTGGTCATTTCTCTGTAGGTAGAAGGCTCGCTGGTCATTTCTTTGTAGGAGAAAGCTTGCTGGTCATTTCTCTGTAGGCAGAAGGCTTGCTGGTCAATTTTCTATAGGTAGAAGAGTCGGTCATTTCTCTGTAGGTAAAAAACTCGCTGGCCTTTTCTCTATAGGTAGAAGGCACTAGGGTCATTTATCTATAGGTGAAAGGCTCGCTGGAGATTTCTCTATAGCTAGAAGGCTCGATGGCCATTTCTCCATAGATGAAAGGCTCGCTGGTCATTTCTCTGTAGGAGAAGGCTTGCTAGTCATTTTTCTGTGGGTAGAAAGCTCGCTGGTCATTTCTCTATGGGTAGAAGTTTCGCTGTCCATTTCTCTGTAGGTAGAAGGTTCGATGTTCATTTCTCTATAGGTAGAAGGCTCGCTGCTCATTTCTCTATAGGAAGAAGGCTCTCTGGTAAATTCTCCATAGGTAGAAGGCTCGCTGGTCATTTCTCTGTAGGAAGAAAGCTCTCTGGTAAATTCTCTATAGTTAGAAGGCTCGCAGGTCATTTATCTATAGGTGAAATGAGATCCAGGGGAAAAAAAGCGGTCACTGGGGAGCGTTGTGAGGGCTGCAGTTAAAAACAGAGGATAAGGTCCACCGCAGCTCCAGCCGTTAACCTTCTAGGAGGATACAAAATGCAGTAGGGAATAATAGTAACGGTCCTAGGAGTACTGGAAATGAGACCAAGACAAGAATATTGGTGTTAATCCACAACGCTTTGTCAGGTGGAAGTCAACTTCCACGTGATGAAGATGGTTTAATTGTTGAAACGCGTTGTGGACTAACAGCGATATTCTTGTCTTGGTCTCATTTCCAGCACTCCTTGGACCGTTACTACTATTTCCTTCTCTATAGGTGAAAGGTTTGCTGGTCATTTCTCTATAGGTAGAAGTCTCGCTGGTCATTTCTCTATAGGAAGAAAGCTCTCTGGTAAATTCTCTATAGGTAGAAGGCTCGCTGGTCATTTATCTATAGGTAGAAGGCTCGCTGGTCATTTCACTGTGGGTAGAAGGCTCGCTGGTCAGTTCTCTATAGCTAGAAGGCTAGATGGTCATTTATCTGTTGGTAGAAGGCTTGCTGGCCGTTTCTCCATTTGTATAAGGCCCGCTGGTCATTTCTCTATAGGTTAAAGGCTCGCTGGTCATTTCTCTATAGGAAGAAAGCGCTCTGGTAAATTCTCTATAGGTAGAAGGCTCGCTGGTCATTTATCTATAGGTAGAAGGCTCGCTGGTCATTTCTCTATAGGAAGAAAGTGCTCTGGTAAATTCTCTATAGGTAGAAGGCTCGCTGGTCATTTATCTATAGGTAGAAGGCTCGCTGGTCATTTCACTGTGGGTAGAAGGCTCGCTGGTCATTTCTCTATAGCTATAAGGCTGGTTGGTCATTTCTCTAAAGGTTGAAGGCTCGCTGGTCATTTATCAATAGTTAGAAGGCTCGCTGGTGATTTCTCTGTAGGTAGAAGGCTCGCTGGTGATTTCTCAATACGTAGAAGGCTCGCTGGCAATTTCTCTATAGGTCGAAGGTTCGCTGGCCATTTCTCTATAGGTAAAAGGTTCGATGGCCATTTCTATAAAGGTAGAAGGCTCATTGATCATTTCTCTGTAGGTAGAAGGCTCGCTGGTCATTTATCAATAGGTAGACAACTCACTGGTCATTTCTCTATAGATAGAAGACTCGCTGGTCATTTCTCTGTAGATAGAAGGCTTGCTTGGCTTTTCTCTGTAGGTTGAAGGCTCACTGAAAGTTTCCCTTTAGGTAGAAGGCTCGCTGGTCATTACTCTTTAGACGGAAGGCTCGCTGGCCATTTCTTTATAGGTAGAAGGCTCGCTAGTCAATTCTGTGTGGGTAGAAGGCTCACTGTCATTTCTCTATGGGTAGAAGGTTTGCTGTCCATTTATCTCTAGGTAGATGGCCTGCTGGTCATTTCTCTATGGGTAGAAGGCTTGCTGGCCATTTCTTTATAGGTAGAAGGCTTACTGGTCCTTTATAGGTAGAAGGCTCGCTGGTCGGTTCTCTACAGGTGAAAGGCTTCCTGTTCATTTTTCTATAGGTAGAAGGCTCGCTTGTCATTTATGCGTAGAAGGCTCCCTGCCCAGTTCTTTATAGCTGGAAGGCTCGATGGTCATTTTTCTATAGGAGAAAGGCTTGCTGGTCATTTCTCTGTAGGAGAAGGCTTGCTGGTCATTTCTCTGTAGGTAGAAGGCTTGTTGGTCAATTTTCTATAGGTATAAGACTCGCTGGTCAGTTCTCTGTTAATGAAAGGCTTGCTGGTCATTCCTCTATATGTAGAAGGCTCACTCTTATTTTCTCTATAGGAAGAAAACTCTACGGTAAATTCTCTATAGGTAGCTGGCTCGCTGGTCATTTCTCTGTAGGTAGGCTTGCTTGTCATTTCTCTTTAGGTAGAAGGCTTGCTGGTCATTTCTCTGTGGGTAGAAGGCTTGCTGGCCATTTCTCTATAGATAGAAGGCTCGCTGATCATTTATGAATAGGTAAAAGGCTCGCTAGTCATTTCTCTGCTTGTATAGGGCTCGCTGGTCATTTTTTTATAGGTAGAAGGCTTGCTGGTCATTTATCTGTTAGTCTAAGGTTCAGTTGTGATTTCTCAATAGTTAGAAGACTCCCTGGCCATTTATCTATAGGTAGAAGGCTCGCTGGTCATTTCTCTATAGGAAGAAAGTGCTCTGGTAAATTCTCTATAGGTAGAAGGCTCGCTGGTCATTTATCTATAGGTAGAAGGCTCGCTGGTCATTTCACTGTGGGTAGAAGGCTCGCTGGTCATTTCTCTATAGCTAGAAGGCTAGATGGTCATTTCTCTAAAGGTTGAAGGCTCGCTGGTCATTTATCAATAGTTAGAAGGCTCGCTGGTGATTTCTCTGTAGGTAGAAGGCTCGCTGGTGATTTCTCAATACGTAGAAGGCTCGCTGGCAATTTCTCTATAGGTCGAAGGTTCGCTGGCCATTTCTCTATAGGTAAAAGGTTCGCTGGCCATTTCTATAAAGGTAGAAGGCTCATTGATCATTTCTCTGTAGGTAGAAGGCTCGCTGGTCATTTATCAATAGGTAGACAACTCACTGGTCATTTCTCTATAGATAGAAGACTCGCTGGTCATTTCTCTGTAGATAGAAGGCTTGCTTGGCTTTTCTCTGTAGGTTGAAGGCTCACTGAAAGTTTCCCTTTAGGTAGAAGGCTCGCTGGTCATTACTCTTTAGACGGAAGGCTCGCTGGCCATTTCTTTATAGGTAGAAGGCTCGCTAGTCAATTCTGTGTGGGTAGAAGGCTCACTGTCATTTCTCTATGGGTAGAAGGTTTGCTGTCCATTTATCTCTAGGTAGATGGCCTGCTGGTCATTTCTCTATGGGTAGAAGGCTTGCTGGCCATTTCTTTATAGGTAGAAGGCTTACTGGTCCTTTATAGGTAGAAGGCTCGCTGGTCGGTTCTCTACAGGTGAAAGGCTTCCTGTTCATTTTTCTATAGGTAGAAGGCTCGCTTGTCATTTATGCGTAGAAGGCTCCCTGCCCAGTTCTTTATAGCTGGAAGGCTCGATGGTCATTTTTCTATAGGAGAAAGGCTTGCTGGTCATTTCTCTGTAGGAGAAGGCTTGCTGGTCATTTCTCTGTAGGTAGAAGGCTTGTTGGTCAATTTTCTATAGGTATAAGACTCGCTGGTCAGTTCTCTGTTAATGAAAGGCTTGCTGGTCATTCCTCTATATGTAGAAGGCTCACTCTTATTTTCTCTATAGGAAGAAAACTCTACGGTAAATTCTCTATAGGTAGCTGGCTCGCTGGTCATTTCTCTGTAGGTAGGCTTGCTTGTCATTTCTCTTTAGGTAGAAGGCTTGCTGGTCATTTCTCTGTGGGTAGAAGGCTTGCTGGCCATTTCTCTATAGATAGAAGGCTCGCTGATCATTTATGAATAGGTAAAAGGCTCGCTAGTCATTTCTCTGCTTGTATAGGGCTCGCTGGTCATTTTTTTATAGGTAGAAGGCTTGCTGGTCATTTATCTGTTAGTCTAAGGTTCAGTTGTGATTTCTCAATAGTTAGAAGACTCCCTGGCCATTTCTCTATAGGTAGAAGGTTTTCTGGTCATTTCTCTATAGGTAGAAGGGTTGCTGTCTATTTCTCTATAGGTAGATGGCATGCTGCTCATTTCTCTATGGGTAGAAGGCTCGCTGGCCATTTCTCTATAGGTGGAGGGCTCACTGGTCCTTTCTCTATAGGTAGAAGGCTCGCTGGTCATTCCTCTATGGGTAGAAGGCTCGCTGGTCATTTCCCTACTGGTATAAGGCTCGCTGATCATTTCTCAATAGATAGAAGGCTCGCTGGTTATTTATCAATAGATAGAAGGTTCACTGGTCATTTCTCTACTGGTATAATGCTCAATAGTCATTTCTCTATAGAAGAAAGGCTCGCTGGTCATCTCTCTATAGGTGAAAGGGTCGCTGGTCATTTATCAATAGGTCTTCTACTTTCTCTCTATAGGTGAAAGATTCACTGGTCATTTCTCTGTAGGTAGAAGGCTCACTGGTGATTTCTTAATAAGTAGACGGCTCACTGGTCATTTCTGTATTGGCTCAAGAGCATGAAAATTATTCCAATTGTCAATTCACTTTGCCTTAAATACAAATTTATCTCATCTTACATTATGTGGATCTGAACCTCCCAGGTTTTTTTTTAGAATGGAGACTCAGAGATAGACAGTAAAAACAAGCTAAATATATTAAAAGGGTTGTCCATTACTTGGACAACAACTCCCTTCTAAAATGCTATAGTCCCCCAATTAAAATTTTAAACCCTTATATTCACCACTGCAGCCAATCAGAAGTCAATAATGGGCTGCAGCGCTAACACCTCCCCAACGTCCAAGTTTTGTCTAAGGGAAGGGTGAGCGAAGAAGGCCATGGGCTGCAGCACACACGTGACGTTACACTATTACAAGAACGTCTAGAGACCCAGTGCCAATGTCGCTGGAATGGCACCAATGCGGGAGGTGAGCATATGGTCTTTGATTTTACTTGGGGGACTACAGCATTTAAGAAGTGGTTTGCCAAATAGTGGACAACCCCTTTAAAACAAAAATGCCAACACAATCCTTGTAGAATATTTGTTTCTTTATCCCTGCTTGTTATCCACAAGACAAGAGCACACACCCTCTTGAACATTTTGTGCTGGTGTGGACTTGAATGAAAGTATATAACTGAATGCAGTTAGTTTTTTCTTCTAGCTCTGGCCATAAGCTTCAGTGTAGTTTGTTAGCTAGCTTGCTTTGAAGATACAAACTGTGATACATGTTTGAAGCACTTTTTAAGAGAATATGGCATGGAGACAAACTTCACTTTACGCTGTAGAATATACTCCTATGTTGGAAGAAGACAAGATCCCACTACAAAAAGACTCCTTTCAATTCTAATAAAGGTGTCTGCACCCTGGACCAAAAAAACATGACAAGACTGTCATACATTAGTATGGTGTTGAGCAGGGCAAGAACCAGGAGTGGGAGTTCACACATGTTACAAGGAAGCATAGGTGACAGATCCTCTTTGGTGTAAATGACGCTGCAGTTTTTGGACTAGGGGAGATAAATGAATGTGCTCCAGGCAAATTAATTTATCAATTTGCATGTCAAGTAAAGTGAGACTGGATTCCATTTTTTTTTAAAAACTTGACTCAAATTGTCTACTTTTACTCTGTAATGCACATATTGTGTAATGTTGTCATTCTTTGTGCATAACTGCCAAGTTGACAAAGTGAAGGGCATTGAAAGTTTACAAGGTGATTGTCCCTATTTGAGTAAGAAATGTATACTGTGGGTAGTAGGTGATAGTATGTGGCACTCCGAAGAAATGAGTAGGGGCCCAAGTAGGGTTTAAATCCATAACAGTAAGTAGATGAAAACTCAGCACATAGGTAGGTTAAATGAAGAAAGAATATTTATTCATGAAATCCAAAATAATATTAATGCTTTGATCCTATGTCTGAACCTTCATCAGAAGGATGCTGATTGCGTGGTTTGGAATGAACCAAGGATGTATGTGCTTCACAGCGCCACACAGCCGACATACGTTGCGCTCTCTATAGTGCTGACAATATCCTTCATCCATTCCAACTCACACAATCCTCTACATTATGATGAGGGTCCAGAAATAGGACCAAAACATTATTATTATTTGGGATCCATTGGATTACATGACTAAATCTCCTTTCTTCATTTCATCTACTTGAGTGCCGAGTTTTCATCAATATACAATGGGTAGCCATGGCTTCGTAATGATACCTTTGTAGCCAATTGTATAAAGTGTGATAACCTTTCTGATATCATGGTATATAATATTTTATGTCAGACAAAGATTTTCTGGACATGTAAACCTGGCCTGATAAATAATTATCCATATCTATGAGCAACGAGAGCCCTTTCTTTTTTGTCTATGGACTTATTAAAGGTTCTGCTTCTGTTACTTATATTTAGAAACATAGAAACATAATTGGCGTGACTACATTTAGGATAAGTAGACTTTGTATTTTTTTTACATTCATTAGGTGAAACTATAAAAAACGCCCTGACCTGGTTTATGTCAACTGCTTGCAGAAGCATGTATGACCTAATGTGGCAGATCTATGTTCATTTGCTATTTTATCATTTCAGATTAACTCTTTGCTACATAATGAATTTGATTTCAAGAAATAATATCAATAGTAAAACATTTGATGATCATTTTATATCATTGGGCGTAATGACTATCTGTTTTGTTACAATTTTAGACCATTACGTTGGGTTGTTTCATAAAAAAACAAACTTTTCATGTTAAAGACCCGGTTATGGTCGGCTTAACTCAATGAAGTATATTGGTAAAAGTTAAAGGGGTACTACCATCTTAATAAGTATTTGGGGCATACACATATGCCATAAATGTCTCATAGGTGAAAGCCTCACCTGGAGACTCATCCATCAGTACAGAGAGCTTATACCCTCTGTCCATTGATTTAAGAATGCTGACTTTTCTGTAGTAAGGAGAATCATCAGTGATGGAGATCACTGCACATGTTGGTTCACACTGCAACTGGAAAAAAGTTTGAAGCGGTGGGTGCTTGAACCTGCTGGTCAGGCCCAGCAACAATTGGGAAATGGTGAAGCGAATGACTTTTAGAGAAATGTGAGGCTATATTACTAAATGTACAGTATGTACATTTTGTATAATTTTTGGAGACAAAGGGAGGGTGTCCTGTAGCTTAAAAAGTTTGTAAGAGAGAAAAACTGGGGTCACTTTTGGATTCAGAAGCCAAAAATTAGGCAAAAACGAGTGTCAGATCTACAGTAACTCAACAAAAATTGTGTTCCCCAGTTTTATCCCTGAGCCATTTCCAAATTTATATATCATCGGGCACAAGAATTAGAGATAAAGGTTCATGGGACGTTTAGTTCCGAAGCTCTCTTGGGTTTCTAAATTGGATAAACTCTAAAAATATATCTGTAAATCCTATTAATTAGAACTAGGAATCTTTTTGCACATCTCTAGAGAGTTGTTGGTTCTGGACATATGCAAGTTATATATCTAGTTTTCTGTTTTTACTTTACTCTGTAATGTGCTTAGTGACAGTATGCTGCCTTCCTGGTGCACATTTGTGTTAAATATGTCTGTTGAGTGTCATAGCTGTGAGGGGGATACTGTAAACTGTATGTATTACATTACATCCATGACATTGCCCTGCAGGTAAAAAGTATCAGGGCTACAGCTTTTGTTTATGACAATTTTTGCTCATGAAGTGTCTCTTTTGACGTTGTGCTGTCAATATGTTACTAATGTTTTGCCGAAGTCTGTGACCGGATAGTGTCATTATAGCGTAGGCAGTCGGAAAGAGTGAGTACAGAAGTCTGCACAATTGTAAATGCAATGAAGGTTTTAATTTTATACTTTTCTCTTATTTTGGGGTGAGGGGAGTGGGTGGAAACTTTTACCTATACAGTGAAATGTAAGTTTGGGTACCCCTGGTTAAATTTACTGTTATTGTGAATAGATAGCAAGTTGAAGATGAAATGATCTCTAAAAGGCCTAGAGATAAAGATGACACATTTCTTTTGTACTTTAGGCAAAAAAAATATACACGGTATATATTTTACATTTTAAAAATTACAAGAAGGAAAATGGGCCAAAGCAAAAGTTGAGCACACTGCATGGTTAGTACCTAGTAGCACCCCCTTTTGAAAGTGAGACAGCTTGTAAATGCTTGCTGTAGCCAGCCAATAGTCTTTCAATTCTTGTTTGATGGATTTTCATCAATTTTTCATTGTAAAATTGTTCCAGTTCTGTGAGATTCCTGAGTCGTCTTACATGTCCTGCCTTTTTTAGGTCTAGCCACAGATTTTCTATAATGTTCAGATCTGGGAACTGTGAGGGCCAATGTAAAACCTTCAGATTTTGCCTTTTGAGGTAGTCCATTGTGGATTTTGACGTGTGTTTAGAATCATTATCCATTTGTAGAAGCCATCCTCTTTTCAAGTTCAGCTTTTTTACAGATGGTGTTATGTTTTCATCAAGAATTTGTTAACATTGTAAAAAATCCATTCTTACCACTACCTGTGAAATGTTCCCAGTGCCATTGGCTGCAACAGAACCCTAAAGCATGATTGCTCAAAATTATGCTTAATGGTTAGCATGATGTACTTTTCCTGAAATTTTATACCTTTTTTCTCAACACATACCTTTGATCATTGTGCCAATGAATTCTATTTTAACCTCATCGATCCACAGGACTTGATCCCAAAATGCATCAGGCTTGTTTAGATGATCTTTTGCATACTTCTGATTCTGAATTTTATGGTGAGAATGCAGAAGAGGTTTTCTTCTGATGACTTTTCCATGAAGGCCATATTTCTACTGGTGTGTCTGAACAGTAGAACAACGCACCTTTTTTTTTTGCAATCAAGCGAAGGTTCTGATTTGCCTCTCTAGCAATCCTTCGAGAAGCTCTCAGTATCATTTGGTTTGGTCTTCCACACCTAATCTTGATCTCCACTGTTCTGCTAACTGCTATTTATTAATTACATTTCAAACTAAGGACAGGGCAACTTGAAAATGCTTTGCTATCTTCTTATAGCCTTTTCCTGCTTTGTTGGCCTCTGCTTTTTCATTTTCAGAGTGTTAGGCATCTTCTTAGAAGAACCCATGCTCCGCTTGCATTGTTGCATCGAACGCAACATTTTGCATTTTGTTGCGGTTGCCACAACTTCAAAACGTCGCATGCGGAGGCATCTGTATACATCCGCATGGCCTGCGTACCCAATGTTAAAGATAGGTACGCAGGACGCATGCAGACATAAGTGGAGCTGGACGGAGGAGGTGCAGCAGTGTGCGGAGCTTCACAGAGGAACTACGCAACCCTCCGCAGCTCTGCCGAACGCTAGTGTGAAACTAGCCTAAGGCAGCAACCATTTCTAATTTAATCTCATGTTGTGCTCATTTTATTGTTTTTTTTCTGGCTTTAGTAATGAAAATTAAATTAAGATTGGATTTTAATTTTTGCATAGAGTTTAGTCATCTCATTTCTAGGTTGTGAGGTCCCTACAAAAAATAATTGAGAAGCCTTATTTTCGGACAATATAGAGTGAAGTTCTTTACCAAGGACCAGAGAGGGAGCAACTACAAAGAGCTCCTCTGTCTCTGATTTACTTGACAATGTACAGTTTTATGTGCTCACCCAATGTGTGGGTGCCATGTAATTGTACATTCCCATTGGTCAAGAAATTAGCTGACACCTACAAAATTATCCAGCACAGCTAATTTCTATGAGCTAGAGATGCCTGACCGAATGGTTAGCTAATATCTTAGGAGGCCTCATTTACTCTTATATTGTCCCCACATCTAACTTATAGGGTCCAAGGAAGTTAAGGTATGGGAATTTTATTGTGTGAAAATGCTAGACATAGGCGTTAACATCCTGTGATTGAAATATTTCTTCACATGTGCATTCTCATAGAATTCGCACTGTGTATTTGGCAAATACATTTGGAAAGTTCCAACGATTTAGCAACTAAATCCATTCGCCCTCTTTTGTTGATGGATGTCAAGAGTGGTCTTTGGTGTGTCGGGCTCTGTTGTCACTGCTGTTCATGGATTCACTGAAGTCTATATAATTCATTGTAGATGTGTATACAACGTACACTATGAATTCTGTATGAATAGCTCCCATTTTTCATTTTTTTTGCTCACAATTAAACTCCTTATACTAAATTATCTTCTATGTGCGGTATTCAATGTTCCATTTGCTCAAACAAATCATTTTGTGATGATGACAATAAACAGAAAGAAAAATGAAATTAACAAATAAAAATCAAAATGAATAGAATATAGGATTTTTATAGTTCTCTTGCTTTTGTTTAAATCATTTTCAAGACACCATTTACAAAAGTTAAAATTGATGCAAAATCGTTTAACCACATTTATGGAAAAAATCATTTCCTCCAGTCACTTTTGGAAAATGCTCAAATTCATTGCAATTTTCTTCCTTTTGGATCTGTTCTAGGGAAACGAAAACAACTACTGCATGATCATTTATAAAGTCTGTCCTGATTTCCAACAAATAGACTCAATGGCCTGCAGTGTCGGGGTCATCAACTCCAACTGTTGTTGATCTATACATTCTATACATGCCATATTTTTAGTCCATTTTCCCTTATTCAAGGCAACTGACAGCTACATAATTTTATAATTTGTATTTTTCAAGATCAACAGCTTTTTTCAAACTTTCCTAAATATCAAGGTTTGTCACCATGTTAGATGATAAATTAGCATTTCTGTATTGCAGCCTTACTGGGCACATTGCAACACAGATATTTGGGGGAGCCTCCCTGCAGGAGCTGTAATGGTAGCCTTATCAGATGTGATTCTGTTTCCCAAACAACAGCATTATACAGTTTTAAAGTGAGAATGATTATTCAGCTTTTAATATTGATGGCTGATAATATTAGATCAATATAAAAAATGGAAAGTTCGTGATCTATATCCGCACTGCCAGCTGATGAAGAACTGTCAAGTGCCAAAGATAATGTAAAATTATTATTTTTTTTTTTTTTTACCTGCTTCGAAGTGTAATCCACTTCTTCAGAAAACAAAAAAAAATACTTCGAAATGCGTAGAAAAATTTAAAAAAATGATAGTTTACATTATCTGGCACTTGACGATTCTTCATCAGCTGGCAGCACGAGTAGAGACCACAAACTTTCCATTTTTTTATATTTTTTTGGGTGAAATCACCCGTGGATCTGCATCAGCCACACATCCTGGGATCAGGTCAGAATATATCGATATCATCTCTGATAATTATTACTAGATCAGTCCCTATTTTTACATTCAGTTGTTTATATCTTTTTAATATCAGATCAAGGGGAACAACTCTCGAGTATTTCAACTGCTCCAAACTGATGATCATCGGTGTGCTAAGAGCCAGACTCCTATCGAAGTAGAAAAGAATCACAAGTCTTATGTTATTGGGCAGCACAGTGGCTCAGTGATTAGCGCTGGGGTCCTGGATTCAAATCCCACCAAGAACAACAACTGCAAGGAGTTTGTATGTTCTCCCCGTGTTTGCATGGGTTTCCTCTGGGTACTCTGGTTTCCTCAAAAAAGAGATAATGATGGGGCATTTAGATTGTGAGCCACAGTGAGGTTAAGTCAGTGGGGTTGGACTGTTGGCACCTCCTTTCATGAGCGATTTCAGGTGGCTGCAGGCTGGATCCTGTTTTTTTTTTTTCGGCCTCCTAAAATATTGCAATTTTGCCCCATTGGACTCTGTAATATCTTGAACAGCCTCTGAAAAAATGTAGTGTAGGGAACCAACTGTCACCACTGCTAACAGATTATTTGCGATCCTGCCAATACACACCTACATGCCGGAACGCTTTTTTAAAGTGCACGAAAGCTCTCTCTCTCTCTCTCCCCGGACGCCGGACGCTGCACATGTCATCTTGTTGCCCACACTGTACGTCCTTGCTCAGTGGCTGAAAAAAGTCACATGCAAGCATTCTGGGAAATATGACTTTGGCACTCGGTTTGCCGACCGCATGGCCGACTTCACGCTGTGGTCGGGTTTCGGTCGGCGAAACAAGACTTTGCCATAAGTCGGCAACTTATGAATCTGGCCGACCTGTTTCGCTCAACTCTACTGAGGACAACTTTTTTTTATCAATTTATTCATAAACAGTGAATAACAAAAAGTATTTATCTGTATCTGACTTGCGAAAATAGTGGTTAAAATTTTCATTTTTGTTGTTACTTGAAGTGCCTCTGGAAGTACCTTATGACAGAATGTAAATTTAACATAATGCTAAAAGAAGGCCTGTAACTCAAAATAAATAGAATTAAACACCTTGTAAAAAATTCTGAGCGCCCCTTATCCTGCCACTCTTTCCCGTTTTATGTTGCGTCACTCCATTATAGAGATATTCACATTTGTTTATTCTGGAGCGCACAATATGAAATCTTTTCCTGTGGTTCAACTGAGTGTTTCTGCAGAGTTTTCTCAGGGGCATGTGTTTTCATTACTCCTGCTGCCAATCACAGCTCTGTAGTCCTGTAATTTTGGTAGATGCAGAGCTGTGATTAGAAGGGAGGGATGAAAGAACAAGCCCCCAGAAAAGGTTGTGAAGGCATGCCCATTTGGAATGCCAGCAGAGATTTCACATAGTGAGCTCCAGAAAAAACAAAAACAAATGTAAATATCTCTTCATTGGAGCAATGCGGCATAGAACGGAAAAGTGCGGCAGAATTAGAGGAGCGCAGGTATTTAACTCAATATTATAGAACAACTGACAGGTCCTCTTTAATAAGAGTGGATTTATTAAAAAGGAAATGGACGAGTCATACTTATAAGGAACAGTGTTTGCTTATATGTAATGTTTGTTATCCCAAGGCTCCAGGAAGTAGGTCCAGGGCACACGGATACTGTACCAGGAATTTCAAGCCTTATCATTTCTATTTACAGTTGATCTGAATAATTGTTTTCTGCGTTTGAGCTATCTACATTAAAGGATTTTTAGCTCCATAGAAAGTGCTGGTAACTTTCGAGAAAATGTTAGAATTTCCATCAGTTTGGTGGAAAACCAACTGCTGAGGTCATTTTCGGAATTAAGGGACCGCAGTACTAGTTAAAGGATTCACAGTGTTGCCCTCCACTGCGGCGCTCCTGAAGTTGTGCAGGGAACTTCAACATAGCCATTTACTTGAATAGAGCTTTGTTGCGGTCACATACTTAGTTGGTGGATGGCATCCATGCTCTTCTTTCGGAGTATGGTAGGTTTCTCTGAGAGGAAGACCCATGATCATAAGCAATATGCATTAACTTCTTAAGATATGAGTATCTGTTTAGCTGATACTATTGTAATATTGATATACCGAATATCGTGTATCAATAGATATATAATCATCTCTGTGTAACCATAACTGCCATCTGTCCAGATTTTTGTAGGATAATCTTTATGTCTGGCTTTATAAGGGGAAAAATAGTGATTAGCTGGACTTGTCCTGAATTTCTATTTTGAAATTCTGCCCTTTCTCTTTCTGAACAGATTTATGGAGAGTTGTGCAATGTGTTGAAAAACTTGGAGATTTTTGGCATTTCCGAACACTTAGATAAGGGTTTTCTTTGATAATAGAAAATCAGTATCTAATAAAAATGATTGATTCTGTTTCAAAAATGAAAACATGTTTTGGTTTAAAAAACAAAGCCGTAGATTTATTTCAAGCATTTATTCTGTATGTATGGAGACACCTGCAAACCTTCAATGCCAATAGTCACAGTTCTATGATTTTGTGAGTCTCAGTAGGGCACATTGATCAGGCTCAATGCACCAAAATTCTGCCAGAATTTGCACAAATAAAACCTTGATGATCATAACCTGCATCATATTTCTGATGGGTTTCAGGCACTTTTTAATACTTGAGAGGACATTGCTTTGAAAAAAGGAGGTGTGAAATACTGGAAAAGGGTCGTGGCCTAATGTGTAACATCATTTTTTTTAAAAAAGTGTAACTGATTTTTTGTTTGTGCCTTTCCTCTTTTTTTATTGCATTTATCTTACAGGTACTTAGGTGAGCACTCCACTAATAGGTGAAGCCCGCTCCATTGTCACTTCTTTATAATGTGCAATATAATGCACATAAAAAATGCACCAGAATTGTTGCACACATTTTTGGCAAAAAGTAAGTTAACTAATAGGTGGTGAAAACGTAGACTAGAAAGTCGTACATTTAGACAGATTTTTCACACAACAGGAACCACTATGATAAATTTGGCATGTTAGTCTAAGGTTACGCTGTCTAAGAATAAGACAGTATTGCTAAATCTGCTCCAGGGTCCTTGCGTAGCTTTCTCTGCTGCAGTGCATTGTGGGAGGTGTAGAGTTTACACCTGGCATTGTGCGGACAATTGAAAACTAATTAGAGTGTGGTCTATTGTATAATTTCGGCTAAGCTGTTAGGATTAGGGGCCTGGTATTTGATTTGAAGGTAACCCGTCTACAGGTTGCATGCTATAAAGCAGGAGGAGCTAAGCTGCTTCATATATAAATCTGTGACTATCCTTAATTTTCTTGTCGTGTTCTGGCTGCTGGTCTTTTTCCTCTGGTGCTGGGTTTGTCTTGGGTCAGGTGATTGTGTCACTCTCTATTAACCAGCACCTGCCTCCCAGTCCTTGCTTGACAACAGTGTTAATCCGCTTGAGTTCTGGCTTGGTGCTTTACTTTGCCTTGTGTGTGTAATTTGTGCAGTGCTGGGACCTCTGGTTCTGCTAGTCTTTGTTTCTGTATCCTGTTGGTTTCTGCTGCCTTCTTTCTGTTTTCTATTAGGTGACCTGTTTTTGTACCTAGTCCTTAGATCTTTCAGGGACCCACCTCCTCCTATCTATAGGTCTTTGCTTAAGATTAACCTAGGATCGTCGGTGAGTCTATTCGCAAGGAATGGGTCGCCCACTCCATCTTAGGGTATCAGCCTAGTCATAGTGCAGGGTCTGTTTCCCCCTTCTACCCTAGTCCTGTGTTGCAGATTCATAACAGGAAAAGTCAGTATAACCAGAATTTTTTTTTTACAAATAAACATTGCTTATTCTGGGCTGAAAGTCTAGTGGGCTGTCCTACTCATAGAACCGCCTACCGGACTTCTAACCTCAGAATGAGCAGAGATTTCACCAAATAATTCTGCTGAACCTTTCCCCGAAACTGTATATGCAAATCATTTTGCTCTCAAACATGGTACCTTCAGATTGGACTGTCTTTTCTTTAATTATCTGTTAGCGGAATCTTGAATACAGCTGTGAACGTGAACTAAAAAGTTCTGATATTAGAATTAGTGTGATAAATGAAACAAAGTATATGCAAAGTTACAGGTCGTTATGTACCAAGTAAAGCTGATTGAAAGTTGCACTATTCTCTAGTTCAGTCATATTAGTTGTATGTCTACTGTAATTCTACCACTGGTTTCTAGGAGTGAAATGTATGCCGAAAGTTTTGACCCTTTTTTGCCTCTATGGAGATGAGCATAAAGGATCTGTTCTGTTTATTTTCATTGTCTGTGACTTGGATAAGTCTCAAACAATCTGTACTATTAAATCTGAGCACTGAAATAGCACTGGGTTAATATCCTTAGTGCTTTGGATATTACCGAACTGCAAGATCACCGTCACATTCCAAATATAGCCGCTTGTAGACAAAGTAGCTTCAGTCTGCAGGAGGGAGGCTGGCACTTCTTGTTTTGTAATTATTAGGTCAAGTTTGTTTTGCTGCCTTCTCTGACTGTCCTGATAATGACATAGACAGCATTATCTGCACGTCCTATATGGAATTAATTACACATATCACACTCCAGTTAAAGACACTATGACTAGAATATATATATATGTTATAAACCTAGCACTCAACTTTAGGATATTCAGAAGAATATTTATTGTAGTACGTAAAAAAACGTTTCAGTCAAATTTTGACCTTCAGTTAGGTACTGTACCAAATACGTGGTAATAGGTAATAAACCTTTTGTGAAGGCATGGTCCGTTCGTCAGGAAGTCAGCGACATCAGAAGTGAGGAAATGCCGTGAGTTCAGGGTGGGAGAAGTGGGTGCCCCAGCAGTGCGATGCTGCGTGCCCGTTGTTGATGGTGAGTCAGAGCGGAGTGTGCATTGCTTTCCCAGGATTCTATACCGCCATTCTAATATTGAATATCAATGTAAGTACCTCAGCCTCATCAGGTCTAGTAGATCTATTTAATAAAGTATGTATTTTATGTTATGAAATCTGGTGACAGATTTACTTTAAGATACCTAGTTCCTACAGTGTGATGCTGTAATAAACATCATTGACAGTTAAGTGATTGTTTGTATTGGTTTTCAGGCATTCATTATTCTTGATTTTCTTTGAGAAGTTCACGTTTCTTATATGTGACAAATTAGTAACTCTATTTTAAGCTATACCATCACTCTGGCCAAATCAAAAAATGTTTAATAAAAAAGATGCATTAATTTATTTTATGTAGGTTGGTTGTTCTGATTTTGTTTTCAAGACTTTGCCTATATATATTATAAATAGCCCCAAGAAAAAGAGCTCATTATGTCATATTCATCTTATTTTCTTCCAAATAGATAGTGAAATCCTGTTTTTGTTCTTTGATCTGATCCATGTTGAAGACAAAAGTAAAGCGGATACTTTTGGAAATATTACAAGGATCAGTTATGAAACAGATATGTAAGGTATTTTGCCAGTATCTTTTGTTTATCTTACTGTCCGCGTTGAGATGGTTCATTGTTTATTATTCAGATTAGAAATGCCTCATGGTCATCTCCCATCTTACATTTACTGCATGCTCAAACAGTAACAATTGTTATTATAAATTAACACTTTCTTCATTTCCTTATATCTTAGCTGATGCTGTCTCTACAGTTGCAATCTAAAGTATTCAACCTTCATTGTAAATTAGGTATAAACAAATTTGCAATAAACCAATAAAACAAGAACAATTTATTTAACTCAAAGCAACTAATATAACAAGTGGTTTCTCCAATTTGACACAAAATGCTACTTTTACTGATTACTGCAGTCTCAAAATTATGCACCTCTTCATGACAAACATCTTTAGTACTTAGTAGAGTAAAGTGTGGCTGTTACGACCTGCTGCAAACGTGGTGAATAGCCAGACACCATCTTACCGCAGCATTTGTGAGAAATCTTAGCGCAGTCCTCAAGGGCAATGGGCTACAGTTCACTTATATTCTTGTGGTTGCCAGCTGCAACTGCCTTTTTAAATTCTAATCAAATATATTTTTATAAGGTTCTAGTTTGATGGTGGTGACAGCTACCTTACAGGATTTATTAACCATGTCTTCAGCTTCCTCACAGCAAGTATGTGTTGTCTCCTAAGATTTTCTTATACTTGATTGAATCCATCTTGCCTTCCACTTGCTACAGGTTTCTAGTACAAGAGAACGTAAAGCAGAGTACATCAGAGCCACTGCCATGCTTCTCTGTAGGCAAGGTGATCTTTTCAGCACATGTTTCAGTACTCCTCCTCCAGATATTCTGTTGACTAATAATGCCAAAAAGTTTTATTTGGTGACAACCAGTAATGGTTCCCTCTTTTTACTGTGTCTAAGTAGTGTAGCCTGTGTTCCTTTAACACTGAATTAGCAGAAAATGCTTCTAACATTTAATCCTATCTCTTTGTATCCTTTTCCTGGTTTGTTCATGGCAATGAACTCTTACTTTTTTGGATTACTCTCTTGATGTAGCCATATTTTTAACATGCAGTCAATCATCACAGTCAGTAAACCCTAGCCTTGACAGGTATTTGATGTGCATTATCTTAAGCACATTGTATAGCAGAGAGTTCCATATTCTCACTGCTCTTACAGTAAAGAATCTCCATCTATTGTGTGTTGATGGTGAAACGTTTCCTGTAAAAGTGCAACTAGATAATTAAAGGGAATCTGTCACTCCTTTTTTGAGATATCATATAATGATATCATTCAATTGTGTGTCACATAAGGATTCTCTTCATACTTTTACTTCCCCCTGACCCCGCACCTTTCATGCATAAATAAATCTTTTATATTGGTTCAGATGTATGTAAACTGCCGCTCTCCGGTCCGCTGGGCGGGGCTTATTCACCTGCTTCCCCATCCCTGTCTTGCTCTACGCATTTCTTCTTGTGTAGAGCAAGACAGGGAGGGGGGAGCAGTTGAATAAGCCCCGCCCATCGGACCGGACCGTGGCAGTTTACATACATCTGAACCGATATTAAAAAGGTATTAGATTCCTGTTCAGCGATAGGTGCAGAACCTATTTAGGGATGTTTAGGGCAGACAGGGTGTTGTTAGATCTTCTTAGAGATGTCCAGTCCTCCCTTTTCTAGTGTTTGGTACTTCCCCTCCCTCTCCTCGTTGTTGTGCACTTTACTTCTCCCTCAGTCAGCATGACAAATATCCTAAGAAGACCTTCTTGTGTTCATCGTTACTTGAGGTGAGAGGCTGTTTTATTCTTATTGAACTGCCTCGCCTAACCTGGTTATAGATCTAGAATTGTAGAATTGCTCGCAGTCACGTGTGTGATTTTCTTTATTACAAAAACAGTATCTTATCCATCATGGGATAGAACTATGTAGAAAAGCTTTATATTTCTCATTCCTGTTGCTCCTATCCCAGTGTTTAAAAAATAATAATGGGAACAGAAGAACTGTGATATCATCTCTAGAGAGTTCTCATAACTCTAAAGGGACTCAACTACCTTCAGTAAAAGTCATTGAAGGCCTCCGAGTCCTCACTATGATAGTAGAGAAGTCATTGCCAACACCACCAAGCCATAGCATAGGGCAGATGGGTTGTTCACTGGTCCGACCTGAGCAAGAAGAAGCAGCTCCACCCTGGATTGCTTTTAATAAAGTTGCTACAACATGGGATTCCTTGACATATGAGCATGTCTAAACCTTTTGTGTTATGTCATGTTGTGAATAAATTAAATTATTCCATTTTGCATTCTGAGTAATACAGTAATACACATGTAAATGCAGGGAATTTCAGATGTAAAAATTGTAATCACTTCACAATCTGTAAAATCCAATTGAGCACAACTTGTCAAGCACTAAGCTCGCAGTCACGCCTGTGATTCTGTTTTTGCCAAAAGCAGAATTGTATCCAACATGGGAGAGAACTATGGAAAAAACCTTCTCCCAATGACTATAAAAAATACAAAGGGGAACAGGAAACTGTGATTGAATTGAGCGTCGTATACTACCTCGCCCTAACTCTTTCTTTATACATACAAAGCAATAACTAATTGTCAGTACAAACAAACATCAATCAATAAACAAAAAAGAATTAACCTGATCATTAAACTGCGTAACAAGAAAAAAAGTCAAACTGCCAGAATTACGTTTTTTTTGGTCTCCGCAACATTGCATTCAAATGCAATACTGGGCGATCAAATATCGTATCTGCACCAAAATGGCATCAATAAAAATGTCAGCATGGCACGCAAAAAATAGGCCCTCACTCAACCCGAGATCAAGAAAAATGGAGACGCTACGGGTATCGGAATATGGCGCAATTCTTTTAAACAAATTTTGTTTTATTTTTTTAACCTCGTAAATAAAAAAGAACCTAGACATGTTTGGTATCAATAAACTCGTAATGACCTGGAGAATCAGAATGGCAGGTCAGTTTTAGAATTTAGTGAACATGGTAAAAAAATAACAGCTGTGGGATTGCACTTTTTTTTTGCAATTTCACCGCACTTGGAATTTTTTTCCCATTTTCCAGTACACAATATGTTAAAACCAATTATGTCATTTAAAAGTACAACTCGTCCCTCAAAAAACAAGCCTTCACATGGCCATTTTGACCGAAAAATAAAAAAAAGTTATGCCTCTGGGAAGAAGGAGAGCCAAAAACGAAAATGCAAAAACAAAAATATCTCTAGTCGTTAAGGCGTTAAATAACGACTCACTCGCTGTATCACAATGGAATAAGTAGGCAACGGCAGTAACTTCATTAAGCAACAAAATTATACCCATGGTTTTGAAATCCCTTATTTTGCAGTTCCTTAAACCCATTGTCAGTCACACCTCTCCGAGGCCTATGCTGTGCCTTGTCTCACTCTGGCCCTCTCTTTTTTCTTTTGCTCCGGTCTTTAAGCATATTCTAAAATGCACCTCTACTGCAAACTCACAACAATGTTGCTATTACCAACCAATAAAATAATTTCCCTCCACTGATAAAATACAGATAAAATCTTTGTGTTTTTTTTACGCTTCAGGCCCGTCGTGTCACGGCACTGACTTTCCATCTAAGAGTCTAACCTTTTCCACTCCCCTCCTCATTCTTTCCTATTGATATATCTATTTTTTTAACTAATCATTAGATTTCCATAGTTTAACCTCAAGTATATGTTATCTAGACTGTAGGGGTAATTTGTGAATGAAATATCCTGTGTGTGGACACTGTGCATTATGTTTTCAATGTCTCCATTAAACTAAAATTACAAACCAAAATTTATTGAAGGGAAGGGGGTCTCCACTTTTAAATATTAGTGGTTCCCAAAGGATTGCAGTCATGTAAAAAAAAATCAGAGAGTACTCACCCTCTCGTGGCCCTCTCGGTGACATTACGTCGATAGGGCACATCACCTCTGCAGTCAATCGCTGAGCTCATCAGCTTTCTGATGTAGATGAGATGCTGAGTTCAGTGATTGGCTGCAGTGCTGATGTGAGCATTTGATGTGATGTCACAGCAGCAGCTGAAACACAGAGACAGGAGCAGCGGTGCAGATCTGGTGTTGGACCAGAGGAGGATGAATACTATATGATTTTAATATTTCACATGAATGTAGTCGCTTGGACTCCACTTTTTTTAACTTATATATTTTTTTTTTACTTAAAGTCCTTTGAGCTATTCGTGTTAATTTTGTGATAGAAATAAGTCACTAATTTTGTAGTGAGATTTTGCGAATCTAATAGTTTTAAGCAGGTCTCTATGAGAAACCTCATAGGAACACCACTGATCTATGGTTGGTCATATTCTATTTAACACAAATAGCTGTGGTTTTCAAGATTAGCTGTATGGTTTCCATGTGAACAAACATTACTAACCTTGGTCTGTAATATGTGTTCTTGAGAACTGAAAAGCTCCTTAGCTAAAAAGCAATTTAATGTAATGTTTTGTTCCTGTAACTATATATTCATATGTTTGTGTCTTCTGTCATTGTATTCAGGCATTTCTCATTAATCTTGGTGTAGCAGATATTCAAAGATGATAACCATGATAAATATAATATGTCCAAAGATGAAATGATCAATTTAAGATATTACATAACTGTGGGTTTTGTGGTAAAGCAGATCCAGCTTTAAAAATGTGCAAAGTTAGCGGAACCCATCGATCTTTGCACGATCTATTATTTATATGGGTCTCTTGACTGTCTCCCAATGGCAGATGTGCAAGGTCTTGCATAGGGGCCCATCGGAGGTTTCTTCTGTTCTCCTGTGGGTCAGTCTGAGCCTGCGCATGTTGGATTTCAACATGCCTGATCCATTATTGCTGTGGGAGATATGTCTTTATCAGAAATGTCTTGCTGTAACTTATTCTTACTCATTGAAATAAATATGATTATGGGGAAATCTTCAAAGAGAGCTGTTAGCAGTGCGCATGGTAGACTGATAGCTACTCCACGTGTATAAATTGATAAATCCATTTCTTTAACCCCTTCCCAACATAGCGGTATTTGCTGGTATGTCCTATGTCAGTTGTGGATACATGGAGTGGGCTCAGGATCTCAGCCTGTCCTACAGTCAGCAGGTAACGGCTGTGTTGTACAGCCAGCACTTACTTGCTGAAAACAGCAGCAACCAGAGCTAGTTCTGATCAGTCCTGTTTAAATACTCAAATGCTGCTGTCAATCTGTAACTATCATTCTGATGCCCATTGGTCACTCCACTATGAGATTACAGAGAGCTGATAGTTTTCCATGAGAACTGGGGTCCTACCGGAGGCCCTTGTCTCATCTTTCTTAGAGCTCCAGTGGCTAGGCTTCATAGGGGATCAGTAATTGTACTATAAAAACAAGCAAATGATTTCACCCAACATGGATTTTATATTAGATAAAGTTAATGGTATCATTCAAAATGACAACCCTTGCCACAAAAAAAGCAAGTTCACATGTTGATGGAAATTTAAAATAGTTATCTCTCATGGATAAAAGGGAGGAAAAACAAAAGTGAAAATCCCCCGGTCAGGAAGGGGTTAATTCTAAATACTGACTTAATGTTCCATGATTTCTTATAAATGTTCCATGATTTCTTGTTAATATTCCATGATTTCTTGTTAATGTTCTTTGCTCTCTTGGATTTTTTTATTCCGTGAAATGCAGTATTGCTTACACTTGCCTGGCATCCAGACTGGCATAACAGGAATACATGATTGAGCAATAAGGAAACAAGGTAGTGATAAAAAAAAATAATGATATGAGGTGTAGGAAAACTCACACAAATGGCTAAGACAAGTATTGTAGATGTGTGTGGTATATGGGAGGCATGGGGTAATTATGGAGTTATTTATGTGGTAGACTCCATCTCATAAAGAATATAATTTTCTTCATTTTCAAGGACTTGCACTAACGGCCTTAGGTTGGGTGCTGAAAAGGTATTTTGATGGTATAATGTTATTAAAAGTTTTAAATGTAGGAAATTCCTATTGTCGGATTGCAGCTTTTTAAGGTCCACTACATCTCTACATCGATATAATGAAGTATGTGGCAAATAACCGTCATTATAAAGTGATACACTTTGTAACTCTGTGATTACATCTATGTTTTTAGTCAAATGCTTAAATGATGAAACCCGAGAGTGCCTAGTTAGAGTTAGAACTTGTCAAAAGGTTTTTGCCACCTAAAGCACCACCACTACTTCCTGCAGTTTCCAGCTGTGTTCTTAACAGCCCTATTCGATGTGTTATTTTGCTAAATATTAAAGGAAACCGGTCACCAGGTTTCCCCAATTTAAAGTATGGCCACCACCTTTAAGCTCTCATTTAACACATGCTAGTAAACTGTATGTATGTCCTCCTTCACCTCTGCATAGTACAAAAAAGACCTTTCATTATACCCAAAGACGGCACTGCGCGGTGCAGTCCAATGGACATTTCTGGGCTTGATCCGGTGACTCCTATCTTCCTACAGTCGCCATCCTCCTGCCTTCTTGTGGATGACACATTCTACGTGATCCACATACAGTAATGTCCCCCCGTGGCACGCCTGCATAGGTTCATTTTTTCTGCCCTGCCGATGTAATGAGCATGCGCCGGGAAAAGGCAAAGAGTGCCAATGACCCGGAATTAAAGCCAGCTGTGTTTTTTGTCAGTTTTGTGGCGCCTCTTTATTTTATAATTGCACATCTAGAATAGTGGTGGCTTCCAAGTAGAAGCCTCCCAAAGAATGTTAAAGTCACTACTAACTAAAGATGATACATGATGTTCTAATGTATGACTTACTACAAAAGTTTAAGGAGGGACTGGATTCATTTCTTGGTGCATTATCAAACTGCACCTGGGGATATAACTTTACTGAAAATGGAAAGTTCCTTTAACTTGACTCTGTCTTCCTGACTTGGTTGACTTAAGTAGCATACAATGCTAGCGGGTTTTAGAAAAAGTGAGGCCGTACTGGGCCGCAGGCCATCAAAGGGAGGACGACATGACAGGGTTGAGGGGAACTATAGGAAGGCGACATGTAAAGAAAGGGTTAAATGTTTGAATAATAACAAGGGGACGAGGCTTGGGAGGGGTAGGAGGGGCACAGGAGGGAGGTGGGGGGGACTATAAGAGGGGGTCACCATCTTAGTGGGGCAACCATTTTAGGTGCCCCATTACAGTAGGAACAAGCTCAGATCCTACCTTAAATCATGGACGTTGAAGCGATCCTTCAGCAGCTGAGAACGGCTGCGAGCTCCAGGGGTGCAGGATGGCTGCAGGCATCACTACAGGGCCTGTTGCAGGAAGGGGGGACCACTCATCCACAAAGTCAGGGCAACGGGCGACGGCCTCGGAGAGCCAGGCCTCCGGAGCGCCTCAGCCCAGAGGTAACCCCCCGGGTCCGGCGCCGTGCCCTCCGGCTGGTGCCTCGTGCCGCAGGCCTAGGACACGGGGACTGAGAGCTGGGAGGAATCCTGTGTCGAGGCGGGACCTGCAGCAGGGGGAGGTGTCGGCTTCCCCCTTCACACATTCGTCTATGGCCGCTGGGGAACCTGGAGATGGTGCGGCTGGTGCCCAGCAAGGAAAGGGTGCAGCTCGGCAGAATCGTCAGGGAGCACGGGGGCCAGGTTCCACGGTGCCTTCACCCAGGAGCAGGAGGGGAGGATCCGCCCACACAGCAGCTGCGCGCGGGGACAGGAGAGCAGAGAGAGCAGGACCACCCAGTGTGCACCAGGCGGCACGGCTGAACGAGGGGACGGCTGCGCTGGGGGAAGGGAGCGCTGAGCCAGCAGGACAATCCAGCGTGCACCAGGCTGCACAGCTGACTGAGAGGACTGCAGCTTTACATGATCACCAACACAGAGCTGCTGGTGAGTGGCAGAGTGCTACACCCGCCCACCATATGGCTGCTGCTGCTACTGCTGCAGTGATTCTGGGAGATAGACAAAGCCTTATGCCTGAGTGGGATGGTGGAGAGGGTGGGGGTGCGGGGTATCAAGGGGGTTTCCAGCATGAAGGGGGGGTGCTGCAGCTGGGAGGGGGGTGGTGGGTCCCATGGCCCATGGACAGCTTACTACTTGCCCAGCACTGTCAGGGAGACAGGATGGGTCAAGTTAGCGTCTGAGGCCCACGATGGACGCAGCGGTCACACCTGGCTGGCTGCATGGAGCTCCGCCGGAAGCTATTGCCATGGGCAGAAGATCGTCAGGCGTGGACCAAGGACATCAGGACCCCGGATCGGCGGCCGCTGGGAACACAGCACCCAGGCAACTAGGTGAGAGGAACTCCGTTAATTACTTGCAGCCGTCATTAGCCTCTGATGTGAATGCGCGTGGGGAGTTGTCTGCGGGGGGAGCTAGTGCCGGCATGGGGTTGTTTTTTTCAAGGTCTGAGAGAATTGGTTAGATCATGGGATGCGGGGAGAGGTCTGGGGGAGCCGTCGCCGCTGTCAGCTTGGCTAGGGCCAACGAGGGATAGGGAGTTACTGGAGGGCAGAGTTTCCACGGGTCCATTATCAGGGAGTAACGGGCCGCCGGGTTCATTAGGGCCAATACCAGGCGCTGAGGTGCGGGAGGTACTGGTGGGGGTCGGGTCAGTGGGAAGAGGGGCGATAGGCGAGGGGGGTGAGAAGGAAAAAGATGACGCTGTGCGCTTAGATGACGCTGCGAAAGGGGAGGTGTACGTTTGTTTCGAAGAGCCTTTAGGGGCGCACTTGAAGCAGGAGGTTAGGGAAAGGATTTGGAAGGGGGAGTACGTGGAAATTTTTTCGTTGCTCCCATTGGATCGCTTTAACTTGGACAGGGTTCGGAGGGATGATTCTAAAAAAGAGGATGAGGAAAAGAGGAGGTTTCGGCTCATCCCCCGAACATTCTCAAATTGGTTGCAGGCATTTGCTATACTAGCTAGCGTAATTGGGGAGAAGTCACCGGAAAATTGTTCATCCCTTTTTTGTTATATGGATGCCATTGGGGAGGCTTACAGAGTGTATGGGGGTCAAGGTTGGCTTAGGTATGATGAACAATTCCGCCAGAGGAAGGCAGTTAGACCTAGTATCCGCTGGGACCACAAGGATATAGCACTATGGATGAGAGTAACGGCTCCAGTCAAATCAGGACAGGGAACACAGCTTTTTTCTGGGGGCATCGGGGGTTCGGGGCAGTCAGGGCACTCGGTGGCATTGCAAAAGGGACTGTGCTTCTCCTTTAACGACGGCGTTTGTAAATTCGGGACAAAATGTAAGTTCAAACATGAGTGTTCTTCATGTGGAGGCAGCCACGGGGCGGCAAAGTGCTTTAGGAGTGGGAAACAAAGAGGGTCTGACGGATTTGAAAAAAGGGGTGACTCCAGTGCGCCTGTCAGAGATGGTGCAGTATCTAAATGAGTACCCGGATAAAGAGGCAGCGGTTTTGTTACATGATGGTTTTCGGGACGGGTTTCGGATCCCCTTTGTTGATGTTGAGGTGAAGTTGTCAACCAAGAATTTGAAGTCGGCCAGAGAATTCCCTGAAGTGGTCACAGAAAAGTTGAATAAAGAGGTAGCCTTGGGGAGGATGGCCGGGCCGTTTGGATCCCCGCCAGCGGTTAACTTGAGAGTTTCACCATTGGGGGTAGTGCCTAAAAAGGAGCCGAACAAGTTCAGGTTGATACATCATCTCTCATTCCCAAAGGGTTTGTCAGTTAATGATGGGATCGACCCGCTGATGTGTTCAGTTTCATACACATCATTTGATTTGGCGTTGAATTGGGTCAGGGAATGCGGCCAGGGAGCTCAGTTGGCAAAGACGGACATTGAAGCGGCTTTTCGCTTGCTTCCGGTTCACCCGGACAGCATGCACTTGTTGGGGTGTTTTTGGAACGGGGGGTTTTATGTTGATCGTTGTTTGCCGATGGGGTGTTCGTTGTCATGTGCGTATTTTGAAACGTTTAGCACATTTTTGGAATGGGTGGTTAAGGAAGTGTCCGGCCTTAGCTCCTGTATTCATTACTTGGACGACTTTTTGTTTATGGGTTCGGCGCAGTCGAATGCGTGTTCTGTTTTGCTTCACACAATGGAGAGCGTGGCAAAAAAATTTGGAGTCCCATTGGCAGGAGAAAAAACCGTAGGCCCAGTCACATCACTGAGTTTCTTGGGTATCGAGATTGATTCCGTTGCTATGGAATGTAGGATCCCAGAGGATAAGGTTTTGGATATGAGGGCTGCGGTAAACCAGATGTGTGGTTTGAAGAAGGCAACGTTGAGAGAGGTTCAATCGCTGCTTGGCAAGCTTAACTTTGCTTGTCGGATTATGCCAATAGGGAGAGCCTTTTGCAGGAGGCTTTTTTTGGCTACGGTTGGGATTACATCGCCGTCGCATTTAATACGGCTGAGAAGGGAGTTGAAAGCTGACCTCAGAGTTTGGGCGCTTTTTTTGGAATCTTACAACGGGAAGTCGATTTGGATGGCATCAGTGGTGTCGGCTGACTCACTGGGTATGCTAATTTCAACCGGTAATCAAGGTTTTTGCTTATTTTTTCACGGTATGTGGTTGGTGGAACGATGGCCAACGGAGTTGATAGCCAATCAGGTCGTGTGTGAGATCTTCACGGTTGTGGTGGCTCTATCATTATGGGGAAAGTTGGTATGCAACAAAAAAATTTGTTTCCATTGCGAGTCGTTGGGACCGGTAAAGACCATAAATTCATTGTCATCCCCCGATCAGATCGTTGTCAAGATTTTGCAGCACTTGGTGTGGGTGGGTTTGAGTTGCAACCTCTGGGTTGTGGCCGAGTCCCAACCTACAGTAAGGTATCCTATTCTTGAAGCTCTTTTTTGTTCGCAGTGGGATCGATTTCGGGAACTGGCGCCTCAAGCGGAATCCACGGGGTTGGTCTGCCCGGAGGAATTATGGAGCCTTCTGTCAGGGCAGTAAGAGAATTGTTTTACAGGTCGCTGGCAGCGGGAACATGGTCTCATTATTCCAAAACTTGGCGGGTTTGGGAAGATTGGAAGCTAAAGTTAGGTGGGGGCTTGGAAGATGAGAGCAAATTACTGTTATTATTGGGTCATAGTTGGGAATCGGGTTGGTCAGTTCCGAAGCGTAATAATTTTTTGTCAGGATTGGCTTTTGGTTTTAAGTTTAGGGGGTTGCGGGACCTAACTAAGTCATTTTTGGTTTTGCAAGCAGTAAAGGGATGGAGGAGAAACTGGAGGGATTCGGACAGGAGGCGTCCGGTATCTTATGAGGTACTGTTAGTATTAGGCGAGCATCTGAAAGATGTATGTGCCTCACCGGAGGAGGTTGTCTTGTTTAAATTGGCATTTTCTTTGGCGTTCTTCGGGGCATTTCGGTTGGGGGAATTGGTGAGTCCTTCCCGTTTTAAAAAAGGGGGGCTGCTTAGACAAGATGTGGACGTGTTTGGGGATCGGTTGGAAATAACTGCGGTTTTCTAAGACGGATAGGGATGGTGAGGGTTGTAGGGTGGTGCTTTTTGAGGTGAGCGGGTCTCCGTTATGCCCTGTGAGTTGCATGAGGATTTTCGGAACAAGAGGGAGATCGTTTACAGACCCGTTGTTGGTTCATGGAGATGGTTCATTCCTGTCTCGCTTTCAATTCGTAACGATATTCAGGCGGTGTTTGGAAAGAGGGGGCTTGCCAGCAAGGGAATACAGTGGTCACTCATTTCGGATTGGGGCGGCTACGGAGGCCGCAAGGAGGGGATTGGGAGAGGACATGGTAAGGAGGATTGGTCGGTGGGAATTGGTGAGGTTTCGTTCGTATGTACGCCCTAATTTGGTTTAGTGTTTGGCCACAAGGTCTACTTATTGTGGTTATGGTGTTTTGTTTTCTTATTTGTTTCAGAGTCGGGACAGCTGCTCGTGTGGATAATGGGTTACTCTTTTGTATTCTGGGCAGCGTTGAGAGCTGACGTCCGTCTGGATGGGAGGCAGCTTGGTGTGCCAAGGACTTTAGCAATCTTGAGATGGATCGGTAAACGGGGCATGGTGTGGAAGCAGCTATTACCTGAGTTTCATAGGTTCGTTCGCCTAGATCGAGTTCCAGAGGTGCTGCTAATCCATTTAGGGGGTAACGATTTGGGGAAGCGTCCATGCAGGGATCTAATAAGGGATATTGAGTTTGACATGTTGAGGCTGTGGTCCATGTTTCCCAAGCTTTTGGTGGTCTGGTCGGACATAGTTCCCAGGAAGGTGTGGCGCGGGGCGAGATCGGTCCGAGGGGTGAATAAGGCTAGGATAAAGGTTAATCGCACAGTGTCCCGTTTTATGGCAAGGAATGGGGCAATAGTGGTGCACCACATGGATTTGGAATCGGGGAAGGGGATTATTGGAGGAAGGATGGGATTCATCTGAATGCGATCGGATTGGACTTATGGTGTTTGGCAATCCAAGAGGGCATAGAGAAAGGCTTAAATGTGTGGCGGGACACAAATGTTTGAGGGGTCAGAACATTTGCGTTAGTGGCGTGGCGGGAGTGGTCCTCGAGGTTGGTGGTGCCAGGAAACGGCGGTTTGGAGGGGGGGGGATCTGTAAGGTCCTGGACTCCCCCTTGGGCGGATTAATGTGGAACAGAACATAATGGTCACACTGAGGAATGGAAGCGGAAATACGCGGGTATTTCGGGCGGATATTGTCCGGTTGAGTCTATTAGGGTCTCTGAGCTGGTGCTTCATGGCTAGAGGCAGGACTCGTACTGGGGACAAGGTTTATGGGGTCATTGACCTGTGGCAGTTACAATTTTAGGGCCTCGAGGACCGCCCCTCCTTTGGGAACATTGTTTTGTAAATGTTTTGTTAAAATGTTAATAAAAGGCTGCTGTGGCCAATTTATCCAATAAAGGTGTGCGAGTCATCATTTAATGGGTTCGGCAATCATAAAGTAGATGGGGGATTCTATAGGCATCGCGAATACCCATTGTCAAGTGAGGCCGTACTGGGCCGCAGGCCATCAATGGGAGGACGACATGACAGGGTTGAGGGGAACTATAGGAAGGTGACATGTAAAGAAAGGGTTAAATGTTTGAATAATAACAAGGGGACGAGGCTTGGAAGGGGTAGGAGGGGCACAGGAGGGAGGTGGGGGGGACTATAAGAGGGGGTCATCATCTTAGTGGGGCAACCATTTTAGGTGCCCTATTACAGTAGGAACAAGCTCCCACCCACCCGCCCGTGTTTATGTGGTTATGGTGGAATTGTCTACAGGATACATAGATATGGGGTGTATAGTGGGCTAAGAATTCTGATTTCCTAACAAATGTTTTGCATTTCTGTATATTTGTCATGGCAGCTCGGCGTGGCGGGAGTGGTCCTCGAGGTTGGTGGTGCCAGGAAACGGCGGTTTGGAGGGGGGGGATCTGTAAGGTCCTGGACTCCCCCTTGGGCGGATTAATGTGGAACAGAACATAATGGTCACACTGAGGAATGGAAGCGGAAATACGAGGATATTTCGGGCGGATATTGTCCGGTTGAGTCTATTAGGGTCTCTGAGCTGGTGCTTCACGGCTAGAGGCAGGACTCGTACTGGGGACAAGGTTTATGGGGTCATTGACCTGTGGCAGTTACAATTTTAGGGCCTCGAGGACCGCCCCTCCTTTGGGAACATTGTTTTGTAAATGTTTTGTTAAAATGTTAATAAAAGGCTGCTGTGGCCAATTTATCCAATAAAGGTGTGCGAGTCATCATTTAATGGGTTCGGCAATCATAAAGTAGATGGGGGATTCTATAGGCATCGCGAATACCCATTGTCATGCAGTCCTACCATAAAGCAACCATACAGAAAAAAATTCATATTCATTATGTATAATCTTTGAGGGTAGACTGCTATCCCACACATTGATCATAAGAACATGGGTCCTAAAGCAGCCGGTGTGAATGGAGCAATAGTGAGCATGTGCAACCACTGCTCCATTCTCTGTCCATAGAAATCGTGGTTGCACATGACCCATTTCCTCAGTTCATATAGGAACCTCTGGGATCCAGCTCTCAGGATTAGTGGGATCAGACCCCAAGCAGTCAGTAAAAAAATTCCTAGAAAGCTGCAAAAATGGTCTGATAGCTAAATCTTTAGAACATATCACATGTATTACCATCAGATCCAACACACCAAGATATCAGAACCAACAAAAAAACACTATCCTTTTATCTGCTCTTAAAGTTGATATAGGTGCAAACAAAGACAGCACTATAGTAGTTATTGCTGTAGATGTCGCTCTTACTGTCTTATTATTGCAGAGTCTTTTGCGGCGGCTCCTGGTTGCGCTCCCACATGCAAATGCAGCAGTGACATTGATCAAAAGTGGATTCTGTACATCAAGCATTGTAACAAGTGCTAATTCTTATAAATCTCTGGGTATCAAGTTGTCCAGTGTAACTGGTTAATTAGTAATGCTCACTGGATCCACTGTTCAGGACACCAATTTTCACTACCATTGAGGATAGAACCTACAAACCAGCAAAATAAGGTGTATTTTTGTTCCATGTCTGCTTATTACATCCACCACAGTGAATAATCCATACTTTGCATATAAAGAATGTCACTCATTCATTAAGCTATTGTATTGAAGGGGCTTGAAAGATTTTAAGAAACTTTATTTCACATTGCTGGCCCTTCCCTTATCTGAATAGTAAGAGAGAATCTCTGCTTATGTGCTATGTTTAAGGAAAACCTGTCACCTTTAAAAATGCTATTCATCTGCTGGTATACTAGTAATCTGCAGGTAAATACGATTTTAACCATGTACGGCTGGTTTACTGGAGCAGCGGCTATAGGGAGAAAATTATGTTTTATTCTCCATGCCGCCGCTTGCTTCCAGTCATCGGGGCAGTGTCGGGAGCTGTAACACTTAGGCCGGTATAACAATACTGCCGGCACTCAGGATCGGAGCTGCAGCTGCATGTATTTCTATGCAGCAGCAGCTCCAGTCCTGAGTGCCGGCGGTAGTGCCAGGTGTTGATGTAAGAGTCTCGTGCGAGTTTCTCGCATCACACACGGTAGTACTAATACTCTCAGCAGATTGTTAAAGGGTACCTATCACTAGGTTTTTCCCTCTTTAAATACAGCCAGCACCTGTAATCCCTATGTGATAGCATTCTAGATTGCTGTTTACATGTCCACAATGCGCTGTGCATAACACAAAAAATAACTTTTATTACGCTTACCTATGGGGCGGTTTTATCCAATGGGTGCGCTGTTTTTGATCCGGCGCCTCCCTTATTCTTGCTTTGTGTGCATGATGTGTTCTATGCCATTCACTCAGTGTCCTCGGCATCGCGCTCCTGCGCAGGGCCATTTCTTTCTGCCCTGCTGAGGTCATGACAAAGTACTGTAATGCGCATGTGCGGGGGAAGGCCAAAAAGCGCCTGCGCATATGCACTACAATACTTTCCTATTATTACAGTAGGGCAAAGAGAAGGGTGCCTACACAACAGCGTGATGCCAAGGACACTGTATGGAAGACGTAGAACACGACATCCACACAAATCAAGAAGAGAGGAGGCACTGGAGCAAGAACAGCAACGCTCAGCCTTTACATTGTGAAAATGTGAGCATTTACATTGTTTGCCAGCCTCCCCAGGATGGCAGAGCACAAAAATACTATATATAGTTGGGTCGCCCTCGCACCCAGGGCGGCGGGGTACTCGGTACCGGGCCCGCGGATCTCCACGAGTGGGGTTGTTCTCACGGCAGCTATGACCCAGTCCGTGGCCCTGGGCGCCCATTATAAATAGTGGAAATGTTAATTGAATGATTCGTGACGCCACGTGTGGTGTTCGGCAAGAAAGGTGTTAAGCCGACGCTGCGAACAGATCCTCTGGGACAGATGGTGTAGTGCAGCAATGATGTTGTGGCACTCCACAGGTAGGGCAGTAGCCCAAGGGCAGTGTACATGAAGAGATAGGGGAGAGACGTAGATGGTGCAGTGTCAGGCACAGAGATGTAGCAGTGCTGAGGGTGTTGGCGCAGGAATAAGCGGAGGACACCAGGGCATGTAGTTCCAAAGCTTTACTCACAGTCTGTTGTGCATACAGGTGCCCGCATCCGTGCCGTGTCCTCCGGGTCAGGAGCTCAGCCAACTTCCAGGCAAGATGAAGTACTCCGTTCTAACACTCCGCCAACATATGTGCCTTTTCTGAACGTCTCCCTTTTGCACCTATAGTGAAGTACTCTCAGTACTGAGTTACACTAGAGTTCCTCCTGTCAGATGCTCCTATGAACTCTACTTGTACAGCAGACAGCTGTAGCCTGCTTCGGGGACTCCTTGCTACTAAGTCCCGGCTCACTCACGTTGCTGTTGTGCCCCCAAGTCTTGTGTGGGAATAAAGTGGTGACAACTTCTATTCCTCCGGTGTCTGCTGCAGGACCATTAGTATCCATACAACCTCGGGGACCGGACTCCGGTCTTGCGCTGAGAACTTGGGAAGGGTTCTGCTCTAACCCTAATCCTCAGTCCTCCTCTTCTCCTTACGTTCCATTCAAATCTATCTTTCTTATAAAAAGTCAGGCTTTCCATCTATGTCTCCTTCCTGTGCCAGCAGACCCAGGTCACTGAGGTCTGCTGCAGCACTTCCCTCGTCCATCCCTCTCCGGGGATCTTCTTTCACAGACTGACCTAGTCAGACTCCCCCATCTTAAACTCTTCCCAATCTTTTTGTGCAGACTAAGCTCCACCCACCTCCCAGCACTCTTTGTTTTCCAAGCAGGGAGCCACCAAAGGGTGCTTTGCTACACTACTATGTTGTGTGGGATGCAGGTGTTGGAGTGTGGTCAGGTGTCTCCACCTTACCTGAATGGTGGGGTACCACACCTCAGGAGGAGGTGCAGTACCTCTGTGGCGACTGAGCCCTCAGGGGCGCCACATATTAATATATAAAAATAGTACTATATCTTTGCATGCCTTTTTTTGCCATGTACTGACAGGCCAGAAGTACACTTTTTGGCATCCACATAACAAATAGAGCTCTATAGCTACATTTAGTTACCAATTCATCATTGCGTTTGCACGTTTTTTTTGGCGTAATGTTTGCTCTAATGGTGACTTATTTATTTGCCTTATTCATTATTTCATGTGAACCTTTTTTTTAGTTAACTTTACTAGTTTGTTTGTTTGTTTGTTTTTTTAGTTCACCATTATGGATGTGGCTTAGGTTATACAGATATTTTCAGGTAATTCATAAAATGTTACAACATTTATGTGTAATTGTACTCCAGTTCCCTGGCATTTTTTTCCTGAAGAGGGTTTTTCTGGCATTTTGGACATTGTTTTGTCTGGCTTCTTTGCTGTTGACATCTTTTCTGTATAGTTTCAACTATAAGGATTGGACAGCTCCCAATCGAAGCCATCTGAAGAATGAACATGTTACTTCTTTTAACAATTTCACAGTTTCCGAAGAGGCAATGAAAGACTGAGCATGTGCTCACTAATGTCATTTCTGCATTGCAGTGCATAATGTTCATTTTTTTCAGTAGCTTTTACAGTCGGGTGCTCGGTGGAAACCAGATTAAAAAGACGTTGTGTGCACATCCCCTAAGGGCCTGTGCAGACATTGCAGACATTTTTTCTGCGCAAATTTATTACAAAATCTGAAGGGTTTCCTGATGCCAGCAAAGTGAATGAGATACCTAAAGTGTCATGCACTTACAGATTTGACTTACAGATTTGGTGCAGATTTAAATCTACAGCTTTTCAATTCTTTCAGCGTCTTTACTCCAGATTTCACCCATACTAAGGCTGGTTTCAGATTGCGATAGGGGGGTGCGTTTAACGCTATGTAACGGATGCGTTACCGCACCCATACACTGCTATAGACAAGCGCATCGCTAATGCATGTCATAATCGGCATGCGTTAGCGATGTGCCGTCATTCTGTGACGGACCTTCGGACGCGGTCTGCAGCTAGCACGAACGCATGACACGATCTCGTTAAGTGAGTAGTGTTAACGCAGTCCGTCAATGCTATGCATTGAACGGAGTGCATTAACACAATCTGAACCTGGCCTAATGCTATGTTCACACGTTGCATTTTTTTCCGCAGGAAAAATCTGCTCTCTTGGCAGTAAAGAATCTGCTTACAAAAAGCAAGTTTTGCTGCATTTTTGCTGCCTTTTTGTTGTCTCTTGTTCTTTCTGCTAAAGCTTAGTGCCCCCCAAAAAATCATGATGCAACCTTTGCACCAAAAACACAGCAAAATCTGATACTTTCGATGGGTTAAAAAAGCTGCAAAAATGTCGAAAAAATGCTGAAAGAAATGACATGCTGCAGTTTGCATAAACATTTTCCAAATCAGTCAGGGAAAAAAAATGTGTGTGCATGAGATTTCTGATATCTCATAGCTTCTGCTGTAAAATTCAGCATAAAAATGTGTGAACACAGCCTATTGAGTGTGGAAAAAGCTACAACAAAAACACAAATAAAAAAGGCATAAAAACACAAAAAAAGTCCGTATTGTTCAGTGCGTTTTTCCTGCCAAGAGAAATTTTTGCACCAAGTGCTTAAAGTGTGCACTTATCCTAATACAGTACAAAATGCATCTAATTTATTCTGTGGTGTTAAAGACTAACATGCAACACTTTACAGCTTCTGGAAAAGATTATGAAAGATTATTATTTGCTCCAAAAATACACAAAAAGTGTAAAAGAGTCAAAAGTAAAAATCTTTGAATTTGCGCCAATTCATCAAACTTGGCTCACCCATTAAATTTGGTACAAAGTCCCCCAACAAAAAAAAAAATTACTCCTGAAAAAAACACAAATGATGATTCAACCCATATGTGTCAAGAAACAAGAAGTATGATCGGAACGTAGCCTGAAGGGAATATCAAACATTTCTGGAATTACTTTTGCTGAAACGATGGGGCAGATTGTATAACATTGTTGGGCTTTCTATCTCACTGGTGATGTGACAAATCTTCTTGCTCATTTTATGTTCATCATATTTATTATATTTTGAAGTAAAAAATGTTATGCTTTGCTCCCTATCCCCAGCACGCTGGATCATATACTTAAATATCTTAAATATGGGTGTGTGTTGTAGATTTATAAAATGTGTTAAATTTAATTAAATCTTCTAATTAAATTTGATTTAATGATGATTTGGTCTAGTCTAAAGTAAGCCACCAAAGAAGGGAAGAGTTTAAAGGGAATCTGTCAGGAGGATCATCCCTCCTAAGCCTTGTATATGGGCATGTAGCAAGCTGAATAAAATAATATCTTGATATCTGCGATCCAATGTTTCCAGAAAAAAAGTGGGATTTCCCTGGAATAAAACGTAAATAAGCTGTTAGGATCTATGGGCCGGACATAATCTCCCTGAGAATCTGCCTCCAGAGATTATATTAAATTAAGTTGAGATACCAGTGTGAGACATGTAGATTAGGAGAGCAGACTGTCAGTCATTGCATGTCTCACACTGGTAATGCCTCCTGTCATTTAAAATAAGCTCTGGAGGCAGATTCTCAGGGAGACCTATGTCCGGCCCATAGATCTTAACAGCTCATTTGCATATTAAGAAAAATGTGGATTTCTCAGGAATAAGACATCGGATCTCAAATATCGAGGTATCATTTTATTCATCTTCCTATGACCTACGTACATTCCCATATAGGCGGCTCAGGAGGGTTGATCTTACTGACAAATTCTATTTAATATGGTGCTCCAGGTTTATGTAAGCCATTATTAATAAATCTGCCTGTATGAGTTGTGCCGTTTTTCTGGCATTCCTATTTATTGCTGGGTGTCACCAGTTGTGGGCGAGGATGTACAGTTTGCCCTGTCCAATCAGTGCAGACAGTGTTAGTCTTGTAGGGACACAACCTTTGACCTAGTTGTCATAAACTTCTACTAGTAAAAGCAGAGCAGCAAAATACAAAGTAACGAGAAAAGATGATGCAGGCTTGGATGTGCCAGTAATTATTGGAACAGACAAGTTGTGTGAGCTGCCAGATCCTCTTTAAACATATTTTTCAGAGGGTTTATTTTTGTATTTTTTATGTCACTTTCTGTATTTAAAAAAATAAACCTAACATGTTATATTTTTAGCAGAAACCATTGAGCCTCACAATAGAATGACATCCTAGATAAAGACTCAGCACTGTGGCCCTGATCTTGACATGACATTGTTACCACAATTTTATATAGGAAAAACAAGGCGTTTGATGTTAGTAAATGGGTATTTCTGAAACCACAACAATTTTAGAGCATGCTGGATATAGTCAGAAAATGAAAGATAAAAGAAAATTATTTACATCAAAGGAGAAAACAGGACAGTAATGACAATTTATGCAGCAATGTCTGTGTGTGCATCCAGCTTATGGGAATCTGACCATTTATCCTGCCCAAACTATGAATCAGAGACTGGCTGCTATGTTTGCTTTACCCTGAAACGCTGCAGTGTTTCAGAGAACATAGATATTTTGGAGCTTACAGCCCCCATTCATTAGGACCAGCACTGTTCCCGCCTGTCTTGATGAGAGACATGGTGGAGTCAGAGGCCCCTGATTCATTAAGAATTTCATGATGAATCAGGCGTGTCTCAAAAGTGGTGTGCTGTCTGGAGTAAGATTTGTGGTGTAAGATACCTCACAACTCATAAACTAGAAGAGCACGCACTGCCAGGGCATATCCAGCCCCAGCTCTGCCCATTTTGGCAGAGCTGACTAATACTGTTGTGAAAATGCCAAAAGTTGCAAAAATTTTGAACAACCTTGTGTTGCCTGAAAATTTAGCAATTTTTCAAACTGTTTTACTTCAGTTTTCCGGCATAAACCAGTTGATGTCTCAGGGCTTATGTGTATCGAGTGACAAATAAGAGACCCAATAATCTAGAGGAGTGATGTAAGGAACCAGTGACCAACCTTGGATTAATCATATGAGATGCATAGACCTTGGCTGCTTTTTCAAAGTATGTTTTCTCTTTTATATTAAATTAATTTTTATTGACTAAAATCATTTTAACATGCAAAGAAGAAGTATTCGTTGAACTTGAGTAAATTCAAAATAAGTTACAATAAAGTGTAGTTATACAGTTTTAACAAATTCAGAAGTAACATAAACCATATAATAACTGATAATTAGTTGATAATTCACATTTAGAAATTTTGCATCTAGAGGTATAAGGAGCATAAGATAAAGAAAAGACTTATGCTGGTCTCATATTTAGAATTGGTGTCGTAACACAACTATTTACAAGGATGGAAGCATTAGTGTTTTTAAAAGAAGGAAAGGGATGGGTTTATTGGGTAGAAGGGTAGGTGGTTATGCCCGCTATGTGTTGGAACAAAAGTCTGTTTGCCATGATGGGGTATAAGGTCTTCTGATGAAGATCATTCATACTAATCGATTAGGTCCAAGTGATGCAACGTTAGGATCCTGAAGGCATATTGGGTAAATTAGTTGAAGACATAAAACGGTTCCAGTGGTTCCATTTTTTTGAGTATTTTTGTAAGATATTGTTCCTAAGGGCGAACGTGTATTCATACGTGTTGTGAGAGGAGATTTTGTCTATTACTTTGTCTAGTGTTGGAGGAATAGGGTCTCTCCAAAGGGCGGCAATGTAGTTTTTCGCTGTAAGTAATATATGCGAGACTATAGGTCTATATATATGTGGGATGGTGTCTAGGCCAACCAGGAGGAGTACTAGTTCCGGAGATAGTTGTAATTTCAGGTTAGTAAATGTTTTCTCTTTTAAATACCTCAGCGTTACAGAGTAATACATACCTGGCTGAAATAATGCAGCCAGTGTCTGATTCATGCTGCCTGTGGTTCTGCCAGCATGAATCTACTGCCTGGTTTCCTTTAAAAGCTACAGGTGATCATTGGTCGCCCGTGGTGTGCCTGCCCTAACCCATAATTTTCTCTTTGGCCAAATGTTATGCATCCACTAACGATACACTTCTGCCATTTATCTCTGCAAGAAACAAGGATCATCCAGGCAATCTATTAATGGCAGCTCACAGCTCAGGGAATACCAGATTATATTGTATATAAAAATCACATTATTTGGAAATCCTGTTGAAATCTGAGGGATTTACTTACAGAAATCTGTGACTAGTTTCAAGAGGTTTTCTTATGAAAGACACTGATTACTCAATTACTACCATCAATTAGTAGCAATTCTGCAATTGAAAATTCCTTTAAAAAGTATATTAAAGTTTAGTACTTTCTGAGGTGCTGATAATTTTTGGGATAGACCTGACTGCTTGAGTTGTATATTTTAATATCTGTATTTAGCTCAATATAAAGACCATAAAATAGAAATGATGTGACACCTGAAGAGACTACTGATATTTTATTAGGATCATGTCCAGATGTAGGATTTACAGCATCCTATCCTGGAAAAGTATTAAAAATGATACATGTGGTTCCTATGATACCAATATTTGGGAACATCCTGTTCATGCATCTTATGCCGGAAATTATGGCTTGGTGTTTTGCATTCATCATGAACAGATGGTTGCCGAGAACACAAACAAAGATATGGTTTGGTAGCTTTATCAAATTACCTGGAATATATGCTCAATTGGCAATTTTTTATCTTACATGTTAGACCACATTCACACGTCCATGTTTAAACTGTAAGTAAAAAAAAACAATATAGGTGTAGTCAGTGTTTTGCTCATATGCCCATTTTTACCATCAGTGTGTCATCAGTGTTTGGCTCGTGAGTCCGTTTTTACCATCAGTATGTCATCAGTGTTTGGCTCATAAGTCCATTTTTACCATCAGTATGTCATCAGTGTTTGGCTCGTGAGTCCGTTTTTACCATCAGTATGTCATCAGTGTTTGGCTCGTGAGTCCATTTTTACCATCAGTGTGGTCATCAGTGTTTGGCTCGTGAGTCCATTTTTACCATCAGTGTGGTCATCAGTGTTTGGCTCGTGAGTCCATTTTTACCATCAGTGTGGTCATCATTGTTTGGCTCGTGAGTCCATTTTTACCATCAGTGTGGTCATCAGTGTTTGGCTCGTGAGTCCATTTTTACCATCAGTGTGGTCATCAGTGTTTGGCTCGTGAGTCCATTTTTACCATCAGTGTGGTCATCAGTGTTTGGCTCGTGAGTCCATTTTTACCATCAGTATGTCATCAGTGTTTGGCTCGTGAGTCCATTTTTACCATCAGTGTGGTCATCAGTGTTTGGCTCGTGAGTCCATTTTTACCATCAGTGTGGTCATCAGTGTTTGGCTCGTGAGTCCATTTTTACCATCAGTGTGGTCATCAGTGTTTGGCTCGTGAGTCCATTTTTACCATCAGTGTGGTCATCAGTGTTTGGCTCGTGAGTCCATTTTTACCATCAGTGTGGTCATCAGTGTTTGGCTCGTGAGTCCATTTTTACCATCAGTGTGGTCATCATTGTTTGGCTCGTGATTCCATTTTTACCATCAGTGTGGTCATCAGTGTTTGTCTCGTGAGTCCATTTTTACCATCAGTATGTCATCAGTGTTTGGCTCGTGAGTCCGTTTTTACCATCAGTATGTCATCAGTGTTTGGCTCGTGAGTCCATTTTTACCATCAGTGTGGTCATCAGTGTTTGGCTCGTGAGTCCATTTTTACCATCAGTGTGGTCATCAGTGTTTGGCTCGTGAGTCCATTTTTACCATCAGTGTGGTCATCATTGTTTGGCTCGTGAGTCCATTTTTACCATCAGTGTGGTCATCAGTGTTTGGCTCGTGAGTCCATTTTTACCATCAGTGTGGTCATCAGTGTTTGGCTCGTGAGTCCATTTTTACCATCAGTGTGGTCATCAGTGTTTGGCTCGTGAGTCCATTTTTACCATCAGTATGTCATCAGTGTTTGGCTCGTGAGTCCATTTTTACCATCAGTGTGGTCATCAGTGTTTGGCTCGTGAGTCCATTTTTACCATCAGTGTGGTCATCAGTGTTTGGCTCGTGAGTCCATTTTTACCATCAGTGTGGTCATCAGTGTTTGGCTCGTGAGTCCATTTTTACCATCAGTGTGGTCATCAGTGTTTGGCTCGTGAGTCCATTTTTACCATCAGTGTGGTCATCAGTGTTTGGCTCGTGAGTCCATTTTTACCATCAGTGTGGTCATCATTGTTTGGCTCGTGATTCCATTTTTACCATCAGTGTGGTCATCAGTGTTTGGCTCGTGAGTCCATTTTTACCATCAGTATGTCATCAGTGTTTGGCTCGTGAGTCCATTTTTACCATCAGTGTGGTCATCAGTGTTTGGCTCGTGAGTCCATTTTTACCATCAGTGTGGTCATCAGTGTTTGGCTCGTGAGTCCATTTTTACCATCAGTGTGGTCATCATTGTTTGGCTCGTGATTCCATTTTTACCATCAGTGTGGTCATCAGTGTTTGTCTCGTGAGTCCATTTTTACCATCAGTGTGGTCATCATTGTTTGGCTCGTGAGTCCATTTTTACCATCAGTGTGTCATCAGTGTTTGGCTCGTGAGTCCATTTTTACCATCAGTGTGGTCATCAGTGTTTGGCTCGTGAGTCCATTTTTACCATCAGTGTGGTCATCATTGTTTGGCTCGTGAGTCCATTTTTACCATCAGTGTGGTCATCAGTGTTTGGCTCGTGAGTCCATTTTTACCATCAGTATGTCATCAGTGTTTGGCTCGTGAGTCCATTTTTACCATCAGTGTGGTCATCATTGTTTGGCTCGTGAGTCCATTTTTACCATCAGTGTGTCATCAGTGTTTGGCTCGTGAGTCCATTTTTACCATCAGTGTGGTCATCAGTGTTTGGCTCGTGAGTCCATTTTTACCATCAGTGTGGTCATCATTGTTTGGCTCGTGAGTCCATTTTTACCATCAGTGTGTCATCAGTGTTTGGCTCGTGAGTCCATTTTTACCATCAGTGTGGTCATCAGTGTTTGGCTCGTGAGTCCATTTTTACCATCAGTGTGGTCATCATTGTTTGGCTCGTGAGTCCATTTTTACCATCAGTGTGGTCATCAGTGTTTGGCTCGTGAGTCCATTTTTACCATCAGTGTGTTATCAGTGTTTGGCTCGTGTGTCCATTTTTACCATCAGTATGTCGTTGGTGTTTTTCATTGATGGGTACATAAATAAATGACAAAGCTTTACCTATACTTTGCAATGTTACCTACCGATATCATAGAAAAACAGACATGAGTTTGGCACGAACACATGGTCCGTGAAAAAACATGGGCATGTGAACAGTATCATAGATTATAATGGTATGTGAAACACAGATGTGTAATTGAGGCCTGATACATAATTATTCATACAGCTAAAAGTATATTTTCTATCATTCATAAGCATTTTAAATTTTTTTTTTTAAGTAAGGAGGATCTATGTAGTAGAATATGCTCTCCTGTACCAGTCGTGCTCAAAGGGTTCATTGACACTAGTGCAGATTCTCTCTAATGCAAGAGAACTGGGTTGACTATGCTAATGACACTCGACTTGAGTGTAATACGAATGTCATCTTACTATGATCCGATTCTCTTGCATGAAAGAATCACAGAACAGGTGCGGAGAAGATGGAGAACATAATTTCTCCATCTTCTCCATTGTCTTTGTGAGCGTACTTCGGACTTCACTTGGATGACATCCGAGTGTAGTTCGATGTGTCACTCACGCCCATAGACTTGTATGAGTGCATGTGCTCACACTGGCATATAACATGGCCGAGTGCTATATGGTGCATTATCGGATAGCTCTCCAACCAATGTTATACTATGAGACAGCGCAGATCAGTGCTTATTTTCTCATGCTCATTCGGCATGAAGAACAGTCACAGCATGCTGCGAGTGGCTGCGATATTCAGACCATGTGCACCCATACATCGTTTCAAAACGACGCATGCGGACGCATCAGCATACAGCGCATGTCCCTGTGTACCCGATGTTAAAGATAGGTACGCAGGACGCATGTGGAAGTAGGCGGAGCTTGAGGGAAGAATTGCATAAGTAGGCGGCTCTTCAGGGAGGAAGTACGCTGCCCTACGCACTCTACCCAAATGCCAGTGTGAACTAAGCCATTTACACATTGTTTTCAAAGTAAATATTCTTATAGATAGATAGATTAAAAGCCGGCAATTCATGGCCGCGCACAGTAATATCAGAGATTGACATGTTAGAATAGAATAGATAGAATAGATATATACACTTAGCATGCATAGATATATGGATGTCAGTGACACACATATGTATATACTGTATGTATATATTACATACATAGATAGATACAAGAAAAGCTGGCAATTCATGTGCCGTGTACTGCAAAATCACAGCAGGAGCTGACAGGATAGAAGAGATGGATTACATGCAGTAAATATAAATAGAGTAGCTATATATATAGATGTCAGTGACAAACATAATTTGTATAGTGTGTGCAAATTACTGTACATGTATTTAATTAATACAAGATTATTTTTCAGAAAAAAATGGAGTGGGATCCTGCGCAATTTTCATAACCAGCAGAAAAAAAGCCAACGGCTGGCGCCCGATGTTTATAGCCTGGGAAGGGGGTAATACCCATGGAGCTTCCCATGCTATTAATATCAGCTCACAGCTGTATACTTAGCCTTTACTGGCTACTAAAATGGGGGACCCTAAAAAAATTATGTAGGGTCCCCCTATAATTAATAACCAGGAAAGGCTGTGCAGACAGCAGCGGGCTGATATTAATAGCCTAGGAAGGTGCCATGGATACTGGCCCCTCAGGCTAAAAACATCAGCTCTCAGCCTCCCCAGAAAAGGCACTTAGCCTCGCTCTTCCCACTTGACCTGTAGCGGTGGCAAATGGGGTTATTTTTGGGGGGGTTGATGTCACCTGTGAATTGTCAGGTGACATTAAGCCCCAGGGTTAGTAATGGAGAGGCGTCAATAAGATGCCCCCATTGCTAACCCCCTGGTCACATTGTAAGAAAACACTGACACCCAGAAAAAGTCCTTTAATTGAAATAATGACACAGACTCCTTTAAAATTCTTAATTGAACCATACTCGCAACCTCACCTATTCTACAAACACCCTTGTCATCTGCAAAAGAGGTAAAAAAAAAAAAAGAGAACAAAATTTCTCACCTTTCCGCAGTGATGCTGCTAATCCATTTGTCTCATGACGGGTCTAGCTCTACTACATCTAGATGGCAGGCTGCATGGATGCATGATGCAACCTTACTGCCTGTCATCCAGCAGAGACACTGAGCAATGTGTGCTCAGTGTCTCCCTGTGAACTCCTATTCCCTAGCTGAAGCCACTGCACGTGAGAAAGTTTTCCTGCTCATGGTGCCATCACAAAGGTCCTGGGAGTTCACAGCCATTGAATCTTGCAACTTTTCTCCAGTCCGATCTTGATCCGATCCGAGCTGGAAAAATAAATGCAGATGAACACACAATGATAGAATAACATTGGTCCGAATTCAGTCCGATTTTTTATCGGATTACATTCGTCCGATTACATTGCAAGTGGGAATGAACTCTAACTAATTATCTTGCATGAGAAAAAATATGTCAGTTTGAGCAAAACCTATTGTAGCCACTCCCAGCATGGTGCAGTTGTTTTCTCATGCCGGATCGGAAAAAAATCGAAAGCATTCTCGATTGTAATAAGAAAACGAATCGCATCCCACAATAGAAGTCAATGGGTGCAATAAAAAAAAAAATAAAAAAAAAAAATCGCACAGCACTTGCACCATGTGAGTGCTGTGCAATTTTAACGTACCGGTGTCCTGTGAAAAGCCGGCAATTCATATGCAGCTACTGTAAAATCACACTGACCGGTTATAATTGAAAAGATAGATTACATATATACACATAGAATAGGTGTATGTATATATATATATATATCTATGTCTGTGACACACATACAGTATATCTTTATATTGCATAGAGATATAGATAGAAGATTAGCCATTAATTCATTTGTCGGCTTCTGTAAAATCAATGCAGGAGCCGGCAGGATAGAAGACATGGTTTACATACAGTAAAGCAGAATAGTTTGATATATAGATGTCAGTGACCAATATCATTAGCATAGTGTCTGTGCAAATTATGGGACATGTGTGTATTTAATAAGAGAAGAATCTATTCGGTGGAAAAAATGGTATGGGCTCCCGCACAATTTTCTGTGCCAGAGAGGGAAAGCCAGCAACTGGGGGCAGATGTTTATAACCTAGGAAGGAACCATGGTTATTGGCCCCCCGGCTACAGCTGTCCCCAGTTGCCCCAGAAATGGCGCATCTCTAAGATGCACCAATTCTGGCACTTAGCTTCTCTCTTCCCACTGCTCTGTAGCAGGTGGCATATGGGGTAATAGTTGGGGGTTGATGCCACCTTTCTATTGTAAGGTGACATCAAGTCCAGCTTAAAAAAAAAATGGAGACGGTATAAGACCACAAAATAATATATTATGTGTATAGATGTCTCAATTGATGAATAAATATATAAAAGACAGGGAAGTTAATTACAATATGGATAATGCCTTTATTTTAGATTAATGGCAACAAAAAATGCTTTAAAAGGTGTACCACACAAAAAGATATATAACAAAAAATAATAAAATAGTAAATACAATAAATACAATAGATGCGGAAAATTATATAAGGTCTAACTATTATGCATGTGTTTACTGTATGTAAACCATGTCTCCTATCCTGTCGGCTACTGCATTGATTTTACAGAAGCCGACAAATGAATTACCGGCTATTCTTCTATCTATCTGTCTATGAAATATAAAGACATATATATATATATATATATATATATAGTGTAGGGATTTGCTCTGGTAGGCAATGGCAGGGACGCAGTAATGAGGCAACACACAGGCTTAGAGTCCAACTATACAGTACTGTGGTTTACTGTCACTTTAAAAACAGCAGGTTAACAGACAATGGAAAAACACAAATAGACTCCAGCTTAGAGAACCACTGATCGCAGACTCACCCTTGCATCGGATGGGCTTAACTAAGCGGCTACCAGGTCAGTGGCATTCGCCAGGTGCCATTCCCCAGGTTGTTTGGAGTCTTGCTGCTATAGCTCTGCAGCATGGGTAGTCCAGCAAATAAATTCAGGCTAACTCCAGCCAAGTTCCTGCATCTTGCTCACCATGTGCCTAATACCAACCTCCATTACATAGCCCATAACCCCACCCACATGTGAGGTAGACAGCACATGGCCTGATCACGTGACCATGACATCATTGCAGGTCCTTGTCTTTAGGGAAAATCCCGGTGAAATTGTAACCTGCTGGGTGAAATGTATCTCCCATCCAGCAAAACACCCTTTGCTGTACCACATAGCTCCCTCCTTTGTTTAACCCTAGGGGGGTGGACACATGACATACAGTGAACTCTGGACAGGGCATCTGCATTCCCCTGCAGTCTGCCTGCCCAAAGTTCTACTGAAAATTTAAAATTTTGCAGGGACAGGAACCACCTGGTGACTCGTGCATTCCTCTCTTTCACTTGACTCATCCACGTGAGAGGGGAATGATCTGTCACCAAACAAAATGTTCTCCCCAGCAAATAATAGCGTAATGACTCAAGTGCCCACTTAATGGCCAGGCACTCTCTCTCCACAATACTGTACCTGGTTTCAGCTGGGGTAAGCTTCCGGCTTAGGAAACTAATGGGATGCTCTTCCCCGTTAACCTCCTGAGACAGCATGGCACAGAGCCCTATCTCAGAGGCATCAGTCTGCATCATGAACTCTCTTATGAAATTGGGTGTGATCAGAACTGGTGTACCACACAGTACCAATTTTAACTTTACAAATGCCTCCTCTATCTGATCATTCCAGCGGACCATGACAGACTTCCTCCCCTTTAAGCAGTCTGTTAAAGGCGTGGATAGGGTTGCAAAGTTGGGAATAAACCATCTGTAATGACCCACTAAACCTAAAAAGGCTTTCACCTGTTTGTTTGTGAGGGGATGGGGCCAGTTCTGAATTGCCTCTACTTTGTTTACTTGAGGATTGAGGACTCCTCTCCCAATGACGTAACCCAAGTACCGAGCTTCCTCCAACCCTATGAAACACTTCTTTGGGCTGGCAGTTAGCCCTGCTTGTCGCAGAGAATCTATCACTGCCTGTACTTTTGGTAAGTGATTTTCCCAGTCTGTGCTGTACTCACAATATCGTCTATATAGCCTGAGGCATAGCGGCGATGGGGACAGAGAACAATATCCATTAACCGCTGGAACGTCGCTGGCACGCCATGCAACCCAAAGGGTAACACTTTATGCTGGAACAGTTCCTCGAGTGTTACAAAAGCCATTTTTTCCCTCGCCGCCTCAGTTAGGGGTACCTGCCAATACCCTTTTGTGAGGTCAAGAGTTGAAAAATACCGTGCCTGCCCAAATTGCGCTTCTCATCAACCCGGGGCAAGGGGTAGCCGTTACATTTTGAAATTTCATTAAGTTTTCTAAAGTCATTACAGAACCTTAGAGTCCCATCCGGTTTAGGTATTAGGACTATTGGGCTGGCCCACTCACTTTGGAACTTTTCAATGACCCCTAACTGCAGCATAGTTTTTACCTCTTCCGAGATGGCTTGTCGCCAGGCCTCAGGCACCCGATATGGCTTTGACCTGTGGCTCCATGACAATGTCATGTTGGATTAGGGAGGTGTGTCAAGGGAGCTCCGAAAACACATCTGTATTTTGCCTAACAAACTCCTGGACTTCCTGAAACTGTCTAGGAGACAAAGTATCTGCGATTTTGACTACGGACTGGGTTACTCCTGACTCGCCCAGGGGTAATGGAGCCTTCTCTACTTGAAATGCAGGCAGCGGACTATCCCCACCAAGGTGGTCTCTATCTTTCCATGGTTTAAGCAAATTAACATGGTAAACCTGTTCTGGCTTTCTCCCTCCTGGCTGGTGTACCTTGTAGTCTACTAGCCCCACCTTCTCCATGATCTCGTAGGGTCCCTGCCATCTTGCAAGAAATTTGCTGTCTACTGTAGGCACAAGTACCAACACCCAATCCCCAGGGCTAAAGGTTCTTACCCGAGCCTCCCGGTTATAGACCCGACTCTGCGACAGTTGTGCTGCCTCCATATGTTCCCGAACTAATGGTAGAACTGTCTCCATTCTTTCTTGCATTTTTGCAACATGTTCTATCACACTTTTGTGGGGGTAGGTTGCTTCTCCCAGGCCTGTTTGGCTATATCGAGTAAGCCCCTTGGATGTCTGCCTTACAATAGTTCAAAGGGCGAGAGCCCCGTAGATGCCAGGGGTACCTCCTGCACTGCAAGCAACAAATATGGCAGTAAGAGATCCCAATCCTTCCCATCTTTGGAAACTGCTTTTTAACATGCTCTTCAGCGTCTTATTGAATCTTTCTACCAGACCATCTGTTTGGGAATGATAGACCGATGTGTGCAATTGTTTAACATTTAACAAGCGGCAGAGTTCCTTCATAATTTTTGACGTAAAGGGGGTTCCCTGGTCTGTTAAAATCTCTTGAGGAATTCCCACCCGCGAAAACATACCCATGAGTTCCTTTGCTATAAGCTTAGCTGATGTGTGGCGCAGTGGAACAGCCTCAGGATACCGGGTAGCATAATCTAGAACTAGAAGGATGTGTTGGTGTCCCCTTGCTGACTTATAGACAGGCCCAACCAGATCCATTGCCACTCTTTCGAAAGACACCTCTATAATTGGTAAAGGCACCAAAGGACTCCGAAAATGAGGCTGGGGACTGGTTACCTGGCACACTGGACAGTAATTACAGTACCGTTTAACTTCTTCATGGACGCCTAGCCAATAAAACCGTTGCAGAATTCGGTCTAGGGTTTTCTTTTGGCCCAAATGCCCACGAAGTACATGCACATGCGCTAAGTCCATTACCAGCTTACAATATGCCTGAGGTACTAGTAATTGCTCAACCATTTCCCCACATATTTTCTCAACTTGATACAACAAATCTCGGTTTAGCTCAAAGCGAGGCAACACTGTAGCTGCCCCAGGTTGTTGGTGTTCCCCATTGATAAACAATACATTTTCCCTGGCTCGAGCCAAACTAGGGTCTTGGAGTTGCGCCGTACCAAAATTGTCACCTGATACATTTAAGTCTGACAATTCAGGTCCCGGCAGCAAGTCTTCCACCTCTCCAGCCAATACTTCTATGGGAGAATTTTTCCCCTCCTCCACCAAAGGGAAGGTTACCCCTACGGCCAGCACTTCTTCCTCTGGGCCACCAGGTTCATGCTCTACTTCTGGAGAGTGTAACCCGGTTGCCTCTGGTGCCGGCAGTTGCTCAGTGGGTGGGACAACAGTCGGCCAAAGCACAGAAAATAAAGGAAAGGCTCTTCCAATTATCACTTCATAATGCAAATTAGTCACAACCCCCACCTCGTGGCACTGCCTCCCCGCTGGCGTGTTTATCACCACTACGGTGGGATAGTCTTTTAAGTCCTCATGTATACACAACACCCCAATTTTCCAACCAGTATACTCGCTGGTTTGTTCCCAGCTGGCTCGTACCATGGTTACAAGACTCCCTGAGTCTAGTCGGGCCACAGCCGGGGTGCCCTCCACTTCAACCTTACACAAATGTTCCATATTGGGACCATTCGGAGTACCCATTGCACACATTGGTTCAGCATAGTGGGACTGGTGGTACTCAAAGTTTGTGTCCATGGGCTCAGCCAGTTGGGGGCAATCAGCTCTCATATGGCCTGGTTCCTGGCACCACCAGCAGATTATAGGGCTCCTTTCTTCCCCAGATAAGTTCTGAGCGGCCCTCCTGGGCTCTGCTCGCCGAGCCAGGGGTGGAGACTTAGGGAACCTTCCTGTTACCTTCCGGGGAGTCCCTCCCTGTAGCTCTTTGGTAGTTCCATATCTTTCTATGAGGTCTATCATCTGAAGGGCATTAGTAGGGGATGCCTGTCCGACCCATGTTTGGAGGGAGTGGGGCAAAGCACTCTAAAGTTTATCAGACACTATGCGGTCTAGCATGGCTGTGGGAGACAGTACCTCAGGTTGCAACCACTTTTGTAACAGGTGCAGAAGGTCATATTACTGGAACCGAGCCAGCTTGGAGGGAGTAAACTCCCACTGGTGTACCCACTGGGCCCGAACTAACACATTTACCCCAAGACGTGCCAGTATCTCACCCTTAACGATCGTGTAGTCTGCTCTTATGAATGGGTCACCGAGGAGGATAGCAGGCCAGGCTAAGCCACAAAAAAACAGAGAGGTTGATAACTAAGCGAATTGCAGACCCCTGTAGCCGTGGAGCGTACCTACGATGATCCTAGATGCCTCGGCACAGCCGGAGAGCTAACTAAGCCTAAAGCAAGAAAGGGGAAATTTAAACTGCCCCGGAGCAGACCCCAAAGGAATAGATAGCCCCCAAACATATATTGTCGGTGAGACAAGATGAAAACACAAACGCAGGCAGAAAACTAGACTGAGCAAACGAGGGAGCCCACACTGACTAGACAGGACAGGAAAGGAAAGACACTGTCTGCAATCACGCAAAAAACCCTGCAAAAAGTCCAACACGTCTTATGCGCAAAAACACTGAAGTCGCACGACTTCGCCCCCTACTATATCAGCACTCTGGTATATTCTGAAAGCAAAGCAAAAAGAGACCAATATAAAAGGGAACAAAACAAACTGGCACATGCAGTAACATAAGGGCGGTGATTCAGCACAGCCCCAGCCAGAGCTGGCTGACCCGCACCAAACAGAGATAGACATAACCAGATCAAATGCAAACAGAATAGCAAATGAACCACTTAGCTGAACATGCAGGAAAGAGCAGGAGACATCAGACCTCAGCAGGAACAGAAAGAAAATCACCAGCAAGGATAGAGGGAGTCAGCTGTCTTAAATCCCAATGAGAAACCCCAGATCTCCAATCGTCTTCCTCATTATCAGGTGGCAAGCCTCTGTCAATCAGATCAGCTCCACTACCTCCAGTAACCACCAGAGGGAGCCCAGAAAGAGAACTCTCAATCTGACCAGCTCCACTATCTTCAGTAATCACCAGAGGGAAGCCAGAGAGAGAATTCACAACAGTCTGCCTGTTGCTCAGTGGGTAGGTCCTGATATGTTTTCAACGGTCCTGGAGCCATAAACGGAGTAATGATTTCCGCCCAGTGGTCCCGAGGTAGTTTCTCCCTCTCAGCCACTCCTTCGAACAACTCCAAGTATGTCTCAACATTGTCAGACTTCTCCATTTTGGGAATTGCTGTACGAACCGCTTTCCGGACATCATGGATACCCCCGGAATTTCCTGTTATCTGTGTTGTTGTGATATGCTCTATCAACAGCCGATTGGTTTCCTGCTGCTCTTGATTAAATATCAGCTGCTGCTGCGTAGCTTCTTGCTGCTGTCGCATGGCCTCCTGCTGCTGCTGTGTAGCCTGCTGCTGCTGTCGCATGGCCTCCATAAGCATTTTTACAGTGGTGTCCTTTTCTGGAATGTTCCCCGCCTGAGTCTGCGCCACTCTTTTAACCCAAGACATAAGCTGGAGTACAGAGCAAAAAATGAGCAAAAAACAGCCCGGCCTCACTGAGTATGCCCGCATTCTCCACCAATTGTAGGGATTTGCTCTGGTAAGCAATGGCAGGGCCGCAGTAATGAGGCAACACACAGGCTTAGAGTCCAACTATACAGTGGTTTACTGTCACTTTAAAGCAGCAGGTTAACAGAAAGCAACGGAAAAACACAAATAGACTCCAGCTTGGAGAATCACTGATCCCAGACTCACCCTTGCATGGGACAGGCTTAACTAAGCAGCTGCCAGGTCAGCGGCATCCGCCAGGTGCCATTCCCTGGGTTGTTTGAAGTCTTGCTGCTATAGCTCTGCAGCACGGGTAGTCCAGCAAATAAATACAGGCTAACTCCAGCCAAGTTCCTGTATCTTCCACACACACTCACCATGTCCCCAAATACCAACCTCCATTACATAGCCCATAACCCCACCCACATGTGAGGTAGACAGCACATGGCCTGATCACATGACCATGACATCATCGCAGGTCCTTGTCTTTAGGGAAAATCCCAGCCAAAATTTAACCTGCTGGGAGAAATGTCTCTCCCATCCAGCAAAACACCCTTTGCTGTACCACTGTATATATATATATATATATATACATATATATGTGTGTGTCACTGACATACATGTGTATATATATATAAATATATATAATATATATATACACACACCTATTCTATATGTATATATCTATTCTATCTATTCTGTTATAACCTATTCTACTGTATTCTGTACTGTACCCAGCAGATCATTTGCCGTGTTTTAATCTAAAATATATATATAATATATATATATACAGTATATATATGTATGTATATACAGTGGGGAAAAAAAGTATTTAGTCAGTCAGCAATAGTGCAAGTTCCAGAAAAAAGATGAGAGGCGTCTGTAATTTACATCATAGGTAGACCTCAACTATGGGAGACAAACTAAGAAAAAAAAATCCAGAAAATCACATTGTCTGTTTTTTTTTCATTTTATTTGCATATTATGGTGGATAATAAGTATTTGGTCAGAAACAAGCAATCAAGATTTCTGGCTCTCACAGACCTGTAACTTCTTCTTTAAGAGTCTCCTCTTTCCTCCACTCATTACCTGTAGTAATGGCACCTGTTTAAACTTGTTATCAGTATAAAAAGACACCTGTGCACACCCTCAAACAGTCTGACTCCAAACTCCACTATAGTGAAGACCAAAGAGCTGTCAAAGGACACCAGAAACAAAATTGTAGCCCTGCACCAGGCTGTGAAGACTGAATCTGCAATAGCCAACCAGCTTGGAGTGAAGAAATCAACTGTGGGAGCAATAATTAGAAAATGGAAGACATACAAGACCACTGATAATCTCCCTCGATCTGGTGCTCCACGCAAAATCCCACCCCGTGGAGTCAGAATGATCACAAGAACGGTGAGCAAAAATCCCAGAACCACGCGGGGGGACCTAGTGAATGAACTGCAGAGAGCTGGGACCAATGTAACAAGGCCTATAATAAGTAACACACTACGCCACCATGGAGTCAGATCCTGCAGTGCCAGACGTGTCCCACTGCTTAAGCCTGTACATGTCCGGGCCCGTCTGAAGTTTGCTAGAGAGCATTTGGATGATCCAGAGGAGTTTTGGGAGAATGTCCTATGGTCTGATGAAACCAATCTGGAACTGTTTGGTAGAAACACAACTTGTCGTGTTTGGAGGAAAAAGAATACTGAGTTGCATCCATCAAACACCATACCTACTGTAAAGCATGGTGGTGGAAACATCATGCTTTGGGGCTGTTTCTCTGCAAAGGGGCCAGGACGACTGATCCGGGTACATGAAAGAATGAATGGGGCCATGTATCATGAGATTTTGAGTGCAAACCTCCTTCCATCAGCAAGGGCATTGAAGATGAAACGTGGCTGGGTCTTTCAACATGACAGTGATCCAAAGCACACCGCCATGGCAATGAAGGAGTGGCTTCGTAAGAAGCATTTCAAGGTCCTGGAGTGAAGACTTACAGAAAACGTTTGACCTCTGTCATTGCCAACAAAGGATATATCACAAAGTATTGAGATGAAATTTTGTTTCTGACCAAATACTTATTTTCCACCATAATATACAAATAAAATGAAAAAAAAAACAGACAATGTGATTTTCTGGATTTTTTTTTCTCAGTTTGTCTCCCATAGTTGAGGTCTACCTATGATGTAAATTACAGACGCCTCTCATCTTTTTAAGTGGTGGAACTTGCACTATTGCTGACTGACTAAATACTTTTTTTCCCCACTGTATATATATATTTTGAAGAATATTTTGTTTTAAAACAATGTGTAAATGACTTAAAACATTACTCTATGTAAAAGCGCATATTAAAATCACATTGCAGTCTGATAGAAATCACACTGCATTCGGATGTAAATCTGAAAAATGTGAAAAGTGTGAAAAATCGAATTGTACTCACATAAAAAACGCATGACACTCACTTGACAATTGCATTACACTTGTCCGACTCTCCTGCATGAAAATCGGACTGATTTTTAAATCACTAGTGTGTCTCCAGCCTAACACTGGGCCAAGTGTTGTTAGATAAAGCTCAAGTGCTATCCAATAAAACATTGGATAGCACTCAGTCATGCTACACACCGGTGTGAGCGGACCCTAATATCGTTTCTCTGCTTTAGGCCCTCACAAACGTTAGATCATTGAAAAATGACAGCGCAAAAACAAAAAAATCGGCCAGCTCCAAAGGGGTTAAATGGGAGCCCCATAAGTCTGTCTAAGGCCAGGGTCACACTTGCGAGTGTGATTCGAGAAACTCGAGTCTTTCGCATCAGTACCCGGCACTGCCGCCGGCACTCGGGACCGGAGTATGCGGCTGCATAGAAATACATGCCGCCGTACACTCCGATCCGGCGGCAGTGCCAGGTATTCATGCAAGAGACTCGCGCGAGTTTCTCGAATCACACTCGCAAGTGTGGCCCCGGCCTAAAAGTTGAATCTCCAATATGAAAACACCTTTTCTAAACAAGAAACTCTCTAGCAAATCCTGCAAAGATATAGGCGTACGTGGAGTGTGGTATAGTATGGGAAATGCATCCTGTCAACAGTCTCGGGGAGCATGCAGTTTTTGGCCATATGCACACATTGATTATTTGGTAAGTTTTTTACCCCAGTATTTGTAAGCCAAAAAAAAATGCAGAAGTTGTGCAAATGTTTCTATTATGCTTTTCCTCTGACCGTTCCACTCCTTGTTTTGGCTTACAGATACTGGGGGGAAAAAACTCATCAAATACTCAGTGTGTGCACATGGCCTTTGGATGAAAAAATGCACATGACAAATTGACTAGCAATTTTTTAAATCATTCACTTACTTTGAGTGCGGCTGATGACTCATCCTGGGTTTTGGCATTAACCCCTTCCCTTAAAAATAATATGACTTTACCTTATATTCAGTGTTTGATAGCAGCTCCCTCTTCTGCAGATGCTGTCACCCATTGGATCTGGCAGCAACCATTGTTATAATTGCTAAGTACGGTGTTTGGCACAAGAGCCGTTCTCCTAAATCTGGAAGCAGTTACATATACATTCAGATGGCTGCTGGACAAGACTAATTTTTGTAAAAGTGTCATAGGTTTTCCTTGTATCGGCAAGTAGAAATGCTTGGGGGCTTTCTGTTGTATGGTTAGGCAGGATAATTACCTTTGTGCAGGCAGCAATACTGGAGTTTCCTTGACTCATGGGGAATCAGTTAAAAGCAAAAAAATATCAGGAAGACCAGATATTAAAATACATTATTATTATTATCTAGTAGTAACCTTAAATATATTTCACTTACTATAAGGGTAAGTTTACACCAGGCTTTATTTCAGCGTTTTTTTTTTTCTGCAGCAAAACCTGATCTCTTGGCAGGAAAGAAGCTGCAGAAAAAAAGCATGTTTTAATTTGTTTTTAGCTGCATTTTTTAAGCGTTTTTTGGCGGCAGTTTTGGCATGCTAGATTTGTCTCCTGTCCATGCTGATAAAGTTTAGTGTTTAAAAAAAGACCTATTCTATAGAATCAGGTTTTGGCACAAAAAACGCAGCAAAACCTGATACCTGCATTTTTTTTTGTGCGTGTTTTTCAACGTTTTTCCACCACCCATTCAAGTCATGGGTGAAAAACGCTGAAGAAGTACTGAAAGAAGCTCTATGTCCAAAAAAACATGCAAAGCACAAAATCCTGATGACAAAAAAAACAGTGTGTGCAAGAGATTTCTGAAATCTAATAGGCTTTTCTGTTACTGTAAAACACAGCTGAAAATTAGGATAAAAAAACGCATTTAAAAACGCAGCAAAAACGCCTAGTGTGAACTTAGCCTAAAAAGTGACATCAGAAATGCAAAGACTTAAAAAATTCCTAGTTAAGGTTCCAGTATATAAGCTTGAAAAGACTCTATATAGATTCACTAGACGATATTGAAATTCAGAAAAATGTGTCCTCTGACATGTCTATACCCATGTGTCTTCAGCCCTAAAGAGATGTCACATAGGAGAAACTCGGTGAAAATCGAGACTTGCCAGATGTAAAGCTAAATGTTGGAGATAGTTTCTGTTGAGCAATATGGTGTTTAGTAATAATAACCCAATATGAATCATGGCTGATTAGTAATGATAATTACCTGTACAGTTGTGGGTAAAGCAATCTGACATTATTGGGTAGAGATCACATTCTGGCTCTTCATCTCTGTTATGCCATGCCCTTTTTCCAGGCTTTCTTTCGGTCTCGGATCCTTGTGTTATCACTTACGGTACCTCCTGGGAGATAAATGAATGTTGTCAGGAGAGAAACAAGAGTGTGATTTACAATAGTTATGAATGAACTTGTATCAGAAGCTCGGGTGTATTGCTGAGTTTTACAGTAAAGCTATGGGGAGTCGGAAATATTTAGATGCTTTTGGAGAACTGAATGGACCTTTCATTTCTTTTATTACCCTATTAAACTTTATAGTGTATCTCCTCCTAAGGCCTCATTCAGACATCTGTCATTTTTCACAAATGTATAAAAAAAAAAAAAATGATTTGAGTTTGGGCTCATACTCATTTGCGAGAAAAACGGACGAGTGCAGTACGAGAAAAAAATCGGATTGCACTCAGAACAATGTTATTCAATGGGTTACATCTCATCTGCGATTTTTTTTCTCAGCTGAAATCGGACTGAGAAAAAAATCGCAGCATGCTGCTTATCTCGGACGAGACTCGCCAATGCAAGTCAATGGTTGCGAGAAAAATATCGCACAGCACTCAGACCATGCGTATGCCATCCGTTTTTTACAGATACCTTACCATTCTGTGGGATAGAACACTGTAAATGGTTCTGTAAATGATTGTAGAAAAGTAGTTCCAGAGAAAAAAACGCATTGCATACGGATTGCATGCGCATGTTCCATTTAAAAAAAATCGCATTGTACTCACATGACACTTGTTCATTTTTTCGGTCCTGATTTTGGATCATTTTCTTTTCTCACATATGGGTATGAGCCCTTTCGGATAAGATTTTCACCAGTGTTTGGTCCATGTGTCAGTTTTTTTACTATCAGTGATTTTTCACTTACGGATAAATAAATTAATAAATTGCACAGCTTCTTCTGTATTTTGCAGTGTCAATCATGGACTACACAAAAAACTCACCTGTGTTCTGTCCGTCATTTTCACGGAACCTTAGACTTGGGTAATTTTGAGCCATGACCCCAATCCTGAGCTGACGTATCTCCATAATTTTTTTGTACACACACTGTTTGAAAACAAAACACAGACATGTGAATACCACCATAGACTTTAACCTCTTCATGACATTTGATGTATATTTACATATTTACACCATATGTCATGTCCATCCCTTGAAGCGGGCTCACATGCTGAGCCTGCATCTTTTCCAGCACATAATGGCTGATTTAATCAGCTATCGTGTGCCTCCACCTGCAGCTCTTAACCTGCTAAATCCCACTGTCAGTCTCTGACAGTGGCATGTAACACACGCCAACAGGGGAGTACATCATTCCATGCTTCCATTGGCTCAACAATGACATGATCATGGGTGCCGATGGGTTGTCATGACAGCCAGGGGTCTGCTGATGACCCCCATGTCTGTCATTGCGATCCTTCTGTGAATGCTGGCCCATGGAGATTTGTGCTGTAGATGGGATAGCAGTACTGCTATATGTAGCACAGGCGACTGGACGATCACAGCTTCGTTTCCTAAGGGGACTAAAAAATACAGTAAAAAGTTTAAAAAAAAAGTAAAAAAAATAAATTAAAGAGCACAAGTTCAAATCACCCACCTTTTGCCCCATTGAAAAAAAATACATATATTTGGTATTGTTTGGTTCAGAAATATCCACTCTATCAAAAAATTAAATAATGGGTTTCGTGTTTCAGTCGGACCTTCGACTTTTCCCGATAGTCGGCCGATTTCATTTGACTCGACTTTTGAAAAAGTCGGATTTCATGAAACCCGACTCGACCCTAAAAAAGGCAAAGTCGCTCATCTCTAGTAAAGAGCGAAACAAGAAAAAAAATTGAACACTCCAGAATTATGTTTTTTTGGCCTCCGCAAAATTGCAATAAAATGCAATAAAAGACAATATCTAATATACCCTAAAATGGTATCAATAAAAACATCAGCTCAGGGCGCCAAAAATAAGCCCTCACCCAGCCCTAGATCCCGAGAAATGGAAATGCTACAGGTCTCAGAAAAAAGTGATAAAAGCAAGAAAATTTTTCATACAAATTTCCAAATTTGTTTTCACACTTAAATAAGTTTGGCCTCTCTGTACTTGTACTGACCTGGAACATGATATCACCAGGTCAGTTTTACCATTTAGTGAACACGGTAAATTAAAAAAAAAAAAACATTGTGGAATTGCACTTTTTTTCCTAATTTCAACGCACTTGGAATTTTTTTTCCCACTTTCCAGTGCATTACATGATAAAAAAATAATGTCATTCAAAAGTACAGTCTGTCACACTAAAAACAAGTCCTCATACGGCTATGGGGCCAAAAAAGTAAAAAAAAGCTATGGCTCTTAGCATAAGGAGAGGAAAAAACAAAAGCCCAAATAATGGAAAATTGCAAGGTCATGAAGGGCTTAAAGGGCTTTTTTTTACTGGTGGATGTTATAGCAGACCATACATTGTAGTAAAGTCCAATATCACATATTAAAGTGACAAGTAAAAGTTTTCTATTGAGAGCATTTGCTAATTTTTAGAAATCTGTTAAATATTAAAAGTGCATGTTATATTCACAAACCTACCATTATCTACTCTGTACCTGGCCTACATGTCGTACTGCAATAATTAAAGAGAACCGGTCACCAGACGTTCCCCATATAAAGTACGGCCAGCACCCTTAGGCCCTGTGTTACAGCATTCTAGAATGCTGCAATTTACAGTATGTCTCAAATCCACTCTATATAACGCAAAAAAAGACTTTTTATTATATTCCCCTACGGTGCCGTCCGGTCTAATGGACTTCTCTGGTCTTGATCTAGTTCGTCTTCTCTTCTCGAGATTGCTATTCTGCCAATCGGTGAGATCCCAGTGCTGGGACCACCCATTGAAGGCAAGTTGTCACTGGAGAACCTCTTTAACTTGCCATCAAATCAGTGGCACTGTCTATAATTTTGCAATTTGCTAGCATAAAATTGTTACTGTTGGCCAAAAACTGAAGAATTGTATTACTTCCCTTTTCAACCAGAGCATCTACGATACACAAAAATGATGTGATTAGTGTAATTTACTGTAAGTAATAGGAATATTCATGGTGTTGGGGTGGAAGATGAGCTATTGCATAACAATGATAATTCTGATTACAATTAAAATAGAATTAATTAGAATTTTGCCTCTTTTAAAAATCTATTATTTTATACTTCACTCTCATTAAATGCAAGCAATGTATAACTCGGTTCTGTTGTGAAAGCAGCTACTCTGAAATCAAGATTCTGGGACCTTGACTGCATTTATGTTCCACTACATCAAGTTTTTGTTACTGCTAAAGGGTGGAATAGCATAGAAATATTAGGATAATTCCCACTAAAAGAAAATGGGGCTCATTAGAAACTGTTACAGAATGGATCAATCCTATATTTTATGGATCATGCCAAAAAACAGCAACCATTATGCCATGTGAACATAGCCTTATTCTACATGTCCATAAACAAACAACAGAAGACATAGAATAAAGTGTAACTGCTGAGTCTTACCATGTAACCATGTTTTTTCCTTCGAATAGCATTTGAAGTTTTTTATATATTTTTTCCCAATTATTAGATTAATATTGCCATGATTTTAAATGACACAGCTCTAGAGCTGAGCGAATATACCAGAAATTCAAATTTGCCAGCTTCACATTTTTTGAAGCGATTTAATTCATCACAAATTTCAATACGGCAAAGGCTCCAATTACCCAGAAAATGCTTATATAACACTCTAAGGTCTCATGTGATTGTATTGAACCCATTTTGAGCTCTTTAACACAAATATAGCCTTAATGTCCACGTGATCTAAATAAACCCTTCTGGTTAAGAGAAATGGATACTAATACCTGGTAGTAATCAACAGCTTATGTAGTAAGACACTGAAGTATCAGACTTTTAATCCCTTTCCTACATTGGACGTACTATTCCGTTAATGTGACCTGGGACCTAAGTCCGAAGGACGGAATAGTACGTCTAATGCGATCAGCGGTGCTCACGTGGTGTTCGCCGCTGATCGCGGCCGGGTGTCAGCTGATTATCACAGCTGACACCCGGCACAATGTGTCAGGGGCGGTCACGGACCGCCCCCGACACGTTAACCCCTTGCACACCGCGATCAAACATGATTGCGGTGTACCGGGGATTAAAGGAAGCATCGGCAAGGAGGAGGCTCCCTCCATGCTTCCCTGCGACCCCCACAGCAGCGCGATGTGCAGCGCCGCTGCAAAGGTCGCCTTCCCTGCAGGTACACGGATTCAATATGGCGACTGGGACCTTCGGGGGCCTGCAGGGAGCTGGCTTCCTCACTTCCCGCAGAGTGCAGGCATGAGGAAGCCTGCAGCAGTGCCTGTGACAGATCGCTGACAGTGATGTCCCCCATGGGACATTATAATAAAGTAAAAAAAAAAAAGTGTAAAAATAATTAAAAAAAAAAAAATATTCCCTAATAAATTCATTTTTTGAAAAAAAAAACAAAAAAACAATAAAAGTACACATATTTGGCATCGCCGCGTCCGTAACGACCCACCCTATAAAACTGTCCCATTAGTTAACCCCTTTATCGAACCCCTTAAAAAATAAAAATAAAAAACGAAGCAAAAAATAATGATTTATCATACCGCCGAACAAAAAGTGCAATAACGCATGACCAAAATATCCATGGTACCGCTGAAAACGTCATCTTGTCCCGCAAAAAACAAGCCACCATACAGCGTCATCAGCAAAAAAATAAAAAAGTTATAGCTCGCAGAATAAAGCGATGCAAAATTAATTATTTTTAAATAGAAATTGTTTTCATTGCATAAAAGCGCCACAACAAAAAAAAAGACATAAATGAGGTATCGCTGTAACCGTACTGACCCGAAGAATAAAACCGCTTTATCAATTTTGCCGCACGCGGAACGGTGTAAATGCAACCTCCAAAAGAAATTCATGAAACACTGGTTTTTGTTCATTCTGCGTCCCAAAAATCGGAATAAAAAGCGATCAAAAAAGTCACGTGCCCGAAAATGGTACCAATAAAAACGTCAACTCGTCCCGCAAAAAATAAGACCTCACATGACTCGGTGGGTCAAAATATGGAAAAATTATAGCTCTCAAAATGTGGTGATGCATAAACTATTTTTACAATAAAAAGCGTCTTTTAGCGTATGACAGCTGCCAAAAATAAAAACCCGCCATAAATAGTAAATCAAACCCCCCGTTATCACTCTCTTAGTTAGGGAAAAATAATAAAATACATTTTTTTTTATTTATTTCCATTTTCCCATTAGGGTTAGGGCTAGGGTCAGAGCTAGGGTTAGGGCTAGGGCTAGGGTTAGGGTTGGGGTTAGGTTTGGAGTTAGAATTGGGGGATTTCCACTGTTTTGGCATATCAGGGGCTTTCCAAACGCGACGTGGCGTCCTATCTCAATTCCAGCCAAAAAAGTTAAATGGCGCGGCTTCCCTTCTGAGCTTGCCATGTGCCCAAATAGTGGTTTACCCCCTTATATGGGGTATCAGCATACTCAGAACAAATTGTACAATAACTTTTGGGGGCCTGTTACTCTTGGGAAAATAAAAATTGGGGGTGAAAAGATCATTTTTGTCAAAAAAATATGATTTTTTTAATTGTACGGCTATACGTTATAAACTTCTGTGAAGCCCTTGGGGGTTCAAAGTGCCCACCACATATCTAGATAAGTTCCTTGGGGGTCTAGTTTCCAAAATGGGATCACTTGTAGGGGGGTTTCCACTGTTTAGGCACATCAGGGGCTCTCCAAACGTGGCATGGCGTCCAATCTGAATTCCAGCCAATTTTGCAGTGAAAAAGTCAAACGGCGCTCCTTCCCTTCCGAGCTCTGCGCCCAAACAGTGGTTCCCCCCACATATCAGGTATCAGCGCACTCAGGGCAAATTGCACAATAACTTTTGCAGTCCAATTTCTCCTGTTACCCTTGGTAAAGTAAAAAAATTGAACCTGAAGTAATTTTTTTTGTGAAAAAAAGTTAAATGTTCATTTTTTTTTAAACATTCAAAAAATTCCTGTGAAGCACCTGAAGGGTTAATAAACTTCTTGAATGTGGTTTTGAGCACCATGAGGGGTGCAGTTTTTAGAATGGTGTCACTTTTGGGTATTTTCTATGATATAGACCCCTCAAAGTGGCTTCAAATGTGATGTGGTCCCTAAAAATAAAATGGTGTTGTAAAAATGAGAAATCACTGGTCAACTTTTAACCCTTATAACTTCCTAACAAAAAAAAATTTTGGTTCCCAAATTGTGCTGATGTAAAGTAAACAGGAGGGAAATGTTATCTATTAAGTTTTTTGAGTGCCATATCTCTGTGATTTAAGAGCATAAAAATTCAAATTTGGAAAATTGCGAAATTTTCAAAATTTTCGCCAAATTTCCATTTTTTTCACAAATAAACGTAAGTTATATGAATGAAATTTTACCACTAAAATGAAGTACAATATGTCACGAGAAAACAGTGTCAGAATCACCGGGATCCATGGAAGCATTCCAGAGTTATTACCTCATAAAGGGACAGTGGTCAGAATTGTAAAAATTGGCCCGGGAGTTAACGTGCAAACCACCCTTGGTAGTGAAGAGGTTAAAGCTCCTTAAATTGTAAAAATGGTCCAAAAATTATCCATTTTGAGGGGCAGATGCCTGCCTTGTTGGTGTTGGTCCAAACACAAGAAACTTTTTCACAAGGCATGGTGCTAGGTAGGTTCACATTCCAAAAGCAAACACCTTCAAAGGCTGCTGTATTCGGGTGGCATGTATAGATCTAATACAGGTCTAATATTGGACTGTTAGAACAACAAGTTCCCTTTACACTGCCCTTCTTGTTTGCAGTGTATAAAGAACAAAATAAAAAAGTCTGTTATTAGGGTGTTAGTACTACAATATATCTCAGATCAATCAATTTACAGTCACACTGAGTGACTTCACAGGTCCAGCACCTCCCTTTCTCACTGTAATCTTTGGATAATTATTCACTGACTGAGACTAGCATTTCCATTTTCTATGAGCTTCAGCACTGCAATAGAATGCCGCAATCAGATTAGACCTTTTTCTATTCCTATGAGTGCTGGTTTGCTCCGACCTCCTATGCCTAGGGTGTAAGATCCTAAAATAATGTTCTTTGGATATCGCTCATCTTTCATAGGCCCTATAGTTTCTGTGAAAGCCTCCTGATTGAGAAGTGCATGCACATATATATATTTGAACTCTCCCCATAAATAAAATGAAAGGAGAAGATATTTTGGTATTGCTGCATCCAAAAAAGTCCAATCTTTTAAAATATAAAATTAATTAACCCATACAGTAAACCACATACTGAAAAAAATGAACAAAATGTTGTATTAACCCAAAAATTGATACATTAAAACCTACAGCTCAATTCTCAAAAACAATCCCTCACATACATCTATCAATGAAAACCTCCAAAGTTACAAATCACAAACAAATCACGTTTGTTTTTGCAAAATCCTGAATTTTTTAACTACTAAAACATGGAAAATACACAAGTTTGATATAAGCCTACTTGTGCTGACCTGAGGAATCATGGATGCCCAGGTATTTATACACAACACAATGAACATCATAAAAACAAAACCCAAAAACAAATGTCAGAATTGTTTTTTTTCCCTCTGTTTCACCAGTCTTGTAATTGTTTCCTGTTTTTCAGTAAGCTATTTAGTAAAATGAATTGTGTCAAAACTATAACTTGTCACACACTATTATACAACTATGTTAACAAAATACTAAAACATTTTATGACCCTTGGGAGAAAGGTGTGTAAAAAACAAAGGGGCAAAAATGAAAAAATATCTTGGTTAAAGGGTTATTACCACAATGGTAAAATATTTGACAAAGCACAATATCAGAATAACTATTGTAAATATACTGTACAAGCTCAACATAATGATTCTTTTTTGTAGCTTTGTGGCTTTATTCATCTCCTTCTACCCCTTTTCGCATGCAGCTTCAGAGAGCTGAATGGACAATCCTGTATTTATCTGTTAAAACTACATTTCCCAGCAGCACACTGTTTCTCCTCTGTGCTGCAGGCCCCTCTCTCAGCTCTCCTGTCCTTCCTGATAGAGATAAATAGATCTCAACATGGACAGTTTTTATTTCTATGCATGATGTTACCATTGATAATTTTGAATGTAGTGACAATGATCAATTATTTCACCCATATAAATTAGTATTTACAAACTCCACATTTCATTGGTCACTTATTGGGATCTTAAGACCATGAATATGTTCTCAGCAGGCATAGTGAGCTAAGCATAGATTAGCTGAGCTGTGCTACTCAATGGCTGTCAAGTCAATGAGGATGTCTTGGGGATGTTATATTAGACAGGGTTATGGGGGCTCTGTTGTTCATTAACTACACAGGGTCATTAGGTGCATATTAAGATGGTATCAGTGGGATCTTCAGTACAGCATACCTGAGCTGTGCCGCAGATACTATCATGTGTTATTAGACATGGTCATTATGTGTTTTGCCCAACAGCATTAGCACTGCTGGAGGAGGGATCCAGTGGTAGTGAAGATTAAAGAGAGCCCTGGGTGATCATCATTTGGGGGGGTGATAGCTGTTGATTTAAAAATAGGTTGTATTTATATTAATTCTGCACGTACTGAAAACAGACCACATTATGAGTTTGTGAATAAACCCTTAACAAATAATTTAAAACCTATTTACGAAAAACTGAAATATTTTACATTGCCTTGTGTGCTCTAGTATTTAAAACAGTCATCTCTTCTGCCTAACGCCGCGTGATGTCCACCTCTTTTCTTTTGCTTTCACTTGAAAAATGCAGTTGATTCGCAAGTTCAGCTGCTGTTAAAATGGCAAAAAAATCAGTAGCAATTGGATAAACTTTTCTTAATAATTTAGAGGCTGTAAAAAATGGTAAAACAAATTGAGTAGTGTTTGGATAACTTTTGCTTCGTAGATTTAAATTAGATTCAAGGGAATGAGATAGCAACAATTTGTCAGCAGTGGTTTGTACAAGCCAAAAGGCAGAAGAGACACTTTGCAAAGAAATACTAAAGTAATAGAATAGAAAATGTAATATTATACTCTTTTAATATTTTATCCTCAGATAATGGTGTTTCAGAAAAATGTCGTAAATATGGCAACAGTGAAAGTTAGTCATTTCTTCCTAAAATGTTTCTGAGACTGATTTATTTTTCATGTATGGTGTGATCGTGACTGGTATTGTTATCATTCTAGATTAGGCTGGTGTTATGCTTAAATAATGTATCAATGAATCACAAGTTGGAAACAATAACATATTATTAAAATATTCTAGATGTAGCTAAACAAATATATGATGCAATGTGGAGGCCAACCTCTTTCTCCACACTGCTACAGGGATAGTATGATCTTTCTGATGCTTGTTTTTTTATTTTTTTTATTATTACCAGAATACATACAAATCTATGTAGCTGTTTAGTGAATTTGCCACCCTATATGCTCCCGTACAATTATAATGCATGATGACATTGTATAGGAGAATAGATAATAAAAGAAAGGATGTGGCTCTCTTATAAATGGAAATCTCACCAACCTTGATAATGAAATAACTTTATTTTTTTTCTAAATAATTTGACATTTTTTTGTAATTCCCCCTTATCTTAATGGAGAGAATGCGCATCTGTGAATCCTGCTTTCAGAGAAGACAGTGGACAGATCCTACAAATCAATGTTTTCATATTCGTCGTGTAAATTGTAGGGGGAATATACTTATATAAATGGATATTTATACTTTTTTTTCCTAATTTTTTATTGACATTTCATGCATTTTTACAATGGTCTCTCATTATGAAAGTTGATGGTTTTGGGAATTCCTTTTTTATTAGTCTGTCCCCATGATAGTAGACTGACCACATGTCAAGGCAAGTTGCCGGGACCAGCAATCAAATGACTATGTGAGTGGTAAGCAAAAAAAATCACTGCTCTCCTCCTTCTTGCTGGCATCCCCGGTGTCTCATCTGATTAGTAAGCCCAGTGGAATTTAATGTGTTGCTCCCACCACAATGATGACGTTACACAGGTCTACTAATCAGACTAGGCACCGGGTATGAAGTCAGAGAGGGTCTGCAGGGCTCTGGGCTGGCAGTCACAGACTGCCAACATGTCTGATAGACCAGGGTGCTCTGAAATTTTTTTGCTGAAAATTCTCTCACCTAGAATATTAACGTATGCTCTAAAAGAGTATTTAAAAATTGGATTTCTTAACAGCAAAGTGGCTAGATTTCTATCTAACGTTGACTTCATAAAATTCATAGAGAAGAATGTGCCACTCCTGCCCCTGTAGGTGTTTGGAAGGACTATTTAAGAAAATTAGTTATGTATGAAATTTTCACTCCCGATTTGGTTGGTGCTTCAGTTTCTTATTATATCATACATATCCTGATAGGATATTTCTAGAAGTTATTTCACATGACCTGCTCCCTGACATAGAATTTGCCATTATCATTTTTGCGATAGCCTGTGAATCTTTTGTGATGGTGACATAACCATGCCCTGGTGATAATTAGGTGACTCCTCGTGTCATTATTTTCTGGCTTCTCCTCCCACAAATGAGCCTTATCCAATAAACTAACTTTCATATTCAGCCCGTGGAAGTGGCATGACAAAGCAAAATGATTCTTCTAGCGTTCATTACAAGTGACTTTGCACTTTGTAAGCTGGCATATCGGAGTGAAGGTTGGATGCTCTCATCTGGGAATATATATGTATCCAAAAGAGAGAGAAACACTGACCGGACTATTTCAAGGATATACATATTTATCAATTGACGACTTTACTACTCAAAGGTAAACTAATCATATTAATATCTAAGTGATTTTAAGAAGGTGTGACGGCTTCGTTTTATGTTGTAGCTTGAATGGGTTCTCTCGGGATATAAAAATAACTCTTAGGTAATTGAGACGTGTCCCAACCATAATCTGCTCCACCACAGCATTGCTAGAAGACTGAATTTTATATGTAGTTTACAGCGGTCCCTCCAATTACTATAATAATTCAATCTGGGGTGGTCATTGTAAATTCAAACTATTGTAACCATTGATTCAAATGGCTCCAACTGTGAACCCAAAATAGTACAAAATGAAGGTCAAAGAAAATTAAGTCCAACAAGGAAACCAATAGCTAGTCATACCTGTAGTGGATTCATCCAAGGTACTTGACAGCTTGAGAAGAGCATGTCAATATAATCCAGTAAGAGAAAAGCCAGCACTTCGGCCTTCTTGAGAAACTCTGTGCTTGTAACTTTATTATGGATGTGCTAAAACCACTGAACACAGATTCTCAAACAGCCGACGCGTTTTGGATAAAACCTCCTTATTCATAGCTCAGGACTATTAGAATCCAGGATGGACAGATGACAGCTGGAAATCATCTAGAGAATTAGAGTTTTTCAGTCCAGTACACACAGTGTACCAGAAGAGTAAAATGTCATTGCTCTCATCTAGTGTTGAAAGGAATCACTGATGCTCGTACTCTTTACAGTAGAGAGGCGTTACTAGACACCCAATCACTTTACGTCAAAGTCAGACCTTTTCCACTTCACCTGTGACAAAAATTGAACTGGTCAACCATTTTCATGGAAGATGGCTTCTTAGTCATTTATTAGCTTGAGCCAAGAATGGGTAGAAACAATGTCTTCCTCTCCTGGGATGTCCTGCCATTTTTGTGCGGACAACCCATTGATTTCAAAGATGACTATGTAATATTTTCTAATGTATAGTCTCTTCTGGGTTAGGTTTCCCTGAATATCATAGCTGATTGATCAGGGTTCCTGTAGCAGAAAAACATTTTGTTAATTGGCTTTGTTTATGTACCAAGAAGTAGATAAATGCCAGAAACTTTATTTTCAACATTTCACAGTTGTGATATAGTTATGGAAAGTACAATGTGAAAAAGCTTTAGGAGACCATTAGCCCCAAAAATAAATATTACTCATTTATTATGTTACTAGCTGTAAACACTGGATACTGTATAATTGATTAGCTATTGTCAAGTGATTTTCAGCATACCCAAAAATAGATGTGCGCTAACATATTGCATGTGACATTAATAAACGCCATTATGTTTCCAAAACTGCTGATTCATTTGCTAAATCAATTAGTACAGAAATGAAATACTTGTGGTTTTTTTACTTTATGAATCTCTTAAAGTCATATGTATTACATGATGAGACAAGGTCAAATGGCTACAATGCTCAAAGTCGCGGGAATCAAAGGAGCCACCTATATCGATGTACTGCAAAACTATATCATGGTGCAAAATAAAGCTCGGAGTGTTAGATATCTCTTACACTAGTGGTAGAAAATCGTATTTCTAGATTTAAATAATATTTTACTATTGGAAAGCATTCCAAATGTAGTAATATAATTCTGTACCGAATGCATATGCATTTTTATAGGCTTAGAAATACTATTTTGCTGGCAGTTTGATATGAGCTGTAGGACATTTTTTGTGCTTTTTCTGCTTTTATTGCTCATGTCAGATCAGTGCGAGGTATGGGATGGCATAATTAGCCCAAAATGTAACCCCTTCCTGACATTTGCCATAAATATGTGCAAACTCAAGAGCTGAGCTTGTGCAGCCTTGCGGATGTTGGCTGTATGTTACAATCGTAACAATTTATACAATTAGATAAAGTGAGACAGAGAGAAGTGGGCTCCCTCTGTTACTTCATCGGCTCCCCGCAACATGATTGTGGGGTGCCAATGGGTTTCTTTTCAACTGGGGCCTTACATTTGTCTTCTGGTCTGCATTGTGTGTACACCTGCGAGGTCCTGACAGGCACATGTCAGTATTTTAAGTAACAGATCCTATGGAACTTTTTTTTGGACTTCATGCGCTGCTTAACATATTACACAATTACTGAAATATTAAAAGATCAGTGTTCTTTAATTCCCAACACGTTTCAAAGCATGAACTGCTTCTTCCTCAGGGGTTGACATGTATGTATGTATGTATGTATGAAGTCCAAAAAAAAGTTCCATAGGATCTGATGTGTCGGCGGTCACCTGTTTGACCCTTGGATGTGCAGCAGCTGAACACTAACTCTATATGCTTTAACTCTCCTACAGCAGGTGAGTGGATTTTATATACCTTTATAATTTTATCATCGGATAAGACCCTATTTGCACTTTTCTGTTCCTATAGTGCAGAGTATTTTAAGTAAACAATTGACAGATCACATATTTAAGTCCTAAATGTAAGTACATGCTTAATATATCAATCTATAGGATCAGCATAAATACACCTACCATGCCATTTATGAAACCTGTGCCATATTATACAGCTCTGGCAAAAATTAAAAGACCACCACATCAAATCCCTGTCATGGCCAGACCATTCTCCAGACCTGAACCCCATTGAAAACCTCTGGAATGTAATCAAGAGGATGATGGATAGTCACAAGCCATCAAACAAAGAAGAACTGCTAACATTTTTTTTGCACCAGGAGTGGCATAAGGTCACCAAAAAGCAGTGTGAAAGACTGGTGGAAAGCATGCCAAGACACATGAAAGCTGTGATTAAAAATCATGGTTATTCCACAAAATATTGATTTCTAAACTCTTCCTGAGTTAAAACATTAGTATTGTTATTTCTAAATGATTATGAACTTGTTTTCTTTGCATTATTTGAGGTCTGAAAGCAGTGTTTTTTTTAAATTTTGACCATTTTTCTTTGTCAGAAAAAAATACAAAATTTATTGCTTGGAAATTCGGAGACTTGTTGTCAGAATTTTGTAGACTAAAAGAGCAATTTACATTTTACTCAAAAGTATATCTATAAAGAGAAAAATCACACAAACTGAACATTTGGAAGTGGTCTCTTTATTTTTGCGAGAGCTGTATAAGCGGTGTACGGAGGTGAAACGTTTATCTGGTCTTTCTACAATAACAAGGACTCGTCATGTCTCCTTTCAGACAGAAAATGTATGAATAAATTGACAACTGGGTGTCACCAGTTGGTGGGGTGTCCTTGCACATGATTCATAATAATCGGAGTGATGAAAGATCCCATTTAAGGTGTGATGTGTAACGTCCTGCACTGTGCTCAGGTTATATAGTATAGTTTGCATTCATCTCTGTATCTACAGTGGGATACATTATTCATCATCTATTTTTAAGACCTTCATATTTTTACTACATTAATATTCTGGGTGTTTATTGACTGCTCTGAAGACGATACTGCCAGCCATTGCTTGGGAGATTGTCGTCAAAACTATCTTTTGTCATAAGAATGAAAGTATATTTCTTCAGTAACTTATGGTCTAAGATTTCATTTTTGGCTGGAATCCTGGTGATGTCGCAGTTTCCTTTGATTTGGTAAACTGCATTTATGTTGAGACAAACTGTACTCGCCAGCATTTTAACTGGAAAGTCTGAACAAATGAAGCCACATCCTATTTACACAAACTGGTCAACTCACTAAAAGAATTAAGGTTATTTTCCAGTATATTACAACAATTGATGGAGAACTTAAAAGTATTTTATGAATGGCTATACAGTAATATCGAATACTCTACTGTAGTATTATGTGTAACAAAATAGTTATTTAAAGTGGTTGACCAGGACTTTAATTTTATGGAATATAATGCCTGTCTAACAGTCAACAGTGCGACCCCAAAATCCCCGTATGATGCTTATCCCTGTTCACTTGGGTGTCCTGAGCTGCAGTACCAGGCACCACCACAAGTGTGTGTATGGCAGTGTGCCTTGGAAAACAATGAAGTCTTGATAATTAATATTAGTTCTAAAGCTTTGGACTCCCATCGATCATGCATTAATAATAAACAGTATGATATCAGTTTAACGGGATGTGTCATTAGAAACTAACCTATTGCTTAAATTGTTTTTTTTTGTTAAAAGTATTTTTAAAACATTTTTGGAATTTTTTTTCATATGTTCTATATTAAATAGTAAAATTAGAAATCTTGCAATTTTCACATTGACTAATCGGGCTATTTTCAACTTTAATGTCCTGTTCTCTCAGGAAATTTGCATTTACATTAGCAGAAATAAACTCTGACCCTATCTTTTGTACTGAAGCCTCTAATGAGCATGTGCAAGTGTCATTGTGGGGAGAGGGGGAGCAGGGGAGCTGTGACATCACATATAGTGATTGGGGGATCCTACGTTATCATGGCTGCCTGAGCCAGACTTAAAAGTTCTTTATTTACCACATTAATACGGCATGGATTAGCACAAAGGGAGAGAGATGCAAGGGAAGGAAGCAAAACCAGGCACAGGTGATTAACACTAGCCCACCAAAACTTTGTTATAGACAGATAAAGTGGAGAATAATTTTAGGATCAGAAGCCCCAAATTCTGTTTAAACTATGAGCAAGTTTATATTGAATCCAGGCACAGTGGTAGGAAAGGTGGGCATGGACAATTTGCGTTTTTGCATTTTGTTTTTTTTCTTCTACCAAGAGCCATATTTCTTTTATTCTCATGCCCACATAGATGTATGAGGGCTCGTTTTTTTGCAGGACGAATTAAACTTTTGAATGACACCACTCATTAAACCGCACATTGTACTGGAAAACACTGAAAAAAATTGCAAAAAAACCCCACAATGCTGACATCATATTTTATCATTGTTTTTAAGAGGTACAGGTTTTTAAGTGGTATAAAATGACCTTGCAATATGATTCTCCTCATCAGTGCGATTATGGTGATACCAATCTTGTCCAAGTTTGTTATTATTTTAATGATGAAAAAATTTGAAATTTGTAAAAAAAACAAAAAGACATGTTTTGATTCTGTCACCAGTTTCCGAGACCTGTAACGTTTTCATGTTTCGGTCCATAGAGCTGTGTGAGGGCTTATTTTTTCAGGGTGAGGAGACGTTTTTATTGATATAATTTGGGGATAGATTCAAATCATTAAGATTTAAATCATTATTGCGGAGAACAAAAAAAAACCGCAATTTTGGCAATTTTATTATTTTTCTGTTAATGGTGTTTACCTATCGGGTTAATTAATTTACATATTTTCATAGACTTGTCTTTTTTGGATGCAACGAGACCACGTAGGTGTATTTTCATTTTTATTATCTTTATTTTTAATGGATGCAAAAGGAGGATGATTTGTGTCACAGCCATTAGTTGTCAGGGATGGGTCAGGGTCACATAGCATTTCTAAGATTTTCACAGCACAGGAACTTTTTTTTAAAACATACAATTTTGGAAATTTCAAAATCTATTTATTAAAATGTACTTTATTCTTGGGACAACCCCTGAAAAAAAAGTCACATCGCAGTTATTAGGCTATTAGTCATATTTCCTTCACCCTCCAGAAAAAAAAAACAGATTAATCAAAATGAAATCGGCTTGTAAGTCTTCAAATTTCCTAATGTACTGATGTCATTGATTTGATATTTGTCTTGTCGCCACCTGATTTACTACTTTTTAATATAGGAGTTGTACACAAATCTATCAGACATTCTAAAAGTTTAGAAAAAAACTAGCTGAAGAGCCCGGCAACGCCTGGGCATAGTAACTAACTGTGGTTAGTTATAACAAATTATAAGAATTATCCTCCATCCCATAGTCCCGTGCCCATATACCCTTCATACATATCCACCATCCCATAGGCCTGTGCCCATAAACCCATCATATATATCCTCCATCCCATAGTCGAGTGCCCATATACCCATCATACATCCTTCATCTCATAGGCCCGTGCCCATATACCCATCACACATCCTCCATCCCATAGTCCCATGCCCATATACCCGTCATACATATCCTCCATCCCATAGTCCCGTGCCCATATACCCATCATACATATCCTCCATCCCATAGTCCTGTGCCCATATACCCATCATACATATCCACCATCCCATAGGCCCGTGCCCATATACCCATCATACATATTCGCCATCCCATAGTCGAGTGCCCATATACCCATCACAAATCCTTTATCTCATAGTCCCATGCCCATATACCCATCATACATCCTCCATCCCATAGTCCCGTGCCCATATACCCATCATACATATCCGCCGTCCCATAGTCCCGTGCCCATATACCCGTCATAAATATCCTCCATCCCATAGTCCAGTGCCCATATACCCATCACACATTCTCCATCCCATAGTCAACCATTATGACATCATAATGAGTGGCGAGGCTTGCAACCTATGATGACATCAGCGTCGCCATGGCAACCATTGTGACATCATGATGAGGGGCGGGGATGATACACACACACTTTTTCCCCATTATGTAGATAGGGGCAAAATTGTTTGGTGAATTGGAAAGTGTGGGGTTAAAATTTCACCTCACAACATAGCTTAGGACACTCTCAGGGTCCAGACGTGTGACTGTGCCAAATTTTGTGGCTGTAGCTGCGACGGTGCGGATGCCAATCCGGACCTACGCACACACACACACACATACATACATACACACACTTGAGCCTTATATATTAGATTAAAAAAAAATTAATAATTTGTGCATGGATAAAGGAAGACATATCTACCAAAGCTTCTTCTCCCTATTGTACAGGTAGTCTAGAAATGATTATCTCAAGACACTTGTTTGTTGGAACTTGGAATAACAGGTTCATGGTATATCTATTATTTCCAAAAATTTTTTAATATGATGTTACCTTTGTTCTCCTTACATGACTTTAGAATTATCCCTACTATTAAACAGTGTCCGTGCATTTATAACATGGTGACACTGCTCTTTTAGCCCCACATAGAAATGTCACCATGGAAAAGTAATTTTCTTAGAGCTATATTCTTTCACCTTTTACAAAGAAAGAAAAGGGACAAAAGCCTACTGCAATTTTCTGATTTCTTTTCATTTGTGAAGCTGGGACCTTAGTTTACTTGTAAAGTACATGTTGACACATCACCAATCGCACAATGCTTATAATTAGATGTTCTGTTTTTGTGTCAAGATTGGCGCTTATATCTCGAGCTGAATGGGTATAGAATATTGTCCAGGGGGGCATACAATTTAGAGAGTTGAAGCCCACTAGTGACCATTATTCCTCCCTACCCCCTACATACATATGGACACCAATAAAGCTGAGCGTTCATGTGTTCTCAGTAGGAATTTGGAAATAGGCTGCTGCCAAACACCTCTGACAGTGGCTTATCTCGTCTGAGAATGAAAAATTACTTTTTGGTCACCATCTGCAATTTCAGAAACTACCTTGTACTTACACTTTGGGTTCTGTAACCTGCGCTCATTCATAAACATTAACCAGCCATACTTGCCATATTCACAAGGACGTCAGTTCCAGCTGTTACATCCACTATCAATATTTAAGCATTATTCGAATAATAAATGTTCAAAAGAATGGTGTGATAAAGCACTGACAATTGTATTAAATTGGTTCCTCGGTCACCATGAGATAGGTCTTTCACATTAGATTAGTGGAGGTACCACGCCACCACCGATCAGCTGTTATAAGCTTTGTGGCTGTCCAGTGATAACCACATTGAACAAAGCCACAGTACACAGCTTCACTCGATATGTAGCTAGTCGCGACCACTACCGGGTTGTACAGAACAGCTCCTATTCTCTTGATTACCCAAGAGTGGCCTCTACAGATTGAATGGACCTGCAAATTTGCAGCGCCGTTCTATGTGTTTACTTCCGGCACTTATGACAAACGATCAGTAGGGTCAGTAGGGGTGCTGGGTGTTGATCTGATATTGATGACCTATTCAATATCAATATACTGTGACAGAACAACCGCTTTAAAGGGAATAAGGGGTTCAGCATTTCTTACAATGAAATCTTAGGCAACAAAGTAGATGGCATGGTGCTTTCTAACATAGATGCTATCATTTTCCTTTCTACTTGCAACAAACAAACAAACAGTGCTTGAGGAGCTTTGAAAAAAACCTGTTTTGTCCACAAATTATTCCTTTATGTGCAGAATCTCCCAATTTATGAAAAATATGTCTTTCTGTGCATTTTAAGAGCATTTTCTGGACAATTATGTTACATCCAGGCCAAAGTCTTTTCCAGCTACACCAAGGTGGCTCTCAAGCAAACAAATATGTAGGAATGCAGAGTCAGGATGGGATGTCCAGTGCCTAAGGGGCATATTTATGAAACTGTATGTAATATATATTAAAAAGACCTTGTGTTATGATTTTTTTAAATGTACATCCACAACATGTTGCACCAAAAACTAACAAGATATTCTTTTGTGGCTCATTATACTATATGGTATGCAATACAGGGCCCATTATACTGTATGGAGGACTATGGGGAGTGTGTTATACTATATGGAGGAATATATGAGACCCATTATACTGTATAGAGGGCTATGTGAGGCTATTATACTGTATGTAAGGCAATGCAAGGCCCATTGTACTGTATGGAAAGATAAGATACCCCCACACACATGGTATGATGGTCCATTTGTACCCCTCATTTCCCTGGCAAAGTATGATGACCCCAATACAATATGATGCCACAACGGTGAACTCCTCACAGCCCTCCATAATGTATAATGGCACCACATCACCCTGATTTCAATTCTTGACTTCAAGATATACAGTAATACTTGGCTAGACCGTTGACTGTGAATCTGTAGCGTGCTTCAGAAAGGGAAGTCTCAGAGAAATAACATTTCCCTAGCTATACACAATAGATTAAACTTACCTAAGCTTGATAAATGTCGATGAATGAATGCGATCGGTCATATTATTTGTTCTATATTCCTGCAAGAGTTATTTCACTGAAGGCTAGATCAGATGTATGGACAGCTGACGGCTTTATTCACACAAGTTTTTCTCTTTGAATTTCCAGATGTGTCATTTTGCCAGATAGCTAAATTGCTTGTTTGAAGTTTGGGCATTATAGAATGGTAGAATAACATTATTAGCCATAGGTTTTTTTGACAAAAAGTATTGGAAACCTTAAACACCTCATAAGTAAATGGAATTAAGATCTGTTTGGAATCATTCTAATACAAATCCATCATGACCCTGTGCGGATCAAAAGCTACGGTGCTAGTGGCATGGAGCACCTTAAAAATAAGAGAAGTATTTATAAATAGTAACAATCAACAATCATTTAGTATTATTACTAAACTCATGATCAATCAATTTAAAAGTATGTGTGTATATATATATATATTTATGGCATTGGTCAACTGTTTGGACATGCAAAAGTTTTCCTTGTTCTTATTGGATTGTGCACGTTGTATATTTAGACTCAGGGTGGCTAACCCGCAAAGGAGCACATGAAAACAAGTGGAGTAAAGAAGCAAAACAAGAATATGTTTTAAACCTTGGATTCTGCCCTTAAACTTTGATGACACCTTCACATCCCTTGGTATTCTCTCAAGAATCTCTGTCAGGTAGTCACCTGGAAGTCACATGGAATGGCTTATTACCAGTGAAGAGGGAGTTACTTTGCCTTCATTCTGTGGTCCAACTTATCCCAAACAACTCCAATTGAGTTGCCGTCAGATTTGGAGGCCTTGTGATCTGATAGCCTAGAGTTGTGTTTTGGATTATTGTCCTGTTGCATCACAAATGATGGTCCCACTAAGTGCAAAACAGATGCGATGGGATGGTATGTCTTTGTAAAATGTGGTGGTAGCCATGGTAAGTGTGCCTTAAATTTGGAATAAATTACCAACCGTGTCACCAATATAGCACCCCCAAAACACCTTACCCTCCATGCTTCCTGGTGGGCACCACACATGTAGAAAACATCTGCTAACCTTTCCTACATCTCACAAAGACACATCGATTGGTATCAAAAATTCTCAAATTTTGACTCGTCAGACCACAGTACAGATTGCCACATATGTATTCTCCATACCTTATGTTACTTTGCTCAAACAAATGTCTTATTGTTTGCATTCCTCAGTAGTAGCTTCTTTGCAGCAATTTGACCATAAGGTCGGCTTCTTACAGTCTCCACTGGACAATTTATGTGGAGCTGTGTCTGCTGCTGGAGGTCTACTACTTGAGGTCTGTGCATCATTTGTGTTTGCTGTTGTAGGAGGTTGTTAATTTGCAGTTTCTAAAGCTGGTAACCCTGATAAACCTATCCGAGGAAATTCTAGGTCTTCCTTTCCTGAGAGCCAGTTTAAGAATACGTTCAAGGTTCTAACAAGGACTGACTGACCTTAGTGTCTTAAATTAACATTGGACTGATATTTTTCATTATTTAGTGGAGTGTTTTTTGCCATGTTCTGGCTTTGAATAGTAATGTGATAGGGTGCAGCACTGTATAGGACTGTGTACCCACCCTGTTTCTGGAAAACACATAATGGTCGCTTCTTAGCATTTTAGCTAAGATCGAGTGTCGCAAACACTTTCTTATTTCACAAATGAACTCTTGACAATATATCCCTGTTCATTGGAGCCATTCCTGGTGACTACCTGGAGAAGCTATTTTTGAGAATGTCAAGTGTGTATAAAGTAAAAGGGAGGAACTTTGAAGAATATAAAGTTTACAACATATTCTGGTTTGGTTCATAACTGTTTCTGAACTTTCTTCCATAAGTGTCTTCTCATGGTTTTCCTGTCTTCAGCCTGAATCTACAATTTTAAGAACAAGGAAAACCATTGCAGGAATAGGTGTGTCCAAAATTTCGACGCGTAATGTCTATATTCATATATATATATACATATTCATGCATACAAACTTCACATGATTTAATGAGATAGTAATTATTTATTTACTTACAGATTATGTATGCTGTTTTACTTAGGGTGTCATTATAGTTGGGTGTACACTAGGCATTTTTGTGAAATATTTATAATTATCCCTTACAAGCTGCGTAGGTTTTGTTTCCATATCAGGATGAGTAAGACTCTGGAAAGCATTTGTAATCTGTGTTTTACAACTTGATTTTGCTCGGAAATGAACCAGAAAGACAATATCATATAGAGAAAAACGGCCACCAGGGAGCAGCAGGTATCACTCAATGCATAATTAAGAGAATGAATAAAGGGAATTTAAAAAAAAAAAAAAAGAAAGTGGATAATTAATTAAAGCCTGTAAATTATATGAATAGTCATTAATTAGAACACAAGAGTGGCACCTTTCAGTTAAGAAGGTCTCTCTTCTTTCTTACTATAGGTACTTGTGAGCTGCCTCTAAATAAATCCATCGAGATCATATATCATTTGGATGTCACTAATGAGACTTTTATAGCACAAGTATGAATGATCTTAATTTAAATGATAATTAAGACCTGCAGCGGTGAGACAGTCCTCGGGGTATTTTTAGGATCTAACTGGTAAATCAAATATGTTTTTTTTTTACTTCCTACAATGCATTTATGCATAAGATGAAAAAGCAGAAATTAAAATGGTCTTGTTATCCACGGCAGCCATTAATGTACCCTGACCGGTCAGTACATTATAAGCTGACATCATTACTGCTATATCGATAGGCTCCCCTGAGAACAGGGTTTTTATGACGTTTCCTGCCACATATGAAATATCAAACTGGGCTATTAAGTAAACCTTTGGAGAATGCAGTAATGGGAATGTCTGGTACTAATGGAAGTTTAGGAGCACAAACGAGTAGACCTGACAAGGTTTAATGCATATGATTCGTTACAGAAAACTTTTCAGAATATGTTGCAATGTGTGTGTACATGAGAACTATTTTGGCCATTTTTGACTTGTATACTGCCTTTGTCACCACTTTTCCCCTCTGCAGTTGTCTCTGAGCTGCTGGGAAAAGTCTAGCCATTAAGATGTCTTCTAGACAGAGAGTCTTAAGGAAAGCTTTTCAGAATATGTTACAATGTGTGTGTACATGAGAAACAAAACTATTTTGGCCAGTTTAGACTTGTATACTGCCTTTGTCACCACTTTTCCCCTCTGCAGTTGTCTCTGAGCTGCTGGGAAGAGTCTAGCCATTAAGATGTCTTCTAGACAGAGAGTCTTAAGGAAAGCTTTTCAGAATATGTTACAATGTGTGTGTACATGAGAAACAAAACTATTTTGGCCAGTTTAGACTTGTATACTGCCTTTGTCTCCACTTTTCCCCTCTGCAGTAACAATCTCTAATTTTAGTTGTCTCTGAGATGCTGAGAGGAGTCTAGCCATTAAGGTATCTTCTAGACAGAGAGTCTAAAGGGCAAAGTTTCTACTTGTAGAGAAACTCAAGTAGGCATAATGAGACCTAAGCCATGCAATTCTCCTGTGGGAATATACGTATGCAAATAGTCTTTTCAGAGAGGAAGATGACTAGAACTCTAGTGCCACTTATTGGAGGTAGCAATCCTAAAAGTCAATATTGATCCTTAAAAAGATAAAAAGCCAAACCAGAAACTTTATTTGCTGACAGTTGTTATGGGGTGTGTGCCTCTCATCAGTGCAAAGCAAGAGATCTGATTTGACTGGGTGAGAGGCCACTGATAGGGGATCTTAGAGTTAAAGACTCTTGTTGTGAAGAGCAACAAGTTGGTTTAAGTAAACTTATAGGCTGTTTAATGATTCTCTGTGAATTTAAGTATATAAATAGACTCTCTAAAGGGCCTTGCCATACCCTGAACACATCTGAGTTTCTGATTTGACTTCTTATGCTTAGAAGTTTTCAGGTAAATAACACTTACATCACTCCATGTAAGGCATAGCTGTACATATATATTCATATTTATAGGTCACGGCATTTACAGGTAGGCTCCTAAACCTTGTTCCACAACAACATGTCACAGCAATTATGACAGTAATGTCACAACTGCAGCTTCGTAAAGCATAGACAGTCCAATTACAGATTTACTTTATCCTGAGATTATTCTGATGGAGTAGACTAAAAAGGATGAGGACTGGAAGATGAAGGGTATTTTACTTGGCAAATGCACATATTTAAAAAGCTTTCTATATTATGTTACTGAGAGTTTCTCAATCCGAAATTGGACAAGGTTGGACAATTTCCAGAGAAGCCATCAATGGCTGAACAATACAAATACTCCAAATATTTTGACAAAAAAGTCAAATATTTTAAAGCATTATCATTCTTTCCTATGGTTCTGTTTTTACAAGTGTTCTTACTTTCTCTTGCTTTTTGAACAACAGAGCCATGGGCAGGATGGTGGCTGGGTGGTAAGCGCTGATTTACAGCGTTGGAGTCTGGGACTGAAATCCCACCAAGGACAACATCTGCAAGGAGTTGGATGTTTTCCTGGTGTTTGCGTGGGTTTCTCCGGGTTCTCATGTTTCCTCCCACAATCCAAAGACATACTGATAGGGAATCTAGATTGTGAGCCCCATGGGGGACAGTGCCAATAATGTCTGTACCACTATGAGAAAAAGGTACTGTAAATGTAAATAAGAATTTGGGTCTCCCCTTTGGTTAGGTGGTAATTTCTGGGCTACAGTTAGGGTACCGTTACACTTAGCGATGCACCAGCGATCCCTACAACGATATGGATCGCTGGTGCATCGCCAAGTGGTCGCTAGTGAGCAGCCACACAGGCAGATCTCACCAGCGACATAGCAGGGGTCGGGAGTCGCTACTTACCTGTCAGACGCGGCGATCCTGACGTCCTCCCGCCCGCGTCCACACGTCGCTCGTCGGCGCCACAGGAAGCCCAGCAGGAAGCGCCCGACGAGAAATGGTCCAGGACATTCTCGCGCGATCAGCGATAATCAGCGGGGGAGCCGGTCGGAGGTAAGTATCACATGTAGCGATATCGCTAGCAATATCACTGCTACGTCACAAAATCGGTGGCTTTACAGCGATATTGCTAGCGATATCGCAGTGTGTAACGGGGGCTTTAGGTTACTCTATTTGATTTGTACTCCGCTGAGTGGGGTGCCATGGAAGGATTATTAGGTTTAGAATATTTTCGGTGTTCATGGATCAGGACCCTGCTCCTCACTGTTTTGTCTGCTGAAGAAATATCAGTTATCTGAATTTTATTCTCTGTATAACCCGTCACCCCTACACACACTCACACTACTGTTGGGCAGCTTTCTGTGTACACTGTGCATAGGCAGTAAGCTGCCAATCACTTGTGGTAACACAGTTATTTAGAGATCATGAATATGGCGGACTAGATGGCAAGCAGGTGGTTTACTAGTTCTTTAGTGATAATCTTCTGCTGATAAGACTATGATTTTACCAAACCTACAGCCAGCAGCCCAGTAAGTGACACAACACTGAGATCAGGATTTCTGTTCCCACATCATACTGGTCTTAGAGAATGTAGTTTAAGGATGTTGTAATTTGATTATGTAAGTTGCATTGATTTAAATGAGTTTAAATTAATAAATGGCTGCTTTTCTGGAGTTAACAAAAGTGCGTGCAAAATGTGGAGGAATCACATACATAGATCTTGAGAACTATGTTTCCATTATATGATGTGTTGTACAATCTCCATGTATCAGGTTTATATATACAGCGTGCAATAATCTAAGACAATGTAATGTCGTTTATTAATATAAATTTCATTTTCTCCAGTTTACAAGAAGAAGCAGAATACGTTGCGTCCAGTCTCACAAAGAACACTGATGTGTAAGTAGCACAGCGTGAACCTGCTTTAATGCTTTTAAGAAGCCACGTGTCAATTAAAAGACTCTCAAAGAACATTTGCACACAGACATAGCGTATTTGGAGAAAAAATCACATCTTGGCTCAGGATGTAACTTGGTTTTTACGTCCTAAATGTGTCCTCAGCAACTACTGTCACATTTCGTCACTGCGCTCAATGTGAGCAGTGTATTCACAGCACAAAAGAAACCTGGTAGAATGGGAGATTCATGTAATGAAGTTTATCCACTTATGTTTGTATGTATGTATTATGCTTGAATGATGGTTCTCCATTAGTGATGAGTGAACATGGTAATAAGGGGTTTTCCAAGCATGCTCGGGTGCTAACCGCGGTCCGGTCCCATAGGTGTCACTTTTCTCGATCCGGTGCCACCCTTCCACTGTCGCCGCTCTCCTACTTGCTTCATGTGTATGACACATCCTGCGTCATCCACACAGTGTCTTCTCCCATCATGCTACTACACCCTTCTCTCTGCCCTAACGAGGGCAAAGTACTATAGTGCACATTCGCTGGCTTTACTTCCACGTCATTGGTGCTCTTTGGCCTTTTCTGGCTAATCCGTACTACTCCCCTTGAGAAAGCACATCCGCGAAACATGCGTCAGGGCATCGCAGATGGGCATACTATTATATTATGGGTAAGCTTTACACAATATCCTTTCTTATGTGGCTGTTTTGATTGGCTCTTTATTTTTCTTTGAGTGGTGTCTTTTGGATACCTTTTGTATCCTTTTTAGGTTATATATGCTCATTAAGCACCCATTTACTTAAATTTTTTTGATCATAATGGGGATATTGATTATTATTATTAGCCCCTTTATAATTCAAGATATGTTTTTGGACATTTTTGTGGTTACTACAGTACCTTAGTCTGGCAGGGCAGGTAGAAGTGCACTTGCGCAGGTGCACGATTGGGGGACACTGTGTTGATGACATAGGACTTGTCATACACATGAAGCAGGGGGTGAGGACGGAGATTTTAAGAAGCGATTGTAGGAAAATTGTAGGTATATTAAAAGTATTTTTAGTACTATGCATAGGGGATTGGGGACATACACACAGCTTATGAGAATGCAGAAAAAGAGGCCTTAAAGGTGCTGGCAGTACTTTATATTGAAAAAACCTGGTGACAGGTTCCCTTTAAAAACCAGTGTGTCTCTTTTACTATTCGATTAGGGCTCATGCATATTGTCATTCTGCGGCTTGCATATGGCTACTATGATAGATTTCTCATGACTGGCACATCAGATCTGTACAGAAAAAGGTATCATTTGTATTGATGGACGTGCCCATACTCAACCATATCACTACTCTCATATATCAAACCAAATACTGTTCTTAAAGGGGTTGTTTCTATTTCTGAAATAGGTAAATCTTCAAATTGCTTATAAAAATAAGCAACTTTGCATTTAAGGTTTTATTCAAAATCATCTTGATTTTTAGAAGTGGAGAGATTTTTAATTGTGTTGTATACTGCTCATTGACACCTCTGCAGTGTATCAGCAGGAGTCAGCCTCCTAGGTTAGGAGAGTGTGCTTGTAAGCTCTTTGTTATGCATCTTGCAAGCGCTGCTCTAAAGCCGGCTGGTTTCCTTCATCTGGCCAGCACTGTGCTCCTCCGATGCTGCAGAAAGGCACAGCCATGCCGCTGGTTTAAACTGTCAATCATCACGTATACGCCACCCCCAGCAAGTAGGAAGGCTGGAGGCAGGGGAACAATGCGCTCCTGAAGATAGATGTTACAGCCCCTTTAAGTGATGGGTGAAAAGTCTTAAATTGGAGCCCTGCTATTATTGATCTATCTGCTTATTGCTGATTCCTGTCCATTCCACGTTTTACAGTAAAACAAAAAAATAAGTTTTAAATAGTTACATTCTCCTTTTCATCACCGATCAGTAACATAGAACGTCAGCACAAACCCAGGCGGAGAGCAGGACTTCTCTAGTAAAACGACAGAACAGCCAACACAAGAGTCCCAAGTGGTCATGTCTTCGTACATGGCAGTAAGTCCTATCATTGTAGTAGAGATTGTGGGCTGTGGAATATGACTGTTCTGCAGGAGCAGATGTTTTCATGATACCCTATTACTCAGCAGCGATTACCCAGGGTCTGTCCGCAGGGAATAGACACAGCTGCGTTAGTAACGTCAATGCTTATTTACACATTAGCTGCAAATTTATATAGATTTTTGTTTAAAGTCTTAAACTGACTTTTCAATTATTGCATTTACCGGTGTCTTATTTTCTGCTTTAGAATCCTGTGTTGTCTAAACGAGCTGATGGATGAAGATGAGAAAGACAGAGCGAAGAGGTTTGTGAGCCAATAGGAAGCTTTTATTTATGTTATACTCGCACAATCAAACAATCTGTGGAATAAGGCAACATAGTATGCCAAAAAATAAGCATTTACATACATTCTGCATAAAAGTGTAGACATTTTATAAATCAACCATTACAGACGGCTAGATGTACACGGCACAGAGACGTTGTTTTTGCTTGGTTGTTTTAATGTTCTGCCAATCATATAGTGTGCCCCAAATGTATACAGGTAGATGTGACGAGATAAAAAAAAATACAATATGGTCAACCACATAGCTGAAAAAATGTCTACAAAGAATGGTTCCCACACGTGTTATGTGAACAAAACGGCATCTTAATGAATCGGGGCCTTAGGCCGGGGTCACACTTGCGAGTGCAATGCGAGAAACACGCGCGAGTCTCTCGCCTCAATACCCGGCACTGCTGGTGGTTCGGACCGGAGTGTTCAGCTGCATAGAAATACATGCAGCCCCACGCTCCGGTCCCGAGTGCCGGCGGCAGTGCCGGGTATTGAGGCGAGAGACTCGCGCGAGTTTCTCGCATTGCACTCGCAAGTGTGACCCCGGCCTTAGTGTCTTTTTCTTCTGATGACCCAAATCAGACAGCCAACTGATTCTAAGTATAGTACAATGCATTATTTCACATTTGGTAGCACTACAGGAAAATTGAGCACTTTGTACCTTACCCAGACTGCAACTAACTGCTGTGGGTTCATTGACAAGATATCAATATTCAACCTATTGGCAGTTGGCCCTTTAAACCAAATCGGATTGTCCATAGAGAAAAACTCCTTAAATGGAAATACTGAACATAACAACAGATAATACAGGGGCAGTATAATTAGAGAAATGCTCCCACTAATGACCTTTTATCATCTCCGGTGGTAGGTGGCTGTAAACAGTCTACAGAGCGGGACACCACAGTGTCATGGCCGCTGCCAGGTACTGCCGATCAGCTCCTATTGTGGATAATATGATCTTATCTGCAATGCACTACAGCAGCCCCTAAAGTACAGAGGTGCTGCTTGGGGTGATGACAGCTGATCAGTGAGGTTGCTGGGTGCAGAACTACTACTGATATTGATAACATATCTGAAGCATATATAAAAGTAATGGATGATCACTTTAAACTCTCTGCGACAAAGGATATATTGGTATGTCTGATATCGGAAGTGGGTGTACCAGTTTCCTAATGAACATTTATTATCTGCCCTCTTCCTGGATAGCTCAACTTTGTGTGGGTCATCAAGCCATCTGTTGTGATTCTGGCTCTGCTACTTCTTGTTTGGAAACCGGAATTGGACAAACTAAGCAGTGCATGACGCTAGTGAGGGCAAGGATACCTCTGTGAATGACAGCAGTCAGAACATACATGCTCAGATCAGGCTTCACTCTTCATCTCTGCCTGGATGGATCCTGCTGATGCTTTGGAGTGTTGTCCCTTCAGCTGACAATGTGCTGCTTGTTATTAAAAAGTATATCACAGGGCTTGTCAACTGAAGGGAGAGCACTTCAGAGCAAACGCAGAGTCAGTCTACAGCACGCATTATCAAGCTCACATCAGGCTTCACACTTCTCTCTGCTTGGATCCTGCCGAAGCTTTAAAGTTCTGTCCCTTCAGGTGACAAGCCTTTTGATATGCTTTCTAATGATCAACAGCACATAGTAGCGATTGTCAGCTGAAGGCATGGCACTCCAAAGCATCAGCAAGATCCAGGTTGAGGAGGAAGGTGAAATCTGAGCGTGCATGCTTAGTCTGCTGTGAATCACAGAGGTAGCTCGTCCCCACCAATGATGTGCACTATTTACTTTGTCCAATTCCAGTTTCAAGATTGTAAGTAGCAGAGCCAGGTTCACAACAGAAGACTAGATGACCCTCATAGCGATGTTTTTACAGACGTAGTGCAGATAGTAGGAATGTATTAGGAAACTGATTGTCATGATCCCAATACAGGTTTTGACCTGCACGTCAGGGGTTAATGTCTTGAGTTCAGTGCAGGCTTTGACCTGCACACCTGGGGTTAATTATTGTGGCCTCTCTTTGGTTCAGGCAGAGCTTTTTATTGCCCTGAGATACTCCAATCCCTGTCAGTTATACTTTTGCCTTTGTCCGAGTGTTGTGACCACTGTGTGCCTGTTCGTTGTCTTATAGCTTGCTTATATGGTTCTGATCTGGTTCTCTCCCCCGTTGTGAGTTTGCCTGTTGATTCTATACTGTATATCTGCTTCTCTGGTTTCTGACTTCTTGGCTACGTCTTGACTATCCGTTCTGTCTTGCCCTTTGGTAATTGTCGTGCTATCTCGTGCTTTGACCCCGACCTGATCTGGTTTATTTCCCTGTCTATGCCTATTAGTAACTTTGTTCCGTAGTTACCATTCTAGGAGTTTTCCTGAGCTCCTAGCTCTCTGGAGTTTAGGCCACACCCCCAGCAGTCACATGCTTTAGGTCCTGTGGGTCTGAAGCACGCATCTTCTCTGCTTCTGCCTGCTCCACAAGTATCTCTGAGCACAGGTTGTCTTACTCAGGACACGTGCACCTGCTCAGTGAGCAAGTGCAGTGCGGTGTTCCTGACACTGATAGTAAGAGTTGGGATCTATGATAGGGGGTGAAATTAGTAGTGAAAACCTCACAGTGTCATATAAGTGGTTTGATTCGGGTGATCACAGGGTGCTAATGGGTTGTAATGCCATCCATAGGTCTTCAAAAAGCCCCCATCACCATTATTTTTGTCTTCCAATGAAGCACAGTTTCATAGGAGGTACTCAATTGTTCTATATATTGTAACACTACAGTTGTCCAGACTATAGAACAAGCAATTAAGCATTATAGGTTTAAGTCTTCTATGGGGACTAAAACATACAGGGATGTAGTTTTTATTTTTTTCATCTTTAAACATTTGAATACCAGCCCTTTTCCTAGTTCAAAAAATGAAAATTGAAGCTCAAGTTTTTCCATTATTCAGTCACGTTTTCTCCAAAAAATACAATAAGAATACAATAAGAAGCAATCAAAATACTGTGTGCACCCCAAAATGATATGAAGAAAGACAACATCTCACCACACAAAACACAGACACAGTTCCACAAATGGAAAAATAAAGTTACAGACCTCATAAAATGACAACACAAATGCAAAGATGTATGGTATCGCTGTAATTGTACTGACTTGAGGAATCCTATTGCAAGGTGATTTTTCCTGCACACTGAGCGCTGTGAGGGCAAAACCCCAAAACAATGGCCGAATTGCTTTTTTTTTTCTCCCTTTCACGCCACTTTTGTCCCCCTCCATTGTTCAGTACGTTATTTGGTAATATAAATAATGTCATTCAAAACTACAACTCGGGACTCAAAAATCAAGAGCTCAAATAATGTCAACAAAAATATTATTTTAAAAAGAAAAATGAAAAAGTTTTGTCTCTTGGGTGAAGGGAAAGTAAAAAACAAAACGCACAAAGGGAAAATTGTAGTACATAGAATAAGTGATCGCTGCGACACTGAGCTTCATTTTTTTTGTAATACTTTTCTGAACAAGTCCTGGCATTTTCATTGCAAGATATGAGGACATTTTGAAATAATCATTTAAAATGCCAAAGTGGTGAACACACTATCATTATTTAGTCATCAGGGCTTCTGTCTCTCATAAACTTAGATTATTACCTAATGATATCATACTTTAATAAAAAAAAAAATTGTACTGTCTTTATATCGCACAGACATGTGGAAAGCCAAGAATCATGTGGTTGATTTGCCAAATGAAATTACACACTTAAAGTATGAAGGTCTGTTAAGTTGCACTTTCCCGAAAGGGGTTGTCCACTTTATAATTATTTTAACATTTGTGTTCAAAATATGATTTTACACTGCAGACAAATATGTATGTATGACAGGGTGTCCTCCTGCTCTTTATACTTTCCTTACAGATTGCACAGCTCTCCAGTCCTTAAAATGGCTGCTGGTGGAGGAGCATGTGACCAGGCCAGTCCATCAGCCACCTCCAATTAAAAAATGGCTCACTTGGGAAAGCTGATTTCCTATTGGAGGAGGCTGATGGACAGGTCCGGCGACATGCTCCTCCATCAGCAGCCATTGTATGAACAGGAGTGCCGTACCTTCTGTGAGGAAAGATGTACTAAGAGGCACAGGAGGAGAACCTTTAGCAATTAGATATATGAAGTGTTGTAGAATCAAATCCCTATCACGAATGTAAAAATAAAGAGAAGGTGTCCGACCCCTTTAAAGTGTAGCTCAACTATTTACAAATGTATTTATTGTTAGTGACGTATCCCTCGTTATCTTTAGTTGATTAGTGGGTGGTTGAGTCTTAAAGAAGACCTGGCACCACAAGGACAAACATTGCCAGTTTTTTCTCCTATCTTATTCCCACTACTCCAGAGTATTCTATTTTTTCCATTGGTATGGGTCTTTTAATTTAGCATCTGTTACGGTCTTGCTCACTTGTTTCCTCGGGGCGGTGCCTTTTGGCTGCTTTTTATTCTTATCTTGTAAGCCATGCCTCCTTCTAAAAACCATAAAAATTTGAACTAAATACACAGATCCAAATCTCAGGAACTGCATGAATTTTTAAAATATTGGGATATTTAGGAGAGCAGTAGGAATAAAATAAGAGCAAAAACTGGCCACATTTGACCTTGGTGAGGGGTTGTCCTTAAAACAGTTATCCACTACTAGGACAATCCCTTCTTGATCTAAATGTTTGGCCCGATAAAGTAAAAAAGCCTATACTTAGCTCCCGTGCCGATGCCATTCCAGCGGTTTTGGCACTCAGGGTCCCAGGGCTTTTGTGCCATTTTGTGACATGTGAACCCGGCACCCAATCAGCGCTGGTGTTACTGGCCCCACCTTCTTATACATTGAGCATGAAGAGGGAGTCTGGCTGCAGCTGATCTCTGATTTCCTCTTCATGTTTAATTTAACAGAAGGCGGGGACAGTGACGCCAGCGCTGATTGGGCGCCGGGGTCACGTGTCACAACAACCGCACTGGAGCCCTAGGGAGAGCAAGTGCTGACACTGCAGGAACGGTGCTGGCACTGGACGTGAGTATAAGCTTTTCTATTTTATTGGATTCAGAGCGTGGGGTATGACAAGGAGTTGTCCAAATAGTGGACAACTTCTTTAAGTCCAATACCTGTTATTCAAGATCTGAACCCCCACAAATTAACTGTACCTGACACAAGGGTCACTGATCACCCATACCGATGGGGCTGACAAGCACAGCTTTTGTTGAACAGCAGGCATAGTGGTCTATTGGCCCATAGATCTACTGACAAGGACCTTGACCTTGACCTAAATGTAACCTAGTATCTTGACCACTTCACAATCAACAATACTGAACACAGGCTACAATATATCAAACCTTAAGGCTACGTGCACACGCTGCGGATTCACCTGCGGGTTTTTCCACGCAGATCCGCAGGTAAAACCGCAGGTAAAGTGACCTGCGGATTGGCCTGCGGCTTTCCACTGTGGTTTGGCACCTGGACAATGGAGTAGGCGCCAAACCGCTGCGGAATCCGCAGAAACAATTGACATGCTGCGGTTTGTAAACCGCAGCAAAACCGCGCAGAAAAAAACGCAGCGTGGGCACAGCGGTTTTGAAAACCCATAGGCTAACATGGTACTGTACCATGTCAGCAGAACTGCTGCGGTTCCGCAGTGCCAAAAACGCTATGGAACAGCAGCAGAATATGCAGCGTGTGCACATAGCCTAATTAAAAGTTTAGTTACACTTCAAATCACTTTTGTAACAGAATTACATCAGATCTGAACAGAAAGTAGACCAGCCGAAGAGAAAATAGATTATATTTGAGTGACCATAGTTCAAAGAAACTTACATCAGTCTTCAATCTAATATATAAAGCTCAAGTGTTTGTGTATGTATGTATGTGTGTGTGTATGTCCGGGATTGGCATCCGCACCGTCGCAGCTACAGCCACAAAATTTGGCACAGTCACACGTCTGGACCCCGAGAGCGTCCTAGGCTATGTTGTGAGGTGAAATTTTAACCCCGCGCGTTCCAAATCACCAAACAATTTTGCCCCTATCTACATAATGGGGAAAAAGTGTGCGTGTATCAAGCGCCGCCCCTCATTATGATGTCATAATGGTTGCCATGGCGACGCTTATGTCATCATAGGTTGCAAGCCCCGCCGCTCATTATGATGTCATAATGGTTAACTATGGGATGGAGGATGTGTGATGGGTATATGGGCACGGGACTATGGGATGGAGGATATGTATGATGGGTATATGGGCATGGGACTATGAGATGAAGGATGTGTGATGGGTATATGGGCACAGGACTATGGGATGTATGACGGGTATATGGGCACGGGACTATGGGATGGCGGATATGTATGATGGGTATATGGGCACAGGACTATGGGATGGAGGATATGTATGTTGGGTATATGGGCATGGGACTATGAGATGAAGGATGTGTGATGGGTATATGGGCACTCGACTATGGGATGGCGAATATGTATGATGGGTATATGGGCATGGGACTATGAGATGAAGGATGTGTGATGGGTATATGGGCACTCGACTATGGGATGGAGGATATGTATGATGGGTATATGGGCACGGGCCTATGGGATGGTGGATATGTATGATGGGTATATGGACACGGGACTATGGGATGGAGGATAATTATAATTTGTTATAAATAACCTCAGTTAGTTACTATGACCGGGCAGCGCCGGGCTCTTCAGCTAGTATTCCTATATTGCTCATGCTACAGACTGTCATAAAGCAGCGTATAACCTGATGACTGGTTGTAACAGAGCTCAATTTTGTTTTCCCCCAGATTACTATAATACCCGATTTATGGGATACTTTTGATTTATGATACAGGAGTATGCAGTAACTACATTTCACAGTATAGTTTTTAGCGATGTAACAGTAGGATCTTTGAGCCCATTTCATAATTGTATTCACACCTGTTTTAGTCCTTTTGTAGGTTTTGCACATTTCCATTTACATGTTTTCTGAAGTCTATTATATTGTAGCCTTTTTTAATTTTTCATTCGCACTTAAGGCATAGTTTAGACTAGTTTCCACATGTATTGGCCTGATTCATTTGCAACTTTTTCACATTGTCCAAAATGTGTTACTTTTTGGATTAAAAAGTCACATAAAAGTTTGAAAGCAAAAATATAAATCAAGAACCATTTTGACCTCATGCAAAATTCATGTACCTCGTTTTGAAGAATATGGTGCAAAACGGGCAACAAATACCGCAAAAAAGGTGACTAAAATAAAATCCCACAAATGTCGAATCGAACTCTTTGTCTTTATATTTCTTCATTATCATATTCCAATGCTTTGGACCTTCCTCAAGAAAAAAACAAAGAGGGTTTAGTCCCAGCTTCTTAGATAAAATTACAATATTTTAGACAATTGTAAAAAATTCCTTGGTACTGAAAGGCAAAAATGGAGGAGAGAAAAGTGACGCATTTCGATTGCAGACCGCTCTCTTCATCAGAGTTCTAATTTACTGTGCAGGCTATGTTCTACATGCGTTGCTTTTGCCACCTCTTTGCCTATTTTTTGCTTTTGAGTGCCAAGGAATTTTTGACATTTGTCTAAGTGAAACTATGTTATCTAAGGAAGGAGCTAGAACTAAACCCTTTTTTCTTTTTCTTGACTGATTACGTCAATCAGGATGGAGTTCCGTGCCCCTGGACTACATTGGACTTCAATGCTGAGCTGGCTGTGTCATTACCTTGGACCTTACTCCCATCATGTTTGTGCGTTAGGCCAGTAGCCTGACATTTGGGAATATTGCGGATCCTACCTTTGGTCAGTGACTATGTATGTCAGCCGGTGATTCTGTCCTTTCACTGTTTTTGCTTCATTGTGATTTTGATTAAGGATGAACTGTTAAAATACTGATGACTAATACTGGAGCTCTGAAGGCCATTACAAAATCATTACTGCCGCTCCCACAAAGCCGACCCGCTGGGTGCAATCATAGGCACTTACTGAAATCCACATGACTCAGATTGAAATTTCGACTTCCAGATCCATTTTTTATGCGATATGAGTCCCAAATTAGAGGCAATCTGCACAAAGTATCTTGTTATATTACTTCCAAAATTATTTTGAGAATCCGGTCCATGGCTGACACTAACAGCTCGGTGTTTTTAATTTAATACCATTATACTAGATTAATTATGTATTTTAATTTCAATATTTGTGATGTGATATGGTCACTTCATCTACAGGCAATACATTGACATATGGCACCGCGGGACAGAATAAACCTATCCCTGTTTTTGCAAACAAGACTTTTATAAGACTCCATTTTTGAGGCTGCCTGGTTTCGCTTTGTTCACACAGAGATTTTTTTAGAAGGTTTTGGAGGAGAAAGTGAACAAAACTTTCAAAATGCACATCAAAAACCGCAAACCTCAAAAACTTGCAGATTCTGATCAATTTCTGATTCAAAATGTCTGCAAAAATTTTCTGTACGCACATACGCTTAGGCTGTGCGCACGCAGAGTCTTTTTGTTGAGGTTTGTTTTTTTTAGCAGGAAATGAGTGGAAACTCGACGTTTATGCTGAGTTCTGAGATTTGGAGGAGGATTTGGAGAGTTTTCATTGAGTTTCTGCTCGGTTTTTGTTCCAAAAATGCATTGAAAAACTCAGTGTGCACATAGGCTTACACCGATTTCTCATGGTTTCTGTTACTTGAGTAGATGTGGATTAAAACAAGCCTGTGCTGCACTCAGGCAGTGTATTGTATAGCATTTAGAGCTTCCTATAATCAACTTTGTACATGTGGAGTGTACAGTATGTGCTTGAATGGTAATATTCTCGTTGGGATGTCAGGCACCTGCTGCACCTCTTTAAAGAGGTATTGCCATCTCACAGAGTCACAGCATATCTGTCCAATATGCCATCCCTTTGTGATCGATAGAGGTCCGACCAATTGGAACCTCATTGATCTAGATAATGAAGGGACCGCATTCGTGATTTATCACTGTGGCCCCCTAACAATTGCACAGTGGCACCCCCGCAATGCATCCTACAGAGGAACATGGCATATCCAATCACATTATCTTTTTCCAGTCATGGACAGTTCCAGGAACTACAAATGGATATGACCTATGATAATATACATAAAGAGGTGCATTATTGCACTTATGGGCAATTCCTGGAGCAGCGGCAGAGTTTGAAGTTTCCCACAATCCAAGTCTTGGGAGAATTGAGCACAGCCTTGTACAAGCCATATAGTGTAGCTTTATAGTAATACTTTTCATTGTATGGTTTTAATTCAGGGCTTCACGGAATAAATCTGAGAAGAAGAGAAGAGACCAATTTAATGTCCTCATTAAGGAGCTGTGTACAATGCTGCACGGTCATGGACACCCCCTCAAGATGGACAAGTCCACCATTCTCCAAAGAACTATTGATTTCTTGCAGAAACAAAAAGGTATGCTGTACGGCTGCGTGGGGCATAGAGGTGTGCTGCTAGCAATATATCATGTATATTCATGTACAATGTGTTGTCTCTTTCCTAGAAATCACAGCACAGACAGAAGCTTGTGAGATCAGGCAGGACTGGAAGCCATCTTTTCTTAGTAATGAAGAGTTTACCCAGTTGATGTTAGAGGTAAAGCTTATTACAATATAATTTTGCATCCTTCCTTATCTTTCCACTAGGCTTGAAATATCCTGAAATGAGCAGGGCAGGATGAGTAGGGCATCTAAAAAAACATACTTTTGCAGCACTCTGTCAGGAGATGTTTATGCTATGTGTCTGTGTGGCCACGTAGTGGCTGTGATGCGGCTTGTAAGATATTGAACTAACTATTAAACCCGTTCTACACCCAGGTGGTGAGTCTGTCTCTCTCTTGCTGTGTCTCTGTCTCTCACTGTGTCTCTATCTCTGTCTCTATCGCACTCTATCTCTGTCTCTAGCTCTATCTCTCTCTGTCTCTCTCTCTTTTTGTCTTACAATCTCTCTGTCTCTCTTTCTGTCTTTCTGTCTGTCTCTCTCTTCATCTCTCTTTCTGTCTCTATGTCTCTCTCTCTGTCTATATCTCTGTCTCTCTGACTGTCTCTCTCTGATTGTCTCTCTCTTTTTGTCTCTCTCTGTCTCCCTCTCTCTGTCTCTTGCTTTCTGACTCTGTCTCTTTGTCTCTCTGTCTTTCTCTTTCTGACTCTCTCTCTTTCCCTCTCTATATGTCACGCTGTATCTCTTTCTCTGTCTCTCTGTCTCTTGCTGTCTGTCTCTATGTTTCTCTTTCTATCTCTGTCTCTCTTTCTGTGCCTTTCTCTCTCTGTCTTTCTCTATCTGTCTCTCTCCAATTGAAGCTGCTGCTGCTCCAACTGACTCCCGCACATGCGCTGACTCCTGGCATTCACTGATTCCTGCACATGCCCTAACTTCTGGCATTCACTGACTCCTGCTATGCGCTGACTCCTGGTATGCGCTGACTCCTGGACATGCGCTCACTCCTGCACATGTGCTGACTCCTGTATGCGCTGACTCCTGACATGCTCTGACTCCTGGCATGCGCTGACTCCTGGCATGTGCTGATTCCTGACATACGCTCACACCTACACATGCGCTGACTCCTGACATAGTCTGATTCTTGGCATGCGCTGACTCCTGGCATTTGCTGACTCCTGACATGTGCTGAATCCTGGCATTCGCTGACTCCTGCACATGCACTGACTCCTGGCATTCACTGACTCCTTGCTTGTGCTGACTCCTGGCTTGTGCTGACTCCTGGCATGCTCTGACTCCTGACATGCTCTAACTCCTGGCATGCGCTGACTCCTGGCATGCGCTGACTCCTGGACATGCGCTTAGTCCTGGAGATGCGCTGACTCCTGGCATGTGCTGACTCGTGGCAAGTGCTGACTCCTGGCATGCTCCGACTTCTGGCATGCGCTGACTCCTGACGTGTGCTTACTACTGGCATGCGCTGACTCCTGATATGCACTGACTACTGGCATGTGCTCACTCCTGCACATGAACTCACTCCTGCACATGCGCTGACTCCTGGCTTGCTCTGACTCCTGGCATGACACATCTCTGGTGACATTATAGATTGCACCAGGAGAAGTTGGAGTCTTAATTAAATTCATGGATTGATAAGGATGGACGTATCTGTATTGCATTGTTTTTTTCAAGATAGATTATAGAATCTGCTCTTACAACAAAAAAAAAGAAAGCACTTGTCAATCCCCCGAGCGTTGCTATTTTAGAGCATGCTTGTCTTCACCATAAAATAACAATGCTGCAGCATCTTATTTTATAAAACTCAGCACTGTGCTGTTCTTCTGCTCTTCTTTCTCCTGGAAATGATTAAATGGTGGTTTTACCACTTTCCTTGTCAATGGCACATATCCCTGTACGCTCCAATGCTGCCTGATCTGCGTCAGTGTAAGGACACACCTGATTAACCAGAAGAATGGGACCCTCATTACTCAATTCATTTATACATTTCCAAGAAGAACAACAGAGGAACAGCAGAACCCAGTGTTCTCAATAAAGCCGCTCCAGCATTTTTATTTTGTGGGGAAATATTTACTAAAAGAATCTCGTCATGAGAGCTGACGGTTCTTCATTCAGTTATTTATTAGATACGTTGTACAACGACATGCTGGTATTGTTACGTGAGTCAAACGACGATTCCCACTATGGCACTCAGCCACCAAGCCTAAATTAAGTTAACCTCTAATCTCCATTGACATCACTTTTTTTAGTGAATCTATTTGGTAGGATAATGTTGCTTTCTTGTCCTGGGGTACTGGGATTGTTTAATTCAGTTTGATAAAAATAATTCAGTAAAATGTTTATTTAACAAAAAAAAAGAAAAGGCCCATAGAAATAACTGATTTGTATGAAGTTATAAGTTATGTAGCTACAGAACCTTGATATGGATGGTATAACCCCAAAGTTTTTTTTTAGGTTTATTGCAGTTTTAGCAGTTTGTAAATTGCCACAGATATTATATGCTGGAGATACAAGATAATAAAAACGTTTATGACTGTATAGGGTTAAACTGAAAGTGCAATTTGTATGGAGTTGTTGAAGCCAACATGCAAAAGAAAAAACGATCAGTCTTCCTTTACATTTTTCTGTCTTTTTGGAACTTTTCCTGGTGTTGCAGTGCCACAAAAATGCCACGTGTCATCCCAGCCTCATAGCTATAGGGCACAATGTATTAAAAGGTCTTGTAAATCTTTGGAGACATTTTCATTTTACTTAATTGAATGTGTTTAGGGACTAAAACTCTTTTTTTATTGAAAATGTTTCACTATTTGGCTAGTGTAGAGGTCAGTCAGGGCCGTAGTCGTGGCTGACTTCATCGGGCCTTGCGTGCCCTGGCCTACCAATACATACCAATCATGTTTTCAGCTTACTTGTCTCTCCATCCCCTGCGCCATCAGGGCCTCTTCTCCATTCTTTAAGGTCACCTATGGCCGCTTCTGAATAAACAGAGACACAGTCCAGGTGCAATTCAAAACCTAAAACTTTACTCTCATGACTTGGCAGCACCTCCAGATTCGTTACAACATTATTGACAGCTTGTACATTACAAGTTACTTCATCTTTTCCTGCACTCCTCTCCTTGGCACACTGGATGTGCCTGTGTCGGACCGTGTATAATGGCTCCTCAGTGTCCTCCCAGGCCAGCCTCACTGCATATGGGTGTTCCCTCAGCCGTTTCACCCTGGATTTGAGGGCTTCAGCCCAAGCAATGACCTGACACATGATGAGAGACCTGCCCTGTTGTGCTGCGGTGACTTCTCCTGTAGCCCAAGTTCCTGTAGATGCTGTCGCTGCTGTATCTGAAGCTATGCTGGGTCACTGATTCTGGATGGCTGGGTTCCTCCTTAAACGTTGTGGGGTGCAGAGTGGCTCAGGCATTTAGCCCACTTGAGCACTTTGGGATACCTAGCTCTGACTGACTAACCAGGAACTATTCCTGCCTTACACCTCATCTAACTCCTCCTATGTTAACCATTTACCATCTAGTGAACTCTTATCCTATACTTTATACACTACTATATCTCCATCTTGTGGCCTAAACACAATACTACGTTTTCCCTATACAGCACCTTAGGAATATATATACATAGCAGCAATATGTACACAGTTTTACAACATTGCGAAGCAACAATATATACATTTATACACTGTAAACCGGGACATGTTTGGGGGTTCAGGACAGCTTCTGTGACCCCCTTACACTTATACCGACACTTTGTTTCCTTGCATGCTCAACTTTGATGTGGTCCATGGTCTTAAATCAGCTGAGAGAAGCTCAGAAAAAAGACAGATAAAAGAGTTACTCCTTTTTGGATTGTCATAGCGGGCTGACTGATGGATTCTAAGTTAACTCATTCTGCAGCCAGCAATAGACAGTGGAATGCAGAGGCTGTAGAAGGCAAATGGTGCAAAATGTTTCATGGACTGCAATTGCAAAAATGATTTTTAGCTTCAAATGCATTCATTTAAGAAAAAAAAAATATCCCCCGTAGGTGAACTATCCCTTTTATGTACATGCTCCTTCCATCCTATTTGCCATGTCTAACATAGCGTGGGATATAAAATATGCCACTGTTGTTTTTACGATTAGTGATAGAAAAAGTTAATACAGTCCTATGTACTGGTTTTGGCTACAGAAATATGACGTACCAGTGGAGCACCATATTTTTAATGTATTTATCCATAAACTAGCTCTAGATTCTTTAGGTAAAGCCGGCCATACACATTAGCTGGCTGTCAGTCAAACAATGATTCAGCCGATCGTTCTTCCTCAGCTAGCTTTCCCATACACAGGATGGCTCATTTAGCCCAGCTCTCCTGTATTCTCCATGAGAAAGCCGACACTAGAGATATCAGACGATGACTTATCAATACGATTGTCAGTCCGAAATCAGACATGCCGGATCGATATGTCTTCCGACAATAAATTATCCGGGCTCCCATACACCTTAAACTGTCGGCTGAACCTGTCGATATTGGATGATGCAAGATGTAGGGCAGATCTATGGTTCATAAACGTATGCCAATTGTTCTTGGCTCGTAGTAACGCCATCACGAGCCACATTCATCAGAAAAAGAAAATGAGTAGATAAGCCCGAGATACAGAGGTTGATAGCGTCCTCCTGCTGGTGTTAGCAGGCTGGATCCTCTGCCTGTGTTACCAATTTGCATGCATTAGAAATCAGTGCCAGCTCCTTTTTAGTCATTGGTCTAATTTATTCTGTAAAACAATGAATCTTGCTCAGCACATAATCCGTCCCTTTTTTCTGTTTTTCCACTTGGGCAAGTGGAGGCACAGTATGTCAAGAGTAAAACGCTTGTTTTCTCTGTGAAGAAGGGAGTGGGTAGAGCTGGCATCAGTAATTCTGCAATTATCATGGTAATAGTGTGAGCATTTGAAGAAGCTGTTCCAAAGGCACGGCTCGCCTGAAGGGTAATACATGCTTGGCACCACTCCGGGAAGGCGGAAGGAAACGGTGGGAATGGTAATGAGCGCAACCGAGGAGGAGAGCACAGTGTGACCTAGTCAGCCCTGTGTCTCTTGGAAAGTGATGAGGACTAGCAGGTCAGACCACTGACTTTATGTAACCTTTATGGCTGCTTCGTAAGCTGCTAACAATACTCAATTATATGTAGATTAGTTTCTGGCAAAAAACAAAAATGGGTTAACTAATAGAGCCTTGTCCATCACTGCCTTTATCTCACCTGACAATACCATTGTTGGTGCTTGATGGTATATTTCATTCCGCTGTCGGATATTCACTTTTTCTAATAAGAAGGTAGAAAGATAATACAGGAATGCAGAAAATCAGTGACACATTTTCTTGCTATATGACCAACCTCCAGATAACAGCCATGGAAAAAACTCAACATAGAAGTTGATGTGACATGCATGTTTTAGTGTATCATGTCGTACTTGACATGGGTAGGCCTCTGGACAGGCACCTGGACTCACTTTGTCACCATTGAATTTGGCCTAGGAAGGCAAAGTTTAAGATATGATGCAATTTTTAACTTCATCTCAAAACCGCAAACAATAAGCTACTTGACAAATGAACAGGAGTCCGATTGCTGCGGGATGGTGTGCCGCTTCTGAGTAGATGATCAGCCATTGCCGGAGCACCAATATCTCATACGTGCCAGTCACTTTACAATACATGACATTAGAGAGAGCCTGGGGGCCACACAGGTAGCAACATGCTGTTATAATATCAAATGCAGCCCTTAAAATACAGGTAATTTGCAAAAATATGTAGCTAGTTCGTCTTATTGGAAAGTTGTTTCTTAGTGACAGTCATCAGTTTAAATAAAAAATGCTTCTAAATAATACCAACATATAGTGTAGAGATAACACTAATGTATGCTGCCCATATAATACCACTGTAATAGTGCATTATTCTCCACAAAGGTGTAAAGTGTGGATAATCACATGGGGCCAGCTAGAAATAAAGGTTTTTATTTAATGCTCCCGATGTATCAGGCACTGGCTCCCCGGTGGTTTCTCCCCACCCAATGCCCTGGAGTGACATGTCTCTCCCTGTGTGTGTATAGGGAGAGACCTATCAGTCACTGGCAGAGGGCAGGGAGAAGCCATCGGGGACCCACTTGTCCAACTAGTCTCCCAGGCAGCTCAGTTTCTGGCAGCTTTTCAAGAATGTCTTTTTTTCAAACGTCAAACATACATGGCTGAAGTCATGCAACCATTATCTGATACTTGTATATGCTGTCAGGTTCCCTGTAAAATATTTCTAAAAATACTTTATTTCTCATTCATGTGCTCTTATTTAGGATCAAAAAATAAAAGTGTGTTTAATAGTGTCATATGTCACTGTACCTTGTTCTGTTCACATGTAGGGCCCAATGCATCAAAGCTTTCACTACAGAATTCTGGCGTAAAAACTTTGAAAAGGTGCAAAATTTAGGAGCATCTCGGAGCTGCACCTAAATTTTGTGTCTTCACACCATTTTTTTCCCAGCTCTGCTGAAATGGGGAGAGAAAGGGTTTGGTGACCGCCCCTCATCAAATTCCTGCGAGCAAGGGCTGGAGAAGGATTTGTGGCGGGATGCACATGGAGGTGCACGCCACTCATCCGACGCTCCTGATTCATGAAGAGGCATCTGACTCCAGCACGTGCCTTCATCAAGACCAGCATGAAAAACACCGACCTCGGGCCCTTGGTCTTGTTTCCTCCCTCCTGCCCTCTTGCGCTAATGCCCTCTTCCCCGTCCTCAAGAAAACCCTACCTCCCAACCATAGTCCCACCTCACTCCTTCTATCCCTGCCTCCTTCCATTCCTCTCTCTCCTCCTTCCTCTCTTCCTTCCCTTCCCTATGTTCTCATCCAGATGGAAAACCAGAGATTAATATATATATTTTGTACGGTAATTTTATTTTGCTGCATTTTGAATGATTGCCATTTAAAATTAGGATCTATGGCAATTGTCATGTTTGTCGCTCCTTCATAACAGGTCCTGGCTATGTTACCTCCCTCCAGCATGCTCTACCCCTATAATATACACACCCTTAGCTATCAGCGCTTACATTCACCCTGAATTATCTACATCACCAAGTTCTAATAGCTAGTATCACTAATCGGCGAAAAGAGTGGACTCTGGAGTCATCGGGGAAATCAGCTGCTTTACTTAAAGGGTTAACAAGTGCAGGATTTGGGGCAAAAGTTGGCCAAAAATGACGCTTCACTTGCATGCCATCATATATGATGCAGAGAAGGAGGAGCCGTTTCTTTCTTTTTTTAGTAAGGGCGTAGTGTGTGCTCATAAATTCACATTGCAATTAAACTTTTGCTCATATTGTTTTATTGTTTTTGGAGATTTACTCATATAAAAGTGAGAATATCACAGAACAATGTGTCTACCCAACTCCAGATGTCTCAGAGTTCATGTACTGTAACAACGGAGAGACACAAATATCTACACAAGGGGCTCCACGGGGAAGTGCTTATATTTAATGTGCTATTTTTATGTACTGAAAAGCCCTCATTTTCCATTACACTGGTAATATCCTATTGTGCGTGAATCAACATGCTGAGTCTTTCAGTGGCCACTTGTTACATTGTAGGGCACAGCAGGGCACACCACCTATATAGTAAAAGTTGCCAGAAAAGGATTTGTTGTAAAAAGTGGCCACAATACATTGGTAGTGTACGTACGCTTCGCTTTTACATGTAAGCTCAAAAAAAGAAGAAGTCGTAGAGCCCAATAAATCAATAAAACAGGACTTCTCTAATGTGAATTCTATTATACCTGTGATAGCCAAAATGGCACTTTTCAGAGACGACGGAGAAAAGTCCTTTATTTATATGTAAATAATAAAAAGACAGAAAGAAAAAAGGATTTGGATCCAAAAATGAACCATGCATCAAAAAAGAATCAGGATTTATTTCTTTAGATGAGAACTAATTTACCACAACCAAAAAATAAATGTGTGCTAAAGGAGAACTGTATAACCTTTCAAGAGAAGACGCCACACTTGAAATAGAAGATTAAAATAGTTTATTTACTAAATAACTTTTTAAAAAATAAATAATTTTTAATTTATGTAATATGTATGAAAAATTCCAATGGAGCAAATATGCGAAACGCGCGTCGGAGTGCAGGTATCTAGGTGACTGATTTGGGTAACTAAATCCCTTATGGGATCATAATCTAAATGACTTAACTTTGATCTCATACATGTATTCATTTTTTGCAGACTTATTTGTCTAACAATTTGGTGTATGTTATGAATTTTTCTCTTATCTATAAAATTATGCACGTGAATTTCAAACTCAATTTGAAAATAAATTATCAGATATTGAGTCTACCATTACTTACATATCTATATACCCAATCTCTCTCCCTAAGAATAATAATAATAATCTTTATTTTTATATAGCACTAACATATTCCGCAGAGCTTTACACACATTATCATCGCTGTCCCCGATGGGGCTCACAATCTAAATTCCCTATCAGTATGTCTTTGGGGTGTGGGAGGAAACCGGAGTACTTGGAGGAAACCCACGCAAACACGGGGAGAACATACAAACTCCTTGCAGATATCGCCCTTGACCTCCCTACCCATCCGTTGTGCCAATTTATTCCTTGGAATTTTTTGTGCAAATTACATATGTTAAATATTATGTATTTTTTTATAGCATGAACTATTTTAGTCTTCTTTTTCAAGTGTGGCATTCCTCTTTATAGTTTATACTGTATATTTAAATGAGAACTTTAAAGAAAAAAGCGATCTCAGTCTGTATTTGAGATGTTGAAAGCTTTGTCCAGTTTGCTAGGGCTTTTTCACGTACTGCGTTTTTGATGCATTTTTACGTGCAGAATAAAAATCAGAATTTTACAATAATAACATAATGAATGAGATTTCTAAAATGCCATTCACGCAGTGTGTGTTTCTTCCTTGCAGATTTTTTTTTTTGCTCGTAATGTGTCAAATCTTCCAGTGTTTTACTGCAGTTTCTCCATATTGAGTTCAAAGGACCAAAAATCGCATCAAAAAAGCGCAAAATCTTTGGTACAGTTTTCCAGTCGAAGCCTGCACATTTCCTGTAAAATATATATATATATAAAGAAAAAACTAAGTGTTATCCTACCCTTACATCATGGCTTCTACACTGTACATTTCACCAGCTTGTGAAATGAGAAAATATGTCAGTTATATGGTATATTGATTTTCCAAACAGTACAAGCTATAAAGAAAATTATGTGGTAGGTGTAATAATAATAATATTATAAAATATCTCCAGTTAGAAATGTAGTATAGTTCTTCTGATTCACTATGTCACTTACCCCATGTGCAGGGCATTACAGTATCCATGGTTACGACATCTCATAAATTGACAGTTGTTAATGGTCGTGACCATGGATACTTAAGGTATTAAGGCACTGCAATGCCCTTCACATGAGGTAAGCGACATAGCCAATCAGAAGAACTATACTACCTTTCTAAATGGAGGTGTTTGTCAATTTTATTATTATTACACCTACTTCATATTTGGATAGGATCTTGGAATCGGGAATACCCCTTTAAGTTCCTTCACAGTTCAGTCCCTTTCACATCTAAATGGGACGGCATATTTTTTTTGCTATGGGAATCATGAGGTGAAAACTACGTTAATTACCTCTGTAAAATAATGTGTCAACTGAGCTCCACCAATTTAACAAAGTAAGGAATTAATATATTTCCATTTTACAGTATAAGCAATGCAAAATTATTTAACGGGAATGCGTCATCAGAAAATAAAATCAAATTTTTATGGTTAAAAGTTGTGTTTTTTTGTTTTTTTTTTGCAACAGTTGTTGTTTATTTTCCAAAATCACTGTCTATAATAACAAAAAAACATGATTTAGATAATACATTCCCTTAGGCTACTTTCACACTTGCGTTTTTTGCTGTGCGTTTTCTGCGCACACAAACGCATGAAAAAAACGCATCATGCGTTTGTGTGCGTTTTTTTGCGGGCTTTGGTGCGTTTTTTTAAAGACGCATGCTTTTTTTCCGCATACGTGCGCATTACAATGCGCACGTATGCGCACCCATAGACTGTAATGGGTGTTTTGCTGTAAAAAAACGTTTTTTGGGGGCAAGTCGGACGCACAAAAAATGCAACAGGATGCATTTTGTGCGCCCGAGCGCACACTACAAAAAAACGCATGCGCATACAAACGCATACAAACGCATGTGTATGCGCACCTATGCGCACCCATGTAAAAAACAGCGCAAAAAAACGCAAGTGTGAAACCAGCCTTAATCATCTTTCAGTTTCTTGCATGGGTATGTAAAGTAAGCAGATAGGACCTTGCTCATACTCTAACTTTACATCTTGTCTTACTGTTTTTTCTATACAAGAATATGTGAAAACAGAATATGTAAAAGGAGAAATATTAGGACGCCCATGTTTGAAAGCTGTGAAGTTATTATGTGTTAGTCATAGGGACGCCTCTGCATAGGAGATAGTAGCGTTTTTAGAGCACAGTCGCTGTAGCTAGACGTTTTCTCATATCTTTTTCAAGACTCCTGACAGCTTTCTTACTGACTGGTAAGTGTCTGACAATAGAGAGGAGAATGTGATGATAAAATGATATAGTGGTACAGATCTGACAATTAGGATGATGTGACTGCTACATGTAGAGTCTGATATGGAGCTGACAATTAGAATGTTCCGAAACTCTCAATATTGACATTCCGCGGCTCATCCTACATACCAGTAATACTTTAGAAGACGCCGCACCAGTGATGACGGCTTCCTCCTCGCTAACATACAGAATATATGTGACATCGGTGATTGAGTGACTGCTCCGGGCTGATTTTAGCCTTATCTAAAAATAACCTTAGATAAAAATAAATGGAATTTCCTCCTTTATGGTCTATATATAGTAACTCTTGGCACTTTCTGAAAATCAATGTGCAGTTTGATTGACCATGTAAACAGTAAATTGAATTTGTGTTTCTACTTGTCAGGCCCTGGATGGGTTCCTAATTGCGCTGACCACAGACGGCATGATAATATATGTCTCTGATAGTGTTTCGTCTCTTCTGGGTCATTTACCGGTAAGTTATGTCTTTAACTGCGGTATATGTGTAGAATATAGTCCTAAGGTAGATATGTTATAAATGCAGAGATTGATAGGTACATAGATAGATCCTTTGCCAATTTTCATTTAAAATTCTCATTGTTTGGACCGCTAAAAGGGGTCGTCCTCACTTATTTTTTTCTAGGCATGAATAGTTTAAAAATAATAAATAAAAGCAAAGTCATCATTTAGCACGTCCGCAGATCAGGCGCCGGCCGCAATGGAGGTCTGTGCAAGCTCTAGACCCAAGTTCTGTTCAGTTCGCAATTTACCAAGACCGCTGCAGCCTGTGATGGGCTGCAGCAGTCAGGTGACTGATAGAGTGTGTCACTAGAAAAACATCCTTTAGTCACTTGACTGCTGCAGCCAATCACAGGCTACAGCGGTCCTGATAACTTCTGAACTAAACAAACATTTCTTCTGAGACCTGCTGGGGTTGCTGAACGGTAAGTATGTCTCTGTTTATGATTTTAAAACCATCCATTCCTTGACAAAAAAAAAGTATTAAGCTGTCGGACAACCCCTTCAACTAATAGATCATTAGAGTTACATTACGAGCAATTCTCATTTCATATCTTACTTCAATATTAAAGGAGTTATCCCATTTCAACTAACCTTAGCCCATATCCAAAGTTATGTTAAAACATCAATCTAAGCTTTACTTCCCCTCCCCATGTCCAGTGCTGCCTCTCTGCTGATGCTCTGGTCTTTGTTGATCAGCTTCCATCACTGAACACATCGGCTCTGCCAATTTAGACAACAAGAGCCTCTGAGCTCAGTGATTGTGGATTGGTCTTTGCCATTGGCTTTGGATCTCAAAATCATGTAATTTAGCGCACCATCATGTATAACTGATTCTCAAGACATTTTACCTACTTTCTATGTCGCCTTACCTGTAAGTCCATAGTGACAGATCTTCACTTTACCGAACATGACAAAGCATCTTTTTGTACCAGTCAGATTTGGTGGACCAAAATATATTGAACTTTCTGCCGGAACGTGAACATGGTGAAGTGTATAAGATGCTGGCGCCACATATACTTATGACGGAACAGGTCTCTCCAGAATTTTTTAACAGTAAGTAAATCTCCTACTAGATGATAATATGATATATGCTATGATGAGTGTCTGCTTTTATATATGATAAATTATATTCTTAAAGAGGACGTGTCACCAGTTCAAAAGTGGGCAGAATTTACACTTATTTTATTCCCGCTGCTCCAATGAGGTATTCGGTTTTGTTTTTTAAATTCTGTCATAAGGAGATATGGGCATTTTATTGTGTTCGCCCAATATGCTAATTGTCATAGTCATTACCATGAAGACATTGCTCATAGGATCCTCAAGGGCGTGTCTTTAGGCTGACTCAAGCTGACAGTCTTTTTCTCTAGCAGATATGTTTTAATCGCCTGTCCACGGCAGGAAGTCTCTGCTTCAAAAAGGAGATGAGGTGTTTGCTCTCTCTAGCTATAATTAGTTTACTCTGTTTCCAATATGTTTAATTCGAGGGGGACATGTCGCCTCCTTGGAGATGTCTTATGAATTTTCATTTTCCTCTATGACATATATTTACTGAATATAAGTAATTGCCAGTCCGACACCCTCAATGTTAAGCATATCTGTAAATCAGCAATGATGACCCTCTTCTTAATCCCTACTTTTAACAGATTTACTGGATATTTTTTTTTTTTAACCATATGTTACATTGTAAAAAAGACAGAAAACAACAGTGTAATAAAATCTAGAAAAAAACCATTGATTCTGAAGCTTAATAAGAATTTATGATGTTTTATCCAATCCGAAGAGGGTGCGGGACAGTGATGGGAACATTTCTGGAGCACATCTTTATGAGACTGTAAACTTACACCATATTAAAACATACAAACCCTTTGGTTCATTACATTTACTTCCCAGTAAAATCTAAGTGTGGCACCAAACAGCATATTTGTAAGAACAATGTATTATTTCACAGTTTGATGAAGTGGGAAATTGGCTTAAATGTAATTAGCAGCACAAAACAATGAACAGATATTACATTGTTTTATAAATGATTCTCATTCTCTGCTGTTACATTTCCTTTTTCAGATGATAAACAAGTGGAGTTTTGTTGTCATTTAGCAAGAGGAAGTCTGGACCCAAACGAGCCTCCAACTTATGAATATGTAAAATTTGTTGTAGATTTTAAGTTTTTTACCCATGGTGAGTATGTAAAATTATATTTGGGGTTATCTATGTAAAGCATTGATTCTTGCATTAAATGAACACACACAGCATGCATTTCTAGTCTTTGATAAATAGGGGGTATCGTCATTAACATCTCTACTCCCCATGGGTTACTATTGTGCTGCACCCACAGACAAATCTTTGATGTAGAGATGTAGCAGATGAGGAGTTATTTACCTCTTTTGACTTTTCCATGTAGCTGGCATTAGAAACAGCTGTAGCAACCTTGCTTCTGCTTTATCGGCACGTTCATTTTCTAGCATAGGTACCATCATCACCTCTCCCAGTATTGCTCCAGTTCTGCCCTGGAAGGCTCACATTTGGGCAGGGTTTACATAAATCCTGCTTCCTTATAGCCCAGGAGACTCAGAAAATCTGGTAGAGTTGACAACTGTATAAGTCTAAAAGGTTAAAGGCAACCTGTCAAAAACTTTTACTCTCCAAAACCATTAATATGGTGAAGTAGTCCTTCAAATGATAAGCCAGTTGATCTTTTTATGACCTTAAAGTGCTGAGAAATCATGATTTGAAGTTGTATCTGGAAGTGCATTAGGGTGTGATGATGCACTTACAGCTCCTCAGCCTCTGCCAGTTTTCCTGAATTATCAGCACCCTACCCTAGCTGGTTGACATTTTATTTGCTCTGGCACATGGACACTGACCTGCCAGTCAGCCCGAGAAGGGTGCTTCCTGTTCAGGACTACAGCAGAGACTGAGAAGCTGTAAGTGCGTCATCACTCCGCAATGCACTTCCAGACTAAACTTCAAAGCTCAATTTCTCGCTGCTGAAGCAGTGGTTTGAGATTATAAAGGCATTGAGTGACATATTTTAAAGGGCTAAACACCCATATTAATGGTTTAGGGACAACTAACGTTTTTGACAGGTTCCTATCAACACCAAGGAAGCCTAAGATGTTATCAATTCTTATTATCTTGATCATTTTGTAATGTTGCGGCTGTTTTGCATGTAGTGACTCAGTATCATGTTATTAGGCTTTTATTTCTCATTGACTTTATTATGTTGGTCACATGAGAAGTCTTTTTTGCATATTGTACTTGCAGTTTTTGGATGTTATGTATTGATAGGTCTGACTGCGGTGGTAAATATCAGTGTATTTGCACTGGTATCACCATCTTGTGAGTTAATGCCTATATTTTATGTTAATGGTGAGCAATATTTTAATCAGAAGCAGGACGCACATTAATATACAAATAGTCCTGTACACAGCGCCACCTAGAGGCTGACAATGTAGCAGATTCCTTCCCCATCATGACTCTTTAGAGCGTATAGTAGTTACTCTGACTACCTTCATATTTTAGTGGCAACAGGATAATTTTCCTTTTTGACATTCTGGATCAATATGCTAGAAATCATCTTACTTTGTATGTAGAAGTGCGTCTTTTGTTGGCGTCAGTGAGCAGCCTGCTAAATCCGGCTACATGAGCACATAATTGCAATAAGCAGCACGGAGACCAGCGTCCCTCTAACCTTTTGCAATATGATAAAGTACAAGTGTCTTCCAATTAACCTTACGCCGGAGCTCTTATACCATCTATACATATTTAACGTGTTAATTAGCTGCTGCACATTATAGCGGTGACTAATATGTCACTGTGTCGTGTGCCAACGTGAGTAATCCTGCTATTGTGCTAATTCAACATCAATGGAAAACATCTCATTATAAGACCCCTTATTTTCCTTTCAGATGCTTTATTCTCACTCTTGACATGGGGGTTTACTCTCATCAGTACTTGGGATAGAAATGCAAAATATATTTGACAGGTTTTTTGCATCAAATCATTATTTTGTGCTACAAAATAAAATTCGCATATACAAATATGTCCTCCATCCTTCCCTATCGACATATCATGAGAGGAGTGACGCAAGGTGACCAGCAGCTTTGAAAAAGGCATGATTTTCCCAAATTTTTGGGGGGCAGGGGGATTTTTATGCTATAAGAATCTGTATGCAGTTGTAATGTGATTGTGTGTGCGTGTATACCATGCAGTGTGTTTCTAACATAGTGTGTGTAGCATGAAGTGTGCCTATGGGTGTAACATATCTGTGTCTAGATACACATAGAATGTGTGTGTACCACGGAGTGTATTCATCATCAAGTGTGTGTATATATACCATGGAGTGCATATGTGTGAGTATACCATCAAGTATATGTGTGTGTGTGTATGGGTGTGTGTATACCATGGAGTGTGTGTATGTGTGTGTGTATACCATGGAATGTTTGTATGTGTGTGTATGTATACCATAGAGTGTGTGTGTATGTGTGTGTGTAAACCATGGAGTGTGTGTATGTGTGTGTATACCATGGAGTGTGTGTATGTGTGTGTGTGTATATACCATGGAGTGTGTGTATGTGTGTGTGTGTATACCATGGAGTGTGTGTATGTGTGTGTGTATACCATGGAGTGTGTGTATGTGTGTGTGTGTATACCATGGAGTGTGTGTATGTGTGTGTATACCATGGAGTGTGTGTATGTGTGTGTATACCATGGAGTGTGTGTGTATACACCATGGAGTGTGTGTATTTGTATGTGTGTATACCATGGAATGTGTGTATGTGTAAACCATGGAGTGTGTGTGTATACCATGGAGTGTGTAAGTGTATGTGTGTGTATACCATGGAATGTTTGTATGTGTGTGTGTAAACCATAGAGTGAGTGTATGTGTGTGTGTTCCATGGAGTGTGTGTGTGTGTGTGTGTGTATCATGGAGTGTGTTATGTGTGTATTTGTGTATGCCATGGAGTGTTTTTATCTGTGTGCATGTATACCATGGATTGTGTATGTACCATTGAGTGAAAGTATGTGTATATACTATGGTGTGTATGCGTGTGTGTGTATGTATACCATGGAGTATGTTTGTGTATACATGGAGTGAGTGTATGTGTGTGTGTATATCATGAAGTGAGTGTGTGTGTGTGTGTATACCTTGGAATGAGTGTGTATACCATGGAGTGTATATGTGTATGTATATATACCATGGAGTGAGTGTGTGTGTGTATACCATAGAGTGTGTGTGTCTGGTCGTTTGTGCATGTTGGAGTGTGTGTACCATGGAACACCTCCTACCCAGTCACTATGGAATTAATGGTTTTAAAGGGAAACTGATATGTGTGTCATGCTGCCTGAACCACAAGCAGCATCAATCCAGCTGGCTCAGTTATTGCAGCTGTGTACATTTCACTTTGAAACACTGCATCATTTCAGAGAAATTGCACTTTAAAAAGCTGGGGACTCAGTGTCTCGCTTGGCACTAAGTGTCTCCCTAGTTTGAAGCTGATCCTCGGCAGCTTTCCCACGCCCTGACACCTTTGACTGACAGGTCGTTCTCTATATATACATAGGGAGAGACCTGTTAGTTTAGAGGACCAGGCAAGGAGAAGCATTGGGGACCCGCCTCTTGGACTAGTCATCTGAGTAGCATCGCCCCCGCCAGCTTTTTCATACACTTTTACAGGGACATCTGCAGAACACACCAGGACTGACTCACTGCATACCTCCAAGGTGCAGTGCAGGAGGCAATAGTCCCAATACACGGTTTATGCAGGTCATATTGGTCCCCAGTCTTACAGCTTTCAGTAATCCACTTCTCTGTTGAATGCTTTAAGTGCAGCATCGATGCGGCTATGATGAGACCACGTCATGTTACGTGTGCACATGAACTGCTGACAGAAGGATAATTGTGTTCTGATCAGTCAAAAAAAATCTAAATCTTAAAATGTGCTGATGTGGCCACCTGTCTGCTTATGTTACAGTGCCTACGTCGTCATATAATGGCTTTGAGTCAGCTGTTGCAAGGGCGTTTCGGTCAGCCACGGAAGAGCAGATATGTCTTGTAGCTACAGTCCGTCTTGTCACTCCACAGTTTTTGAAGGTGAGTACAATAACTGTTTATTACATGTATATACAGGGGTGAGACAAGGAGCATTGCCAACTTCTTACTGTCAGCTCAGTTTAGGAGATTGTCCTCCTGTTCGCTGATGAAACTCAGTGGTGCATCTCCATATGACATATTCGCGGCTGTCAGTACCCTCATATACAGCTTGCCAGAGGGTGTACACATATACAGTAACTGCTAGAGAGGGTTCACAGTGCCTGTCAGAAAGGATTCCCATACACTGTACTTTAGCCAGAAAAGGCCCGTGAACATCCCATGGACCCAAATTCAGTAAGTGGGGGATAGACATGTCCCCTCTCAGTAGGTAGGGCAGGTGGACCAGAGGTGACTGCAACTCTATTCTTGCTTATTGAAATATTTAAGTCTGACCAAGGCCAATTTTAAACAAAGTGGAACCCTGAGCAAAATTAAAAGTGGGACCCCAAATGATAACACGTTGCTCCAATGTACAGAAACATTTATGGCGCATTTATACGAGACTGTTCCAGATCATTAAACGAGCGCTGATGGAATATATTCAAGTCATTTGACTTTTGTTTACACAGGCAGACAAAGAATGATAGGGGTAGAATGATCACTAATATGATCACTCTGTCCTGATTCCGTTTCCTGTTATTGGCGGCTCATGTCCTGTTTTCACCGTGCGAAGTGCTGCTGAGAACGTTGAGTTTCACTCTGGCATAAACTGTGCAGTCACCCAATGTATGAGCGATTTGATTTTGTTGGAATATGGCCGCCACGTTTACCCCTATGGACACTCATCTGCTCTGACAGCATTTTTAAATGTCGATGATACACACACACTCCACATACACAAATTGTATGTTAGAAAGCGTTCACCATGCTAGCCACACAAATAAAGCATGTTACACACAAAGACACACTCAAACTCCATGGTATACACACGCTGTATGTAGACACCCACCCTGCTTGTTACAAACACATTGGCTGTTACCCACATTGCCTGCTACACACACACGGTCTGGTCTGAACCGCCGGCGGCAGTGCCGGGTATTGAGGCGAGAGACTCGCGCGAGTTTCTTGCATTGCACTCCCAAGTGTGACCCCGGCCTTACTCACACACACATAGACACACAGCTTGGGGACTCTGATGTGGCTGCAGCCCCACATCCCACTGTAGTTATGCCCATGTTCTCACCCAATATTAATGAAACTTCAAACCACATTGACAGTATACAGAAGTGCACAACATGTAATAGCATTGATAAGACACAATGTCCTTCCACATTTTTTGCCACTTAGATTATATCCAGTTGTGTAATATTCTCGTTGTGCCTTTATACAACTTTAGGATTTACTGTTCTAACAAATATCTGTGTTGCGAAAAATGATATCCATTTTATGTTTTCTGTGTCTTCTATGTTCCAGGAGTTGTGCAATGTAGAAGAGCCTTGTGAAGAATTTACATCAAGGCACAGCTTAGAGTGGAAATTCCTCTTTTTAGACCACAGGTAAATTTGTCATGGATCTATTTCAAAACCAGTACTACTAGTAAACAGATCCTTAAAGGGTTGTTTCACAAAGACAACACTTTTTAAACAGAAGTAAACCTGATGATCAGTTGATCATTTTTAGGTTGTCTTCCCAAACCCACATCAATCAGCTATTGTCACCAACAAAAACTTTCTGCAACTCAGTCCAGGGCTCTGTGGGGTGGCAATGGCTAAAGGAGACCTGATCATGCCAAGTTTGGATGCTTCAAAATGAGCAAATGAGGTGCACAAAAAGACAATGCATTCACATCTTGTTTCCAGTCTGGCCACCAATACTAGAGGGTGAGGAGTTTGTTGATCTTTGCTGTAGATGCCAGGAAAAACTAAGCATCATCCCCTTAGGGTTTTTCAAAGGAAAGATGAGGACACAATTAGGGTTGATGATGTACTGCATGGGTGGGGAACCTTTTTTCTGCCAAGGGCTATTTGGATTTGGGGGGCCTTCACAAAATGTTCAAATTGAAATTATCCTGCTATATTTGCTCAAATATTTAATTAACTCACTCCTCATGTGATGGCCAGAGCTGCTTCTCTTTGCTGAAGATGTGATGTTAGGTGGTATTGGATGATGTTGTTACTCATAATTGCTTTACTAGATTTGTGTTGGTCTGGAGCACAGTCGAAGCATTGCCATAAGTTTTGTAAAGAACTCATAGCAATAAGTCATACTGAACACAGATATATATATATATATATATATCTTACACTGCAGATCTCCTCACATGGGAAACCCATTACTGCTCACAATACATTTATACAACTTAGAACTCAAGCAGTGGGAGATCTGCTGTATATACATCACATCAGAGACAATGAGACTGCTGTATATACATCACATAGAAGACACTGAGACTAATGTATATACATCACATAGAGACACTGGAGCTGAGGCATATAAGTCACATGAGACATGGAGATGCGGTATATACTGTCCATCACATAGGAGACACTGAGACTGCTGTATACATAACATATGAGACACCAAGACTGCAGTATATAAATCACATAGGAGGCACTGAGACTCTAGAGACACTGGGGCTGAAGCAAATACATCACAGGAGACATGGGGCTGCGGTATACACATCACAGCAGGTTTGGGAATGTGGTATAGTCATCACAGGAGACATGGGGCTGCATTATAGACATCAAAGGAGACGTGATTTTCTTCATCTTGAGATATTTATCCAATTAAGTGACAGGAATAAGTACAAACTAAACTATATGTGGTATCGTAATGTTATGTTCCCTAAGGCCCAGTGCTACAGTGCTTTAGCTGTCTCTAGCTTCCTAAGGCTATTGAAGATGTGTGATCATTGTGGAAGTGGTTCTATGGTACACAGCAACCTCAGGTTTAATATGTATTTCTCTTAATTTTGGGAAATGCTCTGGAAAATATAGCGATGGCCTAAATTTCTGAATTCTTCATAAAATACGATTTAAATACCTGTAGATAGCATACTGTCCACTTTCACATCCTTTCTCACAGTAACTTGGAAGTGTGTGAAACAAATAATCCGGCTGTAGATTGAATTACTGACTAGCCACAGTGTTTAGCCTTTGGTTTGGGATTAGAAAGGAGATTAAGTCCTGTGTGATTTGCCTGTATAAACCACATATACAGCTGTGGTTCTTCTTCATGAAATACTGTATGTTTTGTGTAATATGTTTGTGGCTGGGCTAAAGTCTGCAAACTTTAGTGAGTTTGTAGTATAGCTGAGGTCCTAAAATGCAGCGAGAAAGAGTTAATTCTAGAATAGATCATAAAATTGGGTCATAAGTTAGAGTTGCAAGGGACCCCTAGGGTTGTCGTGCCCAACCCCTGCTCAATGCAGGATTCACTAAACCATCTGTGTAGATAGCTGTGTAATGACTGGTGCAAAGAATACGGCTCCCGGAATTTGGGAATTTCATTACCTACATTTCGGCATGCATTCATGATATTTGAAATGTGCATAGTGGACTTGAAGGGTTCTTCTCATTGTGATAAACGGTTCAAATTGTAAAAACAAACAACTTTGCAATTTTCTTGTTATTGAAAATCTTTTCCATTCTCAAGGACCTGCTATTTATTCAGCGCTTACAAGCCCTTTGCTATAGAGCTTACAAACACTGCTCTAAATCTGTGCAGATTGCTGGATCCAGCTTGCTTCAGTGCCTCTTGCTACAGATGAAAGTATACATTTGTGCTCAAAAGTTTACATACCTCGGAAGAATTTTTGCTTTCTTGGCTTGTTTTCAGAGAATATGAATGATAACACCAAAACTTTTTCTCCACTCATGGTTAGTGGTTGGGTGAAGCCATTTATTGTCAAACTACTGTGTTTTCTCTTGTTAAATCATAATGACAACCCAAAACATCCAAATGACCCTGATCAAAAGTTCACATACCCTGGTGATTTTGGCCTGATAACATGCACAGAAGTTGACACAAAATGGGTTTGACTGGCTGCTAAAGGTAACCTCTTCACCTGTGACCTGTGACAAATGCCAGTAAAATTGTTCGGGATGCAAAGAAAAACCCATAAATAACATCAGCTGAAATACTGGACTCTCTGAAAACTCGACCATGGAGCCCATTTTTCTTCAAGTGCCTCCTTATTGTGCATCTTGACACAGCCACACAGCTAGATTTCAGAGAGTCCAGTATTTCAGCTGATGTTATGTGTGGGTTCTTGTTTGCATCCCGAACAATTTTCCTGGCATTTGTCACAGGTCAAAAAAAGAGAAAACCCAGTAGTTTGACAATAAATGGCTTTGCCCAACCACTAATCATGAGTGGAGAAAAAGTTTTGGTGTTATCATTCATACCCCATACACCATATCATTTAAACCCCATAACCTCACTCTCCAACATCACTGAAGGGGAGCTTAATTGTCTCTTCTCCAAATCGCACCTCACAACCTGTGCACTTGACCCCATTCCATCCCACCTCCTCCCCAACCTCCCCACCACACTTATCCCATCCCTAACCCACCTCTTCAACCTATCACTAATGTCTGGTACCTTCCCTTCTGCATTCAAACATGCCACAATCACGCCTATCCTTAAAAAGCCAACCCTCGACCCAACCGCTATGTCCAGCTATCGCCCAATATCGTTGCTCCCATTCGCTTCCAAACTCCTGGAGCAGCATGTCCATGCTGAACTTTCTTCCCACCTATTATCTAACTTGCTCTTTGACAACCTACAATCTGGTTTCATCCCCCATCACTCCACTGAGACAGCCCTGACCAAAATTACTAACGACCTACTTACAGCCAAATCAAATGGACAATACTCTATACTCCTGCTTCTAGACCTGTCCTCTGCATTCGACACAGTTGACCACTGCCTTCTACTACAGATCCTCTCCTCCTTTGGCATCAAAGACCTCACCCTATCCTGGATCTCCTCATACCTTTCAAACCGCACATTCAGCGTCTTCCACTCCCACACTACCTCCTCATCCCACCCTCTCTCTGTTGGAGTCCCCCAAGGCTCTGTTCTAGGACCCCTACTCTTCTCAAATTATACCCTTGGTCTGGGTCAACTCATAAAGTTCCATGGATTCCAGTACCACCTTTATGATGATGACACTCAGATCTACCTCTCTGGCCCAGACGTCACCTCTCTGCTGTCCAGAATCCCGGAGTGTCTATCAGCCATATCCTCCTTCTTCTCCTCTCGCTTCCTCAAGCTCAATGTGGGCAAATCTGAACTCATCATCTTTCCTCCATCTCACAGATCTTCCTTACCTGACCTATGTATCACAATTAATGACATCACGCTTTCCCCAGTACCGGAAGTCCGCTGCCTCGGAGTAACCCTTGATTCTGCCCTGTCCTTCAAACCGCACATCCAAGCTCTTTCTACCTCCTGTCGCCTCCAGCTCAAAAATATTTCCAGAATCCGTCCTTTTTCGTCAACCCTCAATCTACTAAAATGCTTGTGCACGCCCTCATCATCTCCTGCCTCGACTACTGCAACATCCTTTTCTGTGGTCTCCCTGCTAACACCCTCGCACCTCTCCAGTCCATCCTTAACTCTGCTGCCCGACTAATTCATCTCTCTCCTCACTACTCCTCCGCTTCTCCCCTCTGCAAATCTCTTCACTGGCTCCCATTCCCTCAGCGCATCCAGTTCAAATTACTAATACTGACCTACAAGGCCATCTATAACCTGTCTCCCCCATATGTCTCTGAACTAATCTCCCGAGACCTTCCCTCATGTAATCTCCGGTCCTCCCAAGACCTCCTTCTCTCCTCCACAAATATTCGCTCCTCATCCAACCGCCTCCAAGACTTCTCCCAATTGCCCCTGTCCTCTGGAATTCTCTGCCCCAACAAGTCCGACTATCAACCACATTTGGATCCTTCAGACAGAACCTGAAAACCCACCTCTTCAAGAAAGCCTACAGCCTGCAATGACCCGCTACCTCCTTCTCTCTCACCACTACTGGAGATATCAGCTCAACCAACACCGGAACTGCTGCAACCCACACCTACTGTCTCCTTCCCCACCATCCTGTAGCATGTAAGCCGAAAGGTCAGGGTCCTCTCCCCTCTGTATCAGTCTGTCATTGTTAGTTAGTTTACTCTAAGTGATATCTGTAATTTGTATGTAACCCCTTCTCATGTACAGCCCCATGGAATCAATGGTGCTATATAAATAATAATAGTCTATGAAAAAGGCCAAGAAAGCAAAAATTCTGTTGGGGTTCACAATCTACATTCCCTTTCAGTATGTCTTTTGAGCGTAGGAGGAAAGATGGGGGAACATACAAACTCCTTGCAGATGTTGTCCTTGGCGGGATTTGAACCCAGGACCCCAGTGCTACAAGGCTACAAGCCACAGTGCTGCCCATGTATATATATTTCTGTAGTATGACATACAGGAGGCATTTTGTTTAGAGTAAAAATAATGTATTTATTTATTTCATTCTTCTGTTCTTTCTTGACACTTTAATAAATGTAGCACTATACACATCCTGAATATCTTCTACAAAATGATGCTTATTACAGGAATATCGACAGCACTGAACTAACAACTAAAAGCTGGTCAATCGCATTCAGTAATGTGTCCTGTTATTCTGGGTGCTGCAGGGATGGCTGCTTTTAGGTTACGCTTTGTATTCTATGCTTGTCTAGCAACCACTTTCTGTCTCCATTAACATCACTCTTGTTATTTCAGGGCTCCACCAATAATTGGCTATTTACCCTTTGAAGTGCTGGGGACGTCAGGGTATGATTACTACCATGCAGATGACCTAGAACTCCTAGCAAGGTGCCATGTTCATTGTGAGTTATACCTTCATTACTTTGTTCGTTACAATTGTCATATTTCATTTAAAAAAAACTGGGCGATATTTATTCTTGGTGTCTCCTCAAAGTCAGCATTTCTACGGCCCATTTCCCACCAATCTTATGGTCTCAGATGGATAAGTTGGATAGGAAAAATAAAAGAATCCTAACATACGCTGTGACTTAAGTTATCTTCACACTGAATTGTGGTTTATGTCTTTTTAATGGAAGTCACGGGCTCTGTCATGAAGAGAAATCATGTAGTCTTTATGAATGGCGCCTTACAAATCAACTTTTAATTAGCCAAATGTACAGAAAGGGAATATAGATTTGGCATGTGTGTGAAAGAGAAACATCTGGATACCTTTTGTGCTGTATGAAATAACACATATGGCTACATATACATTATTCAGTACACCAAGAAACTTAAAGAGGTTGTCTCGGGATCCTATGATCAGGAGTGCACTGCTCCCCTGCCTCTCAGCTTTCTGCTTTCTGGGGGAGCGGTGCGCTCCTGATGATTGTCAGTTCGGTCTGGAGGCACAGCTGAGCTACTAGCTCAAACTGCCCACTCTCTGATGCTACAATATAAGGCAACATCTCGTTTGTAGCCTCAGACAAGTGTAGTGACAGCTGGCCGGACCCGGTGATATGGCCAGCTGCAGAGCAGTGCTTGCAACAATTTGGAAGCACATGCTCCTTGCCTAAGAAATTGGCAACCTCTGATAGACTGCGGGGATTGGTGGCCAGTAACCTAGGTAATAAGCTGTAAACTATAGAATTAAAAATCCATCCACTATTGAGACCGAAAGGATTTTTTGTAAGAGGTAAATTATAAATGTTATCCATTTAGCAACTTGAGACAAACCCCTTTATTCTAGCTTATATGTTTCTGTTTCCAGCCATGTATCACTTAGATTACTGGGTGCATCAGTTGTGACACCATCACAGTTTTTAGATGTAGCACTGAGCAGAGCCCAGAAAGCTAACCACACCCACATAATGCTCTGCATATATATTGCCTATCGACAGTGAGCTTGTTATCAGAGTAGGGGGCGTGGTCAGACCAGGGCTCACGTGAGCGGTAGTCTGGCAGTGGTAATCTCTTGGTGCTAAAACCTTCATTGTATTGAAACAGCAGCACACAGCCAAAAAAAGTGACACATCCCTGAAATCAGTGTCTCGGCCCCTTCGTCATGCAGTCCTCAGATTACATAGCAAAAACCTGCTAACAGATTCACTTTAACTATATGGTCAAAATTTGGTAAGAAAAAGGGCATTTTTCCCAGTTTTTTTCATAAAACAACCCAACATAATTTTTGGTTGCATTAAAGATAAGTTTGTGCAAGAAACAAATTTTGGCTGGAATCACAAATGCAGGATTTGGTGTAATTTTGGTTGCACTGTTTTGTTTTTTTTTGCTAGATGAATTGATGTTCTGTTTTGTATCTGATCACAGCTTTTAAAAAATTGCGCTCAAACCTGCAATGTGATTCAAGCATTAGGGCCGTCGCACATGGTCATATTACAGCTCCGTACATAGAGGCATAGTGATGGCGCTCCTGATTTCACCCAACTTTCTTGCATTGGAAGTATGCCTCTGTACATTGAGACTGTACGGCAGTGCGTGGAGGCCATACCACTCTATAGCATACGTGCGCTGACATAGAGACTTATTGCACAAGGCTATGCAAGAGCCTTTAATCTCCTTACAGCCCCCCTGTGCACGGTCCTTGGTGGGTGCACTTCTGTGGCAGGAAACCATCCCAAAACTGACAATGCATCAAATCTTTCCAAACGTGATGTGAACAGAGCCCTATCCTGCTACTTTGCAAACTGGTATCCGTGACAGGGGGTTACTTATATGACACAAATAAAGTGAAGGAACGCTGCAACAAATCCCAAGTGTTTAGTAGGGTGCAAGAAGATCAGCGCTGCAGCCACTCAGCAGATGAGGCGTCTGCTTCTGTTTCATGTCTTCTGACAATGAATCTCTGTCCGAGAACGATAATTTTTCAATTACTCTGCGATAAATCTTACACGAGCTCTGCAGACGCCTGCCAGATCTATCTGCCCAAATCCCCATTAATTCAGCATGAATCCTGACAAGAGGAGATGATTCCGGGAAAATCAATAGAAATGATTTTCTTGTGTAAAATCTATAGGAAAGTACATGGAGACTGAGCTACAGCCATGGGATCGCTGACATCGGTCAGGACATATTTGTACTATGTGATATATTCCTATTAGTGATGATTGACTACGTGGTTGGAGAAGACGAGCGGTGGCAGCGCAATAAATAGTCTAACAGAAAAAATAATCATTTCTGCCATTTATTACTTATGGTCTTTAGTAAAGGGTGGCGCAATACAGATGGCCTCCGTGGCATTTGCCACCCAGTACTAATAGCAGTAGTATTGATGGTCCTCCAGACTTTTGACAGCTTGATAGTTGAGCACATTTCAGTGACTTGCATGGCAGCTTTAATTTAAAAATGGCACCTCACTTGCTCACAGGTTGAGTGTGGTACTGCACCTTCACCCTATACAAACTGTGACTAAGAGTGGCACTGTTTTTAAAATAATAAATATGTTTTAAAATCCGCTATAATCTTTAAAAAGGATCCACATTATGAAAACTTTTGACATGTCATAGAGACATGTTAGCAGCTTTGTTTAGAGGGGGCTACGAGTACCGAGACCCTCCCCGATCGCTCAGATGGAGACACTCTCCTCAAAGATTTAAGACGGGCACAATAACAAATTGAAAAATAAAAGAGGAAACAGTTTATTAGCATTTACAACTCAGATATCCAACTGAACGTGCAACTTAAAGGGGTAGTGTGAAGCTAACACTGATTTAATCCTAAATATCTATTTATTTTAAAAAGCACTGCTCCCATCAAAGTCGTTATCCTCTTAATATACAGCAATCATCAAATCATACAGCACTGTGTACTTACAATTGCTCATTTACCTTTCTACCAGATAATTCTTCTCTTTTCCATTAGGTCTATGACATCACATGATTAAAAACTGACTAGCTGAATCCTTCTAAGCTCTATATAAAAACAGGAGGTCAATTTTCCCTGTGTGACTCATGAGTCACTGCAAAAGTCCCTGTCAAGGCGGAGGAGGAGGAACAGCTGGGTCAGGAGTTGAAGGGGGAATGATATATACAGGGACAGGAGACTTCCTGTTTCTACATAGAGCAGAGACAAGAGAAGAATTAGCTGGTTAGAAAGGCAAAATGAGCAATTGTAAGTAAACAGTGCTTTATAATATGATTATTGCAATTTATTAAGAGGATGACAACTTTGATGTTGAATGCTTCTTTAATGTAAAAAATTATTGCTTTTCTAATATACTTTAATTAAAAACTCCCTACCCTAAAACGAAGTGCCACCAGTGACATCCATTTCAGGTGCTGGGCTATTACCTGCTGTACTGAGCCTGTGTCAGTTGTCAATTCCAATAGGATTTTGTAACTGTGCAATATGCACAGTGACAATGTACTCCCTTTCTGGCTCTGATGAGAAGTAACAAGCTGGCAAGAGTGCGCACTGTCAGTCATTGTAAGGAGACAACCCAGTGATCAGCGAGAACAGAGACCAGCCCCAACCCCAAAAAGACATAACTTTCAATTTCTTCTGCTCTCTAAGTTCTCTACTTATGAGGCACATTGATATTGCATTCTCGTGGACGGTTTGTGACTTCTCACTGGACCTGGCAAGGGAGCACACTGTCACTGCTTTAAAAAGAATATTCCATAGTAACAAGATCCTACTCATCAAACATCAGAATTAACAACCCACTCATGCTTAGTAAAGCAGGGACTAGCCCAAACTTCTGAAACGAATGTCACTGATGACGCTTCATTTCAGGGTGGGGACAGAGGCTACAGCGGTTTGTTTAAGGGTGGGTACAGAGGCTGCAGCAGTGATTGCAGCCTCGGCCAGTGATAACTTCACAAAATGTCATCGAACAGGAAATTGGTAAAAACATAAAACAAAGCAGTTAGTGTATAGGGAATGATAGAGAAATTTTAATTAAAGTATATTAGAAAAGCAATTAGATTATTACATCAAATAGACATTTAAGATTATATCAATATTAGTTTTGCACCATTCCTTTAATAATAAGTGAGATGTTGCAGAGCTATGTTTGCCAGATATGTCAGGGTTAGCTTTGTCATGTAGTGATACCACTTTGTCTAATGTGTAGCTATATCCGGGCATACAGGTAATCCCTTCTATGTATTCCCAGAATAAATAATCCAGCCCTAAGGTGCTGAATAGTAATTTACACTCTGCTACATCTGTAATAAATATTTTGTAGAACTTGTAAGAATTTGGTAAAGCTTCTTAATAACATACCTTCTGCTTTCCCATTGTCCCTGATCTACTTTATGCTATGCTTTAATTCGATTCTCAGCATATTCTTGGCTCTAGTGTCCCTTATATGTCTGTCGCTGATTATTTTGTTTTTCCTTCATTGCCTCTTAGTGATGCAATATGGGAAGGGAAAGTCCTGTTACTACAGGTTTCTAACCAAAGGCCAACAGTGGATCTGGCTGCAGACGCACTACTACATCACCTATCATCAGTGGAATTCCAAGCCGGAGTTTATTGTCTGTACACACACTGTCGTTAGGTAAGCATTCCTCATCTTGTTGTGAAGATCAGTTTAGTTTAAGAACAGAATAGCGACGCAGACCTCGATCCGGTGCCAAATCCTCGCAGCTGTTTGGCCTTGTGCTTTTCCTATTATTCAGTTCTGTCTTGAATGATTTCTGAAATTTTCTAAGAGAAATTCAAGCAAATTGGCAAAACCTAGACTAGGCATCGTGCACACTGACAATACTACATATGGGTACTTGTTATTAAAGGCATATTCTGGAAATGTGATATTGACAATGGTTCTGTAAATTCATCGATATCAGTGAGACTCGCGGCTCCCTTACTAATAGAAAGGTCTGCGGTGCCGCGACATGCAGCGTTCCCTGCGTTGGTTACCAGGCACAACTCTGTACATTGAGTAGCAGCTCTGCCTTGTACTGCAGCACAGTCCTATTCACTTTAATGGGACTGATTTGCAAAGATTTATCTACATATTGATGGCCTATATTAAAGGGAATCTGTCACCCGGTTATTCCACCTAATCCAAGAGTAGCATAATGTAGGGGAAGAGAGCCCGATTCCAGCAATGTATCACTTACTGGGCTGCTTGGTACAGTTTTGACAAAATCAGTGTTTTATCAGCAGGAGTTTATCACCAGAGGACTAGTAAACCTGCTGCCATATAGTCTGCCATATTGATGAGCTCTGTATAACCCCACCCCCACCACTGATTGGCAGCTTCCTGTGTACACTGTACATGTGCAAAAAGCTGCCAGTCAGTGGTGTGGGCGGGGTTATACAGAGCTCCGTCTTCAGAAAACTGCTAAATTTGCAGTAGATAAAACAGGGATTTTAGCAAAAAAACAGCAAGCAGCCTAGTAAGTGATACATCGTTGGAATCAGTGTGTCTTTCTCTACATTATGCTGCTCTCAGATGGAAGAGCAAAAACCTGGTGACAGATTCCCTTTAAGGATATACCATCACTACCAAAGTCCTGGAAAACCCCTTTAATGTCCAACCTAATTTGGATCTTTGGTTTTCACCCAGAACGCCAAGGGCACAATTCATCATTTCTTTTTTTTAAGTCACTTTTCTTTTTTGACTTGTCATTTTTTGTTGATTTGCTTGCTGCAAATGCAAGAAAAATCACATGTGTAGCAAAATAATTGACTTACACAGAATGACTATGCGAGGGGCCTGGGGTTACATAACATTTGGCAAGATTTTTTTTATATATATAAAGTTGTATTTGATGAATTAATCTAAAACTTCAGGAAAAGCCACATTGATGTAAAAATTAGAACACTAACTAAACCACAAAAGACTTAAAAAAAAATGCAAATCTTTGGATATATTTCTTACAAATTAACAAGTCAGTGATGAATTGGGCCCGAAATCCCTTTACTTCTCTTCTTCCGGAGTGCAGTCACCACTAGGGGGAGCCCAGTACAATTGGTTTTATACAGCTGTTACACTGTAGAACGCAAGCAGATGTAAACATTGCTATGCAGTGAGCTCCCCTTAGTGGTAGTTGCGGGAAATGCTGTAACAAGTCAGCAAAACCCCGTTCTCAGGGTTCTAAAGCCCCAAACTGAAGATCACAGGGGGTGCCAGTAATTGGATACCCAAACAGCAAATAATTCCTTATCTTATGGATATTAACCTTTTACTATCATTAAATTACAGAAATTTGGATTTGCAAGCGGAGTCAGAGATTAACCCTTGTACAAAACCCTCTACATATGCTGCATGTAGATCCTTGAACCTGTGCAAATAATCAGCCAGCGTTGCCCCTGGTATATTGGTATATAGCGCCCTCTACTGACTATAGCATTATAGAAAACCCATAGACTTTTCAATGGTGTGATAGGGTATGGATGCCAGAAAAAAACATTTAGGCTATGTGCCCAAGTAGCGATTCTGAAGCAGAATATTCCTGAGCAGAATCGCACACCCTGCTCCCGGGAAAACGCATGCGTTTTTTGATGCGCTTTTGTAAGCGTTTGTCAAGCGTTTTTCCATGCGTTTTCCTAAGCTTTTTTGGCCATACAATTGATGGACATGCTGTGTTTTTTACCGCTAAGCGTTTCCGCAGTGGTAAAAAGCGCACCATTGGCACAACATGTGCGTTTTCTATTAAAAATGCATTGAATGCTTTTTTTAAGCGTTTCCGCAGCAGAATCACGCGTTTAAAAACGCAGCAGAAACGCTTAAAAAACGCTACATGGGCACACAGCCTTACATCTAGGTTATACAATGCCATGCATATCAGCGTTTCCTAATATATTCAGTCCAATCACAGTATTTGTATGGTAGAGGTAGCGGGTGTACAGTAGGGATGGACGTATGTCAGTCTAGCATTCCTGCTTGTAGAGAAGACATGTTCCTTGCTCCTTATAACTTATCTCACTGTTCTACAGTTATGCTGAAGTCCGAGCAGAGAGGAGGCGAGACCTGGGTCTGGAGGAGTCCGCCCTGGAAACTGCAGACTCGTCATTAAAGGTAATGTGCACCCATCAGCTAGACAGTGCCTAACACTTAGGATTGGCCGCGTGAGTGCTGGTTATGTCCTTTAGTTTTCTTTAATACCCGCTAAACTTTTAGGGAATGATAAAAGTGCTCCATTATCTTGGCTTACTACATAATGGGACACCCCTGAGCTATGTCCCGGGAAGCTAATGATCCTTCTAGGTGCAATCTTAGCTGTCACATTCCTAATGTAGCAGTGACACCAACCTCATGTCATTCAGCTACATGTTAAGGTCGGTATACAGCCCCAAATCACCTATGGTTCTATTGAACGGAGAGAATCGAGTTTTAGGACTTTATCGGGATCTACCGTAAGGTTCCATCAGTAAAACCGCTGTTAAACGTGGATATAATCCAGTCCTACAATTGGAACTCTTTAGGGGTGTATGAAACAAGTCAATGAAGCATGTGCTGAAAATCGTTTTAATTCAGCTATAAAACTGTGTTAGGCCGGGATCACACTTGCGATTTAAACGGCCGAGTTTCGCATGGTAATACACGGCGCTGCCGCCGGGACTCAGGAGTGGGGTGTGCAGCTCCATGTATTGCTATGCGGCCGCACGCCCCGCTCCTGAGTCCCGGCGGCAGCGCCGTGTATTACCATGTGAAACTCGGCCGTTTAAATCGCAAGTGTGATCCCGGCCTTAAAGGGAATCTGTCAGCAGGATATCACATCTCAGACTATTTATGTGGGTACATAGCTCTTTCGATGACAAGTCCAGCAATACCTGTACATGGCCAGACCATTCCTCCATTACTGAGAAATCAGCATTTGGATTGATATGTAAATGAGACTAAAGGGCTATGATAGATCTGAAGCCTCAGTCACTCCAACTCTATTCCCTCTCCACATCTGCCTCCTCCTGTTTGATCGACCATTCCTTTGCCTGAAATCGCACAGTATAGACGTTGTCAGTCAAGCATCAAGAGGCGGCGCTGGACAGGGAATTGACATGGAGTGACAGCGGCTTCAGATCTACCATAGTCCTTCAGCCTCATTTGCATATGAATTCAAATGCTGATTTCTCAGGAGAAACAGACTGGCCATGTAACTGTATTGCTGGACTTGTCTATGAAAGAGCTACATGCGCATGTTAATAGTTTGGGGTGTGAGATCCTACTGACAAGTTCTATTGAAAGGGAATTTGTCAGCAGGTTTCTTGTATGTAATCTGAGGGCAGCATGAGGTGGGGACAAGGACCCTGATTCCAGTGATGTATCACTTACTTTACTAAGTGCAGCAGATGTGATAAAATCACAGTTTTCTCTGCTGCAGTTTTACCAGTGCTCAGAATGCTGAGCTGTGTACAACCCCGCACACACTCGATTGGCAGCTTTGTGGGTACATTATATATTGCTCAAAAAAATAAAGGGAACACTTTAACAACAAAATGTGACTCCAAGTCATTCACACTTCTGTGAAATCAACACTGATTGTGATTCAATTTCTCCTGCTGTTGTGCCAATAAAACAAACAACAGGTAGAAATGATAGGAAGGTCACTAACATCCATGTGTCTGCTCAGTAAGAGGGTCTAGTGTTCTGTTTATTTTTTTGAGCAGTGTATATTGACAGAAAACTGTTGTGGGGGCATGATCAGACTGGGAGGCACGAGACATCTAGTCCTGTAGTGATATTCTCCTGCTGATAAAACACTAATTTAATTTAGTTCAAAAACATACAGTCTAGTAAGTAATACATTGCTGGTATCAGGGTCTCTTTCCCTACATCATGGTGATTACTTAGCAAAAATCTGCTGACAAATTCTCTTTAAAAACATGATAGTCAATTGTCTGCCCAGTTATAGTTGAATAAACATATTTTAGGGCTACCTGGAATTACTCTTATGTTCCAACTACTTCTATACAGATTTCTTTTAGGCTGGGGCTACACTGCCACTTGGGCCGCAACACAGGTCACATGCTCAAAAATCGCTATATGCCACTGCTACTTCTCAGCAAAATGTAAGTTAATGAGATTACATTATGGCCCACAATGGAACCCCAAAAATCCACCTGGTTCCAACTTTTTGTGACTTGCTTGTCATTGTACCTAGCGGTTCATAATGCAGCCATAAGTCATCTGCATTATGCTGCAATGTAGCGGCATCATACAGTGATGTCTGGCTGCCCAACCGGTATCGCAGCCAAAGTAACCGGTAGCCCCAGCCTGGATGTCACTCATTGTTACATAGTGCTGGATGGAGTGAATTATATAACAAATATTCTTGTTTTTTACTACTCATCTGCATTGAATTAATAACTTTATTGTCTTCTCTTCTAAAACCAGATCCAAAACACCTATCTAGATATTAGGCAATGTACAAATAACCAGGAGCCGAGCAGGGAAGGAATGTCTGTCTCGTCACACAGTTCCCGCAGATCGTCCCACACGGCCCTTTCGGACTCCGCTTGTATGTATACTCCTGCAATGCATCAAACAATGTATTATCTTATGTTCTATATTAGCGGTTGCATTGACGGTTCTGTCATACAGCACAATTTGTATATTTATGATATTCATATAGTGCTCCTAATGCAACTTTCTGCTATGTTTTAGCCACATCTTCCATGCGACATACAGAAGCCAGTACTCCTTCTAGACACTCCATGACGCTGAACCAGCAAGAGATGCCCCAAATAAGAATGGCACCCAATGCAAGCCAGGTACATACATACGTGTGACTATAACCATGCAAGGCAGTTATTACATGTGCAAAGCATATTCCTTGAACTATAATTTCATTAATAAAATCATCTTTGTCTTTCTCTAGCCGGTGGTAACTTCTCAGCCTTCCACTGAACATATATCCCAGCATCATGTTCCACAGCCGACTATTTCACCACAGCAAGCCATCATGGTAAATATGAAGATATAATATAGCCAAAAGACTGGGATCATTCCACATTTCACAGTGAAATAAAATGTGCAGATCTTCATTCTACAGCAAACTGCTTGAAGGAAGACCACTTAAAGAAGGACTGCTCCTCCCATCATAGTTGTTATCCTCTTAATATACTGCAGTCATCATATTATATAGCACTGTGTACTTACAATTGCTCATTTTCCTTTCTACCCAGCTAATTCTTCTCTTTTCCATTAGGCCTATGACATCACGTGATTAAAAACTGACTAGCTGCGTCCATCTAAGCTCTATATAGAAACGGGAGGTCAATTTTCTCTGCATGACTCATCACTGCAATAGTCCCTGGCAGGGAGGAGGAGCTGGGTCAGGAGTTGGAGAGGGGAATGATTTCTGCAGGAACAAGAGACTTCCTGTTTCTAAACAGAGCAGAGAAAAGAGAAGAATTAGCTGGGTAGAAAGGCAAAATGAGCAATTGTAAGTAGACAGTGCTATATAGTATGTGATTGCAATATATTAAGAGGATAACAGCTATGATGGGAGGAGCGCTTCTTCAACACAATATTATGTATACTGTGACCCATAGGCACTCTGTATTACTGCATGTTGCACCCTCTCATTATTGCATTGCTTACAGTATCCTTAAGCTACCCATAGAAATAGTAAGCACTGTTAAAAAATAACATACGTTTAGTATGAAAATGGAGAAGTACAATCAATTTATTAATTAGAAAAACTAAAAGTGTACCTGCACTTTTTGGTATCTTTTGAAAATAAATGTGAGCACATGAGAACTATAACACTACTGTATGTATGGCAATTACTGTATATGACTTGTATCCTCCATATTTAGCAGTTTTTCCCTCTGCACTAGAAGCATCAGCAGTTTTCTTTTCTTTCTCCTCCTGCTACTGTCTTCCTACAGATTCTTTCCTTTCCTTTCTCTATATACTTTTTATAGGTAGTGCTGGGGACAGATTTGCAGACAGATTTGAGCAGTTTTAGAGAGTAAATAATGGGTGCAGGGAAACAGGCAAATTTCTCGAATAAGATGAATTACCAAGTGCCTTATCTTTAAAGTAAGTTGTTGATTTATAAAAAATAAACTTGTACTACTTACGGATTATATGAGGTATGGTTGACACACAGGTCGGTGATTATTATAGGTTCATTTAAAATGAACCACTTAGTATAGAAGAAAAAAACATGAATATTTATTAATTTATTGATTAATGTATTGATTGATGTGTTGCAATTACCAGCTGTATTCAAGGATGCAAGACTAAATAGGTTCACACAAAATGTCTGTGAAATAATGCAGTTTACTTAAGTGGACAAATCAACAAAAAATGTCAAAAGATTCATACAGAAAATACAAATAATATAGCAATAAGATATGGAAAAATATACATCCATTATACTTTGCTCCTATGATTTTATATTCGTCTGTTATATCTTACAACACCCAGATTTCTTCTTACTAAAGTACATACGAGTGACCTGCACTTTTATCTACTAGTGATGAGCGCATGGGCTCAAAACTTGAGTTTGCCTACGGTGCTTGGGTATTTTTATTTCTTTATTTTACTCATTTATATAGCTCCATAAATTCCACAGCGCTTTACAGACATCATCATCACTGTCCCCACTGGGGCTCACAATCTAGATTCCCTATCAGTATGTCTTTGGAGTGTGGGAGGAAATATGAGAACCCGGAGAAACCCACGCAAACACAGGGAGAACATACAAACTCCTTGCAGATGTTGTCCTTGGTGGGATTTGATCCAGGACCCCAGTGCTGCAGTGCTATCCACTGAGCCACCGTGCCCAGGTATGCACTGAGTATGGCGACCACATGTTTTATGGTTGTTAGACAGCCACAAAACATGTGGGGAATGCCTGACATACATGGGCAACAGCCATGAAACATGCTGGTGCGGGGACTTGAACACGTCATTAGAGGAGCACCATCGGTAAACTCAAGAAACAAGCACTTGTGCTCATCACTAATCTCTGCTGTTCTTTGTTAACACATACTTATATACACCCCATTATATACACATGGTATATGTATATATATAGATATATATATACATAGTATATACACCTCCATGATTTCATCTGGGAAGCTTCTGTTGTATGTACCAACACCCATATTTCATTTAAGGTAGAATTGTCATCTTCACGCTTCATTTCTTCTCAAGCGTTCTTTGTCTATCACATACTTCTTTTGTGCCTCTCATAATTCTACGTGTTATTTGTACTTTGTTTGACCAGGCATCTGGTTTTATCTGTCTGGAAATATCCTGGGCAAAACATTTTAGAATGTCTTTTTTCCTTGACTGTCTTGTTACATATTATTTAAAGATTAAAACCAACAAATTTAACTCTTACTATCAACGCAACAACAACTTTGTTTCTGTTCTGTAGCCGGTTTGTCATTACCCCAGTCACCTCGGGATGGTGACTCAACTGAAGGAGCAGCTGGAAGAGAGGACGCGAATATTACAGGCCGACATCAAAACACAACAGCAAGAACTAGACGTCTTAAAGGAACAGCTGCAACTGGTGCAGGACTCTAATTTGCAGGTATCAAACATAAGGTCTATTTAACAGGAGCCTGTCACTAACTGTGTGAATTATAAAGAGAACAGGTCACCTTGAAATGCTATTTACCTGCAGATATAGGATTAATATATCCATAGATAGCATGCAAACACTGTAGTTGACTTACTGGAAAAGCAACAACTAGAAGAAAATTAAGTTTTATTTTCCCTTTAGCCGCTTGTACCAGTCATTAGGGCAGTAGTTACCAGTCACCGCTCACTATACTGTTGTTGCGCTGTAATTAGTTCCCGACACTTTGATTCAGCGCTTACTCTGCTGCTTAGCGGCCTTTCAATCAAAGTACCGAGAAGTGATTATAACTGTATACTGAGCAGTGACTGTAACCATTCCCTGCACTGTCACTATGGCAGGAAGTGAGCAGCTACAACGAGAATACTGTCATGATCCAGTCCAAAGTTTGTTTTCTGCTGTCTTCTCTTTGGACTGGTCATGCAGGGGTTAATCCTCTGCCTCGTTCTGGAGCTGGCTGGGCTATTTCAGTCCTTTGTAGCCTGGGGGCCAGGGTCAGCTATACTGCAAGCTTCCAAGCTAGTGCCTCTGACCTGTATTCCTTTAGTGTTTCTCGTGGCCTTGATTTCCTGGACTTATGTATGACCTGGCTTGATCTCTGGACTCTGCTTCTGGTTTTTGCGTTTCTGATACCACGCTTTCCTACTGGCTTTTGACCCTCTGGCTTGTACCCTGACAACTGCTTACGTCTTAAGTTTCTGATACCACGTTCCTGGTAGGTCCTGACTTCTCGCTTGTCTCTGACAACTCACTTGCTGTCTCCCTTGGTACTTCTGCTCCTGACAGATGCTCCTGACTTCGGCTAGTCTGACTACTCTTTCATTACCTGTGACACCTGTGCTGTTGCGCTGTGTGAGTGTGTGTGCAACCTCTCTTCCCTTACCATCACCCCCTGGTGGAGGTTGCACTGTATTACACTGCAGCAGCACGTTACAAATAAAACATCATTCTCTCCCTGTCACAGGGTTTTAAAACTTTTTACCTGCAGATTAACTATACATCTACAGGTGAACAGCTTTTCTTTATGTGATCGGATCCCTTTAAGAGGTTGTCTTATCTTCTTGAATTGGTAAAACTGCTTGTAAAAGTGAGTTTGCAATCTACTTCTTCTTAAAAAAAACCTTCTATTTTCTAAAGAATAGATAGATTTATAATTCTATAGTTTGCTGCCTGTTGCCTCGGGTTCCACTCACATCTGCAGTGCATCAGCCGTGATCAGCTTTCTAAGCGAGGTGCGTAGGGCTTGTAAGTTCTGTGCTGTAGAGCTTGGAAGCGCTCCTCTGAAACTTTGTGGATCATTAGATCTGGCCAGGCTCACTGAACCTGCACTCTTTCAATGCGGCAAAGACAATGTTACCTCTGCTTGCAGCATCGACGAGCGCACAGTTCTGGTGGTGGTCCAGATTGACAATCATTAGGAGAGTACTGTTCCTTTGAAGGTTGTAAGCTGGGAAGCAGGGGAGCAGTGGGATCCTGAAGATAGAAGGGTCCCACTATCTGGACCTCTGCTGATTAGCTGGTTTGGCGATCGTGTGTGAGTTTCTCCGATTCTTTCTCTTTGGCTTGATGTCTCATTTCTACCTTTCTTAGCAGCGGTGCAAGTATTATTGTATTATCCCATTTACTTGAATCTGGAGGATTATGGAATGGGGTTTTCCTGATGAGTCACCCTTCTAGCACCATTTTTGACTCTGATCATCTAACAATATATATATTGATTGAACATATTTTCTTTGAATAGTAATGTCTTATATGAAAAACTATGTTTTTCTCCTTTTTTGTGAAGATGTTTATGCAGCAACCAATGTCAATCGGATTCAATAATGTACAGCAGTCTGATTCACGACGGGTCTCACGCCAGTCTGGAGTAGCAGCCAGGCAAGGTCTGGAAATGGGAAAGAAATCTCAGTCCATGATGAGCTCCAAACGCTTTTGTGGAACTCAGATAACCTCTGCTCAACAGTATGTGACCCCAAATCAGGTAACTAAGCCTTGTGAATCCATCATGTTGTCAACTAATTGCAATGAAGCTTCTGATCTTTGACGTCTATCCACTTTGGTCATAAAGGGGGTCTTGCCTCGGGATGTCCACATAATAATAGGACATTTGTCGGTCCTCTACTTGTAAGTTGTTGTAAGGCAAAGGTTTTTTGGGTGCAGTCTTTTGTTAAGTAGACCAACTATGATAAAGGGTGTTAGATTCAGGAATCTGTGGGTGGAAGTAGGGATGCAATAAAAGAAATAGATCCCATTTAAAAGAAATAGATCCCATTTGTAATTATTATTTAAACCTATTGTTAAAGCATTATTTGTCACAATACAGACGCTTACATTATTAAATAGATATATTGGATCTGTTGATGCTGGTGTACTTACTTTGAAATTCCTCTTAAGCTGTGGACTTTTTGAAAGTTTAAACGCAATCTCCACCCACTTAATGTGATTGACAGAGTGAGTTGGTGGAGACTGAATACACTTGGACTCATAAGCTCTAACTCTAACGTTGGATTCAAAATGATCATTGAAAATGCTCATCGTCAAAGGCTGAATTACAATGGCAGGTAACATGTTTATACCCAGCTGATAACACAGGATCCAAGGTGATATCACAGTTCCAACAGCTCTCCCTCCCTTCACAATGACTTTGCACACGCTCATTAGATGCTTCAATACAGAGGATAGAATCTGCGTCTGTCTGTTGCTGCAAATGTACATGTGCATTTCCTGGAATAACAGGAAGTAGGAGTACAAAATAGTCATTGTTTATTGTGAAAATAGCAAGATTTCTATGTTTTTTAATTTTAATACAGACTTGGCTATAGAAAGAAAAACATTCTCATGTAAAAAATATATCTAACATTTCCTGGGGTGACTTTCCCTTTAAATAAGATCTCACAGTATCCAATGACAGCACCTAAGTTAAACTATGAATTAACAGTATATTCTTGATGTTTAATACATATATATTAATGTATACAACTATTTCCAGTTATATAGTTAAAATTGAGAATATTTAATTTCTTACTAGATATATTGCTTTTGTCATCAATTAACAGCTGCTCATTTCTATTTTACATGTAAAAAAGAACACAACTCACCAGCAGCACCCCCAAAGTCAGCAGCACCAGCACACTCAAATACAACAGCAGGCATCGCAACAACAGCATCAACAAATACAGCAACCAACGGGGCAGCACCAGCATCAGCAAATACAACAGCAAGTGCCACAACACCAGCATCAGCAAATACAACAGCAAGCACCGCAAAACCAGCATCAGCAAGTCCAGCAAGCACAACAGCAACTACAGCACCAGCAACTACAGCACCAGCTGCAGCAACAGCAGCAACAACTACAAAAGCAACAGCAGCTGCAGAAACATCAGCACCAGCAGCAACAGTTACAAAGGCAACAGCGGATGATGAGAACAAACCAGACACAGCAAGCAGCTGTATTACAGACTCATAGCAACATTGTGATGCCTCTGTATAATAATACTATGATGTTCTCACAAACTCAAAACCCCGCTTCTGTTTCTTCCCGAATTTCATCAGATAATGTGGACAGATCCCAATCATCTGATTTCACTCAAGACAGGCATTTGAGGTACATAATGTGATTTTCTATCTTATAACTACAGATATAAGTATGTATGTATCCTGCAGAGTTTACAAGATATTTACACCTTTTGGGCACAATTTTTTTTTTTACTTGAATGCATTTATTTTGGCCTAAAAATAAGTTTTGCAATTAGGTTTCATTAGACTTGTTGCACTGCTTGGCTTTTAAAACTTGTTTCCCTTCTCATTGCTGGCTGTAGAATGGGATTAACTTTGAAACTGTCAGTGAGTTCACCGGGAGTTTATAACTCTTATCTGTTTATTACTGAACTCCTCTCCTTGATTTATGACCACAAAGTGAACTTTCATGTCTTCATACAGTGGGTATGGAAAGTATACAGACCCCTTAAAATTTTTCACTTTGTTTCATTGCAGCCATTTGATAAATTCAAAAAAGTTCATTTTGTTATCATTAATGTACACTGTGCACCCCATCTTGACTGAAAAAAACAGAAACGTAGAAATTTTTGCAAATTTATTAAAAAAGAAAAACTGAAATATCACCTGGTCATAAGTATTCAGACCCTTTGCTCAGTATGGAGTATAAGCACCCTTTTGAGCTAGTACAGCTATGAGTCTCCTTGGGAATGATGCAACAAGTTTTTCACACCTGGATTTGGGATCCTCTGCCATTCTTGCTTGCAGATCCTCTCCTGTTTCATCAGGTTGGATGGTAAACATTGGTGGACAGACATTTTCATGACTCTCCAGAGATGCTCAATTGGGTTTAGGTCAGGGCTCTGGCTGGGCCAGTCAAGAATGGTCACAGAGTTGTTCTGAAGCCACTCCTTTGTTATTTTAGCTGTGTACTTAGGGTCATTTTATTGTTGGAAGTTGAACCTTCGGCCAAGCCTGAGGTCCAGAGCACTCTGGAAGAGGTTTTCATCCAGTTTAGCTGGGCGGCCAGGTCTAGGAAGACTTCTGGTGGTCCCAAACTTCTTCCATTTAAGGATTATGGATGCCAATGTGCTCTTAGGAATCTTAAGTATTGCAGAAATTCTTTTGTATCCTTGACCAGATCTGCGCCTTGCCACAATTCTGTCTCTGAGCTCCTTGGCCAGTTCCTTTGACCTCATGATTCTCATTTGGTCTGGCATGCACTGTGAGCTGTGAGGTCATATATAGACAGGTGTGTGCCTTTACAAATCAAGTCCTATCAGTTTAATTAAACACAGCTGGACTCCAATAAAGGAGTAGAACCATCTCAAGGAGGATCACAAGGAAATGGACAGCATGTGACTTAATATGAGTGTTTGAGCAAAGGGTCTGAATACATATGACCATGTGATATTTCAGCTTTTCTTTTTTAAGAAATTTGCAAAAATGTCCACATTTTTGGGGGGGCTTTTATTAGTCAAGATGGGGTGTAGAATGTACATTAATGAGAAAATTTTTTTTGAATTTACCAAATGACTGCAATGAAACAAAGAGTGAAAAATTTAAAGGGGTCTGAATACTTTCCATTCCCACTGTAAACTAGCTGAGCGGAGTTCACACTGCGCCTGTGCACTTAGCCTGCAGTATATATCGGGACTTGAGCTTTGGATGATCATTAGACTATTTGGACTACACAATTATCGTACTCCTAGTTCGCACTCCTAGTTCATTTTAATCATGCAGTATAAATGGACCTTTAGTTAACGCAATCTTCAGCCAGCAATAGGCAGTGGCTCTGTCAAAGGCAGATTGTGTACTTTTTTTTTAATGAAATTCAATTAAAATCTATTTTAAATACAAAATACATCAATTAAAGTGAATCTGTCAGTAGGATCACACCTTTTAGGCCATATTGGCATGTAGGACCATATAAATCCACATTTTTATTATATGCAAATGAGCTGTTCAGGACTATGGGCCAGATATAGATTTCCCCGAGAATCTGCTTCCAGAACTTATTTTAAACTAGCTGAAGAGCCCGGCGCTGCCCGGGCATAGTAACTAACTGTGGTTAGTTATAGCAAATTATAATTATCCATGATCCCATAGGCCCGTGCCCATATACCCATCATACATCCTCCATCCCATAGTCCCATGCCCATATACCCATCATACATATCCACCATCCCATAGGCCCGTGCCCATATACCCATCCGCCATCCCATAGCTGAGTGCCCATATACCCATCACACATCCTTCATCTCATAGTCCCATGCCCATATACCCATCATACATATCCTCCATCCCATAGTCCTGTGCCCATATACCCATCATACATATCCACCATCCCATAGTCCCGTGCCCATATACCTGTCATACATATCCTCCATCCCATAGTCCAGTGCCCATATACCCATCACACATCCTCCATCCCATAGGCCCGTGCCCATATACCCATCATCCACATCCTCCATCCCATAGTCGAGTGCCCATATACCCATCACACATCCTCCATCCCATAGTCCCATGCCCATATACCCATCATACATATTCTCCATCCCATAGTCGAGTGCCCATCATACATATCCGCCATCCCATAGTCCCGTGCCCATATACCCGTCATACATATCCTCCATCGCATAGTCCAGTGCCCATATACCCATCACACATCCTTCATCTCATAGTCCCGTGCCCATATACCCGTCATACATATCCACCATCCCATAGGCCCGTGCCCATATACCCGTTATACATATCCTCCATCCCATAGTCCAGTGCCCATATACCCATCACACATCCTCCATCCCATAGTCAACCATTATGACATCATAATGAGCGGCGGGGCTTGCAACCTATGATGACATCAGCGTCGCCATGACAACCATTGTGACATCATAATGAGGGGCGGGGCTTGATACGCACACACTGTTTCCCCAGTATGCAAATAGGAGCATTATGACATCATAATGAGGGGCGGGGCTTGACGCGCACACTTTTTCCCCAGTATGTAGATAGGGGCAAAATTGTTTGGTGAATTGGAACGCGCGGGGTTAAAATTTCGCCTCACAACACAGCTTAGGACGCTGTCAGGGTCCAGACGTGTGACTGTGCCAAATTTTGTTGCTGTAGCTGCGACGGTGCGGATGCCTATCCCGGACATACATACAGATACATACATACATACATACTTTGAGCTTTATATATTAGATAAAGGGAGGAGTTACCAGTCTGAGACATATAATGTCTTATAATCACACACAGCTCTGCAGTGAGATTACAGCTGACACAGTACAACAGAAGTGAACTTTGTATCATTGCAAACATTTACAGCAGCACTTGTCCTATTATAGTGCTGGCAGTTCTGCTACAGATCTGTGACTGATTATAACCAACACAGTACAGCAGAGGTAAACCTTGTCCCATTAAAAACACAACAAGCATGTTTGCAGTTGTCTTCTCACAGTGCTGTTAACTCTGGCTGCTTGTGAGATGGAAGTTGAAGCACTGTTAGATGACACATGCAGCTGCGAACATTTATGTTTGTTGTGATTTCACTGCAGAGCTGTGTGTGATTATAACTAACACAGTACTGCAGAGTTGAACCTTGTCTCATTGCAAAGACAATGACATGTTTCCTGTGACATGGAAACCGAAGCACTGTGAGAGGACAAATGTGCAAATGTGGTAGTTTGACAGAAGAGAACAATCTCAGTACAGTGTTAACTCTGCTGTACTGTGTTAGTTCTGATCTCACTGCAGAGCTCTGCGTCATCATGAGAGCAAAGTGTCAGTAATTACAGGCTGTGAAATGAGAAGAAAAATTGGCACTAAACAAACTCGCATATCTCCACGCGAGCATAGGATTCAGCTTGCGGACAGATTTCTTATTGCACCAAATACACACAGTTGCATGTGAACATCCCAACAGATGAGCTCATTCAGATATGCAGGACAGAAGATGAAGGATGGTACTCCATGGCCACTGGTCGATGAAAAAACTTCTTTATTAGTTGCATAAAAAAAGACATGGTGTTAGGGTTGCGGATCGCACTTAATATAAAATATAACGAAGTGCGATCGCAACCTGGGGTCCACCGTGCAGTGATGGTAAACTGCTGCTCGGTAATGGTGGCGTGCTAAGTAAACACCGGCGGGAAACCATTGACCCGGTGTGTACAGGAGCGAACTCTGTTACTTCACAGAGTCGCTGAGACAATTGCTGGAGCCTGTTAACTCCACAGGACTCGGCAAAGGGAGCGCTAGTGTAGAGTCTCAGGACTCTGCCCCAAGGAGACAAGGTTAGGTTAGAGTCCTTCTCGACTCACTAGCGTGTGGCACCGCAATTGCGTCGCTAGGAAAAATGGAACTAAGGAAACCGCTACTGGAGCATGCAGCGCTGCCCTAGCGGACACTACTTAACAGCCTAGCTTAGAGCCGGAAAGCGCACTATCTGCACACGGCGCCACTCTGGCAGAAGCTGCTGTGTATGCGGTAACGTGGTGCCTTGTGCAGAATGGCACACTGGCGCTAGCGTGTGTGAGGAACTGAGAGCAATGCAGCGCTAGGCAGTACCACAACTCGTCGTTGACTCTGACTCAAAACCCTAACTCATGCACAACCAAGGGAGGAGAGTCATAATGAGTCATTCACCAGTCTCAAGCATCCATCAACATACACACTTTGCCATTAAAGTCTATACTAGCGCATGGCTGAGCGGCCATGCGAACCTTTTATAGCCGCGTCCTTCCGGGACCTTCTTGATGGTACAATCCGAGCCGTTTGAGGACCTGAGCATGTGACCTCCGAACTCCAATGAGAAGTCGTCCCACAGGCATGCTCAGTAGGCTGCAAAAAGGACTTAGCCTCTGGAGCTGCTCGCTGCTGGCTAGTGCAGATTGCTAAAGCTGAACCAGAGGTGGCAGCAGCAAGCAACCTCACAGCACTAGCTTGAGCAAGACGTCGAGAACGACGCCTTTGCTGAGCAGCCTCCTCTGCGGTCGGGACTGAATAGGAGACCACAGAAGGCAAGGCTGGGGATTCCTCCTGTGCAGAGGTCGGAACCCGACGCCAAACACATGGAGGCAGGGTAGCGCAGGTGACCACGTCCGTTTCGCGTTCACACTACGTTTCAACGGGTCCAGGAATTACATGACTCACACTGGTAATGTTCCATTTCATTTAAATAAAATCTGGAAGCAGATTCTCAAGGAGATCTATGTCCGTCCACAGCCTGGAACAGCTCCTTTACATATAAGAAAAATGTGGATTTCTCTGGAATAAGACATCGGATCACAGATATCAATGTATCATTTTATTCAGCTTCTTATGACCTACATGGCCATATAGATGGCTTAGGAGTGTTTATCCTACTGATAGATTCCCTTTAAAAAAGTAGAAATAAAATATACCCAGAAGATGTCTATATGTTTCAATTCAAAACAGTGCTGATACGATCATTCTACAGTATCACATCCTTTGTCTTCATATGTTCATCCATGGTTTCATCATCAATACAAGCCACTTATTTTAAGCCCTTGTCCACATTGGATGTGCCGGTATGTCCTATTTTGTAGAGTGTTCCGGCAAACACACGTACCGGTACGTTCTGATGATCGTATGGGCACAGAAGAGGTGACTGCACGATTATCGCCAGGAACTCGGCTTAAGTGAGAGCCAAGACCCGGCCGTCACTGCCAGGAGTGGTGACCGCACTGCCCTGGGCTGTTTAACCTCCTAAACGCTGCGATCAATAGCAATGGTATAATTCAGAAGGCAGTGAAAGGGAGGGAGCTGCCTATCCCATCTGATCGGCGCCTACGCAATGTCAGCATGGGATCCCATGGTTGCCATAACAGCAGGTCAAATGTCAACCTCCTGATCTGCCACCTATAGAGGCCTGCTTAGACCATGCCCGAAGCACTACATGCTGAGCACTACAATGGCAGATTTTCAATTTTCACTCTGCAACATCCACTGCTGCTTGCTTCTTGAAACCACCCGTGGAGTCAAACTTGTAATTGCACCTGTAAAAAAAAATTCCCAGAGGGGTGTAATTTCCAAAATGGGGTCAACCTGAGGGGGAATTCTACGCTTCTGGCACTTAGGGGCTCTGTATATGGAGTCCAAACTATTCTATGATAATTTGTTCTCCAAGAGTCACATAGCATACTTTCCATTCCAAGTCTCACCGTGTGGCTATGCAGTACTGTGCAGCCACATATGGGGTATTGCTACGTTCAGAAGAAATTGAGTGTGATATATTTTTGGGCCATTTTTACCCATTTCCCCATGTGAAAATGTAAAACCTGGAACTAAAAAAAAAATTTTGTGGTAATTTATTTTTTCTTCACTGCCCAAGGCTATAAAATTTTGTAACACATGTGGTGTCAATATGATCACTGCACCCTTAGATGAACTTAGTGAGAGGTGCAGTTTGTAAAATGGGGTCAATTGTGTGTGTGTGTGTGGGGGGGGGGGTTCTGCTGTTCTGACACCTCTGGGTCTCTACCAACGTGCCATGGAACCATCAAACCACTCCAGCAAAACCTGAACTCCAATATGACACTTCTTCCCGTCTGAGCTTTGCACTGTGCCCCAAAAGTAGTTTTTGACCACATATGGGATATGGGAATACTCGGAAGAAATTGTGTAACAAATTGTACCATTCAATTTCACTTACTTTTGAAAATTAAAAACTTGGGGGCAAAGCAACATTTTAGTGGAAAAATGGTATTTTTCCCTTTGCTCAGCCCAATACAATTCTGTGAAGCACCTAAGGGTTAAAAATGCTCACTACACCCTAGATAAATTCCTCGAGAAGCATAGTTTACAAAATGGCATCACATGTGGGGTTTTTTGATGTTTTGGCATGTCAGAGGCTCTTCAAACGTGACACGACATCCGCAGTCTATTTCAGCCAAAATTACGATTGAGAATTCAATTGGCGCTTCTTCCATTCTGAGCCCTGCCGTGCGCTCAAACAGTAGTTTTCCACCACATATGCGGTATCAGCGTACTCAGGAGAAATTGCGCAACAAATTGCGTGGTCGATTTTCTCCTGTTACCCTTGTGAAAATGAAAAATATGTGGATAAACATTTATGTATTTTTTCATTTTCACGACTCAACGTTATAAAGTTCAGTGAAGCACCTGTGGGTTCAAGGAGTTTACCAAAATGGGGTAACGTGTGGGTTTTTCTACTGTTTAGACACATCAGGGGCTGTCTGCTAAATATTTCAATGTATTTTGCGCTCCAAAAGTCAAGTGGGGCTCCTTTCCTTCCGAGCCCTGCCGTGCACCCAAACAGTAGTTTTTCACCACTTGTTGGGTATCGGTTTACTCAGGAGAAATTGCACAACAAATTTTGAGGTACATTTTCTCCTGTTACCCTTATGAAAGTGAAAACTTTGGGGCTAAAACAAGATTTTGGTGGGAAAAAGTAAAATTTTCATTTTTTCCTTCCACATTGACTACATTTTCTGGGAATCACCTAAAGGGTTAATAAACTTCTTGAATGTGGTTTTGAGCACTTTTGAGGGGTGCAGTTTTTAAAAAGGTGTCAATTTTGGATATTTTCTGTTACATAGGCCTCTCAAAGTCCCTTCAAATGTGATGTGGTAACTAAAACAATTAGTTTTGTAAATTTTGCTGTAAAATTAAAAAAAAAAATTCTTATTACATTTTAACAATCTTCTAACTTCCTAAAAAATATTTTGCTTAAAAAATGATGCTGATGTGAAGTAGACATATGGTACATGTTATTTATAATCTATTTTGTGTGGCATAACTATTTTGTTTAAGGGCATAAAAATTAAAAGTTTGAAAATTGAATATTTTTCAATTTTTTTGTAAAATTTTAGATATTTTCATAAATAAAGGCAAATCATATCTACCAAAATTGATCACTAACATGAAGCACAGTGTGTCACGAAAAAACAGTCTCAGAATCACTGGGACATGTTGAAGCGTTCCAGAACTCGGCAGGAAAACGAGCTTGTGGCTGAAGTGGTTAACAGCTTCCCAACACCAAGAGTTAATGGAAGCAAGTTTATATTTGTGCTTCAGGATGCTATTAATATTCGGCATCAGCTATAATTTATGTTGAGCAAAAAGATTCTGATTCAGGACCCTGGTCAACAATACGTGGGCAACGGCCCAGAATCCTGTGGACCTCCTTCTACCTATCAGCATTCCCGGCATCTCTTCTGATTAGTAGGCCCAGGATGATATCATCATTATGCATTACGTTGCACCCTGCCTACTAATTAGAATAAGCGCTGAGGCTAGTGAAGGTTCACAGGGATCTGGCTCATGCAAAAAAAATGTTTCTCAGCCTCATAAAAATCTGGTTCTTTTGGAACTGTTTAACTTTTTACATTTCTCTTTAGTCGGATCACGAACAGCTGTATATTCATTCCACTTTTATTTCCCATCTCTTACCTTGATTTTCCTGGGACCCCATCCCTACGGGGAAGCGCCCAGTTCACTGGAGGTTTACACAAACTCTTTCACTAGGGCCCATCACACTCTAGATATGCACAGGCAGTAGAAATACATGTATTTAAGTAAAAACAAAATACCCTCAAAGTTGTGCATATCTTTTAACGGAAACCTGTCACAGGCTCTGCATACTAGAAACACTGTCAATCAATAAATAGAACCGCCCACTGGATATGGCAAGGTGGAGTGACTTAGCAGAAAAGTAGTGTTTTTTAAGATGCGCCAGATTGCTCCAAAGTATTGGTGTAAAAGAAGTAACCTAGAGGTGGTATAATGTTAGGCAACACAAAGAAATGCATCCTCCGGCTTGAGCGATTGTGATAAAGATGGAGCATGAAATCTAATTCTAAACCCCATGGATAGTGATAACTTCCAAGTGATCTTTGGGTTATATCTGTGTTACATGTTGTTTCTCTATGACAGGTTTGTCCAGGACCAACAAATGCGGCCGCCCTCGATACAAATGCAACCAATCACATGTAGCGCAGTGATTGCAGCTTCTCCTGCTCCGGCGTACACCCCCTCCTTAATGATCCCTGCAGCCAGCTTTACTCCGCAACAGACCCATGCTGCAGTTCACCTCCACCATTGTCAGCAACAGCAAGTCCAACCGCAGCATCTCTACCTTCAGGTAATGTAAATGGTAGAAAACTGTAAGGATCAAATTATACATTCTGACTTTTGGGACTGAAAAGGGGATATATTTGAAAGAAATTACCTATTGTTTAATTCAGGTTTTTTGTAAAATGTATTTTTTTAAACATGTTAGATTTTTTTTTATCATTATTTTCTATGGCACTATCTACACTAAAGCACTACTCCAGCGTTTTGTTATCTTATTTTACTGCTGTAGTGGTGCCACTGATCCAAGTTCCCTGCCCCCGGCTTTATACTTACCAGCCATCATCTTCCCATGCAATTGGCGCCACTTCGGTCATCTTCTGCAGGTTGTGATCTGCCGGATCGTTGAGGTGTTTGATAGGCGATCTGTAAGTCACTAGTCAATGTAAGTCTATGAGAGTCAGAACAGGGCCAGAACGTGGATCTCATAGACTGACACTGAGAACTTGTGACCGCTGCCTCTGACTTCCGGTCAGTCAGAAGTCACGGTCACAAGATGAAAAGCTGGACCGGAGCAGAAGACAGCAGCTAGTAAGTATAAGACTAGGGGCAAGGAATATTATATTAGTTGCACCACTCCAGTGCTGAAATGGACAAAAAACGCTGGAGTGGTGCTTTAGAAAACAAAATCTAAGATCTTGCAATTTTCACACACTTGACTAAAACTTCCTGTCCTTTACAGCAGCTATATGGGCTAAAGATTACAATAGACTAACTATGACTCCATGAGATAATCAGTGGTTACTAGGCATGCTCTGATCATTGTGAAGGAAGGAGGTGAGCTGTGACCATCATCTACTTTGAATGGTGGATCATGTATTACAAGCTGTGTATAGAGGTGTTTTCTTTCATTATAATCCTGTCTGTGATGATAATGAGACTGCTGAAAAGTCATATATGCAGAACAAGGTGTGCGATTCTAATATTACCCCTAGTATCCACTGTGAAAATTATAATATTTCAGATTTTTTTATAGACAAATTATCAAAGATTAAAAAATAAATTGAACTTAAAAACCTGATTTAAACAATTGTCCATTTTTTGACGATAAATTCCATTTAAGGCTTGCAATTTTCAATGTTGGTATTATTTTTCACTACTTCTATTGTGTTTCAGATGCAAAATCCAGAGTCGTTGCAGTCGGGCCAATCTCAGCGTATTTTTCAGCAGTCCCACATCCCTCAACAGAATACCATGGGCTATTTTCTGCATCCTCAACAACAAAATCAGTCTGGTAATATATCCGACTTACCGGACATGCAACTCCCCTGACTCTAGAGGAAAAGAGAATAATATCTCAGGCATTATACTTGTGCACCATGTGCAACAGTCGTAGAGGACATTACGGGGCCCAATAAGCCCACTCTAAAAACCCCGTTCACTGAAGATTGTGCTGAAGAAGGAAACGTTTCCACTGAAAATGGTTGATAAACCAATCCAAGAGGAAAATTGCAAAACCCATATATTATATTATAGATTCCCAGCTGCCTTCAAGAAGAACCAAGAGTAATTCTGAGTTCTGATGTTACCTGTGCACCAAAGTGTATGTTAGGGGCTATCTTTTTTTTGGTTTGCCAAAGTGACTACCCAATAAGTGACTATATTATAACTACCTATGCCCAGCAAACTATAGAGCCATATAGCTAGTGGTTGTGGTCAAACATAGAGAAGTGCTCGGAGGGTCAGGCCAGCAGTCTACGGCAGGGACGGACATACCTTTTTGGTCCTTGTGTGGCTGCACCAATGATAAGGGGTTTCATTTCCACATCCCGAACAGGTGGAATTGTGCATTATGATGAGCTATTGGACTTCAAAGAGTCCATATTCTGTTCCTACACAGGGTCTTCTTCTGTCTGTGTCTGCCACTGGTCTACGGCTAAGTCAGATAACCTCAGGCACCCATTTTACGTACCTTAGAAGCCAATTCTGCGTTTTTGTACATCTACTTTATGAAGAATTTCCGAGATTTAACCCAACAGAGTGATGATCTATATGCCCTTTTTGTCAATCAGGAGTTTAATGCCAAAGTATTATATATAGAGAGAGGGAGCTATATATCAGAAGAGTACTTAGAAAAGTCCTTAATATTACCAAACTGGTCATAGCGCTCCAGCCTGGTGCTGGTCGGCTGAAACGTCCATTTGCAGATAAATCGCAGCTGAAATAGCAAATGTGCCCTGAGGAGTTTTCATAGGTGTGTAGGTAAAACTATAGGGCTATGTTGCTAGCACTGGCCACACAAAAATATTTTAAAAAATGAACATCATCCCTGCTACGTCTGTATACTGATGGAACGGCTGGTTCGTCCTTTAAAGATGGGCACATGGACACTCTCCATGGTGCCGTGTCGCTTTGGAATTACTTGCACTGTCACTTGGATTAATGCTGCACGCTTGCTATGGTTAATAAGCAGCATTTATTTACTACGTGTGCAGTTATTAGAATAGACGGTCATATTAGAATGTACAGGTTTATAGATTCTATTATATTAATATATTTATTGCATTGGGATGTGTTCTGAAATCTTTGTTTTTCATCGTCTCCGAGTCAAACTATTCCGCAATATTCGATTGTGCCTCCTGTATAAAAGAACAAACTGTCCAGCTGCTCTTTCTGCCTCATTGTTTCTACTACTGAGCCTTCAGTCACGTGCTCTGGCCTGTCCTCTACGTATATGACTACTGAAGTGAGCACAGATCGGAGAGTGTGCAGCTCGAGACGAGTTATAAAAACACCCACCCGGTATTAGACACTGTTGCACATCTGGGGACAGAATACAAATTGTCCAACTGAACGGCTTTTATGGTTACGTCCAATGGAGATGGCTGAGCTAACGATCACCCAACCTTGGCAGATTGTAAATTCACCTTGACGTTGTATTGTATTACGTGTGATCCTATGTACATCTGTTATTTATGAGACTTGTATATTAAGTAAATGCCCAGATATTTATTCTATTGGAATGTATAAGATGAAATATAGGAAAACCAAAATGCTGCTTTTATTTTGGATTATATACCCTGCAAATGAGTGTATGTAAGTCAGGCCCCCGCCCCTCTCCCCCAAGCTTCAGGCCATAGAATACCCAAGGGCTATATCAAAGTACAGTGAGAAACTCCAGCTCGGAGGCATTGTGCGGCCATGTATACACAACGCTTTTGCCTGCAGATTTTTGGGTCCAGTATTGTACCATAATGGTGGGATGCACAGGGTTCAATCATCAATTCCAAGTTTGTTTTTTTGTACTTTATTTGGGGCCATTTTAGACAATGGGGCAGAACTATTCATCTACTTACAAAAAAATCTATGAAAAAGAATAGAAGAATAGGATGTCTGACCAAAACGCCATGCTCATGGGGCCAAGACTACTTTATAATAAATATATGAATTTGCACCTACTTTGTCTAAAACCAAAGCCAAGTCCATCCTGGAAAAGTCAAATTCATTAAGGCGTTATTCATACGTCCGCTTTTCAAGTACACATTCCATCCAAGTTTTTTCTTAGATGGAATAGGGTTTTGTCTATGGGTTTATCTACTCATATGTCCAATCTTTTGTGTGTGAGCCAATGGTACCCAAAAAAAGAAAAAAAAGCCAGCAAATTGTAGATTAAGCTTGAACATTCAAGAGAATGAGTCCAAGCCAAAAAATAAAAACAGATGGCACTAGGCTGCCATCCGTATGTCAATCGAGTGCTGTCCATTTTTTTTGTTTAATCTGTAGCAGTCTGGATTTTTTTTTTGCCTATGAGAAAAATGGAGGTCGCACACAGACCAAAAAAGGATGAAAATCTCATACTCTAAAAATCAAGACGTCTTTAATGAGACCCAATGGAGCATGGTCCCTGTTGATGACTGTACACTGTTAAGGGGAAACCATCATTCTGTTCACATAGTTCATTCGTATAAATCAGCCTCCATATGTTCTTTTTTCTTTAAAAGACTTTACATGCTCCAATTATGGAGATTGCACCTACTCTCGGCATTGAGTCTAATGGTACGTTTTCCCCAGTGAGTTCAATGGAACAAGCTAGTAAACAGCACCACGCTTCTCAGTAGTTTGTGTCTGTCATCCAGACACAAGCTACACTACCAATCACAGCTGATAGACAAGAGTGGCGCTACTTCTGGGGTGGGGGACCATAATTTCATATTAGTAAATTGCAAAAAAAATATGGTGTATCTCTGAATGCCCAGTTTTGACATCCAACAATTGTGTTTTCAATAACCTGAGCTTTTGATAGATAGTAGTGATGAGCCTAACAAGCGAGGTGCTCAAGTGTGCATCGGGATACTCGAGCGCCATGATAGATTCCCCAGTTCGGATGTTTCATGGCTGCCAATAAACATGCTGGGCTTGCCCGGGTATGTCAAACAACTAATAAACATGCGGAAATTGCCTAACGGCCGTGAAATAGGTGGGGTGAGGAATCGAGCATGGCACTTGGACACCCATGATAGTTGATGCGTACCCGAGCACCCCGATGCGTGATCGAGTAGCGAGCATGCTCGCGCATCACTAGTATTTATGTATATAAACCTGTACAGAAATTCAGATGCGGGATTATTAATATGGCTAGTACAATTCATCTGGGAAATAATGTAGAATTAGAGCACATAATCGAACAATCACATAAGAAGCTGGAGACCAACCTTGAAAAGGCACGGTGAACTACAAGGTACTGAGGGATTACACTAGAGGTAGCCATTGTGGAGACTGAATTATTATTTATTAAATTGTGGCAGATTTTGAGAAAGTTACGTTTTTCGTTAGCTTTTATGACTACATAAGTTTGTAGTGTGGAGCAGATCATTTGAATGTTATTGCATTATGTTAATACATGTCATACGTACGCGATAAAGAGTGAACGTGGTCATGTGAACAGTCTAAGGCCTCATTCAGACATCTGTGATTTTTCACTTTTCTTAAAGGATGGACCATTGTTCAACAGTGATTGATCCATGTTTTGGCTTATAAATACAAAGGTTAAAAAACCTCACCAAATACTCAACGTGTGCACATGGCCTAACGGTCTAAAATCAACAGTTAAGTTGAGCTTAATTTTGGTCTTGTTCATCGACTAAACAGCCACAGTATTAGAGGAATGTTCATGGCATATTAAGGCATTATTTCATCAATGTTTATTTCCATTATGAGGTGTTGTCTTATATTGGGAGGGGGATAGGTATTGTTAGCCACAAATCTTCTGATCCTGGTCAATTCGGTGTTGCCGAGTTTTAATTTATTTTTTCATTAAAATAAGTTTCAATTTATTTTTATTTGTCCTCACAGTGACCACTACAGGTTACAACCTGGCACTGTGTTGCATAGCCATAAGTATGTAACTACTACTATAGCCTTATAGGGGGAAATCACTGTAGCTGACCTCTTGCCATATGACCAGTCTTAATTCTCACTTCTATTAGCAAAAGTCGCAAGCTGTGTCTCAGATGGGGTCCTTGGTTTTTGTGAATCTCAACCTCCCAGTGAAAACAATGTAACTACCGTAAAGAAGAGGAAAAGTGTGACATTTTATTGTACCGGAGCAGCCTGGCACATTCATCTACTAGTGATATCAGTAGAATTTGCTCAGCCTTCTCTTAGGCCGGGATAACACATGCGAGGAATACGGCCGAGTCTCGCAGGTTAATACCAGGCACTGCCGCTGGCACTCAGGAGCGGAGCGTGTGGCCACATAGCAATACATGGAGCTACACGCTCCACTCCTGAGTGCCGGCGGCAGTTCTGGGTATTAACATGCGAGACCCGGCCGTATTCCTCACATGTGTGATCCTGGTCTAAGGCTGTGTGCACATGTGCAGAAATGCTGCAGAAATTTCTGCAACATTTCCACAACTCCCGCCGCAGGTAAAACGCATGTGAATTCACACGTGTTTTTCCCACGAAAAACAACCGTGTTGCAAGCGTTTTTCGCTTGCAGAATGCTTGCGAATTCCAAGCGATTTCAAGCATCACTTGGAAATGTGATAGGATGTTAAAAATAATTAAAAAAAAAATAAAAAATATTGTTATTCTCACCTTCCGATGGCCTACGATCTGCTCTGCGGCACTCCCAGCATCTTCCGGTTCCAGTAATGCTTTGCGCGAAGGACCTGAGATGACGTCTCACTCGCAAGAGCGCAACGTCATCAGTGGTCATTCGCGCAAAGCATTACTGGGACTGGAAGATGCCGGGAGCGTAGTGAGAGGTGGGAAGGACTTCGGGGGCTGCCGGATGGTCATTATATCTCTATTTTTTTTTTCTATTTTTTACAGGATTATGGTACCCAGAGCCTGGAGGACAGTCTCCTCTCCTCCATGCCCTGGTTACCATCCGCACATGATCTGCTTACTTTGCGCATGGTGGGCATAGCCACATGCAGAAAGTAAGCGGATCAATGCATTCCTATGGGTGCGGAATCGCAGCAACTCCGCAAAAAGAATGAGCCTGCTGCGTATTTTTCCGCTATGCGATTCCGCAGCAGAAAAATCCTCAGCATTAGCACAGAATTGCAGAATCTCATAGGATTGCATGGGATGAGTTTTCTTTGCAGCGATTCCGCAGCGGAAAAACACCGCGAAAACGCAAAAAAAACCTGCAACGTGTGCACACAGCCTCAAAGTTACTGTTCCTCTACAAGACCATAGACCTCATTTACCATGTAAATACATTTTGATTATAGTCACATGCTCTCCGCCATCGCAGTCCATATTGGGAGACCTATAGTTTTAGGTGCAAAGACTAATGTTACGTTCACATTGACATTGGTGGCTCCATTAAAAGCGTCCATCACAGGTTCCACAAAAGAAGCTAAAATATAGCCATAGCTGCAAAATGAGGTAAGGCTAGGTTCAGATTTGCGGATGTCAGAGCTGCGGAGGGCTGCGTAGTTCCTTCATGGAGCTCCACCCACTGCCGCACCTCCTTTCAGCTCCACCTATGTCTGCATGTGGCCTGTGTCCGCATGCATCGTCTTGATGCTGTGGCGGCCGCAACAAAATGCAACATGTTGCGTTCGACGAAGGTCGCTGCAGCATCAAAACGACGCATCCGCATGGCCTGCATACCCAATGTTAAAGATAGGTACGCAGGCCGCATGCAGACGTAGGCGGAGCTGAACAGAGGAGGTGCGACAGTGGTTGGAGCTTAACAGAAGAACTACGCAGCCCTCCGCAGATCTGACATCTGCAAATCTGAAACCAGCCTAACCCTGACGGACAATGCCATAGTCCATCGTCAGGAGTGGGGTTTTTCAGTCATCTGTCACAGATTTGAATTATGTTTTTCTCTTATGAAGGAATTGAAAATAAAATCCTAATGTTCCTCTGAACATAGTCAATTCCAACTCAGAACTTGGCACGTTCTTAGCTGTCACCAGGTTTACCCTGAGCATAAAGCAATGAAAAACAGATTAAAAAATGTATCTAATGTAGTAATTAAAGGGGTTCACTTTCTACAGAACCTACTTCTTAGGAAGGTCCTTTGACAATAAGCTGATCATCACAAATTACTGCACTTTTCTCCTCCTATATGTTCTCACAGAGCCTTTTCATTGTGTTCTCATGGTGTTTTTGTTAAAACAGGAAAAATATTTTCCTGTAATTTAAAAAAAATGTAATAAAAATCTCCTCCCGTTCGGGCCTGTACTGAAGGCATTATTACTGCTCCGCACACTACACTACACTAAAATGCTGGGCCATTTTAAAAGCTGGACGGGAACGGTGTGTCCCCGATGACGAGTCTAAGGCCGGTTCGAAGCAGCGTCTCCCAACTACACTCCCTATGAGTGTGTATAGTAAGAGGCCTGTCCGTTCAGGGCAGGGAGAAGCTGTCAGGGACCAGCCTCCAACTAGTCAGTCGAGTTATATAGTGCACAGCCGGATTTCCAAAGTTTGTTTTCTCTGAAACGCCGCAGTGTTGCAAGATAAAACATACACAGCTACCATGTGGCAGCCAGTCTCTGCCTCATGCTGCCCGTGGTTTGATCAGCAGGAATGAGATGACAGGTTCCCTTCTAGTATGGAAAGCCCTTAGCAAAGCTAGTTTTGGAAAGCCTTTCCTGACCCACAGGACAGGATGAGCAAAACATCCCACTTTGGTTGATCAGTTAATATAGAGAAAACCTGCAATGCCGTATATCAAGGCGACGAAAGTCGGGCAATTTTCTGGAGGAAAACAGCCATGTTTTTCTAATCCTTTCAATATACAGCTCATGCACGGAGAAGTAGTAAGAGAGTGTCCATGAGCCCTTACAAGACCTACAAGCATGAAGGTTTCTGCTTTCTGCGTATCGTGCTTCAGTAGACGTGAGCTTTTAGGGTAAATTCACACAGGAAATTAAGAAGTGGAATCGAGTAGCAGGCGAGTTAATGAGACTTTAACAAACTTATCCACATGCTGTATACATTTTTCATGCAGAAATCAACCTTAATTTTACAGGGAATAAAAAATTCACAATTAAATCATTGTGTTGTAGAGGTTGCTGTAGATCGTCAAATCCCTTGGTGGTGGTGGACACTTGCCTCTTTCCCCATCAGTCTATGGTGTCTTGGTACCTGACCGCTGCAGCAGTCACGTATCAACACGTCATTATGGATATGGAGCGCCAGGGTAATGCAAAGGAAAAAGTGCACCAAAATCCATACAAGCTGGCCATTTTGTCAGAAAATCTCCGCAAATCTCCTGATTTCTGTGAGCTTGCCCAAAGACAAACTATTACATTTATTGTACAATTTCGTCACAAGGGATAATCTATGTAAAAGAAATGTCATATATTATAATGGTTATGTTGGAAGAATCAGAAATCCCTATTTATTGGGTTCATTAATTCCAAGTGCTGACAACATCAATGCTAGAACCAAAATGTAACTTTTAACAATATAGCACTGCTAAATATTAATGTAAACAAAGTATTAAAGTTTAATATCATTCTTCATTCTCATCTTCCATATATCTTTTGTTTACAACTCCCGATTTTAATGTTTTATGTCCCCATTGCCGGTGTTACCATTTTTATTTTTTGTTTTTACATGGGTAAACGTCGTCTGGCACTTAAAGGGTTAACACGGCCTTGCACTTTTGATTTTCTGTAAATAAAATTTTAATTTTCTTGTTATATTATTGCAATGTACATATGTAAATGTTCCGTGTACAAATCTCGAGTCAAATATTGAAATTAGTTTATTTTATATGATGTCAGATAGAGGCGTTTATAAATGTTCCTATGGATATAATTTTGTAATGAAATGTGTCTTATTAAAATGGACAGGCTGGTAGATTTATTTTCTGGTCCCGGACAAGCTTTCTTGTTGAGCCTGTCACAACGTGAAACAAAAGAAAAAAAAAAAGCTTTAATAGATTGCATATAATATTTTGAAAAAGGAAAAAAAAATAAAAGTCTACTTTTAAAGCCTGTGGAACCTGAGTGAAATGATTTATGACCATTTAAATCTAGACCCAAAGGTACAAAATTGGACAAAATTAGCATATTCCGGTTTTAAACCTATGTACTCTTGAATAAGACGGGTTTTATAATACTTGTGTCCATGGTTTGTGTATTAACTGCGATGTACGGACTGGCCCAAACTCCAGCCATAGGAGGTTGGCTGTTTGGATCAGAAGACCCCAAGTGAGTCCACACTTCATGGTCTGTACTTGGCCCGTGAAACACAGATGGGCGAGACCCACCTTAACCAGAGAAAATAGAATTACAGTTACTGGTAATTGGGTTTCTAAGACCCTCCACGACAGCACACAGGAGGTTGCCTTCCCATCCTAATTAGGGACAGGAAAAAGAGGTTAAATAGCCCTCTCCTTCCCCAAATCCCCAGTGTTTTCCAAGGACCACATAGAGTGAATGCTTGATATATTATTTATTTACATGAATCAAAAATGAACATCATTGTTAGGGGGGGCAATTACCCGTGCTGTCGTGGAGGGTCTTAGAAACCCAATTACCGGTAAGTGTAATTCTATTTTCTCTAATCCCCTCCATGACAGCACACAGGAAGTATACCAAAAAATAATGGTTAGGGAGGGACAACAGCTTACAGGACTTTCCTGTCAAAGGCTAGTGTTAGGCGTCGGATTCCTGGCACTGCACAGCAGGAATCCAGAGCTAGACATCCTGCGGTCTCCCATTCTTCCTCGACCGCTCCGGGTGTTGCTCAGCAAACACGGCGAGCCAGGCTTGCTGCTCAGACTCGCTCTGACAGCCTGGATGTTGCTGCCACCTCTGGTGCAGCAATGGCAGCGCAACCTGCTTTGCAGGGAACCGCTCCTGAGGCTAAGTCCTCATGCCGTGCTACTGGGCATGCCCGCAACTTGACCTCTCACTGGAGAGCAGGGGTCACATGCTCAGGTCCTGCGTCAGATCTGATTGGTCCATCCCAAGCTAATGGAAGGTTCCGGAAGCGCATCACTATAAAAAGCCCGCAGGGCGGCTCGGCGATGCGCTAGTGTAGACTTATCTTGCTATGTATGTGAATGGTGACGGATGCATGGACTGGTGGCTGACTCATTATGAAACCCCTTCCCTCGGATAATACGATTGGTGACAGAGTATGTTCTTAGGTCAGCACCAGGTAGAGGCAAGCTACGCCACAGTGGTCCTTCGCCTACACTAGCGTCCGTCGGTGCCCGGTCCTCGGCGCCGACGCTTGCGGCTATAGTTGCCGCTGCGCTGCATTAACAGCAGCTATTGCTGTTCGCGGCTGCGACGCCACATGCTGACTCCTGTGACGATAACAGGGTCAGCACCTTTGTATATACTTCTGGCAAGCGACTCTGTGTCTGAACAGAGCCACTCCTAGCGTTCGGGTGACGTTAACCCGTGCGCACTACGTCACCTTCTGGTGCATCTGCCATTGCCCAGCAGCGGTCTTACCAACTACCGCACGGTGGACCCCGGGCGGCGAACGCACCTCTTATTATTTTATATCTGGTGCGTTCCGCCGACCATAACAGCTAGATCTTGTACTGACATTAGATCTAATCTATAATGCTTAGTGAAGGTATGGACTGAGGACCAGGTAGCAGCTTTGCAAATCTGCTTGATGGACGCATTTGCCTTTTCTGCCCAGGAGACGGAGACAGCTCTAGTGGAGTGGGTCTTCAAGGATTCAGGAGGAGGTAGATCCTGATTTTTGTAAGCATCATGATTGCTTTTTTGATCCAGTTAGCTAAAGAGCTTTTGGATGATTTTTTCCCTTTATTTGGTTCGACATACTGAACAAAAAGATTTTGATCTTTTCTCCAAAGCTTTGCTTCTTCCAAGTAGCAAGGGACCGCTCGCCGGACGTCCAGCGAATGGAAGCCTGCTTCCCTCTCATCTTTCGGACTGTCACAGAAGGAGGGCAGTATTATTTCCTGGGACCTGTGGAAATCAGAGGACACTTTTGGTACAAAGGACGGGTCTAGACGGAATATTAATCTATCGTCCAGGATTCTTAGATAAGGCTCTCTGATGGATAGCGTCTGAATCTTGCCCACCCTCCTTGCCCTTGTAATGGCTACGAGAAGTGCTGTTTTCCAGGATAGTTTATCTGGATCTGGTCCATAGGCTCAAATGGAGGGATCGTTAGACCTTTCAGTACTAAATTCAAGTCCCAAGCTGAGACCCTATTGGATTTGTTTGGACGGATTCTGGAGGCAGCCGACATGAATCTCCTTAGTCATCGATGGTCTGCTAGATTCTGGTCGAAGTAGGAACTCAGGGCAGATACGTGGACCTTCAAGGTACTTGGTTTGAGTCCTTTGGATAAGCCGTCCTGTAGGAATTCTAGGATCTTTGCCAAATCTGGGTGGAAGGGATCAATGGGAGTGGATCCATACCATGCCAATAAGGTTTTCCATATTTTAGAATATATAGCGTTTGTGATTGGCTTCCTACTCCTTTGTAAGGTAGATATCACCACATCTGAGAGGCCTCTGGCTTTCAGGATTGTGGTTTCAGAAGCCAGGCTGCCAAGCTTAAGCTGTGGGGAGCCAGGTGAAAGATAGGAACTTGATGTAGTGGGTCATAGTCCAGAGACAGAATCAGAGGACCCTCTGAGTTCATTAGCCTTAGGGCTCCGAACTAGCTCTTTTTTGGCCAGAGAGGGGTAATCAGGATACTTCTGAACCCATTTGTCCTGACATTTTGCAGAGTCCTTGGTATTAAAGGAGTTGGTGGAAACGCGTATGCTAGACTGAAGTCCCACGGGTGAGCGAAGGCATCCACCCTTGAATGTTTTTCGTTTGGACCTCTGGAGAAGTATGGTTTTGCTTTGGCATTCTCTTGATTTGCCAATAGGTCTACCTCCGGGAGACCCCATTTTTTGGATATGGTCTGGAATATCCTCATATTGAGGCTCCATTCTCCTGGGTCTATGTCTGTCCTGCTCAAGAAGTCTGCTTCGACATTGTCGGATCCTTTCAGGTGGAGAGCCGACAAGGACTGGAGATGGCATTCTGCCCAACCAAATATTTTTGCTGAGATGTGTTGCAGATTCCCGTATTTTGTGCTGCCCTGATGACGTAAGTGGGCTACGGTGGTCATGTTGTCAGAGTAAACTCGGCCATGGGTTCCCCTGATTAATGGCTCTGCTGCCTTTAGGGCCTCTTCTACTGCTCTCAATTCTCTGTAATTGGACGACTGATTTTCCATCTTTTTGGGCCAGACTCCCTGAAAGACTCCTTGAGAAGATATTGCTCCCCAACTGCGCTTGCTGGCGTCTGTTGTAATTTATGTCATAGGATATTGTATCCAGGGTATCCCTTTTGCTAGGTTTCCCTGGTTGAGCCACCAGTTGTGGGATAACTTTACATGTTGAGGAAGAGAGATTCTCGTATTGAGTGTCTCTGGGTCTCTGTTCCAGCGGGATAGAATAAACTTTTGAAGTATTCTTGAGTGGGCTTGGGCCCAAGGGCCTGCATGGATGCAAGAAGTCATTGACTCTAAAGTTGACAGGGCAAATCTTATGGTCACCCTTTTCTGTTTTTCTAGCATCCGAACTTTTGATCTCACGCATACCTGCTTGGTGGGCGGAAGAAACGATATTTGGCTCTGGGAATCTAGGATTCCTAGAAAGACCTTCTTGGTTGAGGGGTTCAGGTCCGATTTTTCCCAATTTACAATCCAGCCTAAGGATGCCAGGGTATGCAGAACTGAATGAAGATGCTCTCTTAGAGTGGTGCTGGAGGGAGCCATGACCAGAAGGTCGTCCAGGTAAGGAATGACACATATGTCCTTTTCCCTGAAGAATGCCACTACTTCTGCCATTATTTTTGTAAATGTTTGGGGTGCCGATGATATGCCAAAGGGCAAAACCTTGAACTGGAAGCGGTACACTTCTTCGTTGAGAGTAACTGCAAACCTCAGATACCGCTGATAGGATGGATGGATAGGTACGTGGCAATAGGCCTCTTGGAGACCTATGGTGGCCATGGCAAAATCCTTTCCGATCAATGGTATTGTGGCCTTTATTGACTCCATCTTGAAGCGCTGCTCAGCTTCTTTAGGTTGATGATGACTCGGTACTTCCCACTTGGCTTTTTTTTATTAGGAACAGCCGGGAGTAGTGGCCCTGACCCTGTTCCGCCTCTGGAACTGGTGAAATTACTACCGACGATATCATCTGTTAGAGTTGTGAATGCAGAATTTTTTGAAGTTTTGCTGAAGGGAGACGAGTTACTTCCAGATTTTGAGGGGGTAAGGAGGAAAATTCTATTTTTACTCCCCTTCTGACTGAGTCTAGGATTCTGCAATCCGATGTTATCCCCTGCCAGTTTGGGAAGTAGTTTGCAATCCTGCCCACTACCTGCTTGGCATCATTTTCTGTCTCTGTCTGAATGAGAGTTGTGAAAAATATTTCTGCCTTTCCGCCTTTTGGATAACTCCATCACCCCGTTTTCACTTTCCCCCTGCATTGAGGGGTCTGATCCTGGGGTGGGCGAAAGAGCTTCTTCTTGGGTGGTTTTGATTCGGGAAGATTTTTCTTCTTGTCGGTTACCTTCTCTAGTAATTCGTCCAGTGCCGGGCCGAATGCGTATTAGCCATTGAAGGGAATAGAGCATAGTTTGGATTTTTTTTGACAGAATATCCCCGCTCCACATTTTCAGCCATAGAGCCCTTTGGGTGGTGTTGCCGCAATGCGGACCAACTCTGCGGAGAAGTTCGCTAAAAAGCCTGCTGCCTTTTGAAGACACGGTAAAGAGGATATAAGATCTTCCCTCGGAGTCCCACTTCTGATATGGTCCTCTAACTGCTGAAACCAGAGGTACAGGATTCGCGTTACGCAGGCGGATGCGACATTTGTTTTTAAGGAGGCCGTTGAAGCTTCCCAGGACTTCCTCAGTAAACTATCCACTTAGCGGTCAAGAAGGTCCTTGAGCTGAGAGGAATCTTCAAAGGGTAGTGTAGTTTTTTAGCTAACCTAGCTACTTGGATATCTACTTTAGGAACCTCAGTCCAACACTTCGCGGCTTCTTCATTCAGGGGAAACCGATATTTCATCATGCCTGGGATACTGAACTTCCTTTCTGGGAACTCCCATTCCTCCAGGATTAGATTCTGGAAATTATCATGAATAGGAAAAACTATTTTCTTCCTAGATTTCAGGCCGCCGAATAGATCATCCTGGACTGAGTGGGATGGTTTCTCCTCCTCAACTCCCATCGTGTTCCTGACTGCCAAAAGTAGTTCTTCCATGTCTTCTGAGGAAAAGAACAATTTCCTATCCCTCCTCTGTCTAATTTGGGGTCAGTTCACCCTCTTCCCTCCAATCCCCAGAAACTGATGACTTGGGTTCTGAGTCTGAGATGTCTTTAGGGGCATATTTTCTCTTTTTTGAGACTGAGGGCCCCCTGTGAATGACTGAGAGAAGGTAGCCAGGAATGACAATCTCCTGTCGCACCATCCCTCTTACTTAGACCATGAGGGATGGTTGTTCCTCCTGGACAATTTTTTCAAATCTCCTGTCGCACCATCCCTCTTACTTCGTCCATCAGGGATGGTTGTTCCCCCCGGACAATTTTTTCTGTGCACCGCTGGCGCAGAGCATTTTTGTAATTGGAGGGGAGGTTTTTTTTTTTACTACAGATGGTGCATTTGCGGCTTGTAGACTTTTCTTTCATTTTGGTGCAGGTTCTTTGTCTCCTTGAAAGAGAGAAAAAGGGGGTCCCATAAGAATGGGTTCTGAGCCAAAGACGATATACCCCTTTCCAAGTGTACACACTGGGCCAGGTTTTGCCCTGGGCTCTGCAGAAGCAGCTCTCTAGGAAGTTACATGCATCATGCAGACCTTAGTCCTATCTTACGGAGTCTTCCATCAGGGTCCTTATATAGGAACCGAGATCCAGTGTTTCTTTCCCTCCAATTGGATGAGCTCACTCCCCCTTAGTAAGCAGCTTCTTGGCACCATTCTTTTTTTTTTAAGTTTCAAATTTCCCGCCAAGCTGGCGATGCATTCCACCGTGGAGCGCAAGGCGGAACTGACATCGTGCTTTCTGATCCGGCGGTGTACATCACTTCCTGTGCATGCCTTCCCGCTGTACGAGTGCATGTGGCGTGACCTCTTCATCCTGATTAGGGACAGGAAAACACTGTGGATTAGGGGAAGGGGAGGGCTATTTAACCTCTTGTTTCCTGTCCCTAATTAGGATGGGGAGGCAACCTCCTGTGTGTTGTCGTGGAGGGGATTAGAGAAAATACTACTGAGGATTCATTCACACATGTGATTTCTCCACATATGAGAAAAAGTCTTAGTTACTCACCGGTTAACGGTGTTTTTCGGAGTCCATGACAGCACCACCTGAGAGAAGGGATCCGCCCTTCAGGAGCAGGAAACCTACAGATACAAAAGGGCGGCACCTCTCCCACGCATCAGTTGGATTACAGAGCACAAGAGGACCACAATGGTTAATAGCAAAATTATATACAGTACTTTTACACAACTATTCTTTACCAGTGTACATACAAGAGGAAGAAGTGCACACCCAAATTTAAACTAAAGGGAGGGAATATACGGGTGCTGTCATGGACTCCGAAAAACACCGTTAACCGGTGAGTAACTAAGACTTGATCGGTCGTCCATGACAGCACCACCTGAGAGAATTACAGAGAGTAAAACTATTTAGGGAGGGACTACAGCCTGCAGTACCCTTATACCAAAAGAGAGGTCTGTGGAAGCACCCTAGTCTAGCCTATAATGACTATAAAAGGTGCTCGGAGAGGACCAAGTAGCCGCCTTACATATCTGGTCAATGGACACTTCTGATCTTTCGGCCCACCTGCCTTTTGAGGTGTATGCTATTGAGATCGCTTCTCTAACCCACCTGGCTAGTGTACTTTTTGACGCTCTACAACCTTTCCTAGGGCCATGATGAGAGACAAACAGGGCATTATCGTTTTTCCAGGGATCCGTAACTGCCAGATATTCTATGAGGCATTTCCTAACATCCAAGGTGTGAAGCTTCTCTTCCTTCTCATTAGCTGGATTAGGGAGAAAAGATGGAAGGACTATCTCCTGTGTCCTATGAAAGCTAGGAACTACCTTAGGTAAGTACGCTGGATCAGGTCTGAGTATTACCCTATCGTCCTTGAACTGTATATAAGGAGGACGTCTAGATAATGCCTGGATGTCGCTTACCCTACGAGCTGAGGTTAGAGCTACCAGGAAGGCTACTTTGAGGGACAGGTTCTTTATGGAAGCTGATGAGATAGGTTCGAATGGGGCTTCTGTCATAGCCGTGAGGACTAGGTTCAAGTCCCACGGCATGAATCTATCCTTCGCTATTGGCCTGGATCTACCTGCTGCCTTAATGAATCTACTGATCCAGTAATTACCCGCGATGTTGCAGCTAAAGAGGGCCCCCCAAGGCTGATACTTGTACTTTAAGGGTACTAGTGGAGAGCCCCATATCCAGACCTTTCTGAAGAAACTCTAAGATTTGGTTTACAGGTGCTGAAGAGCCAGCGACCACTCCAGAGTTCTGCAGGAATTTTTTCCAAATTCTGACATAGATTTTGGTAGTGATGACTTTTCTACTTTTAAGTAGGGTGCTAATCAGGTCTGGGGAGAAGCCTTTTTCTCTCAGCAGTGTCCGTTCAAACTCCACGCCGTCAGATGTAGGCCAGCCACCTGAGGATGGAACACAGGGCCCTGGGATAGGAGATCCGGGATGTCCGGAAAGACCCAAGGGTCGGACACTGACATGGTCCTGAGGCAAGAAAACCAAGCCCTCCTGGGCCAAAATGGAGCGATAACTATCACCCTTGCTCTGTCTCCTGATTTTCTTCATCACCAGGGGTAGTAGCGATAGGGGAGGGAAGGCGTATGCTAGCCCGAAGTCCCACTTTATCAGAAAGGCATCTACCGCCAGGGGGTTCTCTCTGGGATTTAGGGAGCAAAATTGTTTTAATTTTCTGTTTTCCCTGGTAGCGAAGAGGTCTACCTCTGGTTGTCCCCATCTTTGTACAATCAGGTCGAAGATGGAGGTGCTTAGGGACCATTCTCCTTGTTTTAGTGGATTGCGGCTTAGGAAATCTGCTGTGATATTTTCCTTCCCTTTTATATGTAGAGCTGTTAAAGATTGAAAATGCTGCTCTGCTAGCCGGAATAGCCGTTCTGCCACATTCATCAGGGGTTTGGAACGAGTCCCGCCTTGGTGGTTGATATAAGCCACGGTGACCTGATTGTCGGAGAACACTCGCACATGATGGCCCTGTAGATACACAAGTAGCTCCTTAGCTGCCTGCTCTACCGCTGTCAACTCTTTCAGATTAGATGACATTTCTATCTGATGATGCTCCCATAGGCCGTGTACCAGAATCTCACCCATATGAACCCCCCAACCAGAAGGGCTAGCATCCGTGGTGATTATGCGGGATATGTCATACTCCCAGGGGACCCCTTTGGATAAATTATCCTTGACTAGCCACCACTCTAGGGACTCCCTTGTGTTTCGGGACAAGGTTAGCTGACCCTCCAAGTAACCCCCAAGGACTCTTTGATGCCTTAAGACCTCGCCCTGCAGTTTTCTTGTATGAAACTGTGCCCACTGGACTGCCGGGATACAGGACGAGAGGGAACCCAGAAGGGACATGGCTTTCCTGAGGGACATGGTAGGGTTATTGCAAGCGTTCAGGACCTGATAGTGTAGGCGAACAAGCTTCTCCGGGGGCAGACGGCATTCCTGTTTCTCAGAGTCTAGGATCAGGCCCAAGAATTGTTGGACTCTCACCGGCTGTAACCGAGACTTTTTAATGTTAAGCAGCCATCCTAACCCCTCTAGGGCAGACATTGCCCTTTGTAGTTGTTCCAGACAATGTTTTGCTGTTTTCCCTACGATCAGGAAGTCATCTAAGTAGGAGATCACAAGAATGTCCGATTCACGTAGATGGGCCATAACTTCCGCTACAACTTTGGTAAACACACGGGGAGCGACTGCCACCCCAAAGGGGAGGGCCGCATATTGAAAATTTTGGACTGACCCATCTAGCTGAACCGCCACTCTGAGAAACCGCTGATGGGCTGCATGAATGGGAATATGGTAGTAAGCATCTTTTAAATCTAACACCATCATAAAACAGTTTTGAAACAGTAATTTTATTGTTGATTTAATTGTCTCCATCTTAAACGGGCGTATGACCAGGAATTCGTTGAGGGATTTAAGGTTTATTATAGTTCTGAAGGACCCGTCTGGTTTGCGGACCAGGAACAGGGGGGAGTAAAACCCTTTCCCCGTTTCTCCCTCTGGGACCACCGTCAGGACCCTCTTACGGCAGAGATCATGCACCTCGGCCTCCAGGGCAGCTTGTTCTGGTGTGGAAGACCCGAGCGGGGTGACCTTAAATCGATCTTGGGGAACCCGGGCGAATTCTAGGCGTAGACCTGCAGCTATCACCCCCAGTATCCATTTACTATTGGAAATCAAGGACCAGGCTGGGTAGAAGGCAGCTAGTCTCCCCCCTACCGGGGCAACTAGTCATTGGGGAGGTTTTTTAGTGTCACGTGCTGGACCTTCTTGACGCCCCCCTCCTCCGAACATGAAACCTGTACCTCTCCTTCTTTTGTCCTCCCATCTGCCCTGATCTCTGGACGGCCTTCTACGGAAATAGCCTTTCCTGGTAAAGGGACGTCTGTAGGAAGGATTCGGTAGACTGGGGAACTTCTTTTTATGATCCCCGGCTTTCTTTAAGAGTTCATCCAAGACTGGGCCAAACAGATATTCACCCTCACATGGAATGGAGCAGAGTCGTGATCTGGCCTGGATATCTCCCGGCCAGCATTTTAACCAAAGGGCCCTTCGAGCTGCGTTAGATAAACTCGCAGTTCTGGCTGCCATCCTCGCAGAGTCCGCTGAAGCATCCGCCAAAAAAGCTGCCGCACTTTGGATGATTGGCAGAGTTTTCCTGATAGAAGCTCTTGAGACTCCGTCCTTTAGTTGGGAATCCAATTGGTCTAGCCAGACCATCATGGATCTGGCCGTACATGTGGCAGCTATCGCTGGTCTTAGAGCACCTGCTAACATCTCCCAAGTTCCCTTCAAAAAGGAGTCTGCTTTCTTATCTAACGGGTCTTTTAAGGAGGCCATGTCGTCGAAGGGAATGGAGGATTTTTTGGAGGCTTTGGCTACTGCCGCGTCCAGTTTAGGGGCTTTATCCCATCTGTTTACCACTGGGTCGTCAAACGGGTACCTCCGCTTGAAGGCCGGAGGTAAGGAACCTCTTTTTTCAGGTCTCTTCCATTCCCTATCTATTAGGCTCTGGACTTTATCATTTAATGGAAAGGCCTTCCGCTTCCTGGGATCTAGACCCCCGAACATCACGTCCTGAGCTGAAAGTTCCGGTTTTGTGTCTGCTACCCCCATGGTGGACCTTATTGCTTTAACTAGCTTATCCATCTGGTCTAAGGGGAAGCAGAATCGACTAGAGTCTTCCTCTGAAGAAGACGAAGTGGAGGCCGGGGAATCTGAAGAGTCATCGATCCTTAGGGCGGTCGAGGACTCTGAACCTGAGAAACTACATTCTCTTCCCCTAGAGGAATCCTTTTTAGATAGGGCCTTTATCTCTGTCCTGATTATGTCCCTCAGGCTTGTGGTGAAGTCCGGCGTTTCTTCCGCTACCTGTATGGACGGGGGAGAGTGTAAGGGTATGTGCACACGTAGTTTTTAGTCTCTGCGGATTTTGTAGAGAAAACCGCAGGAAATCCGCAGGACAAAGTGCTGCGGTTTTTCTGCGGTTTATCTGCGGATTATCTGCGTTTTTTCTGCGGTTTTGCCCTGCGGTTTTACACCTCATAATGGATGAGGTGTAAAACCGCAGCGTTTCTGCACCAAACAATTGACATGCTGCGGATTGTAAACCGCAGCAAAACCGCGCGGAAAAAAACGCAGCATGTGCACAGCTTTTTTTTATTTCCATAGGAAATAAAGGTACTGTACAACGCAGCAGAATCTGCTGCGTTTCTGCAGAGCCAAAAACGCTGCGGAAACGCAGCAGAATCCGCAGCGTGTGCACATACCCTAAGGGCCTGTCAATCTACCCCAGGGCCAACATCCCCTTCCACCCCTACCATTTGTCTCACGCATGGCTGACACAACTTTTTAGGGTGGCCGTCCGGCAAGGGGCAACTACAGAGGGCACATTCCCTGTGCTTCTGTTTTCCCGTAGCTTTCCTCCCCTGCGAACAAAACATAAGGGAACACTGCATCAGGGTACATTCATGGAGATCTCTTACCCATGCAGATGAGGCAGGTACCGGATCACGGAGGGAGGCAGGAGGGTCCTTTAGCCTGGAGGAACTTCTGTGGCTTTGTTCGCCCGTCCGTTTCTGTTTCTTCTGCTGGCCACTCGCATGCGGTTTCACTGTGGCCTGTTTCTGTGGGTGCTCCTGCACCTCGTCCAGCTGCTCTAAGGGGGCTTCTGTCGTATCCATCGCTGGCCTTCAGAAGCACCCCAGCAGCATCACCTCCTGCCTTTTAAGGCCTCCTTGTCCGGGTCAGCAGGGTTCTCGCGCGCACCCCCCGCAAGCTCCGGTCCTCCCTCCCCCCCACCCCTGCCACCGCGCGCCGCCCAGGACCGGCGCACGCCGGAAGCCGGCTGGCACCCGACTTCCGGTTTCGGTGTCCCCGGCCCCACCCCCTCCGCGTCACTTCCGCCGCCCGTCTGAGGCCTGCGGGGGATGCGCAGAAGGAGCAGGCATGGCGCCCCCCGGCTCAGGCCAGGCCACAGCCCCCACGCGCGCCGACCGGGCGCCACCGCCGGCCCGGCCGGAAGAGAGAGCGCGGCCACGGGGAGAGCGCACCAGGAGGGGCCCGGGTCATACATACCTCCTGGTGCGGCAATATGGAGACGGCTGTCCACCAGACCCCTGGCTCCCACCTGCTCTCACCACCGTCGTGGAGACCTGCCCAGCCCCACCGTGGCGCTTCCAGGGACCCGAGCTTGACCGAGGTAGGAGACCCCCTCGCTACCTGGGTCGGTCAGCCGGCCTGGGAATCCCTCGGCGACTCCATGATGGACGATCTGAAGGAAGTCCCGTCCTCTAGGAACAGGAAACCAACTGATCCGTGGGAGAGGTGCCGCCCTTTTGTATCTGTAGGTTTCCTGTTCCTGAAGGGCGGATCCCCTCTCTCAGGTGGTGCTGTCATGATAAATGAACCGATTATTCTGATCAGAGTGTGGTACGAGTGTCATCTGATTTTCTCGTACGTGGAGACATTAAAAAAAGAAGTCTCCACCTTCCCCCACCATTCCGTGAAAATAAATCGGACAGCACATGGATGTTATCAGAGTGCGATCCGATTTTTTTCATGGACTCACTGACTTGCATTGCCGATTTTAATGCAACCTTCGAATCAAAAACTTGTCTCCCTCTGCGATTTTTCGAAAAATCATGGACATGTCAATGGCCCAACCGACTAACCCAGATTTGAGTGCTATCCATGAAAACTACAGGATAGCATGAGTACACAAAAATCGGATGTGTGAATGAGGCCTAATGAGAGAAGAACTGCTTGCCTTCATACAACAAGAGGGATTTAAAAACATTCCAAAGGTTTTCATGGAAATTTTTGATTGACCCACCTGTTTCTGAGTCGTACAGAGTCCTTCATCAACTTTCATTTACACACTACCACCACAAACAGTGTTAACAGAGAGGTAGAAGGGTGTATATCAGACTGAGGCCGGGGTCAGACTTGCGAGAAACTCGCACGAGTCTCGCATGTCAATACCCAGCACTGCCACCGGCACTCGGACCGGAGCGTTCAGCTGCATGTATTTCTATGCAGCTGAACGCTCTGGTCCCAAGTGCCAGTGGCAGTGTCGGGTATTGACGTACGAGACTCGGGCAAGTTTCTCGCAAGTCTGACCCTAGCCTGATAAAATAAAGCTTGTATGACTGTGAAATGTGCCTCATAATTCAACTGAAACTCTGAAATGATCTTAGGGAAAAAGGCAGGGCCTTCTGATGCACCACAAAGTGTTCTTGATAGCGCTTTTCTATTTCTACATTTGGATAGAAGCAGTGATATGCACTCTATCAAAAGCTGTCATTACAGTCAAGCCCAATTTGCACAACTCTAATAGATGGCATATCAGGTTTGGGTTTGCCCTTTATTTATACGGTGTTCCAACGCTATATAATTTGGGCAGCCTGAAACAGATGACAGATTCCCTTAATGCTGGTTAAATTAATGGCAGCCCCACTGAAATGGCTAATAATGTATTTATGATTGCTTTCTTGCAATTCAAGTTCTGAATCGCTGTCAAGGCTATCAAGATGCAATAGTTGAAACATGGATTTTTGTGAGTACTCACCGTTAAATCCTTTTCTCCGAGACGCTCGGACACGGATACTGTGGGTATATGCTTCTGCCGTTAGGAGGCTGACACTAAGTGAAAAAAAGAGGTTAGCTCCTCCTCCACAGTATACACCCTCGCCCCTATTGCGGGCGGAAATCAGTTTGGTGCTAAAGCAGGAGGAGGACAACAAATCAGCCTTAATACAGGTACAACATGTCAAAAAACACCACCCTTATCTCAAATTAGTAAATGCACATAAATTTTAACAAAACAAGAGCCAACTGGCTAATAGGGTGGGTGCTGTGTCCCCCAATGAGCATCTCGGAGAAAAGGATTTTACGGTGACTACTCACAAAAATCCATGTTTCTCCTTTGCCTCATTGGGGGACACAGATACTGTGGGACGTCCTAAAGCAGTTCCTGGGTGGTAGATTGACTCACCAATCCAAGCTACATGCATCTTTTGTTTTAAGGTGCGCCACCGCTGCTTGGAGAATCCTTCTACCCAGGCTCGCATCCGCCGAGGCCTGAGTATGACTATTACAATGTCTGGCAAATGTGTGCAGGCTGGACCAGGTTGCTGCTTTGCAAGCCTGTTCTGTCAAAGCCTGGTGCCGAAGCGCCCAAGAGGCACCCATTGCCCAAGTAGAGTGCGCTCTGATCCCTGCTGGAATCGGCGTGCCTCTAATGCGGTAGGACTCCTAAAAAGTCAAACAAAAAACCATCTGGCTATGGTCGATTTTGAGGCAGCGAGTCCCTTTCTGCGCCCTTCGGGGAGCACGAATAGCTTGTTCGTTTGACGAAAGGGAGCCGTCCTCGACCCGTACCCCCGGAGGGCTCTTACCAGGTCTAACGTGTGACGAGCCTCTTCCACACGGTGCACCGGTGCTGGACAAAATGAAGGCAAAACAACATCATTAATGTGAAAAGAGGACACGACCTTCGGCAGAAAAGGAGGGGTTGATCTGAGCACCCCTTTTCCTTATGGAAAGTGAGGAATGGAGGTCGGCCGGATAGTGCCGTCAGCTCTGAAAAGCCACCTGACAAAAGTGATGGCCACTAGGAACGCCACTTTCCAGGAAAGGAACCTCAAAGAAACCTTCTGAAGCGGTCCAAAAAGAAGCTTCCTGCAGAACCCTTAGGACCAGGGTCAAGGTCCCAGGCATCCATAGGCGCCTTATAGGGAGGTACCAAGTGGGAGAGACCCTGGATGAAAGTCTTTACCTGTAACCTGGTAGCCATTCCGCACTGGACCAGGACGGATAAAGCCGATATTTGTCTCCTGAGGGAACTTGGGCCAGGCCGAAGTCTAGGTCTGACTGGAGAAAAACCAAGATGTTGGGGACTGAGAATCTCAGCGGAAAAACACCGCGTCCTCGACGCCAAGCGAAGAACACCCTCCAAGTGTGGTGGTAAATTCGTGCTGAGGTCGACTTCCGGGCGCTAACTATTGTAGCGACCACCTTGCTCCCAAACCCTGCCTGGGTTAGAATCCAAGATTAACTGGCCATGCCGTCAAACACAGGGCCACTGAGCTCGAGTGGCAAATCGGCCCTTGAGAAAGTAGCTCTGGGCGCTCTGGCAGTTGCCAAAGAACGTCGGCGAGCAGGTGCATTAGATCTGCGTACCACTCTCAATAGGACCAGTCCGGGGCCAGCCGGATCACCGGAACCCCTTCCCTTTTGATCCTTTTGATGACTCTTGGCAGTAGCGACAGTGGGGGAAATAGATATGGGCGGCGACACTGGTTCCATGACAGAGCCAACGCGTCCGCCTGCGGATCTCTGGCCTGAGTGACGCATGTGGTCACCTTGGCTTTCACTCTGGAAGCCAACAGATCCACATCTGGTGTTCCCCGCAGTTAAAAAATCTGCTGGAAGACTTCGAGATGTAGAGATCACTCTCCGGACACAAGACCCTGAGAAAGTCTGCCGCCCAATTTTCCACGCCTGGAATGTGAGCTGCTGAGATCACCAAGTGGTTTGTCTGACCCACTGAAGAAGGTGCCCCACCCCGCGCATGGTTGCTCTGCTGTGGGTGCACCCTTGATGATCTATATAAACCACTGCCGTGGCTTTGTCCGATTTAATTCGGACAAGGCGGCCTGCTAGAAAGTGATGAAACTGTTGCCGAGCCAGCCAAATTGCCCGTATCTCCACTAGCTTGGTCGGGAGGAGTGCCTCCTGCGGGGACCACCGCCCCTGGGTCGTGTGGTGGCGAAAACACTGCTCCCCAGTCGAGGAGACTGGCTTTGGTTGTCATCACCAACCAATGGTCTGGGCAAAAAGGGCTTCCCCTGGGACAGAGAGGGACTGGTTATTCACCATTCGAGCGACTCCCTGACTTGACAGGATCGCCGGCCCCGCTGAACGAACGTGAACGGAATTCTTGTCCCAGGCTGACAAGAGGGCGCGCTGCAGAGGGCGAAGATGGAACTGGCGAATGGTAACGCTTCTATTGCCGCCACCATTTCCCTTAGAATCCTCATCCCGAACCAGATGGAATGAGGGACTGGTTGGCGAAGTGTCCAGACTCCCTCTGAAGAGTAAGCGCCTCTTCCTGAAGAGAATTACCAGCCCTCGGCAAGTGTAATGATCCTTCCTAAGAAGAAAAAACCTCTGAGCTGGCACAAGAGATGACTACCTCGCGCTGACCAACCACCCTAAGCGGCCAAGAGTATCCAGCGTGATGTTGACATTTTCCTCGCATGCCCGTATTGAAGGGCCCTTAACTAAGAGGTCGTCCAAGTAAGGCAAAAATGACTAAGCCTCAAGAATGTAGCATGGCCCTGACAACTGTCATAACCTTTGTGAACACTTTGGGAGCCTCGGCTAGCCCGAAGGGTAGTGCTATGAACTGAAAATGTCGACCATTGATGTCAAAGCGCAGAAACCTCTAATGAGCAGGAAAAATGGGCTCGCCACCTGATGAATGCACTCATGCTCAGCCTAGAATGGCCGGTGGCAATGTGCAGATATGCGTTCTGGATATCTATTGAGGCCAAGTATTCTCTCTGCTCCATGGCTGATATGACTGACCAGAGAGACTCCATCCGGAAATGTCTGATGGTGACGAACCTGTTCAGAAGCCTCAGGTCCAAGACAGGTCTGACAGACCCATTCCCTTTTGTGAACCGCAAACAGCTTGGAATCGAAACCCTGAGCTCTTTCGTGTTCTGGCACGGAAACAATGCCTCCGTTGGGCAGGAGCGATTCGATGGCCCCTAATAGAGCCCTTGCCTAGGTATCCACCCTGGGAAGACGAGAAAAGGAGAAACCGTCTTGGAGGGCATCTGACAAATTCTGTTTTGTAAACCTGAGGCCACCTACTCCTTTACCCACATGTCGCGTGCAACACTGAACCAGACGTGGCGGAATCAGAGTAGACGGCCGCCCACCTTGCCGGTGTCGTCTTGCAAACGCCTCGAGTCATTTAGCTGACTATCTTTGGGATCTGGATCCCCTTGTTCCAGGCTGCTAAGTTCGCATTCCCCCCAATGGGTTGGATCTATATGAGATCTGCTGCTCCCTATCCTGGTTGGGGCAGCCTGAAGCGGCGGAATTGGCCGCTGTGGTCCACCCGGGGTTGCGAAAAGATCGAAAACGTGCCTGAAAAGGGTGCAAAAAAGGCGGTTTGACCCTTTGTTGAGGGAGAAAAAAATGCTCTTTCCTCCTGCGGCGTCAGAGATAAGCATATCCAACTCCTCTCCAATAAACGGCCGCACTGATCATAAGTCAGAGAAGTCAAGGACTTCTTGAAAGCAGAACCGGCCCGCCATCCATAGAGCTCTTCTGATAGAAATTGCGTTAGCGGCAGCAAGTGCCGAGCAATTAGCCGCATGCAAGGATGCATTGATTACATAGTCCCAGGTCCATCGCCATCTGCCTCGCGATCTCCGATACCTCGGCAGGTAGCTCTCGCTTCTGTGTGACCCTGTTTAACGATTCTGACCATGAAATCATGGCCTTGGCTGCCCAAGTTGCTGCGAACGAGGGAGAAAGCGCTGATCCTGACACCTCACTTACTGAGCAAGAAGCTCTTTATGAGGCGATCCATGGAATCCTTAATAGAGGAAACAACAGGGTTTTAGTGGCTAGACGCGACACCATTGGAACCACCATCGGAGATTTCATCCATTTCTTACGGATGTCCGGCAACTGGATACCTTACTTCGAGTGCCTTCTGACCTGAGAAACCCCCGTCTGGTCATTCCCTGAGTCACTGCACTATGTCTTTAAACTCAGGATAAGAGGAACCAATTCCGTGTGGCGGCTTCACTCGCTTAAACGCCACCTTATGGCCTAAAAGCCACGGTGGAATCATCCTCAAGGTCTGACCGACGGCTTCTATGAGCCTGTCCACTATCTCACATGACCCCGGAGCATCCAGGTCAAGGTGTCTGTCTGAGTCGACCTGAGGTCTGCTCGCTATCAACCACTGGTGACGGGGAGCGAGAAGCAGGACCTACAGATGCCACAGCACCGGATGGACTGGGCGACACCGCGAGGATTCCTTCCATCGGGTCTGCCTGAAGTATGAGCGGCCCCTGCAGGCCGAAGGCTCTAGTGAGGTGGAGGTCCCCTCTAAGGCCGACTAGCCACTGTCCCTGCCCCTATCTGGGGCCTGACGGAACTCGATTGCCCTCGTACTGTGACAATGATAGGGCCCACTGCGGGGGGCTTGCACATTGGTCGCGTCACAGGGGAGGGCTCCTGGGCGCGGTCGGGCTTGCAGGCTTCGCATAATTTTTGGCTCTGGCATGTGGCAAAAAAAATTAATCCCTCCAGAAATGCATGCGGCATAAGGGAACATGATTTACCTTTCCCAATCATATTGCAGCCAGGCCTAAATCATATGAGGGTTGAAGGGAAGGGAGGAGGGGAAAAAAAGCCACCTTTAATCGTAGCAAGCCTCCAAGATCGGAGTCACACTTACCACGTGCTCCTGTCGCTGCCTCTGCGCTGTGCTGCCCCGCGCTCCTGTCTTCCCGGTAGGGCGGGCCGTTCCTCTCCCGGCCATGGCCTACCTGCCTTGAAGCCGGGGGCTCAATTTGTTCGGCATCCGCCCTAGCCAGGGAGTGGCGCCGGGAATGACGTCACACCGGTGGCGGGACTTCCGCCCACGGCCTAGTCACGGCCGAAGCCGCGGACTAAATTTTGCCTGCATGCTAGCCTGCAGGCCGAAGGCTCCAGTCCCTGCCGCCAGAACCCGGCGCTCACACCTGGCGGAAGGAGGCAGGAGAGAGGAGAGGGAAGGAGGATTGCCCTACACTTCCTAAGATGCCTGGAGCTTCCCGGAACGCTGCCGCAGGCCCTCCCCAGCCCTTCATACCTGACTCCAGCTCTAACCTGTTGCCACCAGGTAGAGGGGATGTGGTTAGTTTCTGGACGGTGCAGGCACCCTAACTCCTTCTAACCCCTTCAGGGGTTGAGGAGAGGGACCGTCAGCCGCCTTGCAGCACCGCTGTCTAGCATTGGTGGAGCAGTGGGGGCCGCACAGACTAGTCTTGTGCATCTGTGTAAGCCTATGGTTTCAATACCTAGGGATGGACAGGGCTAAGTCCGGCATCGTGTCCCACGTCGCGGAAGAGGATACGTGGAGGGACACTCGCACGTGCTCGCCCGTTGTTGGTTTGGAGAAATTGGACCCTTTCAATAGGATCCATTGCCCCTCTCTCTTCTTCATAAAATAACAAACAAAAATAGACATCTGGGGAAAAAAACCCAGATATGTCCCTCGGTGCGGGAAAGGATGCGTGGAGACGATACTCAACACGTGCTCGCCCGTTGTTGGTTTGGGGAGATCGGACCCTTTCAATAGGATCCGTCGCCCCTGTCTTATCTTCATGGAAAAAAAGAAAGAGAAAAAAAAATAGTCTGGAGAAAACCAGTCACGTGTGCCTCCGAAGACACTAAGCAAAAAACTGATTTCCGCCCGCAATAGGGACGAGGGTGTATATTGCGGAGGAGGAGCTAACCTCTTTTTTTCACTTAATGTCAGCCTCCTAATGGCAGAAGCATACACCCACAGTATCTGTGTCCCCCAATGAGGCGAAGGAGAAAGGATTTTCCACCCCATATACAGTGGCATGTAAAAGTTTGGGCACCTCGGTCAAAATTACTGTTATTGTGCACAGTTAAGCAAGTTGAAGATAAAACAATCTCTAAAGTTACAGATGACACACTTCCTTTGTATTTTAGGCAAAAAAATATATATAGTCTTTTTCATTTTAAAGGAAAATGGGCCAATACGGAACTTTGGGCACCCCTGGAGATGTGTCTGCTCAGATACCTTTGACCAAGGTTTCAGACCTTAGCCTGTTAGGGTTATGGCTTATTCAATATCATCATTAGGAAAGGTCAGATGATGAAAATTTCCCAGCTTTATAAAAAACGTCATGCATACTAGACTTATGAATCCCCCCAACGCATGCACTGTGTGCAGTGGAGATTTGCATGTTTCAGACCCGGGACTGGATGGTGTATATGAATTAGACATACCCCTGGCCAGTGGATGTTGCCTCATTCCATACAATTGTATAGAGCCGAAGCCGTGCCCCGTCTACTGACATGGCCTGCCAGTTGACTACAGTAGAAGGTGCGGTCTCACTCCATACAAGTGTATGGGGAGCGAGGCCGTGACCGCTAGCCGGGGTATGTATAACTCATACATACACTCCGTTCCCGGGTCTGAAACTGACTCAGAGTGACTGCAGACTTATCGGTTTTTACTGGACAACCCCTTTAAAAAATGGCAGTTAACAGGAACAGTGGAGGTCAAGATAAGGTCTGAAAGACCAAGCTAAATTTCAGTTAGAGCTGTTAATAGAATTGCTAGAGAGGCAAATCAGAACCCCCAGTTGACAGCAGAACTCTCAGAAAGATTTAGCAGACTCTGGAGTTGTGGTACATTGCTCAGAGAAACCTCCACAAATATGGCCTTCATGGCAGAGTTATCAGGAAAAAAACCTCTTGCGTCTACACGATGACATTTAGTCTCAAAAGTATGCAAAAGAACAAACAAGCCTGATGCATGTTGGAAACAAGTCCTGTGGACCGATGAGGTTAAAATACAACTCTTTGTCCACAATTATCAAAGGTATGTCTGTAAAATAAAAAATACAGAATTTCAGGAAAAGAATATCTCACCAACTATTAAGTATGGTGAACATTTCACGAGTAGAGGGAAGAATGGATTCATTGAAATTTTAAATTCTTTATCCAAACATAACACCATGTTTAAAAAAGCTGAAGTTGAAAATAGGATGGCTTCCACAAATGGATAATCCTAAACACACGTCAAAATCCACAATAGACTACCTCAAAAGGCACAAGCTGAAGGTTTTACAATGGCCCTCACAGTCCCCTGATCTGAAAATCATTGAAAATCTGTTCCTAGACCTCAGAATATCAGTGCAAACAAGACGACCCAGGAATGTCACAGAACTGGAAGAATTTTTCAATTTTACAACGTAAATGTGTCCTCTTTAACTTTAGGCCTTTTAGAGACAGAGTTCCGAGAGTCTAGATAGCACAACATGCCACAGATCTGATTTGCTCTCTTGACTAATCACAAATTAACACATTATAACTGGAGTTTCGTACAATAATGGAGTATTACGTGTCAAATACATTAAGGGGAGTATTTCTTAATAAATTTGGTGAATTTTTTGATAGCTTGGAGTCCACCAAAGAGGTAGAGCTGGAGCTCCAGGGGAATTGAAGAAGTAAATCTTTTTTTATTCCTTTAACCCATACCCTGTTCTGGGCCACTTCTTTATATATCTTAGAATAAGCCCCTTTCAAATAGACCCCTGCCATTTTTGTTCTTTTAAGTATCTCCTCCTTTAGTGACAGGTAAAATGTGAAGAGTGCATGCATTTAACAAACATGCCCATAACTGACTTCACCCGTCTCCGATCCTCTTCTCCAACATGTGCCCGTGGCTCTGTCTACTCGATTCACACACCACCTTATGGATCTCATAGACTTAAATTGAGACGAATTGAGAGGAAATAACGGTTCAGTTTGCGCCGGCTAGTAAAAGCTGCGCTCACATGGTGCAGAAAAGGACTGAAGCATCAACATGGTGATAAAAGTTGAGTTTAACTTTACACTGTGAATTGCTTATGCTCCATCACAATTAAGAAACAAAACAGTATAAAAAAAAGTAAGCACATTTGAGAAATAACAGATCATGGCCGATCCATAACAAAACCTTTTACAGAAAACAAAGCACGTTAAGCTTTCACTTGGCACAACAGAAACTTGATAAAAGCCATTCCCATCCCGAGAGATATTTCTCCTGGGAGAGGTTTGTCTCCGTCATATATAAATAGAAGAGGGAAGAGAAAAACATTGAAAATAAAAAAGCTTTTACAGGAAGAACTTGTATCAGACACTAACAGCAAACCAAAACACAAATACAAGAGATGATCACTTGTGCCTGCGTAAGGTATAAGGGTAAGCCATTTTCTAAAGTTACCAGCCGACAAAATGCAGCAGACTGGCCTAACCGTGTACGGATATACAAGATCCAGCAAAATGATCATCAAAAACTCGTAGCATCGTACATCTAGTTCTACCTTATCAGCATCATTGTTCCAGAGAAAAAAAAATTGCTATGAAAGCAGAAGCCAATTATCCTTTATGGTCATAGCAAGAATAGTTATTCTGTAATATCTGGAAGTATCCATCACCACCCTTAACTTAGAATTAAGTGTTTTTTTCCAATTTCGGAAAAAAAATTGTCCCTCTCTGTAGTTGGCTTATAAAAAAAACAAAAAACAGACTGCGCTTAACTTACCCTCCTTGGTCCAGAGCAAAGTCTCTGCCGCTGCTCCTGGTTTGTGTCTGTAGCACTATTCATGCTGTCCAACCACAGGCAGCATGAAACGGACAGATTTTTTGAGAGCCATAATAGTTCCAGTAGACTGCTGGTGCTCTACCCTTATGTACCGGAACCATAAGTCTCCAAAAATCACCAAAGGCTGGTGGCATATTATAGAGATGTTTTACAATATAGATTTAAGAAAAAAGTCCCTTCGTAAGGACGGACATGTCAATATTCTTGAGACAGTATCTGTAGGGCAAAATCAGAGGTGGATACTAGAGAGAAAAAAAACATAATTCAAAGATTCTGGAGCCATTAGTGGTTTTGGATTACTAGTACTGATTAAATACTGACCTATGGATAAGGCCAAATCCAGTGACATACAAAGGCGGCTGTAGTTTCTCAAAACTGAAAATATGAGGGATATTTCTGGACATTGCCAGTAAATTCAGACCCTCCAACATGGAAACATCAAACAAAGCTGAATTATGAAGTTAACAGCAGGAGCAGAGCACGGTCCAAACCAGGTAATCCAACTCTTCAAACAGGTTCAGGCAAGCACCCGTCATTTTCAGGTTCATTAGAGTCCAAGATTTTTCCTCTTTTTTTTTTTGAGCATACAGTTGTGGTAAACGTTATTGGCACCCTTCAATATTAATTAAGTAAAGTATTGCTTAAGTTAAAATGTTTACTGAAACAGCTGGGATATTCTGTATATAAACTCACGTTTGATAACAGAAAAGCACAATGCACAGAAATAACAAAATGAAAAAAGTGCAAAAACGAAAACAACGTCAGGACATGATTAGTGCTATCCACTATTCAGTATGAAACCAAGTCCAAAAATGGGATAAACCTGTGATTTATTAGATGCAGCTGTCTTTTCAGTCCTTGCAAGACCAAGTAACCTTTCCTAATTCGCAATGGCAAAGTAGAGCAGAAATACTTTTATTACCAAGCACAAGCAGTCTAAAGTCCCCAAAGACCATGGCCCCCCCGCTTTAACAGTTTGAATTGTTATCGAGAAATTTGCTATTCATGGAACAGTCAAGAACCTTCAAGGATGTGATGGAAAGAACACAAAATTGATGCGAGAACCTTATGAAAGTTATTTAAAAATGTGGCAAAGAAACCAACATCCAAAAGTACACGAGACTGGTTAAGAGACAAAAACTAGATTGTTTCAAGGGGGCCAGAAAGGAGTCCTGATCTCAGTCCAATTAAAAATCTTTGGAAAGAGCTGAAGGCTGCTATTGGAAAAAGAAATCCAGCAAACATTCAAGAGCTTGAAAGAAATGTAGAGGAAAATAATCTCAGCAAACAAATTCAAGAAGCTCACAAATGGCTACAAATAACATTTGGCTGATACTGACTTTTTTTTTTAATAAATAATAAGGATGCCAATAATGCTGACAACACCTGTATTCCACCTGCTCCCTCTAATACATAAAGTGGGGTATGGATTTACAATTAGCCAGAATTGACTCAACTATGTCTATGGAAATGTCTATAGAAGAAAGGGTCAGTCCTGGGCCATCAGCTCACAGCATTTTATGAGCACCAACTGTCTTCTCCTATCTCAGTAATGGGAAAGACTGTAGTCACTGAAGACAGATATTACTTGTGAATAGAGTTTTGACAAAGAAACAACTGATGATCAAACTAAATAAGCTGGTCAGCATAAAGACACAGAATCTGGCAGGATAGAACGGCAATTCCCAGCAACAGCAACACACCAAGCTGTGCGGTCAGTGCACCATCCTGCACAGAAAAGTCGTTATCAATATTTTCTGAGACGACACGGAAACCACCCAGCGATGACGGCATCGCCACCACCTCCTTCATCGCCAGCAATGCCCACAGATTTGTTGTGGCCACGGCAGGCTACAAAGTAACATGTAGCTAGAGCATCTCAGGCAACAACATTACAATGGCATAGATTTGGCAAATGTATTCATTCATTTCTATTAAAACAGCAGATTCTTGGACATCATCATTTCTAGACTCCTAAGCTTAGCACCTAAAATCCTTTGACTAAATAAAGAAGCAAAAATGGAAACGGGAAACCAGAGAAGATTCTTTTATTAAGTGCAACATTTACATTAGTTTTGCCATGGATAATATATATATATATATATATATATATATATATATATATATATATATATATATATAAATAAAAAGTGCAAATTCAGAAACAAAAGTACAAAATACAGAGCACAGAATTGTAACCAAGTAGGGTAGCGGTGACTGAGAAGCATGCTGGTGTGTGGCCTCAGATGGTCCCTTCTATACAATTTACAGAATTGTCACACACGGCGAGTGTCCTATCAAAGAAAACCTCTGACCTCCCCGAATAATTCTGCCAGTTACATAGGAATATGCAATAGTCTATTCTAAACTGTAGAAAATGTATAACTTTCAATTTGTGGGCAGCAATATTATGCACACAGAGACTCTGCTAGGCAATGATATGTGTTCACTTAAAGGGGTTGTACCCTACTGATGACCCCTTAAGTGCTACAGTGACCCAAATGAAAACACCAAATTTACCTCCCGTACTGACACAGCTCCAGTAATTTTGGTGCGGTGTCTCCCGGCGCTCACGTGATATTATGTCTATCAGTGACCTTCCATCTGATGGAAATGTGAAGGTTGCAGCCCATCCGTGGTAATGAGCGATAGACGACACAGTGTCGATATCGCATTTATTTCATTTGGGGCACTGTAGCATTTAAGAAAGGTTTGTCCATAAGAGGATAAAACCTTTAAATAAATGAGAAACAAAATCTGCATTGAACGGTCATGTATAATATAGTGTAAGAACCTAAACTCCCTATAGTGAACCTATGGAGCTCCGTACCAGAAAAGCACCCCTTTAATATGTTTAACCTTTAATATGCTGTAGAATAAGAAAAAATAAAATTAGGGCTGGACAATAATTTTTTCAGATTATTTATAGAGCCGGGAAGAGGTTAAAAAATAATAAAAGCTTATACTCACCCGCCCTGGGGCCACTAGTCTTCCAATAGTCAATTGGGGTGTGAGGTACGTCGATAATGTGCATTGTGCCCTTTGTAACCGTGTGAGGTGACATGCCAGGAGATGAAGAAAATGGATGGAGCAAGTGGAGCACCTGGACGAGAGCAGCGGGAGCAGGACAGATGAGGGGTAGCCTCGGACAAGAGACTTCAGTATAAGCTTTTATTATTTTTTTAGCTCTTGCTCAACCCTACATTTATTACGCTCAGGAGTCCAAGGAGAACATAATAAAAATCTTTTCATGTCAATTTGGAAGAATTGTATTTGTGCCAAATCATAATTTGCCAGTAGATTCAAAATTAATCGGCCACACTGAATTTTCATCTCTAAGACTCACCAAACCACCAGTCTACTAGCGCTGCCTGCGTTCCACATGTGCGTCCGTGACATCCTGCATTGGTTATGTAGACATGTAACTACAGCTATGAGGACATGTGTTTGGCTGCAGCGTTTAGATGACTGTCCAGCCTGAACAGCAAGCACAGAGACTAGCAGGGGACCAGGATATTGTACGAGTAATGCAAGGTCAGTATTATTCTTAAAAGCTATACTAAGCCTTGGACAACCCCTTTAAACTATTAAAAATATAATAATATGCACACTCTTAGACCCGAAGTCATCATGGGGTTAAAAGGTGGAGAATGAAATAAATGGAGACTTTTAAACCATTGTATGCGTGTAATGTAACCTTCATTTACTATATATAAAGACAAACATATACACTGAATCCATTCTGGTCCATTTATATTATTGCATATTTGTGAAGTAAGCCAGCCTTTGCCGAGTGCAGTGCTGAGGGTCCACACCATGCACAAGAGAAGGCTGAGGTGACTCGAAAACATTCAGGTTACCAATAAAAGAAAATGTAAATTGTATCTGATTAATATTAAAGAAAGGTAGAGGATTAGCGTTGGTGCCAAGGACTATACACGCCGGATAACAATATATACAGACTGATATCTATACATAATCCCACAGGAGTGCTCCGTAGAAGACAGTAGGAAAATACATCTGGGTTATGTCTCCTATGAATATTGATCCCTGTATACATTATGTGTTATCATCGGTCAGGTAATGTTTGGCAATAGTACAATAAATATGGCTCTGGAAATAGGATCTTTAGTAACAGACATGTATATATAATTCTATCCCGATGACTGTCAGGCACAGAGAGCATATACAATCTTCCATGAATGTCACAATGCTTTCTTCTATTTCCCTGGTGACACTTTCTTCATTCCATAGATTGCACCAGGCAATTCCTTCTAGGTGTAGGATTGGAAGCCAGGCTTATACTAAGCGTTAATTTCATCAGTGCAGTGTTACATTTGGTATTTAGAATTGCCTTTGGATCTTTTGTAATACAAAGAAGATTGTGTGATCACATTTCTGAAGCAGTTCCAAAAAGCCCCCAACTTGCCTTGTTTTTTAAAACTGTTCTTTACTCACCTTCCCCAGGTCCAGTGCTGGTTCTTTGCCTCTGCTCCCAGTGTCCATTATTGTCTACAGTGTTGATGACGCATTGATAGCTCTGCAGCCAATAACTGAGCTTAGCGGCTCGTGCCGTCAACTCAGACAGAGCTGCCTAAGCCAAGTTATTGGCAGCCACGTTAGCATTGCAGACAAAACCAGACAGAGGGAGCAGCAGCGGATACTATGTGCTGGATCTGGGGAAGGTGAGCAAAGAAAAATGTAGCCGGGGGACATGAGATTTCCAAAACTGAAAAGCTCTTTAAAGAGAAACTTCCAGCTGATACATGTTGCCAGAATCATAGGGGCAGTAAACAGAGTCTAAATCCCTCGGTACACACGTATTTTTTTTTTACTATGAAGCGCTGCCGCATTTTAGAGAAAAACATACTTGCAACAGTGGTTGGGGATGAAGTGACAAGTCCAAGATGAAGACAAGACGAAGAATATATATGTAATAACGGAGCCTGCCCTTGGTTCAGAGCATCATTTCTTAGAACTGTGCATAGCGCTGTTCCCTCTACAATTCCTTCTTTACAGACATGTTACCTGTGCTTGAGCAATCATCTATGAATGGATGCTTCAGAATTGTGTAATGGCAGACTACAACACCTTTAGGTTACATTCATGTCGAATAAAAATCCAACATTTATTTAAGAATCAGAAATTGGATGTAGACCCTCAATTTTCTGCCATGGGCTTGCTGCAGATGTCACAATGTATGCTGCAGATCCACATGGGCATTTGTACTCTGGTAATCCAAAGACGCTTATCCTCTACATTTCTGCTGGAAATAATTAGCTAAATATGCAGTTAATTTTGCAATAGATATTTTCTCTGGCAGAGCCAAACACTCCCCATAGCATGTGAATGGGTCTGTGGAAATCCAATATCAGGCATGGGATGCAGATTGTCATGCCATTACATGGAAACGTTGTTACGGAATTGGTCCGACGAGTGAGAATACAGCCTTTACTTCCTCACAGAAAACATGTAAACCCTGAGATTATGGAATTGTGGCCATTAGAGGAAACATTATATCCTCACTGGAGGTCTCTTGGGACAGGCTATCAGTATCAGATGCCTACCAATCTGATGCTGTTCAAAATCCAATAACACTGATCCACAGAGGCTGCTTGTTGTCAGATCTCCACACATCTGATACTGATCAGTTTTCCCAATGATGAGTCTTCAACATCATATGACCAGAGAACCCCTCTAATATACCTACCAGGTACAAAATGAATAGGGCCAATAGGCTTCAGGTTCGAGAAAAAAACAATCACTGCTGGACTCCTCTGTTAGTACGCACAATTTTTTGTATTATATTATCCTACATTTCTGGAGATTGGTTGGAAAGTTGAACTAACCTGGCAGCTTTATAGCAAAAAAACTGGAGAAAAAAAAAATATGGTACCATGCAAAACGTTACTTCACAATGGATACATTACCAGGATTTTATACAGGCAGAAATTGTTTCCATAGAAAATGAACACAACAGCAACGTAATGATAAATGTACATTAAAACATGGAAGCTTCCGTCATTCACAGCAAATAATTGGTTATTTCTATCTTAGACAATTCTAGCATATCAACCATATACGCACTAATTGTCCATCACCTCTGGAACCTGCATCTATCATTAAGGCAAATCATCCCAACCCTTGGTGAAGTTCACTGTAGTCACATCTATGGGACCTTCAATAACTTCTAAGTATAACTTATTGAGCTGTTTTCAGCACTCCCATGACAGTGAATGGAAAAAGCCAAGTGGACAGCCACATCTACACCCTGAGCAATCGAGAGATAAGGGTGGAGACCCTAATTTTAGAGACAGGTGAAGAGATCCGCATCTTTCGGTCATTTATGGAAGATCTGTTGCATATGGCAAAACAAAGTTTGAAGTAACTCTTGGAAGAAGACCTATCAAGCGGGACAAAAGTCACCAGTTTTTGCTTTTATTTAATCCGCACTGCTCTTCATTGTTTTCTTTTTAAAAATCCACCATATGGTTCCAGAGATAGATGCCTTTTTATTTAGTGCAGGCAATATGCTAATTTGTATGGTCTTTAGCCAAGGGGCATGGCTCACAGGATTCTCGAGGGGGGGGGGGGGGCTTAACTCTCAATAACAAAAGCCCACATCTCTGGTGGATTTAAAAAAAAAAAAAGAAAAGAAAATAGAATACTCAGGTGAGCAGAGGGAACAAGAGGGCAAAAACTGGCCACTTTTGACAGGTCCTCTTTAAAGAACAATATTATCACTATAAAGCCATTCGGGTTTCAGTGCCCATGTATTTTAGACTTGCTGATGAGACATCTCCTCTCTCTTACCCTTGATTTTAAGTTAGGCATAGACTGTCTAATACTAAGCCAGAGACTAGAGCACGGATTCCAGAAAAGGACAAAAACATCCTTCTAGTCTGCGCTAGCTACCAATCTGACTGTCCGGTCTCTTCCCAAGTGTGTAGTGGAGAAGCTGCCAAGGTCCTGTCCATTGGAAAAGTCACCGAGTCTGCTCGTTCTAAGATGGCTTTAACAAGCAAAACATCGAGCTTTCAAACACAGAGTTCCCTTTAAATGGCATAAGTGAATAAGCAGCAGATATAAAGAAATAAAGACATTTTACTGTGCGTGCAAACACGTGGCCCTGGCCTTAAATCTATAATATTTAAAACGATATTACTTTTTTAGGCATAACTTGAGCCACAACCATATATTATACAGATGTGATAACACAGCATTAGTGTGCTCTCAGCATACAAAGCACATCTGATGTGAGGGCTATTCTTCCTATTAACAAAAAATTGCATTATAAACCTAAAACATATAAAAGTGTCAACTGCGGCCCAACAAAAAAAGACAAAACAATCTTTAATGGTGAGGTGGTCATTTTATGTAGTGGTCTGTGATTAGAAGTGTCCTTCATACCCTTTTACTAGCACGCATTTGAGATGTCCTAGCGGCTTCTAACTTGGCTTTGAAATCAGTAGGTTTTTCAAAAAATCTGACAAGTGAAGGTTCGTTTAGTAGTGAGGCAAGGATCTGCTCAAATGCAAAAGACCATTCAGTGTCGTCTTTGGAAGGGCCGGGAACAGCATTTTCCGTCTCTTGCAAAGCGCCGCTCCCCTGCGTGCTGTCAGTAGGCTTCGTACCTCCCTCCACTGGAACAATCCGGGCCGGTGAAGCCGGGTTCTGCAGTCTCCTTCCCACTTCTTCCATACGAAGCAGGAGACTGGTGACAGCCGCAATGGCACGGTATAAGAGTTCTTCATCAGGGTCTCCATGAAATAAGTTGTATAGTGTTTTTGAAAACTGGATGAACTGGGTCTGATGAGAGATGGTTGAATAATTACAATATCACACTAATTTATAACAATTACAATATTGTAATCGTGAGTCACCATGCTGCCCGCAGATAGTTTTATTTAAAACATGACATAGCAAAAAGAGGCAAAAAACAAAGGCTCAATAACACTATCAAAACATATGTAAAAAAAAAAAAAAAAAAAAACACTTCTCCAGCTTGCCAATTGCAGTCTCTGCGTATGTCTGAACACAGTTTTTGTAAATCAGGCTTATGTATCCAGCAAAATGAACTGTAAGTATGTAAACCTAGTCTGAAAATCTATTTCTCCATCTCGCTCTCTCTTACTTATTTTACCTCTTCAGCTGCTTCTGCAGTGCACAACAGAAGGGAGAAAGTAAAGGACTACAGTAATTCCTAGCCTTCTATTCAAGCATGTGGAGAAGTAAGAGAAGTGTGCAGATTGTAAGTTAATGAAACTAATAAATAGTGATGAGCGAACGTGCTCGGATAAGGTGTTATCTGAACATGCCCAGATGCTAACCGAGTGTCTTTGGTGTGCTCGAAAAATATGTTTGAGTCCCCGAGGCTGCAAAGCAACTGCAACACATGCAGGGTTTGTCTGTTAAGTTATCCCTGCATGTGTTTCGGCAGTCGAACAGCAGCAAGACATGCAGCCGCGGAGATTTTAACATATTTTTCAAGCATCCTAAAGACACTCGGTTAGCACGTGAGCATGTTCAGATACACGTATATTACTTATAGGTGACGTGTTTTTATGAAACCCATGACAGCACCAACGAGAGAGGGGATCCGCCCCACAAGGACAGGGAACCTTTAAGATAAAAAGGGTGGCTCTTCTTTCTGCATCAGTGGTTTACAGAGCTTGAGAGGACCTCCGAGTTAGTGTACACGCACATACAGTATATACCTTTAAACTACTTTATCAACTATATCAATTATCCTAAAGTCCACTTAAGTGAAACTATATACAACGACCCACCAACCAAAGGGTGAAGCTTAGTAACGGGAGGGAATATAAGGGTGCTGTCATGGGTTTTGTAAAAACACATTACTGGTAAGTAACATACGTGTTTTCCCATCACCCATGACAGCACCAACAAGAATTACTCTATCAGGGAGGGAACCACAGCTTGTAGAACCCTATTTCCCAAAAGTCAGATCACAATAGGCCGAAAGATCCAGTCTATAGTGACTATAGAAGGTGGAAGGTGACAACCACGTAGCTGCCTTACAGATTTGTTCAATGGACACATCTGACCTTTCCACCCAGGATATTGCCATCGCCCTTGTAGAGTGGGCCCTCAGGTCGTCCGGGACTGGCTTCCCACACATACATAGGCCAACTTGATGGCTTCCCTTATCCATCTGGATAGGGTACCCTTTGAGGCTCCCATCCCTTTCTTAGACCCTGGAAGGAGATAAACAGAGCCCTATCCTTCCTCCAGGATTTTGTTGCTTGCAAATAATGAAGGAGGCATCTCCTAACATCTAGGGTATTGAATTTCTTTTCCTGTCAGTCTTTGGGTCAGGTCAAAAAGAAGGTAGAGATATCTCTTGTGATCTATGGAATCTAGACACTACTTTAGGCAAATAAGCTGGATTAGGTTTCAGAACTACCCTATCATCCATTACCACCGTAAAGGGAGGTTCTGCTGAAAGGGCCTGTATATATCACTGATTCTATGTGCTGATGTAAGGGCTACTAGGGGTATGGTTTTTAATGTGACGAGATTCACGGATGCCTCAGCTAAAGGCTCAAATGGGGGTTCAGTCAAGGCAATCAAGACCAAGTTCAAGTCCCACGGAGGGACCCTGGCTATTGGGGCTGGTCTGGATCTAGCACAGGCCTTAATGAATCTAATCACCCACTGATTACCCACTAGGTTGTAGTTATAAAGCGCCCCTAAAGCTGACACCTGAACTTTTAAGGTACTCAGTGCCAAGCCCTGATGTCACCATTTCTGGAGGAACTCCAGGATCTCTTTCAGGGGTACCTTTCCATCTGGGGAACACCCCGTGGATGACCAAAACTTCTTCCATGTCCCACCATAAATTTTTGTAGTGACCTGCTTTCTACTACCAAGTAACGTAGAAATCAGATTGGCCGAGAATCCCTTACCTTCTAGCACCGACCTTTCAAATTCCAGGCTGTTAAGTGCAGCCGTCACCTGAGGATGAAGCACAGGTCCCTGAGCCAGAAGGTCTGGGATCTCTGGAAGGACCCAGGGATCAGTGACTGACATACTCCTCAGCCAAAAGAACCAGGGCCTCTTGGGCCAAAAGGGAGCTAAAAGTATTAATCTCGCCCTGTCCTGCCTGATTTTCCTGTGGATTGCTGATGAGACAGATTGGATGAAAGGCGTATGCCAGGGAAAAATTCCATCTGATTTGGAAGGCGTCCACTGCCTGGGGATTTTCTCTCGGATTCAGGAACAGAACTTTCTCACTTTGGTGTTATGTCGGGTGGCAAAAAGGTCGATCTCCGGTTCCCCCCACATGTCCACCAAATGTCTGAATACTTACATCTTGAGGGACCACTCGTCCTGCAAAAGTGGCCTGCGGCTCAGAAAGTCCGCTGTTACACTGTCCTTCCCTTTGACATGGAGGGCAGACAGTGATAAGATACTGCTCTCTGCCAGACTGAAGATTTGTCTGGTTACATGCATTAAGGCTTGGGACAGTGTACCCCCTTGATGATTTATATATGCCACTGTGACCTGGTTGTCCGACAGTATCCTCACGTGATGGCCCTGCAGAAATGATAGAAGAGTCTGTAATGCATTTTCTACAGTGCAAAGTTCCAGCATACTCGAGGAGGACTTCTCTATCAGCGACCATGTCCCCTGAACCAGGTGGCTGCCCAGATGAGCTCCCCACCCCCTGGGACTGGCATCTACGGTAACTACTCTGGAGATGTGAGGAAACCACCTCCTGAAGGGATTTTATGCCCAACCACCAGTGAAGAGAATGCATGACTCCCTGTGGTAGTGTCAATGTACTGCCTAGATGCCACTGCAATGAACGCTGGGCTTTCGAGGATGAACCCCTGCAATTCTCTCGAGTGGATCTGGGCCCATTTCACTGCCGGGATACATGAAGTTAGGGAGCCCAGAGGGACACAGTGCTTCTGAGCGTCATTACTGTATTTTGTATTGACTTGGAAATGAGACTGAACAATTTCTCTTTCTTTTGCTCTGGCAGACGACATTCCTGCCGGTGGGAGTCGAGCAAGAGTCCTAAAAAGACCTGAGTCCTCTGTGGCCGCAGCCTTGATTTTTCCAGGTTTAAACACCATCCCAAGTTTTTTAAGATGGCGACTATGTCCTCCACCTGACTGTGGCAATGAGTGAAGGAACAGCCTACTATTAGGAAATCGTCCAGGTATGGGATGACTAGCCTGTTTCACTCTCTCAGGTGGGCCGTAACCTCCTTTATTAGCTTTGTGAAAACCCGAGGAGCCACTGCCAGGCCAAAGGGGAGAGCCCTGTATTGGAGGTGCCTTACAGTGCCTTCCATCGCTACTGCTACTCTGAGAAATTTTCTGAACGCTGCGTGTATTGGCACATGATAATACGCGTCCTTTATGTCCAGGACAGCCATGTAGCAATTCGGGAAGAGTAGCAGAATTGCCGACTTTATCAACTCCATCTTGAACTTAGGGATCTTCAAAAATTTGTTAAGGGCCCCTCAAGTTGAAGATCGTCCTGCAAGAGCCATCTGGCTTTTTTATTAGGAACAGGGGATAATAGAACCCTTCCCCCTCTTCCTCCGCTACTACATACTGCAGGACATTCTTTCTCAGGAGGCATAGAACTTCTGTCTCCAGCGCTCTGTTCTGATACGGATGCACGTGGGGTCGTAATGATAAATCTGTCCAGGGGATATCTCCCGAAACTCCAGCCTCAACCCTGCCCCCACCAGGTTGAGAATCCAGGAACTGGATGATATCTTCTCCCAGGCTGGAAGGAAGAGGGAGAGCTTTCCTCAGAGTCACTTGGAGGGCTTCCAGTCTCTTCGGGAAGAGGTATCGAACAGGAACCCTTTGGATTTTTTATGTCCGTCGTCCCATCTCCTTCGTTCCGTGGACCATCTCTTTATATCGTACCTTCTCCTCTGAAAGGACTGCTTGAAGGAAGGGAGAGAAGGTTTAGGGAACCCCTTTTTCTTATCGGCGGCTTTTTCCAAAAGGTCATCTAGAGCCGGGCAAAATAAATACTGTGCTTCTCAGGGAAGGGAACATAACTTCCCCTTTGCCTGAGCATCTCCTAGGCAGCTTTTTAACCAGACCGCCCTCCGGCCTGAATTACATAGTGCAGCTAACCTTGCAGCCAGCCTGGCTGAGTCGGCTGACGCATCTACCAGGAGGGCTGCTACACCCTTGATCATTGGGAGTGTGGTTTTAATGGCATCACTGGACGAATCCTCACCCAGCTTATCTTTCACCGTGTCCAGCCAGACCATAAGAGACCTTGCTGTGCAAGTCGCTGCGATGGCCGGTCTTAATGCCCCTGCTGACGACTCAAATGTTGCCTTGAGAAAGGTATCCACTTTACTATCCAGAGGGTTTTTCAGAAATCCGGAGTCCTCAAAAGAAAGGGACGAAGTATTTGAGGCCTTAGACATAGCCACATCAAACTTGGGAGCTTTACCCCAGGATGAAGATGTCTCATCTTCAAAGGGGTATTTCCTTTTGAAAGAGGACGGCAGGGGACCTTTCTTACCTGGCTTCTCACACTCTCTAGTGATGAGACTCTGCAGTTGGTCATTCATGGGGAAACTTTTATGTTTTTTCTTAACTAAGGTACCAAACATAATATCCTAGATGGTTCTTTTAGGCTATTGGTCCACCAGTACTATCTTGGACCTCACTGCCTTAACTAATTTGTACACCTCTTCCAGGGGAAGCAGTAACCTGAGTCACTTTCCGACAAAGAAGAATTCGAAGTGTCCTGCACAACCCCCTCGTCAGATGACATTGATGGTGAAGGAGATATCTCGGCTCTATCCCTTTTTGATGTTTCCCCTGAATGGGACCAGGAGCTTAATGAATTTTCTACCTCTGCTCTGATGAGAATCCTCAGGGTGGTAGCGAAATCAGGTGTCTCATTAGTCACTGTGTCATTAATACACGGCTGGCATAATTTCTTGAGCCATGCACTGTCCAGATCCTGCCAACATAAAGCACAAACTATATGTCTTGACTTCCCTGTGCTCTTTCTAGGGGGCTCCTATCAGAAAGCCATATATAAAAAGGGGAAAAAAGGAGGGAGCGAGAGAGAGACCTGCATTAATTAACAAATGGCATTCTCATAGCTTGCTCACTACCCCAACAATTCAAGGGTGCCGGAACAGGAGGCAGGATGTCGTCCAAAGGTTCTCCTTTAGGGACCGTGTAACCTTTTACCCTGGAGGAACTGTACCGACCCGTCCTGGAATCCTTGGACCTGTGTCGGGATCGCTGCGGCTGCTCCAGTTCCTCATGCTGCTGCTGCGGCTGCACACTCTGCTGCTGCTGTGCCTCCATTGCTGCATCGGTGCCCCTGCCTGGCCGGCGATCCTCCCTTAAGAGGTTTGCTCACAGGAGATCTGCAGTCCGGCGTCTCCTGCAGCTTCGGTACTGCCACCCGGCTTCCCCCGGGTGCAACGGTCCTGGCCGCATCATCAGGATGCGACTTCCTGTTTCCGGCCGCACTCTGACAATGCGCCGGGACGCAGGGCTGCCGGTCCCCATAAGGTGATGGCGCCGCACACACCTGCTCCCTCGTTGGAAGAGACCCCATCGGGCCCTCCGGGCGCTTCCAGGCACACTGGCACCGACCGAAGCAGAGCCAGTGCCCTGCCTCCGCCAACCGGGTAAAGGCTCCATCCACCCTACAAGGCCAGTAAACCACTTATGCCTAGAGAGGAGCCGCCCTTTTTATCTTAAAGGTTCCCTGTCCTTGTGGGGCGGATCCCCTCTCTTGTTGGTGCTGTCATGGGTGATAGGAAAACACCTTATCCGAGCACTTTCACTCATCACTGCTAATAAACCATGTAATGCGGGGCACATGAACATTCAGAAAAACCTCTGTTGTTTATAAAGATTCCTCACTCATATTCACCTGTCCTGCTACTACCTGATCACATCATCCCCATCATCCACACACAGATATAGTATAAACCATAAACTGGGTCATCTGTAAAAATAAATATTCCTCCCTCTGTAAAGTGTAGACCAGTAAAACACAAGGGAAATAAATGATATTTCCTCATATTTACTTTGATGAAATATCTACTGTAAAATAATGAAAGTGAACGATTACCTGGTTCATTCTGGGCAAATCCTTAATACTTTCCTCCTTACGCACCAGTTCATCTTGCCACTGTTTCAAATATGCCTGAATATCAATCTTCCCTTTACCTTTAAAATCAAAGTCATACAATTCACAAGTGATCCAAGTCTCCACACTGGGAGAAAACGTACATCTCACGCACCACTTCTTTTTTTTTTAACTATTATGATGAGAATTGACATAGCTCGTCATAGTATGAAAGTCTGCAATCATATAATAGTTGGGGTATATGTAGGGAGATGCCTGTCCGTCTATCTAAGCGAACAAGAAGAAGGTAGCGAAGGCATACCCCTTGGACTGCACCAAATTCCGTTAGAGGTGTATGTCTCTTAATGAGTTTGGTGCATCGTTCAGCGGCAGGCCGTCAGAGTCAGTAATGTCCTCCTGCCATGGACTGGCGTATGCTTTTGCCATAACTTTTGTGGTGTAAGTTAGAATATGTCAGGCGGCACTAGGCCTTGCTCACACACCCATTAAGTTCTGCACATTTTTCAAAAGTTGGTGCTGGTATAAACACTCCCCCGCGTTCTAAAAAAGTTTTGACATTTGCAACAGTTTTATGACAGTTTTTTGGTGCAAACTGTTAAGTGAATTGGGGCCCAAATGTTTCAAAATACCTTTCTCAGGACTCTTAGTTTTGTCTTCAGGGCTGGAGATTTCTACAGGAGATGACACTGCAGAAGAAGAATGTATTACATATAAGAAACATATGCTGCAGTTCCTCATAAGTTAGAGGCACTTTAAAGGGTTATTCGCAGCTTCATAGAGTTGAGTAATGCTTGCAAAATGTATTGCATTTATTATTACAATTTTTAGCTATTCTTGAAATATTAAGATTTTTCTTTTGTACACAGCTCGTTGCCTAGGTGACAGATCACCACTGCTGCCTATCTGAGGTGGAAGTACACTCACAGCTCTTACAAGCTCTTCTCCATTGAGCTTGTAAACATTGCTTTGAAGCTGGCCAGGGACACTGGAGCGCACTGGTATCAATTATTCACGGCCAGCTTTAGTGAAGTGCTTACAAGCTAGACAGCAGTGGTGGTCGGTCTCCTAGGCAACAAGCTGTAAACAAAAGAAGTGTTTTACTAGCTTGAGAATGGCTGCAAATTTATTTTAATTAACAAGAAATTACAAAAGTGCTTGTAGATCTTCCAGAACCAGATTTGGAGGGGCTTTATACTAAGCTAGGCACCCAGCTGACAGACATTTCAGAGGAGCGCGGTTTGGCACTTGCTTTCACCTAACTGACAGAGACGTGATAAAGAAAGGGTCCCATTCTGTTGGACTTGTAATGTCTGACATATTTCAGGATGAACAATTCCACCTTTGCCTTTTGGGTCTGGTTTGTATACCGTTTTTTGTGCAGTAAAAATGTCCTGGCAACATGATTCTCCAAGTCAGGATGATTACAGCAATGTCAAAGTAAGGGATTTTCTTTGCTTTTTTCACATGGTGAAAGTAAGAGAGAGTGATTCAAATTTTTTTTCCAGATTTTTACTTAATTTTCAAGTACCCTTAGAAGACTATTTTACAGTGATTCAGTACAAAGAGAAATTGAATCTTGTATAAAGCAAATCCAAAGCTGGCCTGCATAACAGGACCAAAGGGGCAGTGATGGGGTCTTCAGCAGTCCCCAGTCTGCCAAGGCAACCCATTGGCACCATGCAATCAATGGAAGGGGAGATAATGGGAGTTGGGTGTATGTATGCAATGGCAACAAAGCCATTTAAATGCCACAGTGACTGATGGCGGTATTTAAGTGGTTAAACGGCAGTGATCGGTGCTCCCTCTGGTCGCTGCTGTTACAGGCAGATAGAAGCTGTGTAACACAGCTGGCATTTGCCAGGTATGATCCTGAGCCCACTACATACATGTAAACCCCACATAGGATGTAATACTACGCCCTATATTGTGAAGGCATTATCCCTTTCTGAGAACTTTTCCCTGCAAATCCCACCCTTCAGGAACAGCCATTACAAATTATATTTTAAAAAGACATATAAGTAAATGAGAGCAGTCTATGTGCTTGTTTGTTTCAGATTTAATTTTTGCTGCCCCATCTGAGATCAGCATAACATAGAGAGTGATCCCGATTCTAACCCTGTGTCACTTACTAGACTTCTTACTGTAGTTTTCATAAATTAATGTTTTATCTGTTGCAGCCCTGGTACTCCTCTCAGTTATCAGCTCCTGCTATGTAGTACTCAGTGTTCATGAGCTCTGTGTCACCGACCATTAATTAGAAGCTTTCTACCTACACTGTGCATGGGTATAAAGCTTCCAATAAATGGTGGGAGTATGGGAACTGATAGAGTTCATGGATCAGTGGTGCAGGTGGGGGTAGACAGCTCATGAATTAGAGGACTAGCAGAGCTGCAGTAAAAAAAAACCAAACAGTAATTTTATCAGAAGTACAGGAGAACGCCCAGTAAGTAACACACAGCTGGAATCAGTGTCTCTGTCCCTATTTTAAGATGCCCTTGGAATAGCCAACATTAAAAAAAATAATCACATTCAGGCTATGTGCCCACGTAGCGTTTTAAAACGCTCACTAAAAACCGGACTCCTTCCCAGAAATCGCGCGTTTTTTCCAGCGCGATTTCACCGCGATTATGATCGCGATTTTGCCGCGATTTTTGCGTGCGATATTCAAGCACTTTCCAAGCGATTTGAAGCATCGCTTGGAAAGTGATTGACAGGTTGGTCACACTCGTCAAACATAGTGTTTGACAAGTGTGACCAGGTTTTTACTATTGAGGCCGCCTATGCGGCGTCAATAGTAAAAGATAGGATGTTAAAATGCTAAAAAAAAATAAAAAAACCGAGGTATATTTACCTTCCAGCGTCCCGCGCTGCATTCCCGGGCCTCAGCGTTCCCAGTAATGCCTTGCGAGACCTGTGATGACGTAGTCTCGCGTTGCTATAGCGATCTCGCGAGACCGCTAGAGTCACGCGAGACTACGTCATTACAGGGCCTTGCCGCAAGGCATTACTGGGAACGCTTAGGCCGGGAATGCAGCGCGGGACACTGGAAGGTAAATATACCCCGATTTTTTATTCTTAATTCTTTTTTTACAGGGGTATGGTACCCAGGGCCTGGAGGACAGTCTCCTCTCCTCCACACCGTGGGTACCAACCGCACATGAGACGCTTAACTTCCCGCATGGTGGGCATAGCCACATGCGGGAAGTAAGCGATTCTCATGCATTCCTATGGGTGCGGAATTGCGGCAATTCTTTGCGATTCCGCACAAAAGAATGAGCATGCTGCGTTTTTTTCCGCGATGCGATTCCGCCGCGGAAAAAAGCGCAGCATTAGCACAGCATGTGCGGAATGCCATAGGAATGCATGGGGGGCGTTCTGTACACGATTTTTAAACGTTTTCGCGCCGAAAATCGCGGCAAAAACGCTTAAAAATCGCTACGTGGGCACACAGCCTAAAAAAAAAAATCTGTCATTAGGATCACCCTTCTTAAACTGTCTATATGGTCATGTAGGTAATCGAAAGGTAAATTGTAATCCAATGTTTTATTACAGAGATATCCACATTTTTCTTAATATGTAAATGAGCTGTTAAGACCTGTGTTCCGGACATAAATCTCCCTGAGACTCTGCCGCGACAGCTTATTTTAAATGAAGCAGAGCATTATCAGTTTGAGGCATGTAGATCATTACATGTCTCAGGCTGGTAACGCCTCATTTTATTTGTTCTAATAGTCCTACCTGTATGCCTCAGTGCTGAGGTCTTGTTGTTGAGAAAGCATCTTTTTTTCCTTTATGTTAATGAGTTCCTCCAGACTCTGGGGCGTGCGGTGCCTGGAAGAAAACTCTGCCTCCAGTGTCCATTTGCATACCCCCCTCCTTCCCCATCAGTGTCGCACTGCCCTGTGACGTGTACTGGTGGCCCCAGAATCCCGCGCCTGTGCCTTGCAATAGTGCGATTATACAGTACCTTTTCCGGCCTTCTATGGACATTGGTTTCATAGTTCTTGTGCACAGGCAAGTCACTATTACTTCAGCGATTCGATGGTAGTTCAGTAGCAGTGACTTGCTGGCATCTGAGCAGAACAACAATGAAGCCAGTGCCCATAGAAGGACGGAAGAGGTACTGTATAATCGCACTATTGCAGGGCGCAGGTACGGGCTTCCGGGGCCACAACTGCACGTCACAGGGCACTGTGACACTGATGGGAGGCAGAGTTTTCTTCCAGGCACCGCACGCCCCAGAGCCTGGAGGAACTTATTAACATACAGGATTAAAAGATGATTTCTCAACAACAAAACCTCAGCAAAGAGGCATACAGGTAGGACTATTTGAATAATTCTATCGCCTGTATGCCCATATTAATAGCTTAAAAACATCCCAGGGGGTGACAGATTCCCTTTAATATAAGCTCTGGAGGTAGTTTCTCAGGGAGATCTATGTCCGGCCCATAGATCTTAGCAGCTGATTTACATATTAAGAAACACTTGGATTGCTCTGGAATAAGATATCATATTGCAGATATCAAGGTGTCACGTTATGTAGTCACTTGCTATAACCTACATGCCCATATAGATTTCTTATGAGTGTTGATCTTACTGACAGATTCCCTTTAAAGAAGTAGTATCAGTATCCATGTATAGTTGTTGAAGGCTGATACACTCTAGTTGCATTGTCACAAACTGTCTATTAATGATTACACCCATTCATATGACGTTCTACAAAAAAGTGCGGGTTTCTGCCAAATCACAAGCAATGCAATTACTGTAGAAGAAACAGACAAGAACGAGACCATAAAATCTTGATTGCCTCTAGAAGAATATTTAGAATTGAGAGTCCTCAGTGGTTGATACCTTTTAATGGCTAACTGGAAAGATGGTGACTCTCAATTCTAAATATTCTTCTATCTACTGGCCAACACGGTACAAAGATATGTATCTATCCTGATTCCCTCTAGAACATCACAGTTATCATTCATTTACCATGAAGTTGGCTGAAATGCATCAGTTCCTCTTTGGATAGTTTGGCTTCCTCTGACGGGCTCAGAGATCCCACTTCAGTAAAGGCTAAAATTTGACAAATATAATACATTGAAGGTATCAACACAATACACCTATGATACATTTTATTTGCATTTATCTAAGTGTCTAGATATACAGACCTGGGGGTATATGCATTTTGAAGAGTAGCTTGAGCCGGTCAGTAAAGCTGCCATTAACAATAATATCTAGAACAAGAAGAGTATATTAATTACTATTTGTACTTGTCCTCAAACTTGTGTTATTTAGATTAATATAATCTCACCGAATGCCAAAGCAAATTCTTTAAAATTGATGAGACCATCTGAATTTTCATCCAATAGACGGAAGGTCCACAATGCAAGCGAGTCCACGCCCGGAGAGTAAGCCCAAGGGCTGAGAAGATGGTACAGAGTCCGGAACTGCTGGCAGTCTATGTGATACTGGTCTAGATACGGCAGGCTCGGGTCATGGTGACTTAGTATGGCGCTGTTATTCACACTCCAATAACAAGACAAGAAGTGTTCTCTCTTAGAAAAAAAAATAATTTTATTATCATAGCAAATAATTCAAAATGTAAGTGAAATCAAAGCAATTTCATTCTGCCGAATGCAGCGCACCCCTCTATCAGATCCCAATATATTTCAATGACTCTTGATTTATATTTCTGATAAGATGGCGGAGTGACAATATAAGAGAGGCAGCTATACCAACTGGATGGATAAAAGCGTTGTCGCATGTTGACTTTTCAGGAGCATACCATAAGTACGTGCTCCTTGCCTTGGAGACCAACCACCACTGACATTTTACTGGTCACTGGCATGAAGGTTGTAGTTCATCAATAGTTGGACGGCCACACCTTGAGAATGGTCATAACTTAAGAAATGTCATCTACATTTACTGTACACACTGCGGGAGATTTAGGAGGCTAAATGCGAGTTCAGCAGCAATCTGCACCTAAAACGGCCTAGATTTATTATGCTTTTTAGTCACTTTCTGTGGCACATCCGATAGAGGGCATAGGGAGCCTGATGTGCGAAAAACTTTCTGCCACAAAGTAATAGGTGGTGTAAAAGAGCAGTACAAGATACATGTACCTTCAACTTCAGAAAAATCGCAAATGCTGCATCAGTGTACTCCAGTCAAATATCACCGCAAGGTCATGTCTCATGACACAGAAGCACTTGACACGTGACGATACTGCTGCTTGCTCCTTGCCATTACTGACAGTCATTCATTGAAAAGTGGATGATCACGTAGCGAGACCGCTACATCATCAGAGGTCATTCGCGCAATGCATCCCTGGGAACGGAAGTTGCCGCCAGCGCCGATGAGGACCGGGATCGCCGCTGAGGAGATCGGGGGCCGCCAGGAGGTGAGTATATCCCTATTTTTTATTTTTAACATTCGATGTTGCGGGAAAACGCACGCAAATTCCGCATGCGTTTTACCCACGGCGGAGAGTTGCGGAAATGCTGCGGACAATTCCGCAGCATTTCTGCAACGTGGGCACATAGCCTTAGAAAGTCGTCACTGGTATCGTCAGATAATTTACCATGTAGTGCTGAGCAATATGTTCTCCCAGTTTACGAAAGGATTTATAATAAGAATCAGTGCTGCGCTGCCATAATACCTGATACAATAGCAGTCATACATTTACTTCTATCTAGAAGACTCCTTTCTGATTAATCTAATTTTTCAAAATATTGGATGTCTGTACTAAATGTATTCTGCTTCAGAGGAGGACACAATAGAATTATTACCTTAAAAATGCAATACAGTTCCTCTAAATCAGCAGGACTAAACTTCACATCCTGCAAAACAACTCGAACCTGCAGGGAGAACATAAAGAGGCAATGGTAAAAGTAGGTGACCCGACAAGTGGCTACGTTGGCGTTCTGACACATGGAGATGTGTTGGCGACCCGACATGTGACGAAGCGACACTTGGAGACGTTGGAGAAGTATGTGGAGAGGTCGGAAATACGACGCGAGGACAACGAAGATACAACATGTGAATATGGTGGAGAGAAAACACAAATCTATACTGGATATGACGTGTGACTACAGTGTCCTGTAAAAGTTTGGTCACCCCTGGTCAAAATTACTGTTATTGTGAACAGTTAAGCAAGTTGAAGTTGAAATAATATTTAAGAGAGCTAAAGTTAAAAGATGACACATTGCCTTTGTATTTTAGGTAAAAAATACATATATTTTCATCTTTACATTTTAAAAATTACAAAAAGGAAAATGGTCTGGTGCAAAATGTGGGCACCATGCATGGTTAATACCTAGTAGCACTGCCTATTGCAAGTATCACTGCTTGTAAACACTTTTTGTTGCCAGACAAGAGTCTTTCAATCCTTGTTTGAGGGATTTTCATCCATTCTACCTTGGAAAATTCTTCCAATTCTGTGAGATTCCTGGGTCATCTTACATGCACTGCTATTTTGAGATCTAACCTCAAATTTTCAATGATGATCAGCTCAGGGGGCTGTGAGCGCCAATGTAAAACCTTCAGCTTGCGCCTTTTGAGGTAGTCTATTGTGGATATTGACGTGTGTTTAGGATCATTATCCATTTGTAGACGCCATCCTCTTTTCAACTTCAGCTTCTTTACAGATGGTGCCATGTCTGCATCAAAAGTTTGTTGAAATTTAATTGAATCCATTCTTCCCTCTAACCATGAAATGTTTCCATGCCATTGTCTGCAACACAACCCCAAAGTATGACTGACTCACCCCCATGATTAATGGCTGGCATGGTGTTTTCCTGAAATTCTGTGTCATTTTTTCTTGTTTAGATGTTGTTTTGCATACTTCTAACGCTGAATTTTATGGTGAGAATGCAGGAGAGGTTTTCTTCTGATGACTCTTCCATGAAGGCCATATTTGTGCAGGTGTCTCTAAACAGTAGAACAATGTACTACAACTCCAGAGTCTGCTAAATCTTTCTGAAGGAGTATTGCAGTCAAGCAGGGGTTCTGATTTTCCTCTCTAGCATTCCTACAAGCAACTCGGACTGAAATTCTGCTTAGTTTTCCAGACCTTATCTTGACCTCCACTGTCCCTGTTAACTGCCATTTCTTAATTACATTTTGAACTGAGTTAAGGGCAACTTGAAAACGCTTTGCTATCTTCTTATAGCCTTCTCCTGCTTTGTGATCCTCCACCATTTTAATTCCCAGAGTGCTAGGCGGCTGCTTAGAAGAACCCATGGCTGCTTTTTTTTGGCACAAGGTTGGAGTAGACTAGGTTTTTACAATGCTGTCAAATTTGCATCGCCTGGCCTTTCCTGACGATGACAGTGAACAAGCCATAGCCCTAACAGGCCAATTAAGGTCTGAAACCTTGGTCAAAGTGTGCACACAAATCTCCAAGGGTGCCCAAACTTTTGCATTAGCCCATTTTCCTTTTTGCAATTTTTAACATGAAAAAAATTACAATATATAGATTTGTTTTCCCTAAAATGCAAAGGAAATGTGTCAGCTTTAACTTTAGCTCTTTTAGAGAAAATGTTATCTTCATCTTGCTCAATTGTTCACAATAACCATAATACATAAATAATAATAATCAGGCGGTACGACATGTGAATATGCAGGCCATACAACACATGAATACATAGGCAGTATGATATGCGAATACGCAGGCCATACAACACATGACTACATAGGCGTGTAGTTTGTCTCCAGAAAGCAGATACATTTGTCTTCCATTTCGTATGTCACATAAAATAAGAAAATGGTACATACCACATTTTGCTTAGTAGTCATTTCTAAAGTCTGGATGACATACAGGCGGTTTCTAGACCGCATGCTTTCCACATCTTCATACCGAATGGCTCCAAATCTCTGCACATTTTACATTTGAAAACAAACAAACATGTTTTTACAAATCAGGATAAATTGTTCTTGCAGTGCTATTCCAATCTATGTCTTTCATGGCTGAGACAGGAATAACTGCTTCTAGGTCCTGGTTCCTGGCCACCAGAGAGGAGGCTACAAAAACAGCTGAGCACAGCTGCGCTATGCGGTTTTAGGCTGAGTGCAGACGTACTTTTTTGCCCTGCGGATTTTTCCGCGCAGAATTGAAGAAATCCGCAGGTCAAATGACCTGCATTTTTCCTGCGGATTTCTTCCATTTTTAATGCGGTTTTCTTGCTGTTTTTGTGCGGTTTACCACTGCGGATTTCCCCCTGCGGATTTGGAGACTGGGGATGTGTAAAACCGCACAATAGAAGTAACATACTGCGGATTTTGTACCGCAGGAAAACCGTGCGGAAAAATCCGCAGCGTCTGCACAGCGGTTTTCTTTTTTCATTGATTTAAATGCTACTGTACATCACAATGCGGATACCACCATGGTTACTTACCGGTAGCCGGTTTTTACGGAACCCATGACAGCACCACATGAGAGAGGGATCCGCCCCGCCAGGACAGGAACCTACTGAAACATAAGGGGCGGCACCTCTCCCCCGCTTCAGTTGGATTACAGAGCATTTGAGAGGACTTCCCGGTTAGTTACATATTTATCCAACACCACATCACACAAGTACACCCGACTATTGTGCACACCCAAACGGTGAAAAAGGGGGGGAAATATACGGGTGCTGTCATGGGTTCCGGAAAAACCGGCTACCGGTAAGTAACCATGGTGGTTTTCCCTTCACCCATGACAGCACCACATGAGAGATTCTGGAGACTTCGAACACCTTAGGGAGGGACCACCGCTTGCAGCACCCTTCTACCAAAGGTCAAGTCAGCAGAGGAGGACAGATTTAGTCTATAGTGTCTAAAGAAAGTTGAGGGTGAGGCCCAGGTAGCGGCCTTACAAATTTGCTCTATTGATACCTCTGCTTTCTCAGCCCAGGAGGTCGCCACGGCTCTGGTGGAATGAGCCTTGATGCCGTCAGGAACCGGGACGCCACTAGCTGAATAGGCTACACTAATGGCCTCCCTAATCCATCGGGCAATAGTCCCCTTTGACACTCCATAACCTTTCCTAGCACCCTGGAAGGCTACAAATAGGGACTGGGACCTCCTCCACTGGCTGGTTATAGACATATACTCTACTAGGGTTCTTTTAACGTCTAGGCTATGAAATTTCTCCTCCCCTGGGTTTTTCGGATTCTCGCAAACGGAAGGGAGGACAATCTCTTGGTTTCGGTGAAAGTTAGTTACTACTTTCGGCAAGTAAGCAGGGTCTGTTCTCATAACCACCCTATCCTGGTATATCTGGGTATATGGTGGGTTGACTGAAAGGGCCTGTAAGTCACTAACTCTACGTGCCGACGTTAGAGCTACCAAAATGATGGTTTTTAGAGTGAGATTTTTAGTTGAAATCTGCTGTATGGGTTCAAACGGCTCCTTCGTAAGGGCTTCCAGCACCAGATTTAGATCCCATGGAGCTATTTTCGGTAAGGAAACTGGCCTAGATCTGTGGCAAGATTTTATAAACCTGGCTACCCATCTGTTTGCCGCTATATTGCAATTGTATAATGCACCCAGCGCTGAAACCTGTACCTTGAGGGTATTAACCGCCAGGCCTAGCTGTAGGCCTGCCTGCAAGAACTCCAAGATGGACTCGATTGGGGGTTCTTGACCTAACGGTTTTCCCAGGAATTGTAGGAATTTTTTCCACGTTCTGCCATATATGTTGGTTGTTATTGGTTTTCTACTTTTCATTAGAGTAGTCACCAACCCCGGGGAAAACCCTTTATCTCTCAAAAGTGACCTCTCAAATTCCACGCCGTCAGATGGAGCCCCTTGACTTGTTTGTGGAATATCGGCCCCTGAGCTAACAAATCTGGAATCTCTGGCAGTACCCACGGGTCCGAGAGAGACATCATTTGTAGTAGTGAAAACCACGGTCTTTTTGGCCAGAACGGGGCTATGAGGATTACTCTGGCTTGCTCGTCTCTTATCTTTGTTACCACTGCCGGGATTAACGCTACTGGGGGAAAGGCATAGCTCAGTTTGAACAGCCACGGGATTTGTAGAGCGTCTACTGCCCAAGGGTTTTCCCCTGGGTTTAATGAGCAGAACCTCCTCACTTGCCGGTTGCTTTTGGTGGCAAAGAGGTCGATTACTGGTTGCCCCCATAACTGTACTATCTTCTGGAATATTACACGATTTAAGGTCCATTCTCCCTGTTTTAACTTGTTGCGGCTTAGAAAGTCGGCTTGAACATTTTCTGTCCCTCTGATGTGTAGGGCTGTTAGGGAGGTTAGGTGTTGCTCTGCTTTGAGGAAGATTCTTTTGGCTTCGTCCATTAGGGAGTTTGACCTTGTCCCTCCCTGGTGGTTGATATACGCCACTGCCACCCTGTTGTCTGACATAATTCGGACGTTTTGACCCTGTAACATGGGAATGAATGCCTCTAGGGCTCTGTTTATCGCTCTCAACTCTCTTAAGTTGGAGGAAGCCTTCTGCTCTATGTGACCCCAGGACCCTTGGGCCATATGTTCTCTCAGGTGTGCCCCCCATCACGAGGAGCTTGCGTCCGTCAATATTACATCGGACACGGGCCTGTGCCACAAAGTTCCCCCTGCTAAATTTGTGTCGTCTAGCCACCAAGTGAGAGAGTTTTTCCCCCTTTCGGAAAGTTCCAGCTTCCCTTCTAAACGCCCTTTCAATCGTCTCTGGGCTGACAAGATTTCCGCCTGCAGTTGTCGGGTATGAAACTGTGCCCAGTTGACCGCTGGGATACAGGCTGTTAGCGTGCCCAACAGGGACATTGCCCTTCTTAGGGTCATGTGAGGATGCTGTATTGCCGTAAGGGTCATTTCTCTCACCTCTAGTTTTTTCTCTGGCAAGAGACAAACTTGACGGTCGGAGTCCAAGACGAAACCTAGAAATGTTTGTTTCCTTAGGGGTTGAAGTTTTGATTTTTTTAAGTTTACCATCCAACCCAGTCTTTGCAGGGTCTCTGTTATCTTCTCTACCTGATGTGCGCAGTGATGTTCTGAATTGCCAATGACCAGAAAATCGACCAAGTAAGGCACCATAATCACATTGTGGATTCGAAGGAAAGCTGTCATTTCCGCTATTACTTTTGTAAAAATCCTTGGCGCTATGGAGATGCCAAACGGAAGAGCTGTAAATTGAAAATGCCTGAGGTCGCCCTGGATGTATAGGGCTACCCTCAGGTATTTTTGGTACTCTTGGTGCATCAGGATATGGTAATAGGCATCCTTCAAATCTATTACGGCCATGAAGCAGTTGTGGTGTAATAGCTTTATGGCCGAAGTCACTGATTCCATTTTGAATGTTTGGTTCATGATCCATTGATTGAGGCGCCTGAGATTTATTATTGTTCTGAAGGAAAGGTCGGGTTTTTTTATTAGGAAGAGGGGAGAATAGAACCCCCTTCTTTCTTGATCTTTCAGGACCTCTACCAGAACTTGTTTCTCCAATAGTCCTAAGATTTCTGATTCTATGGCTGATTGCTCTCCTGGTTCCTTTCTGACGGGGGTCACCACAAATGAAGCTCTTGGATACTGGAAGAAGGGGATTTTTAGGCCATTCTTTATAATTTTCAGGATCCAATTGTTGGCCGATATTTTCTCCCATTCCTGAGAAAAGAGCCTCAATCTTCCCCCCACAGGAGGGCTGGTGTCATTGCGGGGATTTTTTGGCGGTTGAGGTATTTCCCCCAAACATGAACCCTGGTTCTTTTTTCCTCTTGTCGTCCCACCTTTTCCGCTCTCCCGGGGGACGGCTTTGATTGAACCTTCCCCTCCGAAAGGGCGGTCTCCTTTGATCACCCATGAATCTGGGGAAGCCCTTCTTTTTATCACCGGCTTTTTCCAGGATGTCATCCAGGTCTTTTCCAAACAAGAACTGCCCATCGCATGGTAACGAGCATAATTTTGCCTTAGATTGAATGTCCCCAGGGCAGCCTTTGAGCTATAACGCCCGTCTTGCGGTGTTCGACAGCCCCGCTGCTCTTGCCGTTAACCTCATCGAGTCGGCGGAGGTGTTAGCCAAGAAGGCGGTAGCTCCGTGTAGCAGGTACATTTCTCCTAATATTTTCTCCCTTGGTACTTTGGAGACCAATCTTTCTTCCAGTTGTTGCAACCAGACCATTAATGACCGGGCTGTGCAGGTGCCGGCTATTGCTGGTTTCAGACCCCCTGCCGCTGCCTCCCAAGTGTGCCTTAGGTATGAGTCCGCTTTTTTATCCAAGGGATCTCTCAAAACCCCTGAATCCTCCAGGGGCAGGGCCGACTTCTTGGAAGACCTAGACACTGCTGCGTCAATCTTTGGGACCTTGTCCCAGATGTCCGTGTCCTTAGCCTCAAAGGGGTATCTTCGCTTTGAAGAGGAGGGAAGGCTACCTGACTTCTCCGGTTTCTTCCACTCTCTCTCGATTAGGGCCTGAATCTTGTCATTGACCGGAAAGGTACGCTTTTTCCTTTCTTGTAGGCCGCCAAACATCACATCCTCCAGTGATCTCTCTACCTTCTCCTCCTGCAGGCCCATAGTGGACCTGATGGCTTTAAGGAGGGCGTCCGTATCTTCTACGGGAAAGCAAGGTCTGCCCCCCGTATCACTGTCTGAGGATGAAGATGACCCGTGCTCAACTTGATACTCCGAAGAGGAGGAGCCTGACGAGGAACTCGGGGAGGCTTTCCTACTCTTACTTTTCTTTTTTAATAATTTTTTAAGTGAGCCCTGTACCTCCGACTTAATTATTGATCTGAGGTTTGTTGCCAGGCTCGGTGCCTCTTCAGCCATAGTCCGCTGGATACAGCTGACACATAAGTCCTTTTGGTAGTCTTTCGCTAAAGGGCTCTGGCATATGGCACATACTCTATTTTTCTTTTTGCTTATAGCTTTTTTGCTTCCCTAAAAAAAAAAAAAAAAGACATAGGAAGGCCTATTACAACATTGTCTACTTTCACGGAGATCACTCACCACCCAGGAAAGACCGATACCGGGCTCTGGGGCTGCGAAGGAGCGTGCGTTCTGCGTTCTTTTGACCTCGAGGAATCCCTCGATCGGTGACTTGGACGGCTGCTGCTTTTGCCGCTCGAGCGGCTCTTGCGACCAGAAGCTTGTGATGGGGGCAGAGACAATGGGGACGGTGAGCGATCCTCCTGAGATGCCATTGTCACCCCTGCAGCCGCTTCTGCTCCTTCTTTAATCGGTGAGTGCCCCTCATTACCCCTCCCCCCCGCGACCGCCAGCCGCTTCTCCTGGCCGGCGTCGCGCCCGGCGCCATGATCGTCGCGTCCTGATGACGTCAGCGGTCGCGCTCCCAGAATCCTCTGCGCCGCTGACGTCGGACGCCGGTCTCCGCCCCCGGCTTCCCCTGCACGCAGGCGAAGGACGGGCGCGCGCGCAGGGGGAGGGCGGCACGTGGAGGAACCTCCGAAGGGAGGACATCGGGACGTGCCCGCACGAACCCGGGGCCCGGATCAGGCAACACCCCGGGGACTGCGCTACCAGCTGCCGACGGCTGGCGTCGCAGGTAAGTCAGCCCTGCAATTTAAACGCCGGGACGGCCCTGGGTCTTTCATCCTGACAGGCGCCGCCGCTGTCAGAGGGATTCCTTTCCAGGACAGGAACCCAACTGAAGCGGGGGAGAGGTGCCGCCCCTTATGTTTCAGTAGGTTCCTGTCCTGGCGGGGCGGATCCCTCTCTCATGTGGTGCTGTCATGGGTGAAGGGAAAATGCAGCGTTTCTGTGCGGAAAAATCCGCTGCGGATCCGCATCGTGTGCACACAGCCTAAGGCTAAGGATATCCAGCGGATCCGCAGCGGATTTTTCCGCACAGAAACGCTGCATATCCGCATTGTGATGTACAGTAGCCTTAAAATCAATGGAAAAAAAACCCGCTGTGCAGACGCTGCGGATTTTTCAGCGAGGTTTTCCTGCGGTACAAAATCCGCAGCATGTTACTTCTTTTGTGCGGTTTTCCATCTCCTCTGTCACCAAATCTGCAGGGGGAAAACCGCAATGGAAAACCGCACAAAAACCGCATGAAAAATGAAAGAAATCCGCAGGAAAAATGCAGGTCATTTGACCTGCGGATTTCTTCCATTCTGCGCGGAAAAATCCGCAGGGCTAAAAACTCAGTTTGCACTCAGCCTAAAAAATGGAAGAAATCCGCAGGAAAAATGCAGGTCATTTGACCTGCGGATTTCTTCAATTCTGCGCGGAAAAATCGGCAGGTCAAAAAAGTACGTCTGCACTCAGCCTTAACGGGATCTATGAACACAGAGTAGCACAACTCAGAAGTTATATCAACAACGTAGCTTCACAACACTGTTTCCATGACTCCCATTCATTTCCATGGAAGTTACACAAACATGGTAGTGTGCCTGGGCTCGGCTTTTTTTTTTTTAATCTCTGGTAAACAGGAATAACTGCCTGTAGCTCCCGTTTCGGCTATGAAAGGCAGCGATGGGTAAAACCCTTTTCCTCCAATATTTGCAAAGTCCAAGTCTAAACATCTGTCAACAATTATGTCAGACAGGTTACAACCATGATCCACAAAACCCGACAGCTGAATAAGAATATCCATTCAGGAATGTGCCCAATATTGATGAAATCTTGTATTACATCTGCATAGCGGCCACAGGACTACCCGCAGGTATAACATACCTCATTTGACTCCCTGATCAGTTCTGTGATGTCCACCTTTCTGTTACTCTTCCTATCTGCTACAGCGGAGGCTTGCTGGACACTTGAGGGGAGCGGGCTGTCCTTATTTACAACATTGTCAAAAAACCTGAAAATAATTAATTACTGTAAAATCATTAGGAAACCAAGTAGTGGAGTACAAATCCTCTCCTAAGCTTCCCCATTAGTACAGTGAAATAGCTGTAATGTGGCATCAGGTGATCCGGAACGTCTGATTACGTTCTATACAAAGATTTTGTGCTAAAACTTTTAAAAAGCGTGTCTCCTTTCACAAAAAGTTTGTGTATAGGTTCAACTACCTGTAAAAAAAATAAAATCGGGTTCATCATATTTTCGACGCTGACACACTGACTGATGTTCCGGGGTGCGCCGACGTCACGGGAAACTGCTACAAAATCCTGCACTTGCGCAGAGTCAAGTGGCTCCCCAAATCACGCGACAGGTTTCCTTTAGAAGGACCTAGTCTATTTACCTAGGTATTGAGAGATTCCACCAAGGCTCTACTCATATCTAATTTTTCTTCAACTAAAAGGGGTATCCTTCAGAAATGTTCTTGACATATACCTCCAACGTCTCCATAGGCCCAGCGCCAGGCTAGTATGCTAGTACCTGACAGCATACCATCTTTTTCAGTGCATAACTAAGTGTAGTCTTCTATGCTTACCAAAAAAAATACAATATTTATTTATTTTTTTTATTGGCAGCCTTTGGGCAATGCTATTGTATGTCTCTACAGTAGAAGGATAAGTTGTACACTTCTGTTGTTGCTATTTGTAGGGAGGCCCTCCCAACATATACCTTTAACATAGGCTAACATGTGGATAAACCCTACCTTGTGGCTTTGGTAATAAAGAGACTAGCGCAAAACTGCAAAGGCAGACACATTAGTAAGTAGAATTTTTGCATCTTTAAACTGATCCTCTCTCCTTCATAAATTGCCTATAGATAAAGTGGAGCTCTGCAGGCTAATAGAGTTTAAACCATGTTTGGCTGGCTTACTGCAAGTGCAGGTACAGGGTGAAAATGGAGTTCTATCCTCCCTGAAGCCGCTCGCGATCATCGGGGCGGTGCAGGGAGAGGTTACCGCCACTGTCACTACACAATGAGTGCAGCGTGCTGTGATCACTCCCCTTGCACCATGACTGATAATGCGCTATGCAGCGTGTATACAGTGAGAATAAAATGTAATGTCCTACCTATAGCTGTGCTTCCACTAAAACAGACTATCATGATTTAAAAGGGAATCTGTCACCAGGTTTTTGACACCCCATCTGAGAGCAGCATGATGTAGGGTCAGAGACCCTGATTCCAGCGATGTGTCACTTAGTTTACTGAGTGAAGCAGTTGTGATAAAATCAGAGTTCTTCCTTGTAGCAGAGCTCAAAGGCTGCCCCGACCTCACCAGACTCTCTAAGCAAATGGTGCATGACAGTGAGCTGCTGATCAGAGTAGGGGGCGCAATCAGACCACTTGGCAGTTTGGGTAATGATAATGTCCTAGTGATAAAACCTTCACTGTAAGAAGAGCAAAGAACCTATTAAGTGATACAGTGTTTTAACACATACCTCATGCTGTCTTCAGATTATTTAGCAAAAACCTACTGACAGATTCCCTTTAAATAGTATTTACCTGTATATTACCACTATACCTGCACGTAAAAAGCTTTTTTTTTCTGTAGACGACAGGTTCTCTGTAAACTCTATTTCTTAACACTAGCTATAAATTGTCAATCCCTTTATAATACATGCCCCACAATGTATTGACACTGACTGTGTCATGCAGTTCCAGAAACGATAAAGAGGCCCGGTAGTCTATGCTCTCCTACCGATTGAGGATAGTCACGGCTTCAGCATCATCTTTGCAGCCGAGTAGCTTATCAATATTAAACTGCAGCACAGTCAATCCCAGCTGGAGGATGGCTTTGATCCCATCGTAAAAGAAGCAGTCCACCACGTTAACGGCACTTTCAATAGGGAGGACGCTGATGAAAAGGGTGAGGAACCATGACAGGGACACAGAGGAGAAAAATGTCATGTCTGTCATGTGGTCAGTCAATTGTGGCAAATACTCCTTAATGAGCTCTTCAAATACCGCCTGATCCACCAAGGCACCTGAAACACAGAAGGGACACTTATTACTAGATCAAACAGTGTCAAAATAAAAAGAACCAGATATATTTTCCTACAATCTGAACGCTACCTCCAGCCTTTGGCCTCTTCCTGGAGGAAAGGACAAATTCACATCTAAACTAGAAACATGGTGGATAGATTGTACAACAGCTCCCACCGAGTTATACCAGGGTGTCTCACTGAAATGTTACAGAACCTGCCACAGAGCCAGCAATGTAGGTGTGAACATAGCTTCAATCAGCATAGCCACCATAGAATATATCCTGCACAGGTACAGCAAAGCGGTAGCCACCCAGGGAATCCATAAGGAGTTGCTGCTACAATTCCCGTGCAAAGAAGAAAGTGGCCAAAATGTACGTCTGTCTGTCAATAAGAACACTTGAAATATTCTAATTTACAGGCAAACTGACAGAATTTGAACCCAATAGTGTCACTGATAAAGATAAAATCTTCGGCACAAGATGCAGTCTTGCTATAAATCATACGTGATAAAGATAAAGCAGACAGGAAACAGACCACAATGTTAAGCCCTTGGCTCTGCAGAAAAGTTTTGTTTTAACGCTTGCAGTTTTCCCTCCCCTTCTTTCAAGAACCATAATATTTTTACATTTCCGCCAATATTACATAACTCTCCGAGTGCTTGATTTCTCCTTCGCCTCATTGGGTGACAGACCATGGGTGTTTGCTGCTGCCACCAGGAGGCTGACACTAAGTAATACAGAGTAAGTTAGCTCCTCCTCTGCAGTATACACCCTCCTGCTAGTTCCCAGAGAACCAGTTCTGGGAACCAGTTCTTGCTTAGTGTCCGTAGGAGGCACACTGGTCTGCTCTTCAGACCATAATTTTTTATTTTATTTTTGATTCTATTTTTTACTACTTTTTCCAAGGATGATAGGGGCGATGGATGCTTTCAAGGGTCAGATCTCCCCAAACCAACAACAGGCAAGCAGGAGGACTGTCGCCTCCACGTATCCTCTCCTACAACGTGCAAGCCATGCCTGAGCTTTCTTTTAGGGGCGACGGGTCCTTTCAGGGCACCTCTCTCCCCGCACCAGAAACAAACGGGAACATGGAGTGTCGCCTCCATGTACCCCCTTCCGAAGCCAGGCTACAGCCGGACTACAGCCCTGTCCCATTCCTAGGAGAGTGAACCCTTGAAATGTACAGAGGCATCCATGGCGTCCATGTGGCCACCACTGGATCACCAGTGATAGAACAGCGGTGATGGAAGGAGGCGGACGGTCCCTCTCCAACTCCCTGTCAAGGGGATGGTGGATGGAGGGCTCCCTGCACCGTCCACGTGGCACCGGCACAAAGTCTAAACTCTGCGCCTATGCGGCTCCCTCCTCAGGGCATTGGTGGGAAGGCGGATGGTCTTTCCCCTCTTCTCTGACCTCAGAGTGGGCAGATGGCATCACCGTCCACACTGCAGCCTGATCATCAGCGGCAGCGGCTCCATGCCGGGACGCGCACCGCTGATAAGGGAGGTCGTCGATGGACTCCTGCAGCAGGGTTTTCGGCGCTCCCACGCGGCATCCCCCTCCCCCAGGTAATGCTCCCGCCGGCCGCAGAAATTTAGGCCCTGGCTTGGGCCTATTCATGGAGCAATCCATGTAGCTGGATGACATAGCGGCCGTGGCACCGCCCCCCGATCTGGCGCTTCTCCCTCATTGCGAGACTTTGCCGCCTCTGCAACTCTCGGCGGCCATCTTGGTCAACCCAGCCGGCAGTCCTCACTGCATCAACTTACACATGGACGACGGCTTTGCAGGACATGAAGCGGCACCAGGCAAGGATCTGCAGAATGTACCGGTGGCGTTGTTTTAAAGGGGCACAGCGGATCTGCGGCACAGGACCTGGGTAAGAGAATGACCCTGCAGCAGACACATCAGTCCACATTTGCCCTTCGTGGGTTAACCCTACATCATTTTGCGGTGGACATTTGAATCTAGGGCTCTAGTAGGCCCAGGTGATAAGGTGTATCTAGCCCCCCTGAGCGGGCTTCGTTGCAGTCCATGGCGCCACTGACCAAAGCGATACAGTCCCTCCTCTATCGGTCCGGACTGTCACCAACCGCTTGGGAGGATTCACCCGCTCCAGATTACACATAGGCGACGGATACCTTAAGGGATCCGCTCTACCCCAAACCGATAACAGGCGGGAACGTAGAGTGTCGCCTCCACGTACCTCCTCCTGCTGCCGAGCTCAGTGTACCTAGTCCCCCTGAATGGGCTTTGTCAATTGAATCCCTCCATGATCCCTAAGGGGATAGGAGCATTAACATGACTGTTGTAGATGGATCATCCCCTACACAGGATCCGTCGGCTAGCAGGGACCGCAAGCGCTCTAGAACCGTACATGTGGATCCGTAGCACGTCATCTGTTGGCGTCTGTGGGTGCAGTCTGTTGCTCTCCCTCACCTGGGATCTTTAGCGATCAAAGTTCTGAGTATGAATAGCTAGAGTTTCAGGAACCATTTCAACCAGCTCTGGAGGTTGACGAGGACTCAGATTCTTCTATGGATCATGCGGTGTCCCTTAAGAGGACTAAGCGCCCATATAGAACTTATGCCATTCTTCTGGAATTTCGTGCTAGTTACTCGGCACAGGGAGCGACCGGATAAACCCTTCACTGGTTGAAAGCCTCTTGAAGCGAGGTATCCCTTTTCCAGCTGATCTAAGGTGAGATTCCCTTTAGACAAGTGCTCTGCTGCAAAACTTTGCAGAATTACGCTGCCTTACAGCTGCACTGGCATATACCTCTAGCCTTCCCTGCAGTGTACAAATTACTCCACTCCGTGACATCTGTGATCCCAAAAGAGGCTTGTGACCCCTAATACGCTCAGGAGCCCTCCACTGTCACCGAGTCCAGGGTACCTAGACTCACATTCCAATTTTTTTCCCCTCAAACATTCTGCGCTTCGCCATTCGCAAACAGCATTTTCGGTTCACGGCTTCGCCCTTGCTACTGCTCCGATGGTGTTCACAAAGGTCATGGCAGCTGTCATGCCCATCTTGCATTCTCTGGGCGTGGGTGTCCTGTCCTGTCTGGACGATTTTCTAGTCAATGGACCGTACTTCCAGAACTGCGCCGAGTCTGTAGGTATCTTTTGCGATACTCTGTCTCACCTTGGCTGACTCTTACCTAAGCAAGTCTTCCCCACTTCCAGCCCATCGGTTATCCTTTTTGAAGATGTTCCTGGACACCTCCAAAGGGTTGGTACTTCTCCCTCGAGACAAGGCCTTGGTCCTACAGCAGGGAGCTCGCGCACTGTGTCCCTCGTCTCCTCATTCTATCCAAGTTGCTAAGGGGGTTCTGGGAATAATGGTGGTGGCAATGAAAGCAGTCCCCTTTGCTCCGCTTATCTCTGCGGGTCAGACTGGCTCTCAGTCAATGGACTTGAGCTCCTCCCTCAACTAGGGAAGATCTTTTTTCCAGTTTAATGTTAGTAGTGTCTACCGATGGTCAGTCTTTACCACACTTCTCAAGGCCACCGGCCAACTCGAGCTCTCAGACTCCCGATCAACGTTTTGGAGATCAGAGCGATATGACTAGCCCTACAGCAGTTCCACTGTCTTCTGGTGGCTCCCCCATCTGAATTCCGGTGATTTTGGAATGGCTCATCCCAGGAGGGGGAAACTGGGCTGCAGACTTCCTCAGCCAACAGGGTCTCGCCTCAGGAAAGTGGGACCTTCATACGGAAGTCTTCCAACAAATCTGTCTTCGCTAGGGCACTCGGATGAAGATCTGCTGACGCCTAGATTGAACGTCAAAGTACTCGAGCTCTGACTCAGCCGGGACTCTCACAACAGGTTGTGAGCGCCCAGTGCTGCAAGGCCGCCTCAGCATACAATTTGCCTGGGGAACGTATCAAGGATACCCCCCCCCCTTTTTTTTCTTCAAAACAATCTGGATTCAGGCCTGGTGCTCAGTTAGCTGAAAATCACGCAGAGAGTATCTCATGTGATACTTCCCTATCGCATACCGCTAGATTTTTGAGACCTTAACTTGTCCGGGGTGTCTTACAGGACACTCCTTTTCATCCGGACTGACCTCACGGTCATGGAAGGTCGCACTTTTTTTCCTCTGCGGTCATGTCCTTCAGGCGACTTTTTGGAGGTCCTGCCCTGTCTTTTCAGACACCCTTCCTTATTTCCATCAAGCCAAGGTTGTCTTCAGGCCGTTCTCGCCCCTTGTTGCCAAGGTAGTATCGTACTTCCACAACGTGGAACGGGTTCTCCATGCTCTGGTCGAAGTGAGAGCTCTCAGAAGGTACATATAGAGGACGGCATCCTTCCGAAGGTCGGACGCTTTATTCAGGCTTCCTGATGGTCACAGGAAGAGTTTTAGCCGCTATATCGACTATGACTGCCAAGTAGATTCGTTTTCATCTTCCGGGATTCCTTCTGCATCAGAGGCTAGCCTATCCCAGCAGGGATGGGGGCACGTTCTATTCGGTTGATAGGGGTTTATTGGGCTATTAGGCACCAGGTGTCGGGACAGCAGGCCAGCAAGACTGCGGTTTTATCCAGTCCGCACACATTCTTGAAGCACTGTCATATTCACATCCAGACTTCTGCAGATGTGAGTCTTGGCAGGCGGACTCTACAGGCCGCGGTAGCGCACTTTTAGGCAGCGGTTCTGCCGGGCCTGATCTGTTATGTTGCTTTGGGACATCCCATGGTCTGTGTCCCCCAATGAGGCGAAGGAGAAATAGGGATTTCTGTGTACTCACCGTAAAATTCTTTTCTCCGAGCCAATCATTGAGGGACACAGCACCCACCCTGTTAATGGCTCTGTGCTTGTCATGTTATACTCTTATGCCGTTATTGCTCTCCTACTGCTTTTGCACCGAACTGGTTCTCTGGGAGCCAGCAGGAGGGTGTATACTGCAGAGGAGGAGCTAACTTTCTTTGTATTACTTAGTGTCAGCCTCCTGGTGGCAGCAGCATACACCCATGGTCTGTGTCCCCCAATGATTGGCTCAGTGAAAAGGTTTTTACGGTGAGTGCACAAAAATCCCTATTTTTTTGCAGGATGAGTTGTAGTTGTGAATGACACCATTCATTTTAACAAATAATTTACTGCAAAATTAGAAAAAAATCCAAATGGAATGTAAGAATGAAAAACATTTTTTTTTGTGGGGGGTAGGGTGGCTTTTACAGATTGTAAACAGGACTTGGAAATATGTTTTAGTGCGATTACGTAGATACAAAACATCAATTATCGATGGAGCGGTGTGAGAGCTTTTCGGGGAGTGTGCTTCTTGTGTCCTTAGCTGATGGTTTTTTTGATAACTAACTGTAGATAGATATAACAAATAATAATGATTATATATACACCTGTATGTCATCTCCCCTGTATATAGTATATACCTGTATGTCATCTCATCCTGTATACAGTATATACCTGTATGTAATCTCCCCTGTATATAGTATATACCTGTATATCATCTCATCCTGCATATAGTATATACCTGTATGTCATCTCCCCTGTATATAGAATCTACTTATATGTCATCTCATCCTGTATATAGTATATACAGTGCCTTGTGAAAGTATTCGGCCCCCTGGAACTTTTCAACCTTTTCCCACATATCATGCTTCAAACATAAAAGATACCAAATGTAAATTTTTGGTGAAGAATCAACAACAAGTGGAACACAATTGTAAAGTTGAATGAAATTTATTGGTTATTTTAAATTTTTGTGGAAATTAAAAAAAAATGAAAAGTGGGGCGTGCAATATTATTCGGCCCCTTTAACGTAATACTTTATTGCGCCACCTTTTGCTGCGATTACAGCTGCAAGTCACTTGGGGTATGTCTCTATCAGTTTCATACATCGAGAGACTGAAATTCTTGCCCATTCTTCCTCGGCAAACAGCTCAAGCTCAGTGAGGTTTGATGGAGATCGTTTGTCAACAGCAGTTTTCAGCTCTTTCCACAGATTCTCGATTGGATTCAGGTCTGGACTTTGACTTGGCCATTCTAACACCTGGATACGTTTATTTGTGAACCATTCCATTGTAGACTTTGCTTTATGTTTGGGATCATTGTCTTGTTGGAAGACAAATCTCCGTCCCAGTCTCATGTCTTTTGCAGACTCCAACAGGTTTTCTTCAAGAATGGTCCTGTATTTGGCTCCATCCATCTTCCCATCAATTTTAACCATCTTCCCTGTCCCTGCTAAAGAAAAGCAGCCCCAAACCATGATGCTGCCACCACGTTTGACAGTGGGGATGGTGTGTTCAGAGTGATGAGCTGTGTTGCCTTTACGCCAAACATATCGTTTGGCATTGTTGCCAAAAAGTTTGATTTTGGTTTCATCTGACCAGAGTACCTTCTTCCACATGTTTGGTGTGTCTCCCAGGTGGCTTGTTGCAAACTTTAAACAACACTTTTTATGGATATCTTTGAGAAATAAGTTTCTTCTTGCCACTCTTCCATAAAGGCCAGATTTGTGCAGTGTACGACTGATTATTGCCCTATGGACAGACTGTACCACCTCAGCTGTAGATCTCTGCAGTTCATCCAGAGTGATCACGGGCCTCTTGGCTGCATCTCTGATTAGTCTTCTCCTTGTTTGAGATGAAAGTTTAGAGGGACGTCCAGGTCTTGGTAGATTTGCAGTGGTATGATACTCCCATTTCAATATGATCGCTTGCATAGTGCTCCTTGGGATGTTTAAAGTCTTGGAAATCACTTTGTAGCCAAATCCGGCTTTAAACTTCTCAACAGTATCATGGACCTGCCTGTTGTGTTCCTTGGTCTTCATGATGCTCTCTGTGCTTCAAACAGAACCCTGAGACTATCACAGAGCAGGTGCATTTATACGGAGAATTTATTACACACAGGTGGATTATATTTATCATCATTAGTCATTTAGGACAACATTGGATCTTTCAGAGATCCACAATGAACTTCTGCAGTGAGTTTGCTGGACTGAAAGTAAAGGGGCTGAATAATATTGCACGCCCCACTTTTCAGTTTTTTAATTTCCACAAAAATTTAAAATAACCAATAAATTTCATTCAACTTCACAATTGTGTTCCACTTGTTGTTGATTCTTCACCAAAAATTTACATTTGGTATCTTTATGTTTGAAGCATGATATGTGGGAAAAGGTTGAAAAGTTCCAGGGAGCCGAATACTTTCGCAAGGCACTGTACCTGCATTTCATCTCCCCTGTATATAGTATATACCTGTATGTCATCTCTCCTGTATCTAGTATATACTTGTATGTCATCTCACCATGTATATAGTATATACCTGTATGTCATCTCCCCTTGTATATAGTATATACCTATATGTCATTCCCCTTGTATATAGTATATACCTGTATATCATCTCCCCTTGTATATAGGATATACCTGTATGTCATCTCCCCTTGTATACAGTATATACCTGTATGTCATCTCCCCTTGTATATAGTATATACCTGTATGGCATCTCCTCCTGTATATAGTATATACCTGTGTCATCTCCCCCTGTATATAGTATAAACCTGTATCTCCCCCTGTATATAGTATATACCTGTATGTCATCTCCTCCTGAGTATAGTATATATCTGTAGGTCATCTCCTCCTGTATATAGTATATACCTGTATGTCATCATCTCCTGTGAGAAGTCCTGACTGTGGGGATGGAGTGCTAGTGCTGATGCTGCAGCTGCCTGAGATGTTTTCCTGCTTTTTTCCCTCTTTTCCCTGCCTGAACTCTCGGTAGATGTGAGATCCTGTGAGCATGTCACGACCATGTGACCAGTCACATGCTTGGAAGGAGGAGTCAAACGCAAGGCTGTGCTGGAGTAGAAGTGTTAGCTCGTGTCACAGAGCAGGGTCTTATATCACATCACTGGGGGAAGTATAGTAACCCCGTATACATGGGATCAGAGGGTCCCTGCAACAGAGCTGTGTGTGCAATGTGTGAGACCAAGCTGTGTGTCACAACTGTTGTCAAGTGTCCCTGGTCCAGAAGCTCTTTCTCTGTGGACATGCGAAGTGGGCGGGGATCTGTGGAGTGGGCGTTGCTTGATACATACATACACACACACACACATATACATTGAACTTTATATATAGATAATTTGAGGTACATATGACGTTTTGATTGTTATTGCTTTTTTGTTAGGTAGGCATGGTGACCATAAAATCTCAATTATAGAGTTCTTACTGTATATATTTTTCTCTCTTTTCAGCATTTATTGCATTGTTTAATTTTAGATTTTGATAGTCCACTCTTTTGAGAACACAGTAATATGACATATGCATATTTTTACTTATTTTTTTAAGGTCTTTATTTTTAATGCAGGAATATGGGTGATTCATGTATTTACAACTTTTTTTTTTAACGTCACTTTTTAGTCGCTGTATCGCTTATACCATGTACTCTCAGCTGCCACAGTAAGCAATCATTGTCTTGGATGAGTAACTGCTTCATTTAGATGTCTCTGTCAGGGATTGACAGCGGCATGCAAATGACCGAAGCTTAGCTCCAGGCACTGCTGTTAGAGGCACATGATGGGTAAAAAATATAGTCAGCATCAGCCCAGCTCCTGAGCACGCTTCACACACGCAGACCCCAGAACCCAGAACATACATACTGTTGCATCAAATTGCCCTAAGCTGGCCTTTTTAATAGTCTACTGTTCTGTAGGGTTGAAAAGGTCTAAAATAACAAATAGGGCCGTTATACATCCTCCCTGGGTCACTGACGCCTCATAACCGCTGCAGTCAATCATATGGACTTAATGGCATTGCCAATGTAGATGGCACAAGATGCTAAACCCAGTGATTGGTTGCAGTGGTTATGAGAGCTGTAGCTGTAACAACACCACTGCAGCCTGTAAACAAATCGAAACATCAGCGGCAAAGTATCACTGGCCTAGGGAGGATGAATAACACCTTCATTTGCGGGTTTAGACTTCTACTATCACATATACAGATTATATAGCACACTGTATGGTCAGGGAATAACGAGCACATGCAGTTTACCAATAATTCTCCGGTTGAAGTAATCTGGCAGCATCCTCTCACACACAGCCACTAGCAGCCAAAACGCCTCCTCTTCTTTGGCATAAAGAAGCAGAACTGAAGTAAGGATATTCATTGCCTGCAGAAATACAAGGAAGGACAGGAGTAATGTTTTCTAGCACTGCCCTTCTCTACCCTGGACACTAACATTACTGGAATTGTTCTTGTAAGGCCAGGATCACACGTGAGGAATACGGCCGAGTCTCGCATATAATACCTGAAACTGCCGCCGGCATTCGGATCGGAACGTGCGGCCGCATAGCAATACATGCAGATGCATGCTCCACTCCAGAGTGGCGGCGGCAGTGCCGGGTATTAACATGCGAGACTCGACCATTTTCCTCGCATGTGTGATCCCGGCCTTATGGTGAGGATCATGAGCGGCCTGAGGGCGTAAAAGAATGCTTCTCGGAGTCCAGCAGCTCCCAAGTCATCAGAAACAGTAACAAATAACCATGTGTGTTAATTAGACCTGTCAGGACTGCAGATTTATTAAATACTTGCATTTCATGACCAGAGGCGTAGCTAGGGTTTTGGTTTGGGGGGGGGGCGAAACTTCTCAGTGGGCCCTTAACCAGGTAACCTTGATTACAACTCAGTGACATGCCCTAATGAACAAGCCACCAGGGATTCACCCTTTTGACTAGTCATCTATCGACTTTTAAAGTATGTTTTATTTTTCTGAAACACGGCAGCGTTTCAGAGTAACACATATATGGCTGAAATCATCAGGCAGCATGTATCAGGGAGATTTTACTGCTGAAATTTGAGATTTGGCTGTATAAGTCCTAGTAATAAAAATAATACCTTTTTGGTGATAATCCAAATTGCCAGTGTTGACAAATTAAGCTTTAAAGTCATACGCAAATTAGCCTGGACATAATATATTCAAAATGTACCAACACACCCCCAGTGCCCGTCTAGGCTAATCTGCATACGTCTTCAAAGCTTGATTTATCATCGCTGGCACATCGGAGTATTACAGAGTAGGCATCATTTTTATTGTGCTACTAGGATCTAGTTAGAACACCAGTTTTAATAGTAAAACAGACCTAATCTGTCTGACTGTGATATGCTTAGTAAAAATCAGCACTCAGCTCATTACCAAGGCTCAGCAGCTACAAAACTGTTGTGTCCCGTTACTGCCTAATAAGCTGTTGTTCGGAATAAGCAGGTCAGACAGGAGACGTGTTGGCTGTGTAGAAAACATCCTGCTTACATACAATTGTGGACAACGAGCTGCTTGGAACATTGCGATAAGTCAGTATTACCGAGACATTTTCTCCATGACAAGTGCAGACATCTATAGTTCTTATAGAAAAGTAATAGAAATGGGCTAACCTGACAATATCCGATTTTAGGGTTCCTGAAAGCATACGCCGTTAACACTCTCCTCAATGCAGAGATGCCGGTGTCACTCTGAAAGGCAGGATGCTCTGGCAACGACCGGCGCAAATCTCGTTCAATCTCATCAGTAGCCAATGTGCACGTACCTAGAGACTTCTCCACAATCTCAGTGTAGTAGCCGGGGTTAGCACCCATGTCATTAACAGCACCTAGTGCCCAATAGGAGAAACTATAGTAATGACAAAGATGCACTGGGCTGTTAATGTTACAACATGGAGTCACTGGATCACTCATTACAGAAAAAAATTGTCTGCAGTTTAACACTAAAGAGGTCTCTCATTATACAACTATTCCTCAGTATATAGTTACTTTCAGAAAATAGCAGCCTGCATTCTACAGTCAGGTGTCTGGGGTAATAGTGTGGCAATGGGAGCCATAGTAATACAATGATTACTGTTGTAGTGCTGCCATATTATTCCTGAATTCATCGCTGTGGTTCCTCATCTAGAGACGTGTAAATACGAACGCTGGATGGGCATGCGTTACCTGAGAAGAGTAGCCAGAGTTCTCCCCGCAGAGTTTCGGGGATGCCTTTCACTACCAAATTCCGGGTTCTTCTTGTACAAAACATACTAACTCCACGGCCGCATTCGGAGAACAGGATATTCCAGTACTGCTCCTTCATTTTTTCTTTTAACTACAGAAAATAAGAAATATCGATCATCTTAATATACTGCATATGCCCAAGCACAACAAATCAACTTCTACACTTACCTGTCATATAACATGGTGGTGGGCAACTTTTTAAAACCTCATTTATGTTTAGCATTAAACTGATTGTCTTATCAGGAAGACCCTTTTCTATACTTGCTACTAGGGATATGGTCCTTATGAGCCTTTATAATCCAGAACAAGGATCTGCTAACAAGCATCGACTCCTAATATGGTTGACTCAGGCCGCCATATATTACACAGACAGACATTCTATTCAATGGCAGTCCATGTAATACTATGGTATGCCCTACAGCGCCCACTACAGGCAATTTGTATACCTGGCAGTTTCTTCTTCCAGTGAAATCAGTGGCATAGTGAAAAATAAAAATAATATTGGCTGTTATGAGAGCCACCCCCCCCCCCATGCGCAGTTGTGAAGACATATCACCCTTCGTGTATTATGGATGTTTAATGGCTGCTGGAAAGAAAACCACAGTATATTGTACATGCAAAAAGCTAGGTACTAAGGGAATGCAACGCTCATGCTTCCATCAACTGAGTCATACAAAATGTATAATGGCTAGCAACTGTTTATATATATATTTACTAGCTGAAGAGCCCGGCGTTGCCCGGGCATTGTAACTAACTGTGGTTAGTTATAACAAATTATATTTTCCCCCCTCACTCCTCTCATCCCCCCCCCTCCACTCTCATTTTCCCCCACTCACTCCTCTCATTCCCCCCCCCACTCCTCTCATTTCCCGCCCCCCCTCATTCCTCTCATTTTCACCTCACACATGCACAGCAACTTCCTGTTATGAGCAAGGCTGTGGAGTTGGAGTCGGAGTCTTAGCCCATTTTGGTGGAGTCGGAGTCATGGAAATTGAGGAGTTAGAGTAGGAGGTTTGGCTTACCGACTCCACAGCCCTGGTAATGAGCACAGCGGTGTAATCCATGAGGCTCCTCACTTTCCGTTGATGTCATGCCTCACAGGAGCAACTCCATTCTAGACATGATGGAGCTAGATGTGGCCTGTGCCTGCCACGCACTGATACTCTGAAGGCGGCGGCCCTGATTGCAGAGGCTGGTACATTGCAGCCAGTGAGTTTTGCAGGGTGGCTTTCAAGGTGAATGTGTCTCCGCCTGTGTGCGCCAACGACATGGACCGTGTGGGCAGGACTTTGCATGTGGGGCGAGTGTGGCTATGCGGAGTGAGCGGGGCTATGTGGAGTGGGCGTGTTTTGATACATACACACACACATACACTCAGCTTTATATATATAGATAGGGGTTTAGAGGACATTATACAAATATTTATAATGAATTGCGGGGTGGGGAGGATGCTGTATAGAGACATAAAATTAATTGAGGATGCAAAGTTTCTAATAGTATCCTCCCTCATTCCCCAATTTATTATACAGTTGAAAACAGAATTTACATACACTATATAAAAAGACAAATATGCATGTTTTACTCTATATCTGACATGAAATCAGAATAAACTTTTCATGTTTAGGTCAGTTAGGATTTCCATAATTATTAATATTTGCCATTTGACATTCACTGCCTCAGCTTCCTTCCCAAAATGAAGCGCCATCAGTGGCCTCCCTTTCGGGGACTGGGCTAGTCCCTGCTCTACTGACCATAAATAGGTTGTCAATTCTGACTGATGCTAAATAGATTCTTGTCACTGTGCAATATGCACAGTGACTGTGCACTCTCTCGCTGGCTCTAATCATGAGTAAAAAGCTGGCATTAGAGCGCACTGTCAGTGCATGTCGTAAAAATGCCCAGTGTGCACAGACCAGCGCTGCCCTCGCAAGTCACATCCATTAGGATTAAAATTAAATTTGTGTTTCCGACTACATCTTTAAATCAAGTCCGTGGTTCCCGTCCTCACCATTACTGGATCAAGATTTTCACCATCTTGGGGATGGAAGACAGTCATTAGTGCCTCTGTGCTCACAGTTTTACTAGGGCCTTTGGAATCCAGAATAGGGTGCCCATCCTGGAAGTCAGATGCGTTTTCATTGTAGCCAGTCTGTAATATAGGAATAGCATTTTACATCCAAAATTGAAGACGTCATACAGGCAAAATAATTATAAGTGATTTATCAGTTGTCACATAGTATAAAATGGTGCAATGTGACATTCAGTACTTAGAAATGTAATACATGATATAAGGTATATCTTGTACACATATAACGTTACGAAAAGGGAATGAACACCAAGTCAACCACTTACAGTAAGAATCCTATAATATAAAAAGTAAGAAGTCAGTAACAACAACTCACCACAGTGTAGGCCATATGCTGGGGACTAGTCACAGAATATTTGGACTTTAGTCTGGACACCAGGGAGTCAAAGTCTCGAACATCAGAGAAACGGAAAATATTCTTCCCCTTGGTACAGATTGTGACGGCTCTTGTGGTTGCATCGGACTTCTCTACTCCCACAATCTGCAGATCAAAATGATAAAGCATTTAATGGGAGACATTTACTGGATAGTAAAGAGTACATAAAGGTCTCATTTAGTTACAATAGAACATACTGTACAAATATTTTTACATTTGGTTATGGGTTTTCTGTACTATAATGACGCAAAATGTAGGGTTTTTTTTAAAAGCACTTGGGAGTCTTGTCAATTTTTTGTGTTTAAAAGAAAATCTCCAGATCAGTTCTATAATTCTAATCTGGGGGATATCGTTCTCCTTCTTCATGGATTTCATACTTGTGCTCACGTGCTGACTAGCTTCTTTTCCTACCTTTCACAATGATCTATAGAAAGAAGCAGGAAGGGAGGTTGTCGGCACTTGACCGCAAGTGTGAACATTGCATAAGAGCGGTCATGTGATCAGCATACAAACTGCCAAAAGGAGCGAAAACCTAACAGTCGGTAGATTAAACACTATTACACAGGTTTCACACACTCACACTGGAAGACCGAGCCCGAGGGCCTGGTCCCCCGACCTGAACTAACTGCTTCATAGCCATATAAGCAGCAGTAGAGCTGGGTCTTCCGATGTAATAACAGTCCGCGTTTTACAGATGTGTGAAGTCAGCCTTAGTATTCCCCATATTAGATGCCATCGCTAATTTTATAACTGGTTGGGCAATCCTTTAACCCCTTCACGACATAAGATACACATACACATCATGTCCCTGCCTTTTATGTGGACTTGCGCACCAAAAATCACATTTTCCTCGGCAAATGATGACTGATTTAATCAGATATGTGATATTATCCCGACTGTGATGTGATCGAGTGGCGTCGATTGGTTATCATGACAGCTGGGGGTCTGCAGATGACCCAAGTGCCTGTCATTACGATCCTCCTGTGAAAGCCAGCGTTTAGCTGATATTCATAGGAGATTGTGATTTTAGCTACACATAGCACTGCTGATGCACTACTAAATCCAAGATAAAAATATAATAAGTAAATACCCTGTAGTAAATAAATAAATAACAATATTACCTGAAAATAATGTAGGATGCTTGGTTAACATAATTTTGATAAAAAATAAAAATGTAGTAGCCATTTCACCCATCACGGTGACCCTATTAGGAACGGTCCTAACCTCTAATATTAAAACCTTACGATGTGTCAAGTGATATGCATGTGGATAAGGCTGAGAAGGACTGAAACCCGGTTGGTGGACACGTAACCATGGGGAATCACATGAATAATGTTCAGCTCAAAGAAAAGGCAGACCACACCTTTATCTGCACAGGGTGCAAACAAATAAAAAAAACTTTAAGAGTTGAACTGGAAAGAGTTGGTGTGTATGCAGCACGTAAGCGCATGTTCTCACTAGCCACTAAACAGACAAAACATAATAAGCAAATACCCTGCAGTAATAAAACAGCAAAAGTGCACCGTAATGTGGTAGGATGGCTTTTGTTTGCACACTGTGCATATAAAAGAGTCACCTGCCTTTTCTTTGAGCTGGACATTCATGCAGTTCCCCATACCTTGGTGTTCACTAGCCGGGTCCAGTCTTTCTCAGCCCTCATCCACATGCACGTCACTTGACAAATGGTAAGGTTTTAATATTAAAGGTTAGGACCGTCCCGAATAGGGTCACCATGACAAGGTTTGATGGCTTTTACATTTTTTAAAAAAATCTAAATTAGATTAACCAAGTAGCATGTTATTTTCATGCACTATTGCTTTTTATTTACCGTATATACTCGAGTATAAGCTGACCCGAGTATAAGCCGAGACACCTAATTTTGCCACGGAAAACTGGGTAAGCTTATTGACTCGGGAATAAGCCGGGTATGCATTGTCCCCTCATCCCTGTCCTGGTATGCATGACTCCCCCATCGCTGTCTTGGTATGCATGGCTCCCCAGTCCCCATCCTGCTATGCACAGCTCATTGGTCCTCGTCCTGCTATGCACGGTTCACCGGTCCCTGTTCTGCAATTCATGGCTCCTTCATCCTGTCCTTGTATGCATGGCTCCTTATTCCCTATCACCCACCAGCGTCTCAGTGGTCCCGGCATCTTCAAAGCATCTCCATGGTTCCAGCTTCCTACAGCTCTTCCGCATAATCACGTGGGGCCGCTCATTAAGGTATTGAATATGCGCTTCACGCCTATGAGAGTGGAGACGCGTGCATATTCATTACCTTAATGAGCGGTGCCACATGATCACGCCGGAAGAGCTGCTGGATAATAAAGTAACTTGGCACTCAACTGAATAGTTCTTTACAGATGAAGTTTAGTTTTTATATTTTTGTAGTCCTAGAAAGACGCTTCGGCCCATAATCGGCCTTCGTCAGTCCACTCCTATCACGGTACAATAACCCGGTATCGAACCAAAAAATTAATGTGGGTACCTGCTTTAGAATATAATGCAAAAAATTTTTTTTATAAATAGTGCCTCCCGTGGTCATTAAGGTAGATATGCTAGCTAACAGTCGAGCGGGGGAAACCGCGTCTAGCCCAGGACGCTGACACCACATCTCCACATGTCTCATATGGACCTAGCTTCCTATCGTGCCACACAGCGACAGTTTCAACAGGCCAATATCCATGGCATTTCTAAGAAGATGCACATAACTCTTCTTATATAATCATATACTCATTTACCAGCATATCTATATCCAGCACTATATATATATATATATATATATATATATATATATATATATATATAAAAAATGTTTTGCATTATATTCTAAAGCAGGTACCCACATGAATTTTTTGGTTCGATACCGGGTTATTGTACCGTGATAGCAGTCGGACTGACGAAGGCCGATTGTGGGCCGAAACGTCTTTCTAGGACTGCAAAAATATAAAAAATAAACTTCATCTGTAAAGGACTATTCAGTTGAGTGCCAAGTTACTTTATTATTCACTTTGGTCTGGGTAACCTACTTGTGCACCTTGTGGTAGTGCCATGCTATATTTGACACGGAAGAGCTGCTGGAAGCCGGAACCATGGAGATGCTGCGAAGATGCCGGGACCACCGAGACTCTGCGAGGGCACACTGGTGGATGGGTAGAATGTCTTCTGGAAGCCGCCGGCTGCGGCTGTCACTGTGTGCTGCTATAAGAGAAATGAATACTCAGTTCTCTTTAGCAGCGGACTCATTTCTCTTTAGCAGCGGGCACAGTTACAGTCGCTGGCTCCTGCCTCCTGTGACCTGTTGCTCCGCCGCTCCCCCGCCGGCTTTCTGGACAATTGGCTTGTGCATAAGTCGAGGGGGGCGTGTTCAGCATAAAAAAATATGCTGAAAAACTCAGCTTATACACGAGTATATATGGTATTTACTGCAGGGTAATTGCTTTTCTGTTTATTGCCAAGTGTGAACATGCGCTTACATGCTGCTTGCATACCAACTCATTACAGTTCATCTCTTTAGGTTTTTCTTTAAAAAAATCAAACCGTCAGAATTAAAAAAACTTTAGGCCATGAGAACATTGCAAAAAAAGGAGATCAAAGCAACATGTCAATCCAATCCCAAAATGTTATCAGTAGAAAAGTCAGCTGCTCAGGGCGCAAAAAAATAAGACCTCACACAGCCCCATATCAAAAAAAATTAAAATGTTACGGGTTTCGGAAAATAGCGACTAAAGCAAAAACATTTTTTTTTTTTTTTAACAGAAAAAAACAAAAAACTATACATGTTTGTAATCTGTGTACTCATACAGACCTAGAAAATCATATTGCCAGGTAAGTTTTACCAAAAACTGAACATGGTAAATAATAAAAGCCAAAAACTATTGTGGAATTACAATTTTTTTTTCTGCAATTTCAACACACTTGGCATTTTTTTCCCATTTTCCAGCGCACGAGGTGGCTGAATGAATGACGTCATTCAAAAATACAATTCGTCCCGCAAAAGAAAACGAGCTTTCATATGGCTATATTGACGGAAAAATAGAAAATAGAAATATATATACGCCTTATCATGTCTGTCTCTAACCGAAATCCCGCTGCGCTGATCGGTCGCGGCCGCCAGGCCCCCACCAGGCCGCAACCAATCAGCAACAGGCGCAGTGCGCAGTCCGCAATTAGCAGGACGCATGCCACCGCTACCATGCCGTCGGGAGATCAGCGGCACTAGCCGCTAATCTCCCAACGGTTGCCGCGGGTCATCTCCGGGCGCATGGTCGTCAGCGGCGACGCAGCCGGAGATGGCCGGTGCTAGCCGGTACCCAGGGTCCGGAGGAGAAGAGACTCCTTCGGACCTTCGGTACCATAAACGTGTAAAAAATAGAATTAAAATAAAAAATAGTGATCTACTCACCTTTCATGCAAAGCAGTACTGGGAACGGAAGATGCCGGCAGCGTGAAGAGGAGGGACAGGTTCCGGGGGGCCGTTGGATGGTAAGTATATCACATTTTTTTTTATTTTAATCTGCCGCTGGCCATATTCTAGAGTACCCGATGCTTTAGAATCGGGCGAGCAGCTAGTAAGCCATAAGGACATCATAGCGCGAGGTCCCACAATGGGATAAAAGTGTTTTACCTCTCTTAATGGGATGATTGTGCTGTACAAACTACCATCATGGCTTGCAAAGCAAATGTAGTTCTCAGAAACACACATCTTGCCCAGTGCGTTCATATGGCTGAAGGGTATCCACAGGAAACACTCATGCACCTCCTTCAAGGTTTCTTCTTTGGTCAGTCTAAAGTATGTAGTGAAGGTTTCGCTGTGAGCGCGACTCTCCAGACCCCTAAAAGAGCAAGATAAGTAATCTGCACACATGTTTCAAACTGAAAAACTAAGATCTGTCAGATAAAATACATTCAATTGATGACCGATTCACAAGTGATTACGTGAGATGCTATTGGTTATTAGAGCAATTAATCAGATCCCAGCTTTCATTTTTCCAGCATGTTACAAAATTCAAACTATATCCTGATTGGTTGCTGTGATCACAATGCGGTCGTCCAGTGGATGAGCTGATGGAACGTACGGATATGCACCGATGACTAGAGTTGAGCGATACCGTCCGATACTTCAAAATATCGGATCGGAATGGATCGGCCGATCTTTAAAAAAAGTATCGGTATCGCCGATGCCGATACCGGAAGTCCCATTCAAGTCTATGAGACTTCCGGTATCGGAATTGGAAAAACCCTTTCCTGCCCTTGTACAGCCTCTCGGGGGTCTGTACGGGCCTTCCGGGGGTCTCTGCCGGCCTGCCGGGGGCTGTGCCGGCCTGCCGGTGGGCTGTGCGGACTGCCCGGGGTCTGTACCGGCCTGCCGGGGGGCTGTGCGGACTGCCCGGGGTCTGTACCGGCCTGCCGGTGGTCTGTGCAGGCTCCGGGGGGCTGTGCCGGCCTGCCGGGGGGCTGTGCCGGCCTGCCGGGGGTTTTGTGCAGGCTCTGGTAGTCTGTGCAGGCATCGTCCGATGGGACTACAAGTCCCATCGGGCGATGCCTGCTACCATGACAGTGATTGACACATTAGCCAATGATGGGACAGTAGTAATCCCATCATCCGGCTAATGTGTTAAATGTAAAAAAAAAAAAAAAAAATACTACATACATACATACTACATGCATACTACATACATACTACATGCTACATACATACTACATGCTACATATATACTACATGCATGCTACATACATACTACATGCATGCTACATACATACTACATGCTACATATATACTACATGCATGCTACATACATGCTACATACATACTACATACATACTACATATATACTACATGCATGCTACATACATACTACATATATACTACATACATACTACATATATACTACATACATACTACATGCATGCTACATACTACATATATATTACATGCATGCTACATACATACTACATACATGCTACATACATGCTACATATATACTACATGCATGCTACATACATACTACATGCATGCTACATACATACTACATGCTACATATATACTACATACATACTACATGCATGCTACATACATACTACATGCATGCTACATGCTACATACATGCTACATGCATGCTACATGCTACATACATGCTACATACTACATGCTACATACATACTACATACATACTACATGCTACATACATACTACATACATACTACATACATACTACATGCTACATACATACTACATACATACTACATGCATGCTACATACATACTACATACATACTACATACATGCTACATACATACTACATGCATGCTACATACAATACATTCATACAAGACATACATAGACATACAGTACATATAACAGAGTAACATACTTACCAATACTTGTCACATTGTTCCCCGAAGCCATTGTCTTTTACGGAATAAATATTAACATAACAAACCACAAAAATACTCACCCATGATCCGAAGCAGTCCACGAGTGTGTCCCACGACGATCTTGGGTAGAGAACTGCAGCATCAGCTGATGCTGCCGCTCTCTACGGGCTGCAGGAATCCAATGACGGAAGGTAGGTATCCTTCCGCACTGTATTCCTCCGCCACTTAAAAAAAAAAGTCCCTAGTCTCACTTTATGGTAAAAGCTGTGTGGGAAATGTATTGTATGTAGCATGCATGTAGTATGTATGTAGTATGTATGTAGCATGTATGTAGCATGTATGTAGTATGTATGTAGCATGTAGTATGTATGTAGCATGCATGTAGCATGCATGTAGTATGTATGTAGTATGTATGTAGCATGTAGTATGTATGTAGTATGTATATAGTATGTATGTAGCATGTAGTATGTATGTAGCATGTAGTATGTATGTAGTATGTATGTAGTATGTATGTAGTATGTATGTAGTATGTATGTAGCATGTAGTATGTAGCATGTATGTAGTATATATGTAGCATGTAGTATGTATGTAGCATGCATGTAGTATGTATGTAGCATGCATGTATGTAGCATGTATGTAGTATGTATGTAGCATGCATGTAGTATATATGTAGTATGTATGTAGCATGTATGTAGCATGCATGTAGTATATATGTAGCATGTAGTATGTATGTAGCATGCATGTAGTATGTATGTAGCATGCATGTAGTATGTATGTAGCATGCATGTAGTATGTATGTAGCATGCATGTAGTATGTATGTAGCATGTAGTATGTATGTAGCATGCAGTATGTATGTAGCATGCATGTAGTATGTATGTAGCATGCATGTAGTATGTATGTAGCATGCATGTAGTATATATTTAGTATGCATGTAGCATGTAGTATGTATGTAGTATGTATGTAGCATGTATGTAGCATGCATGTAGTATATATGTAGCATGCATGTAGTATGTATGTAGCATGCATGTAGTATATATGTAGCATGTAGTATGTATGTAGCATGCATGTAGTATGTATGTAGCATGCATGTAGTATATATGTAGTATGTATGTAGCATGTAGTATGTATGTAGCATGCATGTAGTATGTATGTATGTAGTATTTTTTTTTTTTTTTTACATTTAACACATTAGCCGGATGATGGGACTACTACTGTCCCATCATTGGCTAATGTGTCAATCACTGTCATGGTAGCAGGCATCGCCCGATGGGACTTGTAGTCCCATCGGACGATGCCTGCACAGACTACCGGAGCCTGCACAAGCCCCCCGGCAGGCCGGCACAGCCCCCCGGCAGGCCGGCACAGACCACCGGAGCCTGCACAGACCACCGGCAGGCCGGTACAGACCCCGGGCAGTCCGCACAGCCCACCGGCAGGCCGGCACAGCCCCCCGGCAGGCCGGCAGAGACCCCCGGCAGGCCGGCAGAGACCCCCGGCAGGCCCGAAATGACGGCGCATCATGATGCGCACACACCGCGCATCATGATGACGTCATTTCGGCTGTCAATCAACTTTGAACTTCCGATTCCGATGCCCGATATTGAAAAAATATCGGATGTCGGTATCGGAATTCCGATACTTGCGGTATCGGAATGCTCAACTCTACCGATGACACGTCCATCCCAAGCAGCCATTGGAGTGGACACTGTATTTTCCACCAGAAGCTGCATCAAAGAAATGACATGCACTTTCTTTTCGGTCACCAGGCACTTTGTTTTTTTTTTTAAATCTAAAGCAAAAGAAAAAACGCACTAAAAATACTAAATATATGAATAGCAAAGTCATTTTATAATAGAGATTAAATGAATAGGAAGAGTCTGTCAAGGGTCTTTTGAGTGATTTTTCAGGCATCTTTTGGAGAGTATCCTACTGAATAGACTCTTCAATAGCTCCTTGTGCACATACCTTTCTGCCTGTAAGTTCCCACAGTAATGCCAGGGGCCCTAGGATAAGCAGCCATCATCTGGGGAAGCAATACAAGACCCCAACTATAAGCACTGAGCAACCAGTATGTTACACAGACACCATTGTTCCATCATCTGCAAAGGCTTTTGCCGTTTTGGATAATGATATCCAATTCGTACACCATAAAAAAAAATTTAAAAGCTATAGCTCATTTTTTAAATTGTTTTACTGATGTGAGTTACGGCCACTTCCATTAAGACTTATTACTTAAAGCACCATCCAGCTGTTTTTTTTTTTTTTTTCACTGTAAGGCCGGAGTCACACTAGCGAGGAAAACGGACGAGTGCTATGCGATAAAACATCACATAGCACTCAGATTGCTGTTAACCTACAGGGCAGCTCCCATCATCTTTTTTTCTCTCGGCCGCAGCATGCTGCGATTTGCTGCGTATATCGGCCGAGACTCGCCAATGAAAGTCTATGGGTGCGAAAAAAAAAAAATAAAATAAATAAAAATCGCACAGATTCTCACGGTGATCTGCTATGAAGACACTGAGCATGAACTGCCATGACCTCATCACTGGCATTTTTCCATGGTAACAGCAGTTCAGCCTGGCTGCGAGAGCAGCTTCAGTGAATAGCGGTGATGTCACTGATGCTGCGCTCCCTCACAGACTGACCCGCTCTAAAGTCTGGAGTGTGGGAAAATGAACTCGCATTTTCCCACGGTCCAGAGTTCAGCATGGGTCAGGCTGTGAGAGAGCGCAGACTTAGTGACGTCAGCGCTAGTTACTGAGGCTACGCTGGCAGAATCCCCTCATTCACCAGTGTTTTTTCAGGCCGGGATGGTCGCATCTTAGCACCGTCCAGGTTGAAAAATGTATATCCCCAGACATGGATTACGGCGTGGGACACAATGACAGACAGGTATGGAATATTGTTGTTTTTTTATTTTATTTTTATTACAGGAGAACGAGGGCTTTGCATGGATTAGGTGTGTTTGCAAGTATGGTTTACTTAAGAATAATAAAGGCGTCAGTGTCTTTATTTCAATTAAAGGACTTTTTACTGGGTGTCTGTGTTTTCTTTACTATTTGACTATGGGGTTAATAATAGGGGCGTCTTGTTGACGACTTTCCATTACTAACATTGGGGTTTGATGTCACCTGAAAGGTGACATCAACCCCCCATATGCCACCGCTACAGGGCAGTGGAAAGAGCAAGGCTATGTGCCAGAATTGGTGCATCTTAGAGTTGTGCTATTTCTGGGGCAGCTGACAGCTGATGTTTTTAGCCGGGGGGGGGGCACTATCGTTGGTCCCTTCTTTGGCTATTAACATCAGCCCTCAGCTATGTGCATAGCCATTGCTGGCTAGTAATTATAGGTGGACCCCACGCCAATTTTTTCCGTGAAATCTCTTAGTTATTAAATACATGTCCAGAATTTTGCACACACACTATACTAATTGTATTTGTCACACACATGTAGATATCTACCTATTCTATATAGATTTACTGTAGGCAATCTCTCTCTCCTATCCTGTGTACCGTATATACTCATGTATAAGCCGAGATTGTCAGCACATTTTTTGTGCTGAAAATGTCCCCTCGGCTTATACATGAGTCACTGTGCAGAAACGAGCGGGGGAGGGGAGCAGCAGCAGGAGTCGGTGACTGGGACATCATAATCACCCTGCGCACATTGCTGAACGTCCCCTGCATCCTCCGTTGTCCCAGGGCTGGCAGCTTCTTCCTTTGTTGAGCGGTCACATGGTACCGCTCATTAAGGTCATGAATATGGACGCAACTCCACTCCCATAGGCATGACGTCCATATTCTTGACCTTAATGAGCGGTACCACGTGACCGCTCAACACAGGAAGAAACTGCCGCACCAGGACAACGGAGGATGCAGGGACGTTCAGTGGTGGCACAGCAGATTGAGTATGACAGGGGGAAGCACGGAGCATGATGGGGGAGCACAAAGGAGAACGGGGGAAGCACGGAGGAGGACGGGGAGGACAGGGAGGTGAGCCATACATAGAAGGATGGGATGGGGGAGCCGAGCCATGTATACTGGGAGGGAGGAGAGCCACACAGAGCAGGACAGGGATGAGGGGATAATGGACAATGCTTATACTCGAGTCAATAAGCTTACCCAGTTTTCCGTGGCAAAATTAGGGGCCTCGGCTTATACTTGGGTCGGCGTATACTCGAGTATATACGGTATATATCTATTCTATTCTAACCTGTCACTCTGTGATTATACTGTATGCGGCAGACCATTTGCCGGCTTTTAATCTATCTATATATCTATCTATCAATCTAATATTTCTATACATACAGATCTGGCAAAAAATCAGAGACCACTGAAAAATATTCAGTTCGTCTGATTTTTCTCTTTATAGGTATATTTTTGAGTAAAATGTAAATTGCTCTTTTATTCTATAAACTACTGACATGTCTTCGAATTTCCAAGCACTAAATTTTGTATTTATTTTCAGAAAATGAGAAATGGTCAAAATAACAAAAAATGCAGTGCTTGCAGACCTCAAATAATGCTAAGAAAATAATTTCATAATCATTTAGAAACAACAATACTAATGTTTTAACTCAGGAAGAGTTCAGAAATCAATATTTGGTGGAATAACCATGATTTTTAATCACAGCTTTCATGCCGTTTTGGCATGCTTTCCACTGCTTTTGGGTGACCTTATACCGCTCCTGGTACAAAAATGTAACCAGTTCTTATTTGTATGATGGCTTGTAACTATCCATCTTCTTTTTGATTACATTTCAGAGGTTTACAATGGGGTTCAGATCTGGAAATTGGGCTGGCCATTACAGGGATTTGATGTGGTGGTCCTTCATCTACACATTGATTGACCTAGCTGTGTGGCATGGCGCATTGTCCTGCTGGAAAAAACAGTCCTCAGAGTTGGGAAACATTGCCTGAGCAGAAGGAATCAACTGTTTTTCCAGGATAACATCGTATGCGGCTTGATTCATATGTCCTTCACAAAGATTAAGCTGCCCAATTCCAGCCTTGCTGAAGCATCCCCAAAATCATCAACGATCCTCTACCAAATTTCACAGTGGGTGCAAGACACTGTGGCTTGTACGCCTCTCCAGGTCTCCGTCTAACCATTAGATGACCAGATGTTGGGCAAAGCTGAAAATTAGACATCATCAGTGAAGATTACCTTACTCCTGTCCTCTATGGTCCAATCCTTATGGTCTTTGGCAAACTTCAGCCTGGTTCTCCTTTGCTTCTCATTGATGAAAGGCTTTTTTCTACCTTTACATGACTTGAGCCCTGCCTCTAGGAGCCTGTTACGAACTGTTCTTGCCGTGCACTTCACCCCAGCTGCTAATTGCCACTCCTTTTGTAGGTCACATGATGTCATCCTGCAGTTGTTGAGTGACATTCGAATAATGACGGTCATCGGAGAGTCGTTTTCGCCCTCCACGGGTCTGTAGCTTTGTTGCCCCCAATGTCTGCTGCTTGACCTTGTTGTAATGGACTGCAGTCATAGAAATTTTAAGGATGGAGGCAACATGATGCTCACTGTATCTCTCTGCTAGTAAAGCCAGAATTGAGCCCTTCTTTTCCTCACTCAAGACTTTTCTTTTCAACTCCTTTGGCATGGTTAAAAGTTATTTTTTTATTGCAATTACTTTTCGGATATTACCTAGCACTTATTTTGCCATTCAGCTTGTGCTATTGCAAGAGAATTGTGAACACCACAACAGGGTATTTTATACTTTCCTTGTTTAAATAAGATTTGGTTAAGGTGATCACCCAATCAGAGGCACATTAAGTAGAATGAGGTGTACTCTGATTTTTTTATGGTGGAATAGTTAAACCTTTCAGTAGTATATTCAAATCCCAAGATGAAACTATGTTGGATTTCCTTGGACAGATTCTGGAGGCAGCTGACATGAACCTCCTTAAGCATCGATGGTCTGCCAGGTTCTGATCGAAGTAGGAGCTCAGTGCTGACACCTGGACCTTCAAGGTACTTGGTTTTAGTCCTTTAGATAAGCCGTCCCATAGAAAGTCTGGGATTTTTGCTATGTCAGGGTGAAAAGGACCGATGGGAGTGGATCCATTGCACCCCGAGAAGGTCTTCCATACTTTGGAATAGATAGCATTTGTGACCCGTTTTCTACTTTTTTGTAAAGTGGGTATGTAGGCATTTGAGAGGTCTCTGGCTCTCAGGATTGTGGTTTCAGTAGCCAGGCTGCCAATCGTAGGCTGTGGGGAGCCGGGTAAAAAATGGTACCCTGACATAGAATGTCATGGTCCAGTGGCAGGGTCAGAGGCTCTTCTGAGCTCATCAGTTTTAGAGCTCCGAACCAGCGCCTCCCGGCCATAGAAGGGCGATCAGGATGGCTTTGACCTTGTCTGTTGTGACCTTTTGCAGAGTCTTTGATAACAGAATTGGAGGAAATGCGTAGGCTAGCTTGAAGCTCCATGGGTGAGCGAAGGCATCCACCCTTGCTTGGGTTTTGTTTGGACCTATGGAGAAATAATGTTCTGTTTTGGCATTTTCTTGGTTTGCGAATAGGTCCACCTCCGGGAGACCCCATTTTTTGGCTATATTCTGGAATACTCTCACATTAAGGTTCCATTCCCCTGGGTCTATATCTGTCCTGCTCAGAAAGTCTGCTTTGATGTTGTCGGATCCCTTTAGGTGGCGAGCCAATGAAGACAGGTGATATTCTGCCCAACAAAAAATTCTTGGCGAGACACGCTGCAGACTCTGTTGACTTAAATGGGCTACGGTGGTCATGTTGTCGGAGTAAACTCGGACATGAATTCTGGATTAATGGTTTTGCTGCCCCCAGGGCCTCCTCTACCGCTCTCAATTCTCTTAAATTGGAGGACTGGTCGTTCATCTTTTTGGGCCAGATTCCCTGAAAGACTCAACGAGATGTCACTGTTCCCCAACCGCGTTTGCTGGCGTCTGTTCTAACTGACAACATTGGATATTGGACCTAAGGTATTCCCTTTGCCGGATTTTCTCGGCTGAGCCACCAGTTGAGGGATAGTTTTACATGTTCAGGAAGCGAGATTCTTGTACCGAGTGTCTCTGGGGTTCTGTTCCAGTGGGAGAGGATACATTTTTGGAGTATCCATGAGTGAGCTTGGGCCCAGGGAATTGACTGAATACATGATGTCATCGATCCCAGTACTGACATTGCGAATCTTAAGGTCACCCTCTTCTGGGTTTTTACGGTTCGAACTCTTGATCTTACGCATAATTGCTTGGAGACCGGAAGAAAGGATTTCTGGTATTGGGAATCTAGGAGGATTCCTAAAAACACTTTCTTGGTTGATGGGTTCAAGTCTGATTTCCCTTGATTTACAATCCAGCCTAAAGATGTTAAGGTATGTAGGACTGACCAGAGATGCCCTCTTAGAGTGGTACTGGAAGGAGCCATAATGAGAAGGTCGTCCAGGTAGGGGACGATGCAGATGTCTTGCTCCCTGAAGAAGGCTACTACTTCCGCCATAATCTTTGTGAATGTTCAAGGTGCTGATGATATGCCGAAAGGAAGTACCCTGAACTGGAAGTGACATACTTCCTGCCCTAGAGTGAGTGCAAATCTCAGATACAGATGGTAGGTTGGATGGATGGGTACATGGTAGTATGCCTCCTGTAGGTCTATGGTGGTCATGGCAGAGTTCTTTCCGATCAATAGTATTGTCGTTTTTACCGACTTCATTTTGAATCATTGATACACAATGTACTGGTTTAGCCGCTTCAGGTTGATGATGACCCAGTAATCCCCTCTCACTTTTTTTATAAGAAACACCCGGGAGTAATGGCCTTGCGCTGCTTCCAGAACCGGTGATATTACTGAGGAGGATAGCATCTGCTGGAGTTCTGTATACAGAATTTTCTGAAGCCTTGAAGATGGAAGATGTGTCACCTCTAGTCTTTGTGGGGGAAAGGAGGAAAATTCTATTTGTACCCCCCTTCTGACTGAGTCCAGGATTTTTTGGTCTGATGTCATCTCTTGCCTGCTAGAGAAGTGGCTCGAAATTCTGCCCCCTACTTGTTTGGCGTCATTTCCCATCTGAACGGGAGTTCTGAAAGATATTTCTTCCTTTACCTCCTTTTGGGTAATTCCATCATCCGGTTTTGCCTTTCCCTCTGTATTGAGGGGTCTAAGTTTAAGGTGGACGAAACAGCTTCTTCTTGAGTGTTTTTGGCTAGCAAGATTTTCCTTTTTGTCGGTTACTTTCTCCATTAATTCGTCCAGTGCAGGACCAAACACTTAATCACCTTTGAAGGGAATAGAGTATAGTTTAGATTTGGATAGGATGTCACCGCTCCACATCTTTAACCAAAGTGCCCTTCGGGTGGTGTTGGAGAGTACCGACGTCCTTGCAGCAATGCAATCTGACTCAGCTGAGGTGTCTGCAAGGAAACCAGATGCTTTCTGTAGGAGAGGTAAAGAGGTCAGAAGGTTTTCTCTAGGGGTACCACTCCTAATATGGTCTTCCAGTTGTTGCAACCAGAGAAATAAGGTTCTTGTGAAGCAGGCGGATGCAACATTTGTCTTTAGCCCCTTCCCGACCAGTGACACAGCGTATGCGTCATGAAAGTTGGTGCCATTCCGACCAATGACACATATGCTGTGTCAAGACTTTAAAGCCCCCTGTGGGTCGGGTGACCGGGGTCAATGAAAGGTCACCCGACCCGCAGATACAGGGGGCTTTGTACTTCACCACAGGGGGGGTGGCTTAGCACCCACGTGGCTACTATCGCTCTGATTGGCTGTTAAAAGTGAAACAGCCAAATCAGAGCGATAGTAATATTTCATCAATGAAATTTGATGAAATATTACAATCCAGCCATGGCCAATGCTGCAGTAGCATCGGACATGGCTGGAGACACCTATCCAACCCCCCCACCGGTTAACGGGGGCGATCTGGCCCCCGCCGGTGAATGACAGCGGCGATCTGCCACCGCTGTCCTCATTTGCTCCCCCCGCCTTCCGATCACCTCCACTCCCACCCACCAGTACCTTCCGAGTGCCGCTGTCGCTCCCGGTGTCCCGCGGTCCCAGATCATGGGTGCCGCCATCTTGGAAAATGGCGGGCGCATGCGCAGTGCGCCCACCGGAATATGCGGCTGCAGATTCCATTCATTCATGTTGATCACTCTCACAGTGATCAAAGTGAAATAAAAAGTAAATAAACCCCCCGTTTATCACCCCCATAGGTAGGCACAGATGATAAAATAAAGAAAATATTTTTATTTTTCCATTATGGTTAGGGTTACTGTTGGAAATAGGGTTAGGGTTGGAATTAGGGTTAGGGTTGGAATTAGGGTTAGGGTTGGAATTAGGGTTAGGGTTGGAATTAGGGTTAGGGTTGGAATTAGGGTTAAGATTAGGGTTAGGGATGTGTTGGGGTTAGGGTTGGGATTAGGGTTAGGCTTGTGGTTAGGGTTGGGATTAGGGTTAGGGGTGTGTTGGGGTTAGGGTTATGGTTAGGGTTGGGATTAGGGGTGTGTTGGGGTTAGAGTTGGAGTTAGAATTGAGGGGTTTCCACTGTTTAGGCACATCAGGGGGTCTCCAAATGCGACATGGTGCCACCATTGATTCCAGCCAATTTTGCATTCAAAAAGTCAAACAGTGCTCCCTCCCTTCCAAGCCCCGACGTGTGCCCAAACAGTGGTTTACCCCAACATATGGGGTATCAGCGTACTCAGGAAAAATTGCACAACAACTTTGGGGGTCTAATTTCTCCTGATACCCTTGGGGAAATAAAAAAATTGGGGGCTAAAAAATTATTTTTGTGGAAAAAATTATTTTCACGACTCTGCGTTATAAACTTCTGTGAAGCACTTGGGGGTTCAAAGTGCTCACCACACATCTAGATAAGTTCCTTGGGGGGGTTTAGTTTCCAAAATGGGGTCACTTGTGGGGGGTTTCCACTGTTTAGGTACATCAGGGGCTCTGCAAATGTAACATGACGCCCACAGACCATTCCATCAAAGTCAGCATTTCAAAATTTCACTACTTCCCTTCCGAGCCCCGACGTGTGCCCAAACAGTGGTTCCCCCCCACATATGGGGTGCCAGCGTACTCAGGACAAACTGGACAACAACTTTTGTGGTCCAATTTCTCCCGTTAGCTATGTGAAAATAAAAAATAGTGTGCTAAAAAATCATTTTTGAGGAAAAAAAATATTTTTTATTTTCACTGCTCTGCGTTGTAAACTTTTGTGAAGCACTTGGGGGTTCAAAGTGCTCACTACACATCTAGATAAGTTCCATAAGGAGTCTAGTTTCCAAAATGGTGTCACTTGTGGGGGGTTTTCACTGTTTAGGAACACAGGGGCTCTCCAAACGCGACATAGTATCCAATAACGATTGAAGCTAAATTTTCCATTCAAAAAGTCAAATAGCGAACCTTCCCTTCCGGACCCTGCTGTGCGCCCAAACAGTGGTTTATGACCACATATGAGGTATCGGTGTACTCAGGAGAAATTGCCCAACAAATTTTAGGATCAATTTTATCCTGTTGCCCATGTGAAAATGAAAAAATTGAGGCTAAAAGATAATTTGTGAAAAAAAAGTACTTTTTTTTTACGGATCAATTTGTGAAGCACCTGGGGGTTCAAAGTGATCACCATGCATCCAAATAAGTTCCTTGGGGGGTCTAGTTTCCAAAATGGGGTCACTTGTGGGGGAGCTCCAATGTTCAGGCACACAGGGGCTCTCCAAATGCGAGATGGCAACCGCTATATATTCCAGCATATTTTCCATTCAAAAAGTCAAATGGCGCTCCTTCCCTTCTAAACCCTGCTGTGCGCCCAAACAGTGGTTTATGACCACATATGAGGTATCGGCGTACTCAGGAGAAATTGTCCAACAAATTTTAGGATCCATTTTATCCTGTTGCCCATGTGAAAATGAAAAAATTGATGCTAAAAGAAAATTTTTGCTGGAAAAATTAAAATGTCCATTTTTCTTTCCACGTTGCTTTAGTTCCTGTGAAGCACTTGAAGGGTTAATAATCTTCTTGAATGTAGTTTTGAGTAGCTTGAGGGGTGCAGTTTTTAGAATGGGTATTGGGTATTTTCTGCCATATAGACCCCTCAAAATGACTTCAAATGTGAGGTGGTCCCTAAAAAAAATGGTTTTGTAAATTTTGTTGTAAAAATGAGAAATCGCTGGTCACCTTTTAATCCTTATAACTTCCTAACAAAAAAAAAATTTTGTTTCTAAAATTGTGCTGATGTAAAGTAGACATGTGGGAAATGTTATTCAGTAACGATTTTGTGTCACATAACTCTGGTTTAACAGAATAAAAATTCAAAATTTGAAAATTGCAAAATTTTCGCCAAATGTCTGATTTTTTCACAAATAAACGCAAAAATTATCGACCTAAATTTACTACTAACATGAAGCCCAATATGTCATGAAAAAAAACACATTCTCAGAATCGCTGGATGCGTTGAAGCGTTCCAGAGATATTACCTCATAAAGGGACACTGGTCAGAATTGCAAAAAATGGCCTGGTCATTAAGGTCAAAATAAGCTTGGTCATGAAGGAGTTAAGGAGGTTGCTGTTGCTTCCCAGGACTTCCTCAATAAGCTGTCGATCTTGCGGCCAAGTGGATCCTTAAGTTGAGAGGAGTCTTCATAGGGTAGCCAGATTTCTTGGCTACCCTAGCCACTTGGCTATCCACTTTAGGGATTTCAGTCCAGCACTTCGAGACGTCCTCAACTAGGGGAAGCGATCCTTCATCTCACCTGTAATGTTCAATTTCCTTTCTGGGAATTCCCATTCATCCAGGATTAAATTTTGGACGTTGTCATGGATAGGAAAGACCATCTTCCTTCTTGACTTTAGACCACCGAACAATTCATCTTGGATTGAATGGGATGGTTTCTCCTCTTCAACTCCCATCATATTCCTGACTGCTAGTAGAAGCTCCTCCATATCTTCTGAGGAAAAGAATAATTTTTTATTATCCTCCGTATGACTTGGAGTAAGTTCATCTTCCTCCATCCATTCTTCAGGGCCTGAGGATTCGGCTTCTGAGTCAGTTATCCTTGGGGGCGTATTTTCTCTTTTTGGAAACAGCGGGCCCCTTGGAAAAGGACTGGGAGAAGGTAGCCAAGGATGACTGTCTCTCCTGTCGCACGATCCCTCTTACTTCATGTATGATGGTTGTTCTTCCCGGACAATTTTCTCTGTGCATAGCTGACAAAAAAGCTTTTTTATAGCTGGATGTGAGTTTTTTCTGTAGATGGTGCATTTGCGATTTACAGCTTTTTCCCATGATTTTGGTGCAGGATCCTTGTCTCCCTAGAAGAGAGGAGAGGGGAAATTCCCATAAGGATGGGATCCTGTACCAAAGTTATACTCACTGGGCAAGGGTTTGCGCTGGGCTCTGCAGATGCAGCTCTAAGGGAAGGCACATCCATCATTCAGAAACACAGTCCTACCTTATGGAGTCTTCCATCAGGGTTCTTTTATACAGGAACCGATACCCAGTGATTCTTCTCATCCAATAGGATGAGATCTCTCCCCCTCCGTGATAGGTCCTGTCTTCTGGCGGCTTTACAGTTTGAAAAATTTCAAATTTCCCGCCAAAATGACGGTGCGTAAGGTGGAAATGACGTTGTGCCTTCACTCCTGGCGGTGTACGTCACTTCCTGTGTATGACCAGGACTGCCGGAGAGTGCGGAAGCCATGCCGGCATGCAGGTGCGAGGGGAAGAGAGCTACGAGGCTGGGGGGCTGCGGGAGGCCCCCAGACACATCTTCACCATCCAGCATTGCCAGCGGCGCCAGAGGACGGTGCAGTCTCGCCCGCGGCAGGAGCAGCTGAGGGATGAAGGTCCGGGACGATCAACCTAGGCTGCCCAGCTTCAAGATATACCCCACCCCGAGAGTGTCGCCGGCCCACCCTCAGGAACAGTGAAAAACCTCTTCATCCCTTATTGACAGGAAAATACTGTGGATTAAGGGAAGGGGAGGGCTATTTAAACCTCTTGATTCCTGTCCCTAATTAGGATGGGGAGGCAACCTCCTGTGTGCTTTCATGGAGGGGATTAGAGGAAAAAATACTGGAGTGGTGGTTTAATCTATTTGGATAAAAGCTGGCAAATGCTTTTTTGGTCAGTAACCTCCCATTATATTTTATATCCTGCAGAACACTTAGTACCAGGTTAAGGTCCAAGGTGACCAGGGGCGCCCTATAGGGAGGTATCAAGTGGGAGACTCCCTGGATGAAAGTCTTCACCTGCCAATAGGTAACAATTCTGCGTCGGAACAGAACGGATAAAGCCGATATTTGTCTCCTGAGGGAACTCGGGCCAAACCTGAGTCTAGGCCCGAGTGGAGAAAAGCCAAGATGTTGGGGATCGAGAATCTCAGTGGAAAACAACCACGGCCTCGACACCAAGCGAAGAACACCTCCCAGGTGTGGTGGTAAATTCGTGCTGAAGCGGGCTTTCGGGCGCTAATCATTGTAGCGACCCCCTTGCTCTCAAATCCTGCCTGGGTTAGAATCCAAGATTCAACGGCCATGCCGTTGAACCCAAGGCCCCTGGGATCGGGTGGCAAATCAGCCCTTGAGAAAGTAGATCTGGGCGCTCTGGTAGACGCCAAGGCACGTCGGCGAGTAGCAGCATTAGATCTGCGTACCGCGCTCAATGGGGCCAAAATGGGGCCAGCGGGATTGCCGGCACACCTTCCGTCTTGATCCTCTTGACGACTCTTGGAAGTAGTGGCAGTGGGGAAAGCGATACGGGAGGCGAAACTGGTTCCATGGCAGAACCAATGCATCTACAGCGATTGCCTTCGGATCCTTGGCCCGAACGACATATGTGGGCACCCTGGCGTTCACTCTGGAAGCCATCAGGTCCACATCCGGCATTCCCCATTGCTAACAAATCTGCTGGAAGACTTGGGGATGTAGGGACCACTCTCCGGACGCAAGACCCTCCCGGCTGAGAAAGTCTGCTGCCCAGTTTTCCCCGCCCGGGATGCGAACTGCCGAAAACACCGAATGGTTTGCTTTGGCCCAATGAAGAATGAGCTCTACCTCGCGCATGGTTGCTCTGCTGCAGGTGCCCCCTTGGTGATTCATGTAAGCCACCACCGTGGCGCTGTCCGATCGAATTCGGACAGGGTGGTCTGCTAGAAGGTGCCAAAACTTCTGGAGTGCCAGCTGAACTGCTCGTATCTCCAACAAATTGATCGGGACGCGTGCCTCCTGGTGTTACCACCGTCTCTGGGTTGTGTGGTGGTGACACACCGCTCCCCAGCCGAGGAGACTGGCGTCGGCTGTCCCCACCTGCCAATGGTCTGGGGGAAAGGGTTTCCCCTGGGCCAGAGAGGAACTGGTTATCCATCATCCGATAGACTGCCTGACCTGAGAGGACAGACGACACTGCCGATCGGGCGTGAAAGGGTTATTGTTCCAAGCCAACAGGAGGGCGTGCTGCAGGGGGCGAAGATGGAACTGGGCGAAAGGCATCGCTTCCATTGCTGCCACCATTTTCCCTAGACTCCTCATCCCAGCTCGGATGGTATGAGGGACTGGTTGGCAAAGTGCCCGGACTCCCTGCCGGAGAGCCAGTACCTTTACCTGAGGGAGAATCACCAGCCCTCGGCCAGTGTCGCAGATCATTCCCAAGAAGGAAATCTTCTGAGCTGGCACAAGGGATGACTTCTTCGCATTGACCAACCAACTTAAGCGGGCAAGGGTCTCCAGCGTGATGCTGATATCTTCCTCGCATGCCCATATTGAAGGGCCTAAGAGGTCATCCAGATAAGGCAAGACGACCATGCCTCAAGAAGGCCATGATAACTGCCATAACCCTTGTGAACACTCTGGGAGCCGTGGCTAGTCCGAAGGGTAGCGCTATGAACTGAAAATGTTGATTGATGATGGCGAAGCATAAGAACCTCTGATGAGGAGAAAAAAAAAATGGAAATATGCAGATATGCATCCTGGATGTCTACTGAGGCCAAGTATTCTCCCTGCTCTATGGCCGAGATGGTTGAACGGCGAGACTCCATCCAAAAATGTCTGATCTTGACGAATCTGTTCAGAAGCTTCAGGTCCAACCCAGGCCTGACCGACCCGTCCTTCTTGGGAACCGCAAAGAGGTTGGAATAGAACCCCTGAGCTATTTTGTGTTATGGCACTGGAACCATTACTCCGTTGTGCTGGAGCGATTTGATGGCTCCCAATAGAGCCCTTACCTGGGCATCTACCCTGGGAAGTCGGGAAAGGAAAAACCGTCTTGGAGGGCCACTAATATTCTATTTTGTAACCTGAGTACACCAATTCCTTTACCCATGCGTCGCGAGCGACATTGACCCAGACGTGGTGAAACCAGAGTAGGCGGCCGCCTCCCCTGCCGGTGTCGTCTGGTAAAGGTCCTGAGCCATCTGGCCGATGATTTCTGGGATCTGGATCCTCTCGATCTGGCCTGTTTAGCACGCATTATCCCCAATGGGTTGGCTCTATATGAGACCTGCCGCTCCCTATCCTGGTTGGGTCGCCTGAGGTGGCAGAATTGGGCCCCGTAGTCCACCCGGGGGTTGCGAAAGGCCTGAAAACGTGCCTGAATTGAGTGACGAAAAAACAGTTTAACCGTTTGTTGAGGGAGACACCCGCTCTTCCCTCCTGTGGAGTCTGAGATAAGTTGATCCAACTTTTCACCAAATAGGCGGCCGCACTGATAAGGCAGGGAAGTCAAGGACCTCTTGGAAGTAGAATCGGCTTGCCATGCCCTCAACCACAGGGCTCTTCTGATAGAGATTACATTAGCGGCAGCAAGTGCCGAACAATTGGCCGCATTCAAAGACGCATTAATTACACAGTCTCCGGCCATCGCCATCTGACCTGCGACCTCCAAAATCTCTGCAGGTAGATCCTGCTCCTGCGCGACCTTGCTTCCTGACCATGATACCATAGCCTTAGCTACCCAAGTTACTGCGAACGAGGGAGCGAGTGCAGACCCTGACGCTTCATATACTGCACGAGCTAGGCTCTCTTAATCAAGGAAACAGTAGGGACAGAACAGGGTCTTAGTGGCCAGGCGTGAAACCAGAGGATCCACTATCGGGGGTTCCATCCATTTTTTATGGAGGTCCGAAGCAAACGGCCTACCCCCAGCCGAAGCCGCGGGCTGGATTTTTAGAATCCGCCGGCGGGGCCGAGGACGGCGCCGGACAGTACCCAGCTCTAAGCCGCGGGCTGGATACCACCAGCCACTCTCGGACGAGCGGGACTGTACTGAAAACAGCATCCATCCCGCCGTCCGAGGGGGCAAAACGGAGGACTGTGGGAAGCGCCGCATGAAGTGCTCCACTTGGCCGCCTACCTCGGATGCCGCAGAGCCCTCCCCGCTGCCTGTACCTCCATCCGTGCCCTGGATACTGACGCCTTGATCCGACCAGGTAGAGGGTAGGGGGGTAACATCCAGGACGGTGCAGGCACCCTAACTCCGTCACCTTCTAGGGCTGAGGAGAGGGACCGTCCGCTGCCTTGCAGCACCGCCGTCTAGCGTTGGTGGAGCAGTGGGGGCCGCATGGACTAGTCTTGTGCCTCTGCACAAGCCCATGGTTTCAATACCTAGGGGTGGCCAGGGCTAAGTCCGGCATCATGTCCCACGTCACAGAAGAGGATACGTGGAGGGACACTCGCACGTGCTCGCCCGTTGATGGTTTGGGGAAATCGGACCTTTTCAATAGGATCCGTTGCCCCTGTCTAATCTTCATAGAAAAAATAAAATAATAAAGTAAAATAAAAAAAGACGTCTGGGGAAAACGGCCCAGATATGTCCCACGGTGCGGGAAAGGATACGCGGAGACGATATTCAACACGTGCTCGCCCGTTGTTGGTTTGGGGAGATCGGACCCTTTCAATAGGGTCCATCGCCCCTGTCTTATCTTCATAGAAAAAGAAGTCTGGAGAGACCCAGACACGTGTGCCTCCAAGGACACTAAGCAAAAAACTGATTTCCGCCCGCAATAAGGGCGAGGGTGTATACTGCGGAGGAGGAGCTAACCTCTTTTTTTCACTTAGTGTCAGCCTCCTAGCGGCAGAAGCATACACCCACAGTCTCTGTGTCCCCCAATGAGACGAAGGAGAAAATCGCATCAATATGCACAAAAAGTGCAAATGCATTAAAATGAATGGTATGCTTCTTTTAAGCGTTTTTGCCGATAAAAACGCTTAAAAAACGCAAAAAAAATACTTACGTGGGCACACAGCCTTACTCATCCTCCCCAGGTCCAGAGCAGGGTTTCTACTGCAGCCTGTAGCGCGGACTTCACGTTTACGTTGCTGCAGCCTAACAATGAGCTCAGGGCAGCTTGTGCAGCACACTCAAGCAGAGTTGCGCTCAGTTACTCAGGCAGAGATGCGCTCAGTTAATGGTTGCAGTGTTGCCAATGTAATGTCAGTGCTGCAGACAATAACAGACACCAGGACAAGTATTGGAGACTCAACACTGAACTAATGAGTGGCAGTAAAGCAAGGTTTGTGTTTTTAAAATACAAACTGCAGCCAGGGGACAGGAGATTTCTAAAACTGGGAAACCCTTTTAAAAGTCGTTGGTAAAATAAGGTTTACAATGTGAGCCAGGTGTTTCATTAGACATTGCCGACGTTGTCAGATCCTGCAGAATAAGGAAATATCTACCCTGAATTATTGGTGCTTAAGTAAAACAAATAACCAAATCCCTTCCAGCTGCTAAAATAGTAAGGAAACCTGGTGCTCATATGAAATAATCTGGGAAATAGTGTTGCACACATCTGGAAGGGGCAGCCAGTTATTGGCTAAGACAGATATATCTTTCGGATCTGATTCATTTAGAACTTGTTAGACGTTTTTCTGAAATCTTCAAATTTACTACACTTTTAAGCCCTTAATCAACATCAATGTCTAGTCTACTGGACTTCTAACCAGGACTATATATGTATTATTCTTTTCTACATTATGTCAATGATGATTTCTTCTGCAGGCTGAATGGCGACTTCTGATGCAGATGACATCAATGCAAGTATGCAAAGCTTCAACACACATGCCCCGGACGTGAAAACGATAGGACAGAAGGCAGGAGTCGGAACAGGTTGGTGATTAGGTCTCCTGACCTCAGGGAGATTATTAACCCTTTCATTTTTGAACTTTCATTTATTCCTCTTCTTGGAGGCAATTCAGGATAGTACGATTACAGCACTACCATGCTATGTGTATATTATATATATATTTTTATTCTTTTAGTGGTTCAAAAACAAATTGAACTTTGTTAAAAAAAAAAAAAAAAAAAATTGATTTGTGCTCTCATTTAGTAAAACCCATGACTTATTTTTCAGTTGATGGAACTGTGTGAAAGCTTGTTTTTTTCTTTTATGCAATAAGCTGCAGCTTTTCTTGGTATCATGTAGCGCTTCAATTTTTCTTGTATTGCATTTTTTGGGGGCAGTCATTCAGGCGTTACTATTTTTTGTTAATTGTAGGAGTTAATCAAATTTTCATTATCAGACTTTATAGACATAGTAATCTGCTGGTTATTTAATTTCTTTATTTTGAGAGAGATTGACTTCAGCATTTAAAGGGAACCTGTTGCCTTGTTTTTTTAGCTATTAAACTGGCGCCAGTGTGTTGTTAGTGATGCATTGTGCATCACTAACATGTTTTTGTCAAAGAAAAGCTCCAAGTAGGACCAAATTCACGGCAATCACGTATCAAATCCCGCGCATGCGCACTACCCATCTGCTGTGCGGGCATGCGCACTGATTTCAACTGCACAGCCCCAGCTTCATGTCAGATGACGCAGGAGCCGTTCTGACCTATGCATGCTACTGTGTCCGCTACGGCGCATGTGTGCACCTGACATGAAGTTGGGGATGTACACCCAGAGTCAGTGCGCACGCATGGGATTTGATACGTGGTTGCCGTGACTTCGGGCCAGTCACGGCAATCAAATGCAATGCTGTGGGTGCGCATGATTTCAAAAGTACACTGACTGATCCGTGACTGAAAACATAAAGTCACCGCCCCTATGACTGAAAGAAAAAGGGATGTGAGGGAATTATCCAAAGATATAAAGGGTTTTTGAAACCTAATACTTGGAGCTTTTCTTTGATAAAAACATGTTAATTATGTACACTGCTTCACTAACAGCACACTGGCGCCAGTTTAATAGCTAAAAACAAGGTCAAAGGTTCCCTTTAAGTGGGTATATTGGACTAAACCCAGGTCTATTGCTAGATTAACGTAAGAAAACAAAGATTCAGTAGAATGTAGTAAGAGGGATACAACGTGCCACCATCTACAACTACAGTATATAGTGTATGAGACCAAAGGAAAGGAAAGACACTTCTGCAGAAAGTGGAAGAAAACAGGATTTTTTGGGTTGCTTACCGTAAAATCTGTTGCTCGGAGCCTTCATTGGGGGACACAGTGACCATGGGTGTATGCTGCTGCCACTAGGAGGCTGACACTATGCACAAAAAAAGGTTAGCTCCTCCTCCGCAGTGTACACCCCACCGACCGGCAGGAAATTCCTCAGTTAGTGAGAAAGCAGTAGGAGAAGTAACAGAATAGATTGAAAACAGAACAGACAACTCAACTGTAAACAACCAACAAACATAATAACAGGAGTTGTAGAACATGGGAGGATGCTGTGTCCCCCAATGAAGGCTCCGAGAAACAGATTTTACGGTAAGCAACCCAAAAAATCCTGTTTTCTCGTTCGCCTTATTGGGGGACACAGAGACCATGGGACGTCCCAAAGCAGTCCCTGGGGTGGGAAAACAAACTTCCATCAGGCCAGCGGACTCACCACCGCCGCCTGCAGAATCCTCCTACCTAGGCTGGCGTCCGCCGAAGCGTACGTGTGGACATTGTAGAATTTCACAAACGTGTGAACCGAAGACCAGGTTGCAGCTTTGCAAAGCTGCAGTGCGGAAGCCCTGTGGCGTACCGCCCAGGAGGCACCCACTGCCCGGGTAGAGTGCGCTCTGATCCCTGGAGGAGCCAATCGATGCTTAACTCGGTAGGCCACCAAGATTGCCGATCTGATCCAGCGAGCAATAGTGGCCTTTGAAGCTGGGTGACCTTTCCGCGCCCCATCTGGAATGATGAAAAGAGACTCTGTCTTTCGCAAGGAAGTCGTCCTGGATAGACTCTCATCGCCCTGACCACATCCAGCTTGTTCAAGGACCGCTCCCGAGGATGAGTTGGACTCAGACAGAAGGACGGAAGAACAATATCCTCATTGAGGTGGAAAGAGGACACCACCTTAGGCAGGAAAGAGGGCGGAAGCCGCAGAACTACCTTATCCTGGTGGAGTACCAAAAAAAGGGGAACGGCAAGAAAGGGCCGCCAATTCCGACACGCGCCGGAAGGAAGTGATGGCCACCAGAAAGGCTACCTTCCAAGAAAGGAGAGAAAGGGAAACATCCCTGAGAGGTTCAAAAGGAGGACCTTGCAGAACCTCGAGAACCAGATTAAGATCCCAAGGATCTACGGGCGCTCGGAACGGAGGAGCCGTGTGAGCCACGCCTTGAAGAAAGGTCTTGACCTGAGGACGGGAGGCCAACGTCTTTTGAAATAAAATGGACAGCGCCGAAACCTGACCCTTCAAAGAGCTGAGGGCAAGCCCCGCATCCAGACCTGCCTGAAGAAACGCCAGAACCGAAGGGAGCGAAAAGCACATGGGCGCGATGTCATTGGCCTCGCACCAAGTGAAATAGGCCTGCCAGACACGGTAATTACTTTTGGAAGATGATGGCTTTCTGGCTCAGATCTTGTTATGAATTACTCGATCGGAAAATCCTGCCCGTTTCAAAACCTCGGTCTCAACAGCCATGCCGTTAAATTGAGCGACCGAGAATTGGGGTGGCAAATCGGGCCTTGAGACAGCAGATCTGCCCTGTCTGGAAGCTTCCAGGGGGCGTCCGCGAGAAGATTGACAATGTCCGCGAACCAAGACCTTCTGGGCCAATTCAGGGCGATGAGAATGACTGGGATTCCTTCTGCTTTGATCTTCTTCAACAGTTTGGGAAGAAGAGGCAGGGGAGGAAACAGGTAGGGGAGTTGGAACTGCGACCAAGGAACGGCCAGAGCGTCGGCGCCCACTGCCATAGGGTCTCGAGACTTGGATACAAACTGTGGGACTTTCCTGTTGAGGCGAGACGCCAGCAGATCTACGTCCGGGGTTCCCCATCGACGGCAGAGCAGATGAAACACCTCCGGATGTAGGGACCACTCTCCCGCCGCGAGACCCTCGCGGCTGAGAAAATCGGTGGCCCAGTTGTCTACGCCGGGAATGTGTACCGCAGAAATTGTCGGCACGGAAACCTCTGCCCAATGAAGAATCTTGGACACTTCTGCTAGGGCTGAGACACTCCGTGTCCCTCCTTAGCGGTTGACATATGCCACCGCTGTGGCATTGTCTGCCTGAATCCGGACAGGCAGGCCCCTGAGGAGCTTCTCCCAGTGAACGAGAGCCAGATGAATCGCTCGTATCTCTAGGACGTTGATCGGCAGAGCTGATTCCTGAGATGACCATTGACCCTGAACAGTGTGATTGCGGAACACTGCCCCCCAGCCGAGGAGGCTGGCATCCGTTGTTACAATCTGCCAGTGAATGGGAAGAAAAGACCGTCCCAAGGAAATGAGAGGTGACGTCAACCACCAGTTGAGTGACCATTTGATCCGGTGTGAAAGACGAACAGGACGATCCAGGGACAGAGCCGACCTGTTCCACCTCGACAGGATGGCGTGTTGGAGAGGTCTGGCGTGAAATTGGGCAAAGGGAACTGCCTTTATCGCCGCCACCATCTTTCCCAGGACCCTCATGGTTGTTCGGAGGGACGGAAATCGTGTGATCTCCAGCGATCGTACATCCTGCTGCAGGGAAAGAATCTTCTCTTGTGGGAGAAAGACCCTTGCCCGACGAGTGTCGAACAGTAGGCCCAGAAACACAAGCCGCTGAGTAGGAACCAGACAGGACTTTTTCCTGTTGACGATCCACCCGAAATTGGAAAGAGTGTCTAAGACGACCGTCAGACTTGGGCGAGCCTGTTGAAAAGAGGAAGCTTTGATCAGAATGTCATCGAGGTACGGAAAAAGGACGAGACCTCTGATCCTCAACAAGGCCATCAACGCAGCCATGATCTTCGTGAAGACTCTGGGTGCGGTGGCGAGACCGAAGGGCAGCGCGACGAACTGGTAATGTTCCTGGCGAATCGCAAACCGCAGGAACTTCTGATGTCCGGAGAATATGGGAACATGTAGATCGGCATCTTGGATGTCTATTGAACACATGAATTCCTGCTCCTCCATGGAAGCGATTACCGAACGAACCGACTCCATCCGGAAGTGGCGGAGGCGGACTCTTTTGTTGAGTAGCTTGAGATCCAAGATTGGTCGGACCGCCCCGTCTTTTTTCGGCACCACAAAGAGGTTCGAATGAAACCCTGTGAAACGCTCCGCCTCGGGAACGGGCACAATCACCCCGGAACTGAGGAGAGAGGTGATGGCTGTAAAGAACCCCGGGATCAAGGCTGGATCTTTTGGAGGGCGGGATTCGAAGAAACGATCTCGCGGACGAGAAACCAACTCTATCTTGTATCCTGACGATACAACCTCCCTGACCCATGCGTCCTCCACGGAGGCCAGCCAGACGTCCCTGAAGAAGAGTCGACCTCCCAACTGGAAGGGACCCTCGGAAGTCCGACGATAGTCATGCTGATGTGGACCGTCCAGATCTGGATCTGGATGGTCTGCCCTGGGAAGAGTGTGATCGCCAGGAGGGGTGGGTCTGAAGGAAACTTTCTTTCTATCCTGACGTGCCTGCAGTCTCTGTTGGTTGGAAGGGTTCTCCGCCGTATTGAAACGGCGGAAAGCCCGAAAGGGACGAAACTGACGCCTTAGTGGGGGTCTGCGAGGCTTCAACTGAGGGAGGAGGGAACTCGTGCCTCCGGTGGCGTCCTTAATAATCTGATCCAATTGGGATCCAAAGAGGCGCACTCCCTGAAAAGGCAGATTAGTATGAGACTTCTTAGAAGACAAGTCCGCCTGCCAGGCCTTGAGCCAAATCGTACGTCAGATTGCCACTACGTTGCTTGACGCCTGAACCGCGCAGGATGCGGCATCAAAGAAGCAGAAAGCAGATAATCCCCCGTATGGGAGATCTGATTGGCGAGATCGGCCAACCGCTCTGGTTGTTCTTTATCTAGGATGCCCTTACGAAGATCCTCTGCCCAAGTAGCTATGGCCTTTGCTGCCCAAGATGAAGCAAAGATTGGACATACCGCCGCTGAAGCCGCTTCGAATGCAGACTTTGCTAGGGATTCTATAATCCTATCATTAGCATCCTTTAAAAGACGCCACACCTGAAAGCGGGAGAAACGTGTTATTAGAAAGTCTGGACACGGGTGGGTCCACCGAGGGAGAAGCAGACCAGTTGTCAGTGAGCTCTTTGGCAAACGGGTACAGCACGCCGAGACGCTTTCCTCTTTGAAAGCGTCTGGTCGGATCTTCTCTTTCCTTGGTAAAAATCTTTCCAAACTCGGAATGGAAAGGAAATACCCTGGAGGGTGTTTCCGCCCGTCTGAACGAAACCTCCTGATCTGAGGATTTCGCAGGAGAGTCAGCAATGTCGAAGGTATGGTGAATCGCTGCAATGAGGTCCTGCACCGTAACCTTCATATTCGCATCCTGGTCCGAATCCAGCTCTAAAATCCCCTCAGATGACCTGTCCGAGAACGCTTCACCTGACTCGGGAGAGGAGGCCCGGGAGGGAGGCTGCTGAGAAGGACTATGCGGTGAGATGGGACAAGGAAAGGATTCCGGCTGGAGATCCTGCCTGGGTCTTTTGCAACTAACACTGGCTGGCTCAAATGGAATCTCTTGAGACCTGCTGGACCCTGCAGAAGTGTCCAGGGGCAACTTATCGAGAACGGCTACTAGGGACTGAGACACCTTGGTGAGGTCTGCCACTGATTGTGATAGAGACGAAGTCCAGCTAGGAATGGGGGGTTCACTCTCGCATGGAGCAGTAGATGGCTCCTGGACGGCGTCGGGCTGAATCAGATTGCTGCAGTCTAGGCAGAGGGGAGTGGACTGACCTGAGGGAAGTTTGCGATTGCAAGAAGAGCATGCAAAGTACTTGACTAAGGTGCAAGAGGAGGCAGGAGGACGAGAGCGGTCAGACTTAAAATTAGACATACTGACGGACAGTCACTGAAGCAGTGCCGGAAGGTTGGGGCACAGGAGGCAGAGGAGGGTGTCAGTCTGCAGTCGCAGAGCTACTCACGGTCCGGTGTCCTGTCGCAGCTTCCAGCAAATGAAGGTGCACGGCTCGTCTGGGCCTGCAGGGGGCACGGCAGATAGGACAGCGTCCGACTGACAGGCTGCGAAAATGGCGGCAGCCTGAGAACAGAGCAGGAAGCGCGCGCTTCCCTGCAGAGACCGAGGAAGAAGATGGGCGGGGCTATCCGCCAATGCTAAAAATGGTGCCATCCTATGGAATAGCCAGACTGGGAGTGGGTGGAGACAGCGCCGCCTCAGGGAGACCTAGAGTGAGGGGAGAAGGCAGTGGGCGGGCTTAAAGTGGGCGGGAGGAAAGCCCGCCGGAGAAAGAAGGCGGGGGGCGTGGCCGCGACGCAGGACAAGGCCCAAGATGAAGCCGGGGCCTGGATTAGATGTGGCGGCCACCTGTCAGCGTGGGGCGGCACGGAGGCCCCGCAGCACTGCCACAGCGACCGCTCCAGAAGGATCCGTGACTGGAGCTGCTGAGGTGAATGGGACTCGGGGCCTCATACTTACCCTGCCTGATCCGTCTCTGATGTAACCTGTGAATAAAGGTACCTTCATCCAGCGTGTGTTGTCATTCCTGTAGAAGAGTATCCGCGCCTCATCCGACCGACAGGCTCTGGAAAGCGAGTGGGTGGGAGACGGGGAACGAGGACCATCTGGATCGCCTGACACACATCCGTGTTAGGGGGCTCTTGGTATTGCTGTAGAGACCTATGAGGATACGGGGTGGCAGTACACGCCGTACTCATAGTCTCTTTGTGGGACTACAGATGTGACTCTTCACTCTGTATCCCTCCGGATAACCTGAAAGAAAAAACGACGCACATTGAGGTAGATAAGGGTCTAAGAAAGACCCGTGTCCACCTCCTACTGACACTAAGCTAAACTGAGGAATTCCCTGCCGCTCGGTGGGGTGTACACTGCGGAGGAGGAGCTAGCCTTTTTTTGTGCATAGTGTCAGCCTCCTAGTGGCAGCAGCATACACCCATGGTCTCTGTGTCCCCCAATAAGACGAACGAGAAATATTAGAAAAAGACGCATGGAAAGGATGAAACAGCCAACGAACGTCGGGTGCTTACCTCTTTGTGATTTGCTGAGGATCATTTAATATTGGATCATTTTCAAAGGTCTCTTTATCGAAAAGTCTCTTAATAGCATATCCTGCAAGCTGCTCCATCAACAGGAAAGTCTCATTAATGTGCAAAAGCATTGAGAAGTAATGGTCTTCCCCTCGAGACAAAACATGTATGCTCTCTGTGAGGAGAACGGTGGACGTCTTCTCCAGTCTCGAGATCTCATCCCACGAGATGATGAGCTTAACTAGCAAAAAAAAGGAAAATTCAAATTATTAAAACATCAGCATCATATATTAACTCAGTTATCTAGCTTCGCACACCGTAATCATCTAGCATCACACATGTACACCATCATCTAGCATCACACACGAACATCGTCATCATCTAGCATCACACATGTACATCATCATCTAGCATCACATATGTACACCACCATCATCTAGCATCACACACGTACACCATCGTATAGCATCACACACGAACATCGTCATCATCATCTAGCATCACACATGTACACAATCATCTAGCATCACACATGTACATCGTCATCATCTAGCATCACACACGTACACCATTATATAGCATCACACACGTACACCATCATATAGCATCACACACGTACACCATCATATAGCATCACACACGAACATCATGTAGCATCACACATGTACATCGTCATCATCTAGCATCACACACGTACACCATCATATAGCATCACACACGAACATCGTCATCATTTAGCATCACACATGTACATCGTCATCATCTAGCATCACACACGTACACCATCATACATCATCACACACGAACATCGTCATCATCTAGCATCACATATGTACACAGTCATCATCTAGCATCACACACGAACATCGTCATCATCTAGCATCACACATGTACACCATCATCATCTAGCATCACACATGTACACCATCATCTAGCATCACACATGTACATCATCAAACATCACACACGTACACCATCAAACATCACACATCTACATTATTATGTAACATCACACATCTATATTATCTAAATTCATACAGTGAAATCTTTATGTAAATGCCTCATACACATCACAATAATATCAGCTGAACCTGCCGATATAAATGGGTTTGGCTGCAAGTGTATGGGGGTCCCGATAGGTGACGGGGAGATTAGGATCCAGTATGTCCAATGTCTAACAGCCATCCCTTTTGTTCTCTATAGACGAGCCGCCCCCACAGATGTCCGATAGAAGCTGCCTCATAGAGAGCACAGGAGCGCTCGGCAGAGTTGGGCAAGATGGCTGGCACCGGAATGACCAGCTGAACCATCATTCAGCCGAAAGCAATCAAAAGTATATGTGGGGCTTTACGTCATTACATCCGATCATACAACCACTGGTATTACTCTATATCCAGAATCACTGCCAACAAGTAGTGTCACTATAGGGGATTAAGGGTATCTGTTACCAGGATCATAATCCTCACGTCTCAGGGACAGGTCAGGATCGCTGGCAATTCCTTTGATAGTAAATGCTTGTTGCTCTTATTTTTGTTCAGTCCATGTTTCTACACTACTGAAACCTAGGAACAAGCCTAAAACTAATGGAGATTATAGACCAGAATGCAGCCATTATGAGAGCTCTTATTATCAGATCACTGGGGTTCCATGTCCTCTCCTGACCCAACAACTGACAGATTGACAGGGGTTACTACTTTCATCATCCACAAGTCCTTCATTGCTTATATGACATGACAGTGTTCCTATATGGAAAAGAGGAACAATACCATGGTTGAAGGATCCCTCAATGATAATAGGAGATCACACAGAATGGCGATTGGCTGCGATCACTGACAAGTGTGAACAAGGTCCTGTTATATCAGGATTCACTTTTAAATACAATGTGTCATCAGAAAACGATCAATTGTTTAAATACTGTTTTAAGTTAAATGTAAAAAAATTTTTGATGCCTTTTTTTTCAATTTTCCATATCAGTATATTAAAAAATTGAAATCAAGCAATCATCATACTGGCCACTAGGCCTAATACTGGACTCATATACATCCTCTTTTGTATAGCACCCTTTTTATTTTAATCGCATCAGTGAGGACAATGAGATTGCTGAAAGGGTAAGCAATAAAATGTAGGCAATACAGAATCCACCATTCACAATAGGTGATGTCACAGCTCACCTGCTCCCTCTCTGTTCATAATGTTCTGATAAGAGCATGCTCATAAGATGCTTCAATACAATTCAGTAGGACATGAGTCCAGTGCATTGCTGCTATGTCAAGCCTAATGGCAAGTGTAAAAAATGTAACTCTTTTTTCTTAAAAGAGGTTGTTTATTACCCGACATCCCTTTCTCAATCTCTAGGTTTCCCTCTCAGTAATATAATAACACCTACACTCACCTCTGGTGCCGACACTGTTCCAGTGGTGTCGGCACTGGCTATGCCGGGGTCTATAAAAAAAAAAAAAAAAAAAAAAAAAGAACTCTGTATGATTTAAATGCACTTTTGCTTTTTACTTATTTAATTATAGCAAGGTTTTTTTCATTTTGTCTTTTGTAGGTTTTCTATGCCGGGGTCTGCAGCCAATCAGCACTGGCTTCAGTCTCCTCGCCATCGGACATAACGGACACCTGCAGAAGTCAGAGCTGTGTTTGCTCTCTCTTTCCCTCCAGATGTCTAATTTATCCATAAGAGGGGATAGTGTAGCCAGCACTGATTGGCTGCATGCCCCAGGATAGCCAGTTCCAACACCAAAAGGGAAACATACAGATTGAGAAACGGTTATCAGAGTAGTGGACAATCCCTTTAAACATAAATAGTGATATGAAAACTAAAATAAAAACTAGTACAGAAGAATTTATTTTTTTAAATACATTTAAACGACTATAGGATTTAAAATAGACTCATAAGCGCTGCTGCTATAAGCGCTACAAGCAATTTTGAGACGTATAGTACTTCAAGGATTTTACTGTGCAAAAAATAAGCATATTCGAACCTCTTAAGTTAAAACACAGACAGGAATCAAAAAGTACATTCAACACAAGTTGTGTAGGATGGATGTATTAGGTCATTTTCCAATGACATATTGCTTTTCCAGGTGAATACTATTCTACATTGCTCATGCATGCATCCAGTGACCATACCTGAGCCCCATTCTGCGTCATCTCTCTTCCATGAAAGACCTGTGTATAAGTCCTTCTTCCTATACAATCTGAAGGCATCTGATAATGCGCTAACTATAATTTGCTTCCTGAACAATCAGGTGATGCAGGGAACCATGAGGGCATGTAGGGTTGACAAGGAACTAGCAAAACGATAAATGCAGGCCTTTGTATAAAATAGTGAAACTCACAAAACAGTTATAAAACTAATCAACATTATGTAGAATTTGGATTTTAGAAACTTACACTCTGAGCCCAAAAGAAACGAATAGAAGCTTAAAAAGTTTGTGCTGAGATATAGCCAACCCTGGCAAGGAACTCTGCCCCTCCAGTAACTGCAGGAGTAGTAGGTCACCAGCTTCTCCTGGTCAGGCAGACCAAAGCATTTCTCAAACTTCAGGAGAGCTTCACGAAACTTTTCAGGATCCTCTTCTTTCACAAATAAGCTTTTCCCTTCTTCAGCAATGAGACCCTTAAAGAGAAGTGATCAGATGAGCTCAGACAATTTATCATAGGACAAGCAGCATCTCAATGGTAGGAAAGTGTAGAAGATCCTACACTACCTATTATGTCCCTAATACTGGGTTGTCCCCCTTCAAAAAAAATCCTGGTGTCAGGTTACAGTTTGTAGAAAAATAAAAAAATATACCACCTTTTAATCACATTAATCCCCCGGTCCACCGCTGCTCTCAGTTTCAGATATCGGCTGCAGCACTGACGTCATGCCGATATCGCGGTAGCCAATCAGTGAGTGCAGCAGCTCTGAGTGGGACATTCTGGCGGAGGCCCTGAGCTTTCTCATTGGCTGTTGTTCTGGTCGAAATATGAGCTGCAGGCCAATATTAGACACCCAGAGCAGTGGTGAAGACTCAGCAGTGGTCCTGAGGACGGTGAGAAGAGCGTTGTCTTTTTGCTTTTGTTTTTTTTAAACTGTATCTGTGAACCAGTTTTTCCTGAAAAGGGACACCCCAAAAGGGTCGCACTTGGCCTCCACTCCAGACACATTGGGCTTTCTCAGGATCGCTGGAGTTCCCAGTGGTCGGACCACCAGAAATCAGTCAGTTCTTCCCCATCCTAAGAATAAGTGATAACTTTCAGTCTTAGGCTAGTTTCACAGTTGCGTTTCAGGGCGCAGCGACGGCTTGCGCACGGCCGCCGCTAATCCCCGCCCCCTGCCGCGCCTCCTCCGGTAGCTCTGCCTACTGGCGCATGACGCTGCATGCATCCCCTATATTTATCACTGGGGACGCAGGCCGTGCGCAGTATGCGTTTGGCGGCGCATGTGTCCCTTTGACGGTGCGCCGAGCGCAACCAAATTGCAATAGGTTGCGTTTGGCGCTGGTCGGCGCACCGTCAAAAGGACGCATGCACCGCCAAACGCATACTGCGCACGGCCTGCGTCCCCAGTGACAAAGATAGGGGACGCAGGACGCATGCAGCGTCATGCGCCAGTAGGCGGAGCTACCGGAGGAGGCGCGGCAGGGGGTGGGGCTTAGCGGCGGCCGTGCGCAGGCCGTCGCTGCGCCCTGAAACGCAAATGTGAAACTAGCCTAAGAAATACCCTGCTAATGCCCAGGTTCTGAATCCTATGTTATTCTGTTCTCCACTTACAGGCAGGAAGCCTTCGATGGCCTTTTTGATTTTTGTCATGAAAATACAACTTCTATAGAAAAAAAAAAGGACCTACCCTAATTTTGCCTTGAACAAAGCTGGTAATGTCATCACTTGAGTCTAAAACGGGCAATGTCTTCAAGACGTTCTTCTCCAGCCATTGCCAGTGTTGCAATATCTCGTCCCTGCTGGCTCCTAAGAAAACAAACGCGGTTATTGTAAATAAAGGAGGAAACGATCGCTGCGGTCAGGCAGATTTGGAAGGTTCGCAGCAATGCTTTGTGTTAGGTTTCTCTGTGTGACACCAAAGAAGCTCCACAGATTATGTGCTGTAAACAGATACGCTGTGAAGGAAAGTGAAGTGAACAGCATGCCATAATGAGACTAGAGACGAGATGAACACGAGCATCCCTGCGGCTATACGGTATGCCATCCCAGTGGAGCCCACCCACACACGAATGTAGGAACAGAGGCTGACAAGTCTCCAATACACACCAAGAAGACCAGCATTATAGCGTGGCTGGTCGCAGAACACGGGGGCACACTGCGAATGAAGATGACAAAGCCTTGTGCCACACCACGCACACTTTTACTTCACAGGCAGCAAAAACGTCAAGTTTTAGCTGGACCAGCTGTCTTATGGATGGGGCCCCTGGTAGATAAAATTGGGGGCGAAAAGAATCAAGTAGAGAATTCAAGCGCCCAATCTCATGACATGCCTGGTCACGGCTCACCCTGCGCTCCCCGTAGAGAGCACATGATCGCTAACATAAGCTGACCTTTCAGGTCTATCGGGCAGATGGGAGAGAAAGCAGTCGGCAAGACGCGCATGTGGTCAACAGCTAAGAGTATGTTCACACAAGCCTTTTTAGCAGTGTTTGAGTGTGCCAGCAAAGTGAATAAGATTTTAAAAAAACAAACTCTTACTCACGCTTCACTTTTTCCTTGCGTTTTTTTTTTTATCTGCAGTGTGTCAATTCTTTCAGCGTTTTGCAGCATTTGCCACACATTCTAAAACAAGTTAAAACGCAGAGAAAATGCAGAAGTGCACGGCTTTTTGCAAAGTTTTTCCTGCAGAAAATAAAAGGCACAGCTAAAACGCCATGTGTGAACATAGCCCTTAGAATGTGCATACACCTTCACACGGTGGCTTATCAGTGAGCAGGCTGGGTAGCCTTCATGCCAGCTCCCTGTGATTTACCTAGATTTAGGCCACGATCAAGTATTTTACCTCAGTATTTGGTGAGTATTTTACCTCAGTATTTGTAAGCCCAAAGCAGGAATGGAACAAACAGAGTAAAGTATAATAGAAACCTGTCACCACTTCTGGATTTATCATCCACTCCTGGTTTTGACTTACAAATACTGAGGTAAAATACTCACCAAATGCTGAGGTAAAATACTGACCAAACACTGAGGTAAAATACCGACCAAACACTGAGGTAAAATACTGACCAAACACTGAGGTAAAATACTGATCAAACACTGAGGTAAATACTGACCGTGGCCTTACGGTGTGTCCCAGGTAACATTCATTCCGTTACTCACCACAAGCGATGGACCAGTACACCTGAGACTCCGGGGTTTGGTGGAGGATCCTGAATGGGGCCACCTTAGCAGTCGAATCCAAAACCGCATCAAGAGTTCCCACAAGAAGACCTGAAGAGCGAAGGACAAACAGGAGCGTTAAATTCTCTTATTCTTCTGGCATCAAGCTAAACCTGCCCCCTTCCTGGGAAGATTTATAAAGAAGCGACATTTCCACAGCTATGCATTATTTTTTGGGGGATCTTTTAACATCTATTTGAAAGAAATGGGGAAAGGCGCAGCAGGGGTACAGCAAGTGCATCTGGCTGGGATTTCACCAGACCTAGCTAATTTACATTAAAGTACCGGATGTCTTTCTAACTTACAAAAATAAAACGATAAATTGACCTTTCAGCTAAAACCTATAGTGCATAAGGAAGCAAGTGAGCTCAGGTTACTGCAACCAGCTGAATTATTCATTCACGTCTACTCATCTTTCTGTCCCCTGCAGGGTAACAGAGCGAGGAGCTCTCCACCTGCTAATATCTACGGCCATTACAGCTAAAAAAATAAGAATCGTTCACAGGACTATGGAAAACTTCAGAAGATAAAGTCAGAACTGTGCTAACCAGTGGTCACAGTCAGGGAACGCATACAAATCATAGGACTCCATAGCAGTGATGAGCGAACGTGCTGGGATAAGGTGTTATCTAAGCATGCTCGGGCGCTCATCACTTTTCCATAGCAAAAGGTCTACAGTAATTGCTCCTGCACCTCCTTCATAAAAAAAAAAAAAAAAAAAATACGTGTTGGAATAGGCTGGGTTAAATCTCACAATTTTTATAAACAGGGAGAGGCACAAGTATACAGTAATTATACCCCTACTGAAGCCCCTCACTGTTCTCACCAACGATACCCCTTTCATGGCTGTAATAGAGAATAATGCATTTTTTATCTCAGTAGTAGGGGTGGTTTAAAGGTCCGTTAAGCAAATATATTTTCAAAGTAAAGTAATTGCAGTGCGCCCATTTTAATGCATCTTTAATTATTTAGGTATTTGCCCTATAGCAATTCTTCATACCCTTATTGCTCGCCAATGGGCACTGCATTCATGCGACCTCTTCCTCCAGTGCATGGTTATTTGAGCTCACTGAGGGTAGACGGAATCTGGTTATTGGTTGCCTTTGATTATTATTATTATTATTATACTTGTTGTACTAGTTGGTTATATACTATTTGGGCAGGGGTATGGTTTTTGTATTCTCGAATGTTTCTAAGTGATTTTATTAGTCTTATGTGTGTCCTTTTTGTATTAATAAAATGATATACTTATTGATTTATTAGGTGTGCACATCCTTACTGCATTGATTCTTTCTTCTCCCATTAATGTCCATTTTAATGCATGGGTAACTAGTTAACATCTGCCCAAACCAAGTTACCCAGAGAGGCACGCTCAGCGGTTCTCTGCCCTGCAGATCGGTCACGAGAACGCTGGGTTTGGGCCCTACATGCAGATATGGAAGGACATGCACTCTTCCTCCGCACCGAACTGGATTTATGGAGGCCCAGGACAGGGAGCATTTGTAGGTTTTGATAACCTTCATTTATCTCAATGGAGCACAATTGTGCTTAACGGGAATCTGTCAGCAGGATTTCACCCCCCTAAACTATCGTATATGCACACATAGCTCTGTCTGAGACAAGTCCAGGAATACCTTTATATGGCCAGTCCGTTCCTCCATTACTGAGAATGGAGCGTTTGAATTTTTAGAGACGGTGAAAAAAAAAAAGAAGCTAAAAATCCATTAATATTTTATGAGTCAATATGTCTAACAGCTCATTTTCCTGTACGTGAATGAGGTTGGCAGCAGTTCCCTGGACAGCAGGGAAAGGGAGATTTACAAGGGGGCACTGCACTACACTAGTGTTGCACCCCCTTCACTCTCAGGATCGGTAGGGGCTCAGAGGTCCACAATGATGGCATATCCCCGCGATATGACATTCATTACATACAAACGGCCCTCTAAAGCAGGGGCGATTTCCCGATGCTGTCATTTGTGCAGCACAGAATAGGTTATTTACTGTACATGACTCACGTAGGAAGCGATGAAGAAATGCCAGTGGAAAAGCTGGCGCTGACGTCTGCCAAGGCACGCTACTTCCCCACTGTTTCAGCGGCTTTGCAGACACAACATTGTCAGACTGTGTCTCCAATATCAGCCGCCCCCAGAACCCATCAATAACAACAAAGCGCCCGCTCTGCCAAGTGACAAAGCAATACAGTTATGGAGCACTTATAGTTACCAATCCCAAGACTTCCCTGGAAGATCACAGCCAACATTGATCACTGGAGATTTCTGCACTGCATGAGCACTACCGTTACTGCATCAACAAGGTTGGCAGCCCCGGATTCCCATAATATCAGCTGCCAGTCACCTGTGCTGTAATAAGGGCCCATGCACAGACACTGCCGCACACAGGGACCAGGATCTCCCACAAGAATAATGCATCTGTAGCAGACTGTGTGTGACCTCAGGACACATGCCAGCTACATACAGTTGTGCTCAAAAGTTTACATACCCTGGCAGAATTTTTGCTTTCTTGGCCTTTTTTCAGAGAATATGAATGATAACACCAAAACTTTTTCTCCTCATGTTAGTGGTTGGGTGAAGCCATTTATTGTCAAACTACTGTGCTTTCTCTTAATCATAATGACAATCCAAAACATCCAAATCACCCTGATCAAAAGTTTACATACCCCATTTCTTAATACTGTGTATTGCCCCCTCTAACCTCAATGACAGCTTGAAGTCTTTTGTGGTAGTTGTGGATGAGGTTCTTCTACATTCTGTGAGAAACTGGACTTCACTCAGATGCCATCCGAGTGCAGTCCGATGTTTCTCACGCACTCATTGACTTGCATGGCCAAGTGTGATCAAAATATTGGATAAAACTCAGGCATGGAGCGATATTTTCCTAGGACAGTCTCTGTCCATGGAAAAAACTGGACCATAAATACACTTGTCTCCACCTACCCTACAGGGGCTTTAAAGAACTTGTCATTGGATTCCTGCTGATCTCACCAGCAGCATGAAAGCTTGACAGTGTGAATACAGCCATGTAATGTTGGTTGTGAAGTCTATCCTATGTGTATACAAAAGGAGAGACCTGTCAGTCAACTGTATTGAGGTACGTGTAAGCCATCAGGGGCCTCAGTCACCCAGCCAGGCCCTGATTCATGTTGCATGTGGTGCAAGCAGCATGAATCAAATGACAGGTTTTAGATAAATTGTTTCAAGAGCAATTAAAAAGAGCACATAGATTTGTAGAAATTATATTTTTCCCACTAAAATGCTGCAAATATCCTCACTGACCACCATAGCTGGTAGACATTGCAGCCATTATGTGGCCTTGTATTGCCATGGCAACCATCAGGATTACACAATTGCGGTCTCTGGGTGCCAATGGAATTAAAGTGGAAGCCCCCTCTTTCTGTTAACCATCTAAATGCCACTATTATTATAGGTGTCAACATCGATGGTGGCCAAAGCAGCAGGGCGCCAGTTATAGTGTACAGCCGACACCTGCCACATCCTCAAAAGTTCGGGGATGCGATTCTATATTTCTAAGGTCAGTAAAAAGGCGTATTTAAGATCATTAATAGGATGAGGAGGAGAGACAAAAATATTCAATTTAAAAAGAAAAAATGGTATTTTCAATAATACATTTTAACCATGAAGCCAAGGAAGAAGATCACCAGAAATAACGAATTTGTGGGGACCTAATCATGTTTACACTAAAAGAAAAAGAAAGAAAAATGTTACAAACTGAAAATTGCCACTGTACAGACAACACAAACACATAGTAACGCTCAATACTAGTGACAATAGCTGCAGTCCATTAACTATTTACAAGTCCTTCCAGCAACAGCCATTACTCATCGTCTCCTCCATCTTATTCCATGAAGCTGAGATCCAAATATGAATCCAAAGATCATTGATGTTAATGAGCATCCGCTTCTAAATCAGGCAAGCATTGATTCCCAGTGGTCTGATGACAGCTCAGCATTGGGGAGGACCTGTCCCCTCTCCTGCCATGTGAGGGTCAGTACATACTTGTATACACTCTAGCCTTTTCTCATTACTCTCTCTGGTTGTTCTTCTCCCTAGAAATGTAGGAATAGTCCCTGCAGTGACTGATGTGCACACGGATTCTGGCCTATCCCCCCTCAGTCACACCCAGTTGTATATTTAGAATTTGTTAGGAACAATAAGAGAGGAACAGGACAGCAAGGAGATGTAGTAACAATCCCAGAGCATCGTTTCATATATAAAAAATACGCATATTTACTAAACAGACATGACAGGAAAGGCAACGGGTCCTCTTTAAAAGGATTTCTACAAAACGGACTTTTGCCAACTATCCACAAGATATGTTATAAATGTCGGAGTGCAGGAAGTCCTTCCGCTGGGACCTCCGCTGATCAGGAGAACAGGGGCCCCCATTTCTTGTCACTTCACAACCACAGTGACGATTTGCTTGAGTGAAACGAAAATCGAGCACTCTACATCCAGTCCTGCACAACCCCAGTCCCATGCCAAGCAGGAAGAAGAGGAGAAAACCTACAAGAATGGCACGCATGCTACTTATGCCAGCAGACTTGTCCCCATTACACTGGAGATCCCCAGAACATCAGAGCACACAGCTCCTGCAGACATCTGGGACTCACACTGCACCTCTACAGGTGGTAGGAAAGAAGGCTCAGAATCACACAGGAGGAAATCAAACATCTCAGAAAAAGGTCGGCCCTAGAAAGTGGCAGAATTGGGAATACAGCTCTGGAGGGGGTCTCATGATCAGCAGCAGATAAAGACTGCAGCTTTCCAGTGGGATCATTCAGTATATGGCGTCTGAGGGGGGACATGGCCACAAGCTGTCAGTCATTCTGATACTGGCACTTGTAAGTCCTGCACCCTCCCATCATCTGAACTGCTCATCATGCACCTATCAGTACAACGGTGTGCAACTTGTGATGCACCTGCTGTGAAACCAAAATAACCAGCATGCCCTGCTCACTGCTGTGAAACCACAATACCCAGCATGCCCTACACACTGCTGTGAAACCACAATACCCAGCATGCCCTGCACACTGCTGTGAAACCACAATACCTAGCATGCCCTGCACACTGCTGTGAAACTACAATACCCAGCATGCCCTGCACACTGCTGTGAAACCACAATACCCAGCATGCCCTGCACACTGCTGTGAAACCACAATACCCAGCATGCCCTGCTCACTGCTGTGAAACCACAATACCCAGCACGCCCTACACACTGCTGTGAAACCACAATACCCAGCACGCCCTACACACTGCTGTGAAACCACAATACCCAGCACGCCCTGCACACTGCTGTGAAACCACAATACCCAGCACGCCCTGCACACTGCTGTGAAACCACAATACCCAGCACGCCCTGCACACTGCTGTGAAACCACAATACCCAGCACGCCCTGCTCACTGCTGTGAAACCACAATACCCAGCACGCCCTGCTCACTGCTGTGAAACCACAATACCCAGCACGCCCTGCACACTGCTGTGAAACCACAATACCCAGCACGCCCTGCACACTGCTGTGAAACCACAATACCCAGCACGCCCTGCACACTGCTGTGAAACTACAATACCCAGCACGCCCTGCACACTGCTGTGAAACTACAATACCCAGCACGCCCTGCACACTGCTGTGAAACTACAATACCCAGCACGCCCTGCACACTGCTGTGAAACTACAATACCCAGCACGCCCTGCACACTGCTGTGAAACTACAATACCCAGCACGCCCTGCACACTGCTGTGAAACCACAATACCCAGCACGCCCTGCACACTGCTGTGAAACCACAATACCCAGCACGCCCTGCACACTGCTGTGAAACCACAAATACCCAGCACGCCCTGCACACTGCTGTGAAACCACAAATACCCAGCACGCCCTGCACACTGCTGTGAAACCACAAATACCCAGCACGCCCTGCACACTGCTGTGAAACCACAAATACCCAGCACGCCCTGCACACTGCTGTGAAACCACAATACCCAGCACGCCCTGCACACTGCTGTGAAACCACAATACCCAGCACGCCCTGCACACTGCTGTGAAACCACAATACCCAGCACGCCCTGCACACTGCTGTGAAACCACAATACCCAGCACGCCCTGCACACTGCTGTGAAACCACAATACCCAGCACGCCCTGCACACTGCTGTGAAACCACAATACCCAGCACGCCCTGCACACTGCTGTGAAACCACAATACCCAGCACGCCCTGCACACTGCTGTGAAACCACAATACCCAGCACGCCCTGCACACTGCTGTGAAACCACAATACCCAGCACGCCCTGCACACTGCTGTGAAACCACAATACCCAGCACGCCCTGCACACTGCTGTGAAACCACAATACCCAGCACGCCCTGCACACTGCTGTGAAACCACAATACCCAGCACGCCCTGCACACTGCTGTGAAACCACAATACCCAGCACGCCCTGCACACTGCTGTGAAACCACAATACCCAGCACGCCCTGCACACTGCTGTGAAACCACAATACCCAGCACGCCCTGCACACTGCTGTGAAACCACAATACCCAGCACGCCCTGCACACTGCTGTGAAACCACAATACCCAGCACGCCCTGCACACTGCTGTGAAACCACAATACCCAGCACGCCCTGCACACTGCTGTGAAACCACAATACCCAGCACGCCCTGCACACTGCTGTGAAACCACAATACCCAGCACGCCCTGCACACTGCTGTGAAACCACAATACCCAGCACGCCCTGCACACTGCTGTGAAACCACAATACCCAGCACGCCCTGCACACTGCTGTGAAACCACAATACCCAGCACGCCCTGCACACTGCTGTGAAACCACAATACCCAGCACGCCCTGCACACTGCTGTGAAACCACAATACCCAGCACGCCCTGCACACTGCTGTGAAACCACAATACCCAGCACGCCCTGCACACTGCTGTGAAACCACAATACCCAGCACGCCCTGCACACTGCTGTGAAACCACAATACCCAGCACGCCCTGCACACTGCTGTGAAACCACAATACCCAGCACGCCCTGCACACTGCTGTGAAACCACAATACCCAGCACGCCCTGCACACTGCTGTGAAACCACAATACCCAGCACGCCCTGCACACTGCTGTGAAACCACAATACCCAGCACGCCCTGCACACTGCTGTGAAACCACAATACCCAGCACGCCCTGCACACTGCTGTGAAACCACAATACCCAGCACGCCCTGCACACTGCTGTGAAACCACAATACCCAGCACGCCCTGCACACTGCTGTGAAACCACAATACCCAGCACGCCCTGCACACTGCTGTGAAACCACAATACCCAGCACGCCCTGCACACTGCTGTGAAACCACAATACCCAGCACGCCCTGCACACTGCTGTGAAACTACAATACCCAGCACGCCCTGCACACTGCTGTGAAACTACAATACCCAGCATGCCCTGCACACTGCTGTGAAACTACAATACCCAGCATGCCCTGCACACTGCTGTGAAACTACAATACCCAGCATGCCCTGCACACTGCTGTGAAACTACAATCCCCAGCACGCCCTGCACACTGCTGTGAAACTACAATCCCCAGCACGCCCTGCACACTGTTGTGAAACTACAATACCCAGCATGCCCTGCACACTGTTGTGAAACTACAACACCCAGCATGCCCCGATAGCTACAGATGGCTGACAGCCTGTCACCTGTCATGCTGGGCGTCATAGTCGTGCCCCTGAGGCCGCTCTCACGCCATACATTGGCTAGCACTGTGCAGGGTCTGTGCCGCCGGTCGGGTACCTGTCAGCCCCCCGCCTTCCTCTCCATAGCCCCTTCTCCTCTGCAGCACGAAGTACGGGTTGGAGACCTCCGTCACCCACAGCTTCAGGGCGTTCTTCAGCAGCACTTCCTCCGGTCTCAGCCACATCTTGTCGGTACCGGTGTCACATCTTCCTCCCCATCCTGGGCTCCGCAGACACGTAAGCAACGAACCTGCCAAGACACAGGAGCCCGGAGCATGCGACGGGAGTTGTAGTTCTCAGGGCAGCTGTGGACAACGGAAGCAGGGCGTGACCAAGACTACAAGTCCCAGAATGCACCACGCCAGCCTAGAGCCTGAGGGGACAAGTGGGCTTGGAGGAGAGATCTCGTCAGAGAAGGGGCATAGCTGTGTTGACCTGAGGATGGCTGTCTCTGCTGTCCCCGGGTGTGCCTCTGGACACTGGTGCGGGGAGGCCTGCTGCAGTTTAGCACTCCCTGCTCTTTTCAGAGGTCACCTTAAAGCAAGGTGACACGGTTGCCCATAGCAACTTATTAGAATCCAGGATTCATTTTTTCAGTAAAGTTTAGAAAATTAAAACTGAGCTCTGATTGGACAATATCGGGATGGACAAACTTACTAAAGTGGGATTCCAACTTTTATCCATGATGAAATCCTCATTGCCAGTACCACATACCCAATTGTGGGCGAACAACGGGCCTTAATGTCAAAGCTGTCAGTATTCATCTTAGCCCAGTATTTAGGTGGTGGGAGAAGAATAGCACTGCAACGTCTCCTGTCTGAGCTAGTGGGAGAAGAATAACACTGCAACGTCTCCTGTCTGAGCTAGTGGGAGAAGAATAGCACTGCCATTTCTCCTGTCTGAGCTAGTGAGAGAGGAATAGCACTGCAACGTCTCCTGTCTGAGCTAGTGGGAGAAGAATAGCACTGCAACGTCTCCCATCTGAGCTAGTGGGAGAAGAATAGCACTGCAACGTCTCCTGTCTGAGCTAGTGAGAGAGGAATAGCACTGCAACGTCTCCCATCTGAGCTAGTGGGAGAAGAATAGCACTGCAATTTCTCTCAGCTGTGGGGGAAGAATAGTACTGCAATGTCTCTTGTCTGAGCTGGTGGAAGAAGAATAGCACTGCAATGTCTCCTGTCTGAGCTAGTGAGAGAGGAATAGCACTGCAACGTCTCCTGTCTGAGCTAGTGGGAGAAGAATAGCACTGCAACGTCTCCTGTCTGAGCTAGTGGGAGAAGAATAGCACTGCAACGTCTCCTGTCTGAGCTAGTGAGAGAGGAATAGCACTGCAACGTCTCCTGTCTGAGCTAGTGAGAGAGGAATAGCACTGCAACGTCTCCCGTCTGAGCTAGTGAGAGAGGAATAGCACTGCAACGTCTCCCGTCTGAGCTAGTGGGAGAAGAATAGCACTGCAACGTCTCCTGTCTGAGCTAGTGGGAGAAGAATAGCACTGCAATGTCTCCTGTCTGAGCTAGTGGGAGAATAGCACTGCAACGTCTCCTGTCTGAGCTAGTGGGAGAAGAATAGCACTGCAACGTCTCCTGTCTGAGCTAGTGGGAGAAAAATAGCACTGCAACGTCTCCTGTCTGAGCTAGTGGGAGAAGAATAGCACTGCAACGTCTCCTGTCTGAGCTAGTGAGAGAGGAATAGCACTGCAACGTCTCCTGTCTGAGCTAGTGGGAGAAGAATAGCACTGCAACGTCTCCCATCTGAGCTAGTGGGAGAAGAATAGCACTGCAACGTCTCCTGTCTGAGCTAATGAGAGAGGAATAGCACTGCAACGTCTCCCATCTGAGCTAGTGGGAGAAGAATAGCACTGCAATGTCTCCTGTCTGAGCTAGTGGGAGAATAGCACTGCAACGTCTCCTGTCTGAGCTAGTGGGAGAAGAATAGCACTGCAACGTCTCCTGTCTGAGCTAGTGAGAGAGGAATAGCACTGAAACGTCTCCTGTCTGAGCTAGTGAGAGAGGAATAGCACTGCAACGTCTCCCGTCTGAGCTAGTGGGAGAAGAATAGCACTGCAACGTCTCCCGTCTGAGCTAGTGGGAGAAGAATAGCACTGCAACGTCTCCTGTCTGAGCTAGTGAGAGAGGAATAGCACTGCAACGTCTCCCATCTGAGCTAGTGGGAGAAGAATAGCACTGCAACGTCTCCCATCTAAGCTAGTGGGAGAAGAATAGCACTGCAACGTCTCCCATCTGAGCTAGTGGGAGAAGAATAGCACTGCAACGTCTCCCATCTGAGCTAGTGGGAGAAGAATAGCACTGCAACGTCTCCTGTCTGAGCTAGTGAGAGAGGAATAGCACTGCAATGTCTCCCATCTGAGCTAGTGGGAGAAGAATAGCACTGCAATTTCTCCTCTCAGCTGTGGGGGAAGAATAGTACTGCAATGTCTCTTGTCTGAGCTGGTGGAAGTAGAATAGCACTGCAATGTCTCCTGTCTGAGCTGTGGGAGAAGAATAGCACTGCAATGTCTCCTGTCTGAGCTAGTGAGAGAGGAATAGCACTGCATCGTCTCCTGTCTGAGCTAGTGGGAGAAGAATAGCACTGCAACGTCTCCTGTCTGAGCTAGTGAGAGAGGAATAGCACTGCAACGTCTCCTGTCTGAGCTAGTGGGAGAAGAATAGCACTGCAATGTCTCCTGTCTGAGCTGGTAGGAGAAGAATAGCACTGCAATGTCTCCTGTCTGAGCTGTGGGAGAAGAATAGCACTGCAACGTCTCCTGTCTGAGCTAGTGAGAGAGGAATAGCACTGCAATGTCTCCTGTCTGAGCTAGTGGGAGAAGAATAGCACTGCAACGTCTCCTGTCTGAGCTAGTGAGAGAGGAATAGCACTGCACGTCTCCTGTCTGAGCTAGTGGGAGAAGAATAGCACTGCAACGTCTCCTGTCTGAGCTAGTGGGAGAAGAATAGCACTGCAACGTCTCCTGTCTGAGCTAGTGGGAGAAGAATAGCACTGCAACGTCTCCTGTCTGAGCTAGTGGGAGAAGAATAGCACTGCAATGGCTCCTGTCTGAGCTATTGGGAAAAGAATAGCACTGCAACGTCTCCCATCTGAGCTAGTGGGAGAAGAATAGCACTGCAACGTCTCCTGTCTGAGCTAGTGGGAGAAGAATAGCACTGCACTGTCTCCTGTCTGAGCTAGTGGGAGAAGAATAGCACTGCAATGTCTCTTGTATGATCTGGTGGGAGAAGAATAGCACTGCAACGCCTCCTGTCTGAGCTAGTGGGAAAAGAATAGCACTGCAACGTCTCCTGTCTGAGCTAGTGGGAGAAGAATAGCACTGCAACGTCTCCTGTCTGAGCTAGTGGGAGAAGAATAGCACTGCAACGTCTCCTGTCTGAGCTAGTGGGAGAAGAATAGCACTGCAACGTCTCCTGTCTGAGCTAGTGGGAGAAGAATAGCACTGCAACGTCTCCTGTCTGAGCTATTGGGAAAAGAATAGCACTGCAACGTCTCCTGTCTGAGCTATTGGGAAAAGAATAGCACTGCAACGTCTCCTGTCTGAGCTAGTGGGAGAAGAATAGCACTGCAACGTCTCCTGTCTGAGCTAGTGGGAGAAGAATAGCACTGCAACATCTCCTGTCTGAGCTATTGGGAAAAGAATAGCACTGCAACGTCTCCCATCTGAGCTAGTGGGAGAAGAATAGCACTGCAACGTCTCCTGTCTGAGCTAGTGGGAGAAGAAAAGCACTGCAATGTCTCCTGTCTGAGCTGGTGGGAGAAGAATAGCTCTGCAATGTCTCTTGTATGATCTGGTGGGAGAAGAATAGCACTGCAATGTCTCCTGTCTGAGCTAGTGGGAGAAGAATAGCACTGCAATGTCTCCTGTCTGAGCTGGTGGGAGAAGAATAGCACTGCAATGTCTCTTGTATGATCTGGTGGGAGAAGAATAGCACTGCAATGTCTCCTGTCTGAGCTGGTGGGAGAAGAGTAGCACTGCAATGTCTCTGGTATGATCTGGTGGGAGAAGAATAGCACTGCAATGTCTCCTGCCTGAGCTAGTGGGAGAAGAATAGCACTGCAATGTCTCCTGTCTGAGCTGGTGGGAGAAGCAGGGCAATGTCTCTTGTCTGATCTGGTGGGAGAAGAATAGCACTGCAATGTCTCCTGTCTGAGCTAGTGGGAGTAGAATAGCACTGCAATGTCTTCTGTCTGAGCTGGTGAGAGAAGCAGGGCAATGTCTCTTGTCTGAGATGGTGGGAGAAGAATAGCACTGCAATTTTTCCTGTCTGAGCTGTGGGGAAGAATAGCACTGCAATGTCTTCTGTCTGAGCTGTGGGAGAATAGCACTGCAACGTCTCCAGTATGAGCTGGTTTGAGAATAGCACTACAATGTCTCCTGCCTGAGCTGGTGGGAGAAGAATAGCACTGCAAAGTCTCCTCTCTGAGCTGGGTTAGAAGAATAGCACTGCAGTGTCTCCTGTCTGAGCTGGTGGGAGAAGAATAACACTGCAATGTCTCCTGTCTGAGCTGGTGGGAGAAGAATAGCTTTGCAGTGTCTCCTGTCTGAGCTGGTGAGGGAAGAATATCACTGCAGTGCCTCCAGTCTGAACTGGTGGGAGAAGAATAGCTCTGCAGTGTCTCCTGTCTGAGCTGGTGGGGGAAGAATAGCTCTGCAGGGTCTCCTGTCTGAGCTGGTGGGAGAAGAATAGCACTGCAATGTCGCCTGTCTAAGCTAGTGGGAGAAGAATAGCTTTGCAGTGTCTCCTGTCTGAGCTGGTGGGAGAAGAATAGCACTGCAAAGTCTCCTGTCTGAGTTGATGGGAGAAGACTATCACTCCAATGTCTCCTATCTGAGCTGTGGGAGAATAGCACTGCATTGTCTCCTGTATGAGCTGGTAGGAGAAGAATAGCACTGCAATGTCTCCTGTCTGAGTTGATGGGAGTAGAATATCACTGTAATGTCTCTTGTCTGAGCTGGTGGGAGAAGAATAGCATTTTCAATGTCTCCTGTCTGAGCTGGGGGGAGAATAGCACTATAATGTTGTGAGGGATCTCACAGGGGAAGGGGGGGTTGACTTTGCTCACCTCGGGGTGGGGGGGGGGGGAGGGGAGAGAAGAACTTAGCAGGGTTCGGCTCTCTGGCACCACCACTTGCCCCAGGTCAGTCAGGGGACTGCACCGAGGGCAAAGTCGCTGGAAAGGCTTCCCTTATAGGTACAAGTTAGTGAGGCGCTCCCAGTGAGGGGGGATATATATCACCAGTCCAGGCTGGGGATATATATACAGTCATATGTTAAAGTTTGGGCACCCCTATTAATGTTAACCTTTTTTCTTTATAACAATTTTGTTTTTTGCAACAGCTATTTCAGTTTCATATATCTAATAACTGATGGACTCAGTTATATTTCTGGATTCAAATGAGGTTTATTGTACTAACAGGAAATGTGCAATCTGCATTTAAACAAAATTTGACCGGTGCAAAAGTATGGGCACCTCAACATAAGTGACATTAATATTTCGTAGATCCTCCTTTTGCAAAAATAACAGCCTCTAGTCGCTTCCTGTAGCTATTAATGAGTTCCTGGATGAAGGTATTTGTGACCATTCCTGTTTAGAAAACAATTCCAGTTCGGTTAAGTTTGATGGTCGCCGAGCATGGACAGCCCGCTTCAAATCATCCCACAGATGTTCAATGATATTCTGGTCTGGGACTGGGATGGCCATTCCAGAACATTGTAATTGTTCCTCTGCATGAATGCCTGAGTAGATTTGGAGCGGTGTTTTGGATCATTGTCTTGCTGAAATATCCATCCCCTTCGTAACTTCAACTTCGTCACTGATTCTTGCACATTATTGTCAAGAATCTGCTGATACTGAGTTGAATCCATGCGACCCTCAACTTTAACAAGATTCCCGGTGCCGGCATTGGCCACACAGCCCCAAAGCATGATGGAACCTCCACCAAATTTTACTGTGGGTAGCAAGTGTTTTTCTTGGAATGCTGTGTTTTTTAGCCTCCATGCATAACGCCTTTTTGTATGACCAATCAACTCAATCTTTGTTTCATCAGTCCACAGGACCTTCTTCCAAAATGTAACTGGCTTGTCCAAATGTGCTTTTGCATACCTCAGGCGACTCTGTTTGTGGCGTGCTTGCAGAAACGGCTTCTTTCGCATCACTCTCCCATACAGCTTCTCCTTGTGCAAAGTGCGCTGTATTGTTGACCGATGCACAGTGACACCATCTGCAGCAAGATGATGCTGCAGGTCTTTGGAGGTGGTCTGTGGATTGTCCTTGACTGTTCTCACCATTCTTCTTCTCTGCCTTTCTGATATTTTTCTTGGCCTGCCACTTCTGGGCTTAACAAGAACTGTACTTGTGTTCTTCCATTTCCTTACTATGTTCCTCACAGTGGAAACTGACAGGTTACGGTAAATCTCTGAGACAACTTTTTGTAGCCTTCCCCGGAAAAGCTATGTTGAATAATCTTTGTTTTCAGATCATTTGAGAGTTGTTTTGAGGAGCCCATGATGCCACTCTTCATAGGAGAATCAAATAGGAGACCTACTTGCAAGTGGCCACCTTAAATACCTTTTCTCATGATTTAATACACCTGGCTATGAAGTTCAAAGCTCAATGAGGTTACAAAGCCAATTTAGTGCTTCAGGAAGTCAGTAAAAAGTAGTTAGGAGTGTTTGCACCGGTCAAATTTTGTTTAAATGCAGATTGCACATTTTCTGTTAGTACAATAAACCTCATTTGAATCCAGAAATATAACTGAGTCCATCAGTTATTAGATATATCAAACTGAAATAGCTGTTGCGAAAACCAAAATTGTTATAAAGAAAAAAGGTTAACATTAATAGGGGTGCCCAAACTTTAACATATGACTGTATACAGTAAACCTCCCGGCCGTCACCGCCAGAGTTCCTCACTAAAGCCATACGGTATTCTGCCACCAGTTCCTCTTTTGAAATAAGCCCCGTCCGACACCAGGCTTTTATCGGGTCAGGAACCAACCCAGTAGTGTGTCATATAACCAGCCGAGCGTGGGGACCAGGGGATTCGTGGATCGAGATAAAAGAGCAGCCCAAGATTCATTTTATATTTAATCGCCTAAAAGGTGCACTAGAAATATACAAGCATGTATTTACAGAACAATATACAAGTATGCAGTCACGGGTGTAGTACAAAGGATAAGGTATAGATAGGTTGCAATTACTGTGTCATGTAGCTTGTGACCACAGGGAGGCGCTGATGGATCACAGGTCCAAATCTTAGGGGGTTTTACACATAGCGACATCGCTAGTAATATCACTATAACGTCACTGATTTTGTGACATAGCGATATTGCTAGCGATATCGCTATGTGTGATACTTACCTCCGACCGGCTCCCCCGCTGTCCATCGCTGATCGCGTGAGATCGCACAGCTCCATTTCTCGTCGGGCGCTTCCTGTGGCACCGACGAGCGACGTGTGGAGGCGGGCGGGAGGAGGTCAGGATCGCCGCGTCTGAAAGGTAAGTATCGTCTGCTGTATCGCTGCTGCATCGCTGAGAGATCTGCCTGTTTGGCAGCTCACTAGCAATCATTTAGCGATGCACCAGCGATCCTGACCGGGTCGTATCGTGGTCGGGATCGCTGGTGCATCGCTAAATGTAAAAGGGCCTTTATTTACAGGCTTTCCTGGCTCTGTCTGATAACAGGTCCTCCAGCCAGAAGAAAACTGAGCTCCAAGTGTGGAGCTGACCCTTATCGCCTTGGCTGCTCCTTCCACACTCTACGCCCACCCCTGGGCTTGTGCAGCCTCTCTCCTCCCACCTCTGAGAGTATGATTTCCAATCCAGAACCGTGAATGGCCCACAACTTACCGCCCGAAGCTCAGAATGGAATGGCAGCAGTGCCACTGGATTTGGCTGGATTTTATCTGTGCATAAAGTCCAAATATGCCTCCCGTATGTAATTCCGGATGGCTAAGTTTCATATCTCAATAGTCTAGAGCAGGGTTCCCCAACTCCAGTCCTCAAGGCCCACCAACAGATCATGTTTTCAGAATTTCCTTAGTATTGCTCAGGTGATAATTGCTTCATAATTCATCTTCAACTGCGTTATGTGTCGCAAACCCTGTGGCATGTTCAAAATCCGAAAATGGCCAACCTTCCACCCGACAGACTTAATAATGAACCCCCCTTCACCAACGTTGGACTAGACATATTCGGTCCTTTGTCTGTGGCTACACGACGCACTACAAAGATCCATACTGAAGCAAAGTGTTGGGCAGTTCTATTTACCTGTCTGTCCATCAGAGCCGTTCATATTGAAGTAATTGAATCTATAGACACTTCAATTTTTATAAATGCACTTTGACGCTTCATCGCAATCAGAGGCCCTGTGAAGCATATTCATTCTGACCTTGAAATTCCTTCCAATCTAGACATTGCTACTGTTGAAAGGTACCAAGGCGAGCAGGGATGCACTTGGACCTTCAATTTACCACACTCTTCGCACATGGGAGGTGCCTGGGAAAGATTGATAGGGATAACACGCAAAATACTATACTCTATCTTCTTGCAAGTGAACACCAGACTCACACACGAGAGTTTATCTACGTTCTTGGCTGAGGTATCAGCTATCATGAACGCTAGGCCGCTGACAGCACTTTCCAGTGATTCCGGAGACCCGACAGTCCTTACCCCTGCAATGTTACTCACGCAGAAAACCTGTGTCCTGAGAACTCAACTCGGAAAATTCAAAAAAGACCACTACAGAAGACAATGGAGGCAAGTACAAAGCATGTCCAATGTCTTTTGGGACAAATGGAAGAAGCAGTACCTCTCCACTCTACAAACAAGGACAAAGTTTCAGAAAGACCACCCAAACATCCAACCTGGAAATGTTGTACTCATCAAAGACAGTCAGTCGCATCGAAATGAGTGGCCACTCGGCCTAGTCACCAAGCCCCTACCCAGTAAGGACGGGAAAGTGCACAAAATAGAGGTCAGAGTGTGCAATCTGGGGGAGAACAAACTGTTCCTCAGGCCAGTTACTGAACTTGTATTGTTATTTTCCCCAAAAGAACCAAATATTGGCATCCGTTGATGCCAAGCGGGGAGTATTCTGCCCATTTATGGGCAGCAAGTTAATTCATAGTGTGGTACCAGTTATAGCCATTAGAGTTCATTAGGTACCCATTTGTCCTGTGTACACCATGATTAAGGCTTGTTGCTGAAACACATTGGTTTCACACACTTGGACCTTTTTGCTTTCCTGTTACCCACACTGTTTGCGTGCGTTTAAGTGGTTCTAATAAAAATTAGTTTTTTATTCTGCTTCGCAAGCGGATCATTTCACTGCTGGAGACTATTTCCCTGTCTTTGCTATTTGACTACGCCCGAGACTGGGGCGACTCCGTGTGGAGGATTTCCTCTTACAAGGTGCACAATATACCGGTGAGCTGACTTTCCAATTCCCTCTTCCCTTTCTTCATATGTTAACTTTGGTGCAGGGCAGGCCTTGCCACACTTTCTTCGAATGGGAACTTTTTTGCCATGAGGACATCAAGTACATCTGTTGAAAGGGTTATTGTGGTGCGTGTAACTTTGGTGCAGGGCAGGCCTTGCATTCAATGCATAAGCAAACAGTATGGGATTACCAAATGAATACTGGGAACTATGGTTGCATGTGGTCATCCATGACATCTGTTCAATGGGTTGTTGGGGTGCGTCCAAATTTTGGACAACCCTGCCACTCACTGCATACCCAATAACAGTATAAGGGACCCAATGTTTAATAATGGGAACAACAAAGCATAGCCGGCTGATGCCTCTCTAAGAATAGCGAGGACTGACTGCTGGCCCTATAAAAATAGACTTTGTGACTTTCAGTGACCCTCCTTCATAAATAATAATCTTTATTTTTATATAGCGCTAACATATTCCGCAGCGCTTTACAGTTTTGCACACACATTATCATCACTGTCCCCGATTGGGCTCACAATCTAAATTCCCTATCGGTATGTCTTTGGAATTTGGGAGGAAACCGGAGTGCCCAGAGGAAACCCACGCAAACACGGGGAGAACATACAAACTCCCTGCAGATGTTGTCCTTGGTGGGAATCGAACCCAGGACTAACCATTGAGCCACCGTGCTAAATGAAACAGGATGTGTCTGATGATGTGTCACGCACCACATGGCCAAATAAGGTTGTAAACTGTTAAAGTGAAATTTCCAAGTGAATGCATTTGTCTTGGTTGAAAGCAATGGTAAAGTTGAAAAACGCATCAAAAACGCTACATGTGAACATAGCCCAATTGGTGGAGGAACATTTTTGTTTTGAGTTATTCATTTTACTATACATGAGTCATTACCCTGGAAAGGATGTCCTTAACATAATTCCCTGGAAAATCCATTTTGGTTTCGTCTTTGTATGATTTAGTGTGCGCCTGTAAAAGTGGCGTCACACTCTGACAAAATTGGTTACAGCAGTGATCCGGGAGTCAGAAATGCTTCCAGGGGTCTTCACCATGATGTTCCCATTTGAGCACTGTTTTCCATCATCTTCAGACATTTTTGGACTTTAAAAGAAGCCCCGGGGGGGGGGAGGTTTTGCGGTAAAAATACTCTGTTTTCCCATAGACTTACATTGGACTCGCTGCTCGGGTCGAGTACCTGAGTATTCCAATTTCCTTGACCCGAGCAATGAGCACCCAAGCATTTTAGTGCTCGCTCATCACTATTTGTATACTAATCTGTATACTGGATGCTATTCTATGTGCACACATGTACAATGTTATATGTACTGACTGGTCACACCTGGACCTGTCTACAGGACCTCACATATTATAATGTATTGCACTATATATGATATAATGGTATATAATGGATGATGTTCTGTAGGCCCAGGATCAGACAGTACAGGATTCTGTATTCTGGTGTCTGCCGACGCTCCAAGGCTCATTGTAATTACTTCAGCTTGATGTTTCCTGCAGAGCTGGAGATGATGACTCCCACTGACAGTACAACCTGATCTGTGTGGAGGTTAAAACCTGCAATAAATCATCACACAGTGTCTCAGAATGACAGCTGACACAACACAGAATAAGACCCTGCCATAGACCTCCTGCCCTTTCCAGTAACAATGTCCTCCATCCTATGTTCTTTCCTTTTATGTCCCTCCATCCTGGGCCTTTTCCTGTAATAATGTCCCTCATCTTAGAACCTTCCTGTAAATATGTCTCCCAACCTAGGCCTCTTCCTAGTATAATGTCACCTATCCTCAACCCCTTCCTGGTATTATTTCCTCCATCCTGGCCCCTGTGTGTAATAATGTCTCCCTGGGAATCCTTCCTGTAATAATGCCCCCATCCTGGCCCATAACTATAATTATTTCTCCCCATCTTCAACCGCTTATTATTATGTACCCCATTCTGGGCCCCATTTCTTCAATAATGTCCTATATCCTGGGCCTCTTTCTGAAATAATGTCCTCCATCCTATAACAATGTCCTCCATCCTACAATTATGTCTCCCATCCTGGGCCCGTTGCTATTATTATGTTCCCCATCCTAGGGACATTCCTATTACTATATTCCCCTTCCTGGACTCCTTTCTGCAATAATATTCCATGTCCTGGGTCTCTTTCTGAAATAATATCCCCTATCCTTGGCCCCTTCCTGTTATGTCCCTCATCCTATAACAATGTCCCCTCATCCTGGGCCACTTCCAATTATTCCATCCCCCAAATTTCTGAGCCCCTTCCTGTTATTATGTCTCCCATTCTTTTCCAACACATTTAAAAGAAAAGTAACTAATTCTTTTTACCTTCCACTGCTCTCACAACGTGCAGTGTCCTTTTCCTTAGCTATTGCAGGGGTCAGCTGCTGAGTTTGATGTGTATTGCAACTCTGGCCGGCAGCATCTGTTGTGGTACAGGGAGCCAGTGGCTCTCTGCACTGCACTACATTTCAGCTGAATTTGTCTTTTTGGTGACACATAATCAGCTGAAATATGAGTCCGCCGGGCCCCCTTTCTGCATGAGCCCGGCCATTATGCCCCTACCAGACCCGGGAGGCGTGCCCTTTTGCCCCATGGCCCAGCCCAACCGTTTAACAACCTATATACAGGTGTCATTATTGGAGGCTGAATCTGTAATACGGGACACGTTTGCCGCTGTCCATTGTGAAAAATACTACACTATGAGCAAAGCTGCCCGTATGGGCCTCTAAAAAGTGTCAGTAATCCAAACAAATATTAAGGATACACATTCTTTTTCCATGCTGAGTTGTGCATTATATGAGTACCACATGTAACGTAATTTATACAGCATGTGACCACTGTGTATAATGCTCTTTTCACCCACCAGAGCAAATTTATCAATGAAATTGCGTCAGTTTTATCATTCAGACTGAACAATATATTTTAGTAATTCTTCTACCACTTTAAGACATCCAAATGTTTATTTTCGCAGCATTGTCATTTCCTGTTGAATGCTGCCATCTTCTGAATATTTATCTAAGTGCAGGACGGGTTCTTGGTGTCTCAGTAGATGAGAAAGGCTACAAAATATAAACCCTGATGCGAAAATGCCATATGTAAAAAATTACATCTTTATAAATATTGTGGCATAGAATAGTATAGCTTTTTTAGATTAGGAAAACTTCACTTTCGTACATCAAACTGTTCTAAACAATAAATAAAAAAACATTATTGCAAGTTTCACTAAAATAGTTTTTCGTAGCTACGCTCCTCAACATTGAAATTGCATTGCTAGGAAGAAAAAGTCGAGGAATTCTTTAAATCACAGGAAAGACGTATTGTTAATACGTAAATGATGAAAAACGGAAGTAAAGTTTTGAAATCATCTCTATTTATTCAACTTCATGGTGTAGAATTATTAGGGTATGGCAATATAGTGACATAACATGGATATTAATAAAAACAAGCAACAATAAATTCAAAATATAGTTAGGACAGCGTAATATATAAGTGTAACTCATTTTTCCCACTCGAAAAAAAGAGCTACACATTTTATCCTACAGTTAGGAAATAAAGGTTATATTTTAATATGACCATACCCTAATAACTCTAGACAGTAAAGTTGTTAATTGCTCTTCATAGGGAATTTCTTTGATCAATTTTTAGTGAATTTTTAGCTAGATTTTTTTAGTATCAAATAGGAGTGTCACGCACAGAAATACACACACTTATATGTCTTGAAGTTATTAATGGTTGTCTGAGGAATGTTCTGCCACCATAAATGCACTAGGGCAAATCATTAAGATACACTGCAGGCAGCTTCCTTTGCAATTGAAGGCCAATGATGTCCTAGATGTGCTTGATGGAAGACAGGTCTGGAGACGCTGCAGGTCATGGTAGCAAGTTTTGGCCATGTAGGTTGCACATAGTATCATGAGCAACATGCGACCTGGCATTGTTGTGTTGAAAAATCGCTCCCAGGACACGTTGTAGAAATGTCTATCAGTGGTTCCACGACCAAATCAAAGCAGCGCCGAGATGTGAATGTACCTTAAATGAAAACTAAAGGGGTCCAGCGACTGTACATTATATCACAACACACGACAATTTTGTGAATAGGACTGGCATGACATCCCTTTCGGAAGGGCTCTGTAACATGCTGCTGCAGTGTAGTACAGCGCAACCTCCACCAGGGGGTGATGGCGAGGGAACAAAGGTTGCACACACACCGACACAGCGTAGTAACACAGAGCAACAGCACAGGTGTCACAGGTAATGAAAGAGTAGTCAGACTAGCCGAAGTCAGCAACTGTCAGGAGCAGCAGCAAGGGAGACAGCAAGTGCGTAGTCAGGGACGAGAGAAAAGTCAGGACCTACCAGGAACGTGGTATCAGAAACGTAAGACATAAGCCAGCCGTTGTCAGGGTACAAGCCAAAGGGTCAAAGCCAGTCGAAAAGCGTGGTATCAGAAACGGAAAAACCAGAAGCAGAGTCCAGAGAGCAAGTCGGGTCATACACAAGTCCAGGTAATCAGGGGGCAGGAGGAACACTAAAGGAATACAGGTCAGAGGCACTATCTTGGAAGCTTGCAGTATAGCTGACGCTGACCCGCAGGCTGCAGAGGACTGAAATAGCCAAGCTCCAGAACGAGGCAGAGGGGATTGACTTCCACATGACCAGTCCAAAGAGAAGACAGCAGAAAACAAACTTTGGACTGGATCATGACAGTACCCCTCTTTCAGTGGGGGGGGCCACAGGACCCCCGGGCTTCCCTGGACAATGAACGTGAAAGGCCCGGACCAACCGATCCACATGGACCAAACGCGCTGGCACTCATGACCGGTCCTCAGGACCGTAACCTTTCCAATGGAGCAAGTACTGAAGTGAACGGCGGAGCATACGAGAATCCACCACCCGTTCCACCTCATACTCAGTCTGGCCATCTACCAAAACAGGTGGCGGGAGCGAGGGAGACTTACCAGAGTAAGGCACCGACGGCTTCAGAAGCGCCTTATGGAATACATTGGGGATCCACAATGACGGAGGCAAACTCAGACGGAAGGCCACAGGATTAACCACCTCTAAAATTTCATAAGGGCCAATAAACTTGGGACCCAACTTAGCAGAAGGAATCCTCAAACTAATATTCTTGGTGGATAACCATATCTTATCCCCCACCTGGTAGGCCAGCCCCACAGAGCGTCATTTATCCGCAAAGAATTTATACTTACCCTCAGCCTCCCCAATGTTTCTCTGAACCTCCCCCCAGATATCCCCCAACTGCAAAAAGGCTGAATCAGCCCCTGGACACCCTGAATCCAGCCAGGAAAACTCACCAAAGTGAGGGTGAAACCCATAGTTGCAGAAGAACGGGGAAGTACCAGTGGACTGATTGACACGATTATTGAACGCAAACTCTGCCATGGGAACCGCAGAGCACAAAGTGAACATATATTTCCCTTAAAAACAGATATTTTATTTTTTCTTATTAAACACCTAACCCAGTGTGGAAGGTACAAAGGAACCCACAGATACAACTGATAACCAATAACCCTGCCTGCCAAAACCCTACAATATACCTAAACTGACTCCTTCCTTGCCGTGGAGGTTGGCACCCTAAGAGACGATTGTTTGGCACCCCCACTCAATGTGGACTATCACTCTCTCCCCTGATGTAGCCCTATAAATATAGGTGGGAAAACAATATAGCAAAGGAAAGAAATTAAAGGAATAGTTCCTTGTATATTGTATAACATTTCATAAAAGGCTTGCTATATGGAAAATGCCAAGCAGGGACCTTGTGGTTACCCGAAATGTTAATTTTTGCCTGTCAGTTCACCTATCACCTGTAATAAACGATTAGGAGCAAGAGGAAAAAAAATTTGATTCAGCGTGAGACAGAGGCGGCTGCAATTTTACAAAGCTTTATTGGACAACTTAAAAATATGTTGGTTCTTTAAAAATCTCTTATAGCAAACACCAAGCACATCAGTGAGTAGGATCAATGCGTTTCAACTAAAGAAAAGTCTTAGTCATGATCAAATAAATGATTCACTTGAAGCAAACCTCTTCAACCTCTATGAGTGCAGTGATTATATATTCTACTATTTATGGGACCACTGGCTCCGTTCACTAGCACCATCATATCCACAAGAGTTGAGTGCTAGCCTTCTGCTTTTCTACAGTTGCCTGTCCAGGAGTCAGACGTTTGGCGGACTCGATGTACGACAGGTTCTTGTGATCAGTAATGACAGTGATACGATGGACAGCCCCCTCCAAAAAATTCATCCATTCTCCAAACGCCAATTTAATGGCCAATAGCTCATGGTTACCCACATCGTAATTTGTCTCAGCAGAGGAAAATTTTCTCGAAAAGAAGGCAAAGGGCCTTAAGTTAGTCAACGTGGTGGGCCCTTGAGACAACACAGCCCCCACTCCCACCTCCGAGGCGTCCACCTCTATGATAAATGGTTTAGACAAATCAGGTTGAACCAATACAGGGGCTGTCATGAAACAGTCTTTTAAAGAAGAAAACGCCGCCACAGCTGGAGCTGACCAGTTTTTAAGATCAGCCCCCTTACGAGTTAAATCAGTGAGGGGTTTGACAATCTGGGAAAACCCCTTAATGAATTTTCTATAATAATTAGCGAAACCTAGAAAACGCTGAAGACCTTTGAGATCTCTGGGTTTCACCCAATCCATAATAGCCTGTACCTTCCTAGGGTCCACCCGAAATCCCTCAGCAGACAAAATGACCCCTAGGAAGGACAATTCCTGAGCAAAGAATGAACATTTCTCTGGTTTAGCAAATAGTGAGTTCTCCCTAAGCCTCTGAAGAACCGCACGGAGGTGTCCCATGTGACTCTGTCAGAGAATATATAAGAATGTCATCCAAATAAATAACCATGAAATGCCCAATAAAATCTGAGAAACCATGATTCATGACATTTTGAAATACTGCTGGGACGTTAGTCAGGCCAAAGGGCATAATCAAATTCTCAAACAGACCCTCAGAGGTGAGAAAAGCAGTTTTCCACTCATCCCCCTCCTGCATACGGATGAGATTGTTTGCTCCTCTGAGGTCCAACTTAGAGAACCACTTGGCCCCCAACAATTGATTATACAAATCGGGTATAAGTGGAAGGGGATAAGTGTTTCTTATAGTGACTTTATTAAGTTCTCGAAAATCGAGGTATGGGCGTAGACCACCATCCTTTTTCTTCATGAAAAAGAACCCCGCTGCCACAGGAGAGACAGATGGTCGCATGTGGCCCTTACGGAGGCTATCAGAGATATTGTTATGAATGGGTCACCGAGGAGGAGAGCAGGTCCAGGCTAAGCCACAGAAAACCAGAGAGGTTGGTACCTAAGCGGATTGCAGACCCCTGATCCTATCCACACAACTAGCAGTAGCTGTGGAGCGTACCTACGATGATCCTAGACACCTCGGCACAGCCGGAGAGCTAACTAAGCCTAAAGCAAGAAAGGGGAAATCTAAATTGCCCCAGAGCAGACCCCAAAGCAATAGATAGCCCCCAAACATATATTGTCAGTGAGACAAGATGAAAACACAAACACAGGCAGGAAAATAGACTGAGCAAATGATGGGGCCCACACTGATTAGACAGGACAGGAAAGGAAAGACACTGTCTGCAATCACGTAAAAAACCCTGCAAAAAGTCCAACACGTCTGATGCAAAAAACACTGAAGTCACACGACTTCGCCCCCCACTATATCAGCACTCTGGTATATTCTGAAAGCAGAGACCAATCTAACAGGAGATAAAGCAAACTGGCACAAGCAGTAACATATGGGCGGTGATTCAGCAAAGCCCCAACCGGAGCTGGTTGACCTGCACCAAGAAGAGATAGACAAAACCAGATCAAATGCAAAAAGAATAGCAAATAAACCACTTAGCTGAACATGCAGGGACAGATCTGGAGAAATCAGACCTCAGGAGGAACAGGAAGCAAATCACCAGCAGGGATAGAGGGAGTCGGCTGTCTTAAATCCCAATCTGAAACCCCAGATCTCCAATAGTCATCATCATTATCAGGTGGCAAGCTTCTGTCAATCAGATCAGCTCCATTACCTCCAGTAACCACCAGAGGGAGCCCAGAAAGAGAAGTCACAACCCCACTGTCGATCTGACCAGCTCCACTACCTTCAGTAATAACCTGAGGGAGGCCATAAAGCGAATTCACAACAGATGTACTCCATCATAGTGGCTCACTCAGGAGGGGGGAGATTGTACAGACGGGCTTTGGGCAATTTGGCAACGGAAGTAAGATCAACAGCACAATCGAATGGACGGTGTGGTGGTAGAACCTCAGCCTCAAAGTCATTCAGGTACTCCAGAATACCCTCCAGACTGACGGATGACACCGATACAGAAACAAGACATTTCTTAGAACAATTAGGACCCCATTTAACAATGTCCCGATATTCTCAATTAATCACAGGATTATGTAATTGCAACCAGGGGAACCCCAACGCCATTCCCACAGGCAGATTGTCCATAACAAAGCATGAAATACGTTCCTGGTGCAAGGAACTCACTTTAAGGAAACTCCTCTGAAACAAATTTGATGCCGTTCTTAACCAGTGGTGTTTTATCAATGCCAACAACATGGATAGGTGTTATAAACGGGTCACAGAGGAGGAAAAAAAAAACAACAAGCTAAGTCTCAGAAAACCAGAGAGGTTGGTAACTATGCAGATTGCAGATCCCTGGTCTTAACCACACAACTAGCTGCAGTTGTGGAGCGTTCCTACGATGGTCCTAGACGCCTCGTCACAACCGGAGAGCTACATAAGCCTAAAGCAGGAAAAGAGGAAAACTAACTGCCCCAGAGCAGACCCCAAAGGAAAGACAGCCCCCCACATGTATTGACGGTGAAGCAAGATGAAAACACAAACAAAGGCAGGAAAATAGGCTGAGCAAACGATGGGGCCTGACAAACTAGAAAGGACAGAAAAGGAAAGCCACTGTCTGCAATCTGCCAAAAAAACCCTACCAAAATAATGTCCAACACGTCTGTTAGCAAAATTAACCCTCAAGTCACTAGACTTCTCCCACTACATCAGCACTCTGAAATATTCTGAAACAGAGCAAAAAAAGGCCAATCTAATAAGGGACAAAAAGGCAAATTGGCAAATACAGATAAATAGGAGTGGAAGTTCAGCATAGCCCCAGCAGGGGCAAGCTGACCACACAAGAAACTGAATTGACCAACAAGCGCAAGTGTGAACAATAGCAAAAAACAAACTTAACTTGAGAAGACTGGAAGAGAGCTGAAGTCCAAGACCTGAGAAGCAGACTGAATCACCAGCACCAGGATAGGGCGTCGGCTGTCTTATATCCAGTCTGATACTCCAGAGATCCAATCGTTATCCTCCCCATCACGTGGCAGATCACTACCACTTAAACCAACCTCACTACCTCCTGTCACCACCAGAGGGAGAACGGAAGGAGAACTCTCAACTGGTGGAGCAGAAAATGAGCTCATAACAGATAGGAGTTTCCAGCCTGACTGTCCCTAATTTACACCTGGACACCAAATCAGAGTTAATAAAGTTCAAGGACGACCCGCAATCTACGAAGGCAGAAGTGGATGTGGAGCCACTCCCAAAACAAAGTTCTACTTGCAACAAAATTTTTGAAAATGGAGTAAAAGGTACCTGAGAGCCTGGGTGACCTCCACGACAATCACCCAAACTCAGCCGCTTGTTGGTCGGTGGACAGGAGGAGCAGTCATTTTTCCAATATCCGGGATCTCCACAAAAAACCCACAATTTTCTTTCACTCCGCTGTCTCCTCTCCTTCTCCTCGAGGTTGGCGACCCCCACTTCCATAGGTTTAGACAGCGGCAAAACAATAGGATCAGCAGAGAGCAATGGAACCTCTCTCTGTGCAATACCGCTCGCACGCAGCCTCCGATCCATGCGGATAGCCTTAGTCAAAGCTTCATCCAATGAGCTGGGAGGTGGATGGAGAGCCAGAGTGTCCTTCAGATTATCCGCCAGACCACACCTGAACAGACCTCTCACCGTGGAGTCACCCCAGGACACTTCAGTGGACCATCAATGGAACTTGGAGCTGTACCACTTGGCTGAGAGCTTTCCCTGCACCAGACCCATAATAGTGTTCTCTGCCACCCTGACATGGTCTGGTTTGTCATAGATGGGTCCTAGGGCCTTAAAGAACTTATCTACCGACATCCGTTCAGGGATAGAAGGGGGCAGCGAGAAAGCCCAAGATTGGGGACGCTCCCTAAGTAAGGAAATAATCACTACCCGCTGAGTCTTATCCCCAGACAATAAAGGTCTCAAAGAAAAAAATAATTTACAACTCTCCCTGAATGTATGAAACTTATCTCTTATGCCAGAAAAGGTATCAGGAAGCTTAACCTGAGGTTCGTCAGAATGCACAACAACAACTGCATCCCCAGGTCGACTAACAGCATGATGGGTAGTTTCCTGCACGGTTTGAACAGTCTCTGCTGCTGCAGTGTAGTACAGCGCAACCTCCACCATGGGGTGATGGTGAGGGAACAGAGGTTGCACACACAATCAGACAGCTTAGTAACACAGAGCAGGTGTCACAGGTAATGAAAGAATGGTCAGGCTAGCTGAAGTCAGCAACTTTCAGGAGCAGAAGTACCAAGGGAGACAGCAAGTGCGTTGTCATGGATGACCGAGAAGTCAGGACCCACCAGGAATGTGGTATCAGAAACGTAAGACATAAGCCGTTGTCAGGGTACAAGCCAAAGGGTCAAAGTCAGTCAGAAAGCGTGGTATCAGAAATGGAAAAACCAGAAGCAGAGTCCAAAGAGCATGCCGGGTCATACAGAAGTCCAGGTAATCGGGACAGGAGGAACACTAAAAGAATACAGGTCAGAGGCACTAGCTTGGAAGCTTGCAGTATAGCTGACGCTGGCCCGCAGGCTACAGAGGACTGAAAAGCCAATGCCAGCTCCAGAACAAGGCAGAGGTGATTAACCCCCACATGACCAGTCCAAAGAGAAGACAGCAGGAAACAAACTCTGGACTGGATCATGACAGCCTCTTCATTGTAATGCCTAGTGATGAGCGAACGTGTTCGCCACTACTCGTTACTCGCCCGAGTATTACTGTACTCGGTGTACTCGGCGAGCACTGAGCATTTCCGGGATTACTCGGCGGGAATTCGGGTCTCCACCCAGCTTTTTTGGCGGACTTTAGAGACCCAATCACGATGCAGGGATTGTCTGCCAGGCAATGAACCGCCGCAACCATCTTTGTTGTGGTCGTGCAGTGATTGGCTGGCCGCACAGCATCACCAGGGGTATAAGAGACTGGACGCCGCCCTGCTCGGCACATTCAGCTCTGGATTTAGTTAGTGTAGGGAGAGCTGCTGCAGAGATAGGGTCAGATTTGGGGATTTATTACTCAGTGTTGGTTCTACTATTGTAAGCTACTCAAATCCAGCTAAACCAACAGTCCTTCTAAAGTCTAATTACGGAGTATATAGGGTCCAGTGTTAGGTAGGCAGGGTAGCGTAGGTCGCTCTATATATAGTGCAAGGCCTGCAGGCACTGTATGTGTGTATATACATTTCATTGCATACATCAAGAGGGTCCATTCCCTTCCTGTGTTCTGGTGCTGCTGCTACCTGTAGGATATATTGACCGTATATACCTAGCTCCAGGTGTAATTGAATTTGAAAATTTTTTTGGCCAGGGTTAATAGAGCTTTTTTGATTGCAAAGCAATCCAGAGCCCTTTTTTTCTCCATTTGCTTTTTGACAGTGCACAGTACAGCCAAATCCTTTTCCTAGCACAGCATGAAAATCCTGCAATTTTAAAGGGGTCCCAAAAATCACTTTTGAGTGCACAGAGAAATATTTAATTTTTATGTGGTACGGTTGAGTAGATTTTGTTTTAGTGTCTTAGACAATTTCTTGACACTATTTTAATGAATCCCCCTAAAAAAGGCCACATATTTTACAGTGCAGTTTATCTGTGACACGCCTCATCCATCCGTCTGCTAAAAATTTAGGTCTTTTTAGCCCTAAATTCAATTTTTTTTTGCTGTCTGTCACTGTACTTATATACAGCACTATTTAGCCAAAAAAGCAAAAAATACAGGCCACACATTTGTTGGTGTGGTATCTCCCTAACAGGCCTCATTTATCTGTGCCCCAAATTTGGCCATTTTTGGCCTACATATTGTATTTTTTTGCAGCCTGTTAATGTACTTATTGACAGAAATCTGATAAGGCAAAAAACATTTATACCTACAGTTCAGATAGATAAAAGTGTAAATCAGCCATTTGTAGTGAACGTGTCTAATATTCTAGTCCAATTACAATGGCAAGGCGCGTGGCAAAGGACGGGGGAAGTGGACGTGATGGTGATGGTACAGGCCGAGGCCGTGGGCAAGCTGAAATTGGGCCACCAAAAGCACCCACATCTTCTCGCTGGACCTTAGTGTCCAAAGTCCTAGGGGACCGCGGCAAGACAGCACTATTAAAGCCCGAGCAGTGTGAAAAGGTTGTTGGTTGGATAGCGGATAATGCTTCCAGTTACTTATCCACCACCAGCACCCTGTCTTCCACATGATCAAGTCACAGTAGCCGTGAATCTGGATCGCATATTCCTTACCCTGATCCTCCTTCCTCCCACCATGCTGAGTGCCCTGAGACAACTGATCCCATTCTTGGACACTCCGAAGAGCTGTTCAGTTTTCCATTTGGATATTCGTGCCTCTCGCCCGGTCCACTTGAAGCAGGGCAAGATGATATTCCATGTAGCGATGCATTTGAGCAGCCACGGTCACAAGATGTGGATGATGATGAGACACAATTGCTGGAAAGTCAGGAGGAGGACCAGGGTGGGGAAGTGGAAGATGAGGTGGTGGATGATCTAGTAACAGACCCATCCTGACAGGAGGACATGCAGAGCGAGGACAGCAGCACATAAGGGGAGGTAGGCGTCACACCACTTCAGGCAGGAAGAAACAGTGTGGTGGCTGCAGACAGAATGCGTGCAACGGTTCCCTGTAACACCAACCTGACGGAAGTTTCCAGTCCAAATGTTAGGTCTTCCCGAGTCTGGTTATTTTTTAAAGACTCTGCCGATAACCCCAAACAGGCCATTTGCAACACCTGTCATGCCAGCATCAGCAGGGGTAGCAAAACTACCAGCCTTACCACCACCAGCATGATCAGGCACATGGCAGCAAAGCACCTGACTTTGCGGGCACAACCCCATGCTGCAGGAACAGTGTCTGCGGGTGACACAACAGCTTTTTCCATGTTGTGCGTGCAAGCCAATCCCCTGTCCACGGTGCATGCGAAGATGCCTCCTGCCCTGCACCTGCCATTTCCCACAGTCAAATAGCACCATCATCAAGCACATCCATGTCCTTGTCCCAGCGCTGCCTTTAGTTGGCTATACATTGTCCATTCAGTTGTCATTGGAACGTAAGCGTAAATAAGCAGCCAATGCTGGCCACAGTACTCAATTCTCATATTTCTCATCTGCTTTCACTTGAAATGTTGCCTTTTAGGCTCGTGGAGACTGAAGTTTTCCACAACCTGATGGCGGTGGCCGTCTCAAAGCACTCGGTCCCCAACCGCCACCTATTTCTCCCACTGTGCCGTCCCGGCATTACACAAGCACGTGTCCCACAACATTACCTATGCCCTCAACAATGCAGTTACTGGGAAAGTACACCTAACCACAGACACGTGGAGAAGTGCTTGTGGCCAGGGATGGTACATCACGCTGACGGCACATTGGGTTAACATAGTGGAAGCCGGGACCCAGTCAGACCTTGGGATGGAACACATCCTCCCGACGCCAAGGATTTCGGGCCCTACATCAATCAGTTTTGCCCCCACTGTGCACAGCTCCTGCACCTCCTCCTCCTCTTCAGCCTCCATCTCCGAAATGAGCACATCAGTCACAAGCTGGAAGCACGGCAGCACTGCCAAAGCCAAGCGGCAACAGGCTGTGCTGAAGTTAATTTGCTTAGGTGACAAACCGCACAATGCTGAAGAGTTGTTTACAGCTCTGAAAGAGCAGGCAGATGTGTGGCTGACACCGCTGAATCTCCAGCCAGGCATAGTTGTGTGTGACAATGGCAGGAACTTGGTGGCGGCTCTGAGGCGAGGCGAAATGACACACGTACCTAGCCTTGCCCATGTACTTAACCTCGTTGTTCTGCCATTGTTGCAGAATTATTAAAAAAAATTCTCATCTCAAAACGCTGGCGGCAGAGATAAGTTTGTTGGCTAACCAAGGAGGACAGGCAAAAGAGACACAACTCCACTCCAGCAGAGGCAGAGGAACACTGGCAAAGATCTGGGACAGTTTTCTAAGACCATTCCATCACCCTGGCACTGAGGTGCGGAGCAATCTCACAAAAAATGCAATGTTTTCTAAGATGCTGAGGGGGTATCTTGCTGACCGTACCAATGTCCTCCGTGCCTTTTAATTATTGGTTATCCAAGCTGGACACGTGGCATGAACTGGCTCTCCATGCCATGGAGGTCCTGGCCTGCCCTGCCGCTAGTGTTTTGTCAGAGCGGGTTTTTAGTGCAGCTGGTGGCATTATCACAGATAAGCGCAATTGCCTTTCAATGGAAAATGCAGACAGGCTGACTCTTATAAAAATGAACAAGGGATGGATTGGGCTTGACTTCTCGACACTGCCAAATGATGACAGCGAAACATAAACTCCAATGTAGTGTTTTTTTTGGGAGGTGTATTCCCATGCACGTCTTCACAACCAAACATGGGTATACGCTTCCTGATTTTGGCTATTTGGTGCCCTCCTCTTCCTTCTCCTCACCGTCCACCACCATTCGAACACCAGGGTGAACGTATTCCGTCATGCTCCAGCCACTCTATTTTTGGCAAGGGTGTTATAATGCCCGTCATCAAAATAAAAAAAATATGTGCACCCCCAAGGGGAAATGTTTGCCAGCCCATACTCTAAGTGTATGGGCATTCCAAGTCTGAGACCCCCTCCTAGAAATTGGGCCTATTTTTTAATCAGGCCTCCCTCCACACCTCATCATCCACCCCCACTAGATCAATAGGGTTACTGTGTTCCGTGCTGCTACAGCCAGTGTCGAATTCCGAACAAGAGTGGGTGGTTATGCTGGGCACAAAATACTTGTTCTGAAAAAGGTTGAGGTGTACCCCACAGGGGAAATGTTTGCCCGCTCCTTTGTAGTGGTACATTTTTGGTTAAGAGGCCCTCCTCCATGTTTCTTCCAAGGTGGTATTGGGGTTATTGGGGTGCATATGACTTGGTAGCAGGGCAGGCCTTGCAGTCAATGCATAAGAAAACAGAATGGGAGTACAAAATGAATGTGAAGTGGATTTTCCTGTGCCCATCCAGTACCTGGGTTCAAAGGCATATTGGGGTGCAGATAACTTGGCAGCAGGGAAGGCCTTGCAGTCAATGCATAAGAAAAGAGTTTGGGATTACGAAATGAATAATGTGAAGTGGATTTTCTGGTGGCCATCCAGTACGTGGCGTGAAAAGCTTATTGGGGTGCATGTAACTTTGGGGCATGCCAGGCCTTGCATTCAATGCAACATTTTTTCAGGAAGCCCTCCTGAACCTCTCGTGAAAGGGGTATTGTGGTGTGTCTTAATTCTTTTCAGCCCATCCTCTCACTGCATAGGCAATAACAGTTTAGGAGACCCACTGATTAATAATGGCCCTTTAAGAAGATTAATGCCCCCTGATGCCCCGGTAAAAATAGGCTCTGTGACTTTGAGTCCCTCCTTCATAAATGAAACAAGATGGGTCTGCTTATGTGTCACATGTGGCGCCCCTGAGGGTTCAGTCGCCACAGAGGTACTGCACCTCCTCCTGAGGTGTGGTACCCCACCATCCAGGTAAGGTGGAGACACCTGACCACACTCCAACACCTGCATCCCACACAACATAGTAGTGTAGCAAAGCACCTTTGGTGGCTCCCTGCTTGGAACACAAAGAGTGCTGGGAGGTGGGTGGAGCTTAGTCTGCACCAAAAGAGTGGGAAGATATTAGGAGTCAGGCAGTCTGGCTAAAAGAGTCTGACAGGGAAGTCAGAGAGAGAAGATCCCCTGAGTGGGATGGATGAAGGAAGTGCTGCAGCAGACCTCAGTGTCCTGGGTCTGCTGGCACAGGAAAGAAATATTCAGAAAGGCTAATTCTTCATAAGAAAGATAGTTTTGTACGGAACGTAAGGAGAAGAAGAGAACTAAGGACTAGGGTTAGAGCAGAGCCCTTCCTCAAGTTCTAAGCGCATGGCCGGGGTCTGGTCCCCGAGGTTGTATGGATACTAATGGTCCTGCAGCAGACACCGGAGGAATAGAAGTTGTCACCACTTTATTCCCACACAAGACTTGGGGGCACAACAGCAACGTGAGTGAGCCGGGACTGAGTAGCAAGGAGTCCCCGAAGCAGGCTACAGCTGTCTACCGTACAAGTAGAGTTCTAAGAACATCAGAAAGGAGGAACTCCAGTGTAACTCAGTACTGTGAGTACTTCACTACGAGCGCTAATGTGGGAGACGTTCAGGAAAGGCACATGTTGGCGGAGTGTTGGAAGGGAGTACTTCATCTTGCCTAGAAGTTGGCTGAGCTCCTGACCTGGAGGACACGGCACGGATGCGGGCACCTTTACGCACAACAGACTGTGAGTAAAGCTTTGGAACTACATGCCCTGGTGTCCTTCACTTATTCCTGCGCCAACACACTCAGCACTGCTACATCGCTGTGCCTGACACTGCACCATCTACGTCTCCTCCGTATCTCCTCACCTACACTGCCCTGGGACAACTGCCCTACCTGTGGAGGGCCACAACATCATTGCTGCACCACACCATCTGTCCCAGAGGATCTGTCTGCAGCATCGGCTTAACATCTTCATTGCCGAACACCACAGGTGGCGTCACGAATCATTCACTTATAAACTTTAATCATCATCCACACGTTCAAACATCATTCCCTGTTATGAATGAGTCACCGAGGAGGAAAAAACAAAAAGCAAGCTAAGCCCAGAAAACCGGAGAGGTTGGTAACTAGCGGATTGCAGACCCCTGATCCTATCCACACAACTAGCAGTAGCCGTGGAGCGTGCCTACGGTGGTCCTAGACGCCTCGTCACGGCCAGAGAACTAAATAAGCCTAAAGAAAGAAAGGGAAAATCTAAACTGCCCCAGAGCAGACTCCAAGGCAATAGACAGCCCCCAACAAGTATTGTCAGTGAAACAAGATGAAAACACAAACACAGATAGAAAGATAGGCTGAGCAAACTATGGGGCCCTCACTAACTAGTAAGGACAGGAAAGAAAAGCTGCTGTCTGCAATCACGCAAAAAAAAAAAAACCCTACCAAAATGTCCAACACGTCTGATAGAAAAAAACCCTGAAGTCGCTAGACTTCAATTCCCTATATCAGCACTCAGGTATATTCTGAAGACAGAGAAAAAAAGATCAACTGATCAGAGACAAAATGGGGATTCAGCCCAGTCCCAGCCAGGGCTGGCTGAATACAAAAACTAAGTAAACCAGACAAAAACTCATATGAACAATAGCAGAGGAAACTTAGCTTTAAGAAGGCAGGAACCAAACTGGAAACCAGAAGCCACAGTCAGGAAAAATCACCAGCAAGAAACTAGGGAGTCGGCCGCCTTAAATCCAATCAGAAACTCCTTATATCCAATCGCAGTCCTCTTCCTCAGGGGGCCGGTCTCTGCCATTTAGATCAGCTTCATTACCTCCCTTCACCAACAGAGGGAGTCCAGATAGAGAACTCACTACTCCTCTGTCAGCACAGCCAGCTCCATAACCTTCACCAGAAGCCAGAGGCAAACCCGAAAATGAGCTCACAACAGTACCCCCCCTTGAGGAGGGGTCACCAAACCCTCATCCACGCTACCGGGCCAATCAGGATGGGCCCGATGAAAAGCACGAACCAATCTATCGGCATGAATATCAGAGGCAGAGACCCAAGAATTGTCCTCCTGGCCATAACCCTTCCACTTGACCAAATACTGGAGTCTCCATCTAGCCAGACGAGAATCCAGTATTTTCTCTACCTCATATTCCACATTACCTTCAACCAATACAGGGTCAGGAGGTGCCGCCATAGGAACTACTGGCTCAACATATCTCTTCAACAGCGACTTATGAAACACATTATGGATCTTAAACGTAACAGGAAGAGCCAATCGAAAAGAAACCGGATTAAGAATCTCCAAAATCTTGTAAGGTCCAATAAATCTTGGCTTGAACTTTGGAGAAGCCACCTTCGTAGAGATATTCTTTGATGACAACCAAACCATTTCACCCACTTTAAACCGGGGACCAATGGTCCTATGCCGGATAGAAAACCGCTGGGCCTTTTCCTGTGAGAGAGACAACTTATCCACTACTTGGTCCCAAATCTGCTGCATTCTCTCTACCACAGTGTCAACACCTGGGCAGGCTGAAGATTCCACTTGCCCTGAAGAAAATCGAGGATGAAACCCAAAGTTACATAAAAAGGGGGACATCAAGGTGGCAGAACTAGCTCTATTATTTAAAGTGAATTCCGCCAAGGGCAAAAATGAAACCCAATCATCCTGATCAGCAGATATAAAACATCTCAAATAGGACTCCAAAGTCTGGTTTGTTCTCTCCGTCTGCCCATTGGTCTGAGGGTGAAACGCAGAGGAGAAGGACAACTGAATTCCCAGCTTGGAACAAACTGAACTCCTCTGTCCGATACAATGTTCTCAGGAATCCCATGCAACCGAACCACCTGTTGTAAAAACAAGGGTACCAACTCTGAGGAAGATGGCAACTTTGGGAGTGGTACAAGATGGACCATCTTAGAGAATCTATCACAAATCACCCAGATAACAGTCATTCTCTGAGAGACAGGAAGATCAGAAATAAAATCCATTGAAATATGGGTCCATGGCCTCTTAGGCACCAGCAAGGGCATCAACAACCCACTAGAGCGAGAACAGGGTTTAGACCGGGAACAAGTCCCACAGGACTGCACAAAATTCCTGATATCACGAGATAAGGCAGGTCACCAAAAAGACCGACTCACCAAATCTCTGGTACCAAAAATACCTGGATGACCAGCCAATGCGGAGCAATGAACTTCAGACATCACTCTCTTCCTCCACTGGTCAGGAACATACAATTTTCTCATAGGGCAACGCTCAGGTTTGTCCTCTTGGAATTCTTCCAGAGCACGTCTCAAATCGGGCGAGATAGCAGAAAGAACTACCCCCTCACCTAGGATGGTAGTAGGCTTGGTCACAATAGGAGAATCAGCAAAGAAACTCCTAGAAAGGTTGTCTGCCTTATCATTCTTAGTGCCCGGAAGAAAAGAGACCACAAAATCAAAACGTGTGAAAAACAAGGCCCACCTAGCCTGTCTAGGATTCAAGCGTTTGGCCGACTCAAGGTAAATCAAATTCTTGTGGTCAGTGAGGACCACAACTTGATGTCTAGCTCCCTCCAAGCAATGTCTCCACTCCTCAAATGCCCATTTCATGGCTAACAATTCCCGATTCCCCACATCATAGTTGCGTTCAGATGGGGAGAACTTGCGGGAAAAGAAGGCACAGGGATTCATTTTAGACGTCACAGGATCTATTTGGGACAAAACAGCTCCTGCACCAATCTCTGAAGCGTCTGCCTCCACCTGAAAAGGAAGTGAGACATCAGGTTGCCGCAAAACCGGAGCAGAAGTGAACCTCCGCTTCAACTCCTGAAAGGCCGAAACAGCCTCTGAAGACCAATTCAGCACATCAGCACCCTCCTTAGTTAAATCAGTTAGTGGTTTAGCAATACCAGAAAAATTAGCTATAAATTTACGAAAAAAATTAGCAAAACCCAAAAACTTCTGGAGAGCCTTCAAAGAAGTGGGTTGAACCCAATCATAAATGGCCTGTACCTTGGCCAGGTCCATTTCAATAGTTGACAGAGACAAAATAAATCCCAAAAATGAAATCCTCTGTACCCCAAAAAGGCACTTCGATCCCTTAACATACAAGGAATTCTCCCTCAAAATCCGGAACACAGTCCAAACATGTTCCACATGAGAATCCCAATTCCTGGAAAAGATCAAAATATCATCCACAAAGTCCCGGAAAATATCATTCATGAAGGTTTGGAAGACAGAAGGGGCATTAGTGAGCCCAAAAGGCATCACCAGGTACTCAAAATGTTCCTCAGGAGTATTAAACGCCGTCTTCCATTCATCCCCATGCTTGATGCGAATAAGATTATACGCCTCCCTAGTAAACCAGCAAGCACCTTTAACTCTGGAGAATAAATCAGAAACCAGGGGTAACGGATACTGATATTTAACCGTAATTTTGTTGAGGGAACGATAGTCAATACAAGGCTTAATGAACCATCTTTCTTGGCCACGAAAAAAACCCCAGCACCTAAGGGCGAAGAGGATGGTCTAATATGACCCTTCTCCAATGACTCCTTAATATAAGATCGCATAGCCTCGTGTTCGGGTACAGATAAATTGAAAAGTCGACCCTTGGGAATTTTACACCCAGGTCTCAACTCAATTGCACAGTCATAACTCCTATGAGGAGGCAAAGATGCAGACTTGCTCTCACTAAATACATCAATGGGGAGAGGTAGAGAAAACAGGAGTATCGCCAAGAGCACACCGACAACCCCAACTTACCACAGACACAGATTTCCAATCCAAAACCGGATTATGGATTTGCAACCAGGGAAAACCCAGAACAATGGTATCATGTAAATTATGCAACACCAAAAATCTGCAATTTTCTTGGTGGTCTGGGGCGACCCGCATTATCACCTGGGTCCAAAACTGAGGTTTATTCTTCGCCAAAGGAGTAGCATCAATACCCCTCAAAGGAATAGGCGTCCGCAGAGGTGTCATAGGAAAACCACAACGTTTAGCAAAATCCAAGTCCATCAGATTCAAGGCAGCTCCTGAATCCACAAAAGCCTTCGTGGAAAATGTGGATAAGGAGCAGATCAGAGTAATTGCCAAAAGAAACTTAGGTTGTACGCAACCCACGGCAAATGTGTGTGCAAAACGTTTCTCTCGTTTAGGGCAGACAGAAATAACATGAGAGGCATCTCCACAGAAAAAACACAGTGTATTACGCCCTCTAAACTCCTGACGTTGCGCCCTAGACAAAGCTCTATCACATTGCATAGGTTCAGACATTTGTTTAAAAGGTGGCAGCGCCTCCCGTGTAGTCTTGCGTTCACGTAAAAACCGATCAACTTGAATGGCTGATGACATAGAATCGTCAAGACCAAAGGGAACAGGAAATCCCACCATAGTATCTTTTAAAGTTTCAGACAAACCCTTCCGAAAGAGAGCTGCCAATGCACTATAATTCCATGTAGTAAGGACCGCCCACTTTCGGAATTTCTGACAGTATAACTCTGCAGGATCCTGACCCTGGTTCAATGCCAATGGGGTTCTCTCAGCTTGATCAATAGCATTAGGTTCATCATATAACAACCCCAAGGCTTGAAAAAATGCATCCACATTAGTCAAAACAGGATCTTCAGGTGTCAAAGAAAACGCCCAATCCTGGGGATCGCCGCGCAGCAAGGAGATGACAATTTTAACCTGCTGCGCAGAGCTCCCCGATGAGGTAGGCTTCAAGGCAAGAAATAATTTACAATTATTCTTAAAATTCAAAAATTTAGACCGATCCCCAAAAAACACATCAGGAGCAGGGATCCTTGGTTCAACAGCATGTGAATGAGTGAGATAGGCGGAAATTCCCCGCACTTCAGCAGCGAGCTGCTTCACACGATCAGACAATTGCTTAATCTCCATCAAGGAGAAAAAGAAAAAAAAAAAAAAAAAGAATCCTCCTACAGCCCCAGAGAAAAAGAGGAGAAAATATACATAAAAATTCTGACTTTTTTTTTTTTTTTTTTTTTACAATTCTCTCCTGCTTTCGAGTACCCTAGAATCTGCGGTATGGCAGGTGATTCTGTTATGAATGAGTCACCGAGGAGGAAAAAACAAAAAGCAAGCTAAGCCCAGAAAACCGGAGAGGTTGGTAACTAGCGGATTGCAGACCCCTGATCCTATCCACACAACTAGCAGTAGCCGTGGAGCGTGCCTACGGTGGTCCTAGATGCCTCGTCACGGCCAGAGAACTAAATAAGCCTAAAGAAAGAAAGGGAAAATCTAAACTGCCCCAGAGCAGACCCCAAAGCAATAGACAGCCCCCAACAAGTATTGTCGGTGAAACAAGATGAAAACACAAACACAGATAGAAAGATAGGCTGAGCAAACGATGGGGCCCTCACTAACTAGTAAGGACAGGAAAGAAAAGCTGCTGTCTGCAATCACGCAAAAAAAACCCTGCCAAAATGTCCAACATGTCTGTCAAAAACCCTGAAGTCGCTAGACTTCAATTCCCTATATCAGCACTCAGGTATATTCTGAAGACAGAGCAAAAGAGATCAATTGATCAGAGACAAAATGGGGATTCAGCCCAGTCCCAGCCAGGGCTGGCTGAATACAAAAACTAAGTAAACCAGACAAAAACTCATATGAACAATAGCAGAGAAAACTTAGCTTTAAGAAGGCAGGAACCAAACTGGAAACCAGAAGCCACAGTCAGGAAAAATCACCAGCAAGAAACTAGGGAGTCAGCCGCCTTAAATCCAATCAGAAACAACTGATATCCAATCGCAGTCCTCTTCCTCAGGGGGCCGGTCTCTGCCATTTAGATCAGCTTCATTACCTCCCTTCACCAACAGAGGGCATCCAGATAGAGAACTCACTACTCCTCTGTCAGCACAGCCAGCTCCATAAGCTTCACCAGAAGCCAGAGGCAAACCCGAAAATGAGCTCACAACAATTCCCTTTTACAATGGACGCCCAGGTCCACGGACCGGGTCACAGCTGCCGCGACATCTCCCTTTGAAACCAACGGGCCCGGCTCCGAGTACCCCGCCGCCCTGGGTGCGATGGTGATGCAAACACACCACATGGCCAGCTAGGGTTGTTAAATGTTAAAATGACATTTCCCAGTGAATGCATTTGTAGTGGTTGAAAGCTATGTTAAAGTTGAAAAACGCTTCAAAAACGCTGCGGCTGAACATAGCCCAAGTGGGAGAGGAACATTTTGCTCTGGGGTTAATTATTTTGCCTTATATACAAGTCATTAACCTGTAAAAGATGTAACTTAACATATTTGCCAGCAAAATCCGTTTTGGTATGGTTTTTGCTGCACCAGTAAAAATGGTATGATACTCTGACAACATTGTTTAAAGCAGTGAACTAGGAGTCAGAAATGCTTCTAGGGGCGATCTCCATGATGTTCCCGTGTCATTTTAGCAGTGTTCCATCATTTTCAGACCTTAAAAGGACCCCCAGAGGGGATTGCGGTAAAAATGCTTGGGTCTCCCATAGACTTACATTGGGCTCGTTGTTCTGTCCGAGTACCCAAGTATTCCAATTTGCTTGACCCGAGCAATGAGCACCCTAGCATTTTAGTGCTCGCTCATCACTAGTAATGCCCAATGGTCTCCAGACCAATCACTGGCTGACGTTGCATTCAAGACAAACCCATGGACTCATCGCTGAAGAGGATAGACCTCCATTGCTCTGCACCATTAAAGCCTTTGATAGTAGGGGCATGAGGTCATTTTAGCACATGTTGCTGAATGTTTGGCTCATAGCCCACTGTTGTGCAAACGCCGTCAGATGGTTTGTGTAGACACCATACAATGCCTAAGGGCCCCATCACACATAGCGACACACCAGCGATCCCGACAACGATATGACCTTGTCAGGATTGCTGGTGTGTCGCTACATGATCGCTGGTGAGCTGCCAAACAGGCAGCTTCACCAGCGATCAGCACCAGTGACACGGGAGTAACAAGCGACACACGTCGCTTACTTACCCACTGTGTACCTTAGTTACCAGCGCGCTGGTGCAGGGAGCTGGTAGCCAAGGTACACATCGGGTTTCTAAGAGCTGCGCGCCACTTAGAAACCCTGTGTTTACCTTAGTTACCAGCGCCAGATCGCTGATCGCTGGTCTCCTGCCTGCCACACGCAGCAATGCGTGCTGGCCAGCGGGAGACCAGCGACCAAAAAAATGTCCAGAGCTTTAAAGAACGATCAGCGATACCTGGCAGGGGGGGCCTGTCGCTGATAGATGTCACACACAGCGATCTCGCTGGTGAGATTGCTGTTGCGTCACAAAACTTGAGACTCGGCAACGATCTTGCTAGCGAGATCGCTATGTGTGACGGGGGCTTTAGGTAGGCTTAGTATGTGAGGTCCAATTTTACTTGGAATGCAGAGTGTAACCATTGTTCAGCCATACCTCTAAAGTGTCTCAGGAGCAGTTTCTCAATACAACAATGCCAGACCAAGTTTTGCTCGTGCTACTGTGAGCAACCTACGTGGCCTAAACTTGCTACCATGGCCTGCAGCGTCTATGTGCTAGTCTTCCATCAAACACATCTGGGAAGTCATTGGTCGACAATTGCAAAGGTAGCTTCCAGCAGCACCTCTTGACGATTTGTCCAAGTGCATTCAGAGTGGAAGAACATTCCTCAGACAGCCATTAATAACCTCACTGATAGCAGTCAAGGAATGTAAGTGTGTGTGGCGCTCGTACTCAATTAATAAATTAAAATATTTTTTCATCATTTGCATATCACTATTAAAGTTGAGCGAATACAGGGTGGGCCATTTATATGGATACACCTAAATAAAATGGAAATGGTTCGTGACCCAGATCGGCGCGCTGAATTTTCAGAATGGGCAAAACAAAACTTGGCACAGGACCCTCAGTTTACACAGAACATTATGTTCAGTGATGAGTAGTGTTGAGCGATACCTTCCGATATCGGGAAATATCGGATCGGATTGGATCGGACCGATACCCCAAAAATATCGGGTATCGCCGATTCCGATACCGGAAACCCATGCAAGTCAATGGGGACAAATATCGGAATGAAAATAAACCCTTTCTTTCCTTGCACATCCAGTTCGGGAGGGGGGAAGAGTGTGGGCAGTGCATGGGCGGAGACTGTGCGTGTGTGTGTGCGGGCGGGGTCTGTACGGGCCTGCCGGGGGTCTGTGCGGGCCTGCCGGGGGTTGTGTGTGTGTGCAGACATCGTCCGATGGGACTACAAGTCCCATCGGGCGATGCCTGCTACAATGACAGTGATTGACACATTAGCCAATGATGGGACAGTAGTAGTCGCATCAACCAGGTAATGTGTTGAATGTAAGAAAAAAAAAAAACACATACATACTACATATATACAACATTCATACAACATACAGTTGTGGCCAAAAGTATTGACACCCCTGCAATTCTGTCAGATAATACTCAGTTTCTTCCTGAAAATGATTGCAAACACATTCTTTGGTATTATCATCTTCATTTAATTTGTCTTAAATGAAAAAACACAAAAGACAATGAAGCAAAAAGCAAAACATTGATCATTTCACACAAAACTCCAAAAATGGGCCAGACAAAAGTATTGGCACCCTCAGCCTAATACTTGGCTGTACAACCTTTAGCCAAAATAACTGCGACCAACCGCTTCCGGTAACCATCAGTGAGTTTCTTACAATGCTCTGCTGGAATTTTAGACCATTCTTCTTTGGCAAACTGCTCCAGGTCCCTGATATTTGAAGGGTGCCTTCTCCAAACTGCCATTTTTAGATCTCTCCACAGGTGTTCTATGGAATTCAGGTCTGGACTCATTGCTGGCCACCTTAGAAGTCTCCAGTGCTTTCTCTCAAACCATTTTCTAGTGCTTTTTGAAGTGTGTTTTGGGTCATTGTCCTGCTGAAAGACTCATGACCTCTGAGGGAGACCCAGCTTTTTCACACTGGGCCTTACATTATGCTGCAAAATTTGTTGGTAGTCTTCAGACGTCATAATGCCATGCACACGGTCAAGCAGTCCAGTGCCAGAGGCAGCAAAGCAACCCCAAAACATCAGGGAACCTCCGCCATGTTTGACTGTAGGGACCGTGTTCTTTTCTTTGAATGCCTCTTTTTTTCTCCTGTAAACTCTATGTTGATGCCTTTGTCCAAAAAGCTCTACTTTTGTCTCATCTGACCAGAGAACATTCTTCCAAAATGTTTAGGCTTTTTCAGGTAAGTTTTGGCAAACTCCAGCCTGGCTTTTTTATGTCTCGGGGTAAGAAGTGGGGTCTTCCTGGGTCTCCTACCATACAGTCCCTTTTCATTCAGATGCCGACGGATAGTACGGGTTGACACTGTTGTACCCTCGGACTGCAGGGCAGCTTGAACTTGTTTGGATGTTAGTCGAGGTTCTTTATCCAACATCCGCACAATCTTGCGTTGAAATCTCTTGTCAATTTTTCTTTTCCGTCCACATCTAGGGAGGTTAGCCACAGTGCCATGGGCTTTAAACTTCTTGATGACACTGCGCACGGTAGACACAGGAACATTCAGGTCTTTGGAGATGGACTTGTAGCCTTGAGATTGCTCATGCTTCCTCACAATTTGGTTTCTCAAGTCCCCAGACAGTTCTTTGGTCTTCTTTCTTTTCTCCATGCTCAATGTGGTACACACAAGGACAGAGGTTCAGTCAGTTTTAATCCAGGTCAACTGGCTGCAAGTGTGATTTAGTTACTGCCAACACCTGTTAGGTGCCACAGGTAAGTTACAGGTGCTGTTAATTACACAAATTAGAGACGCATCACATGATTTTTCGAACAGTGCCAATACTTTTGTCCACCCTCTTTTTTATGCTTGGTGTGGAATTATATCCAATTTTGCTTTAGGACAATTCTTTGTGTTTTTTCATTTAAGACAAATAAAATTAAGATAATAATACCAAAAGTATTTGTGTTTGCAATTATTTTCAGGAAGAAAAGAGTATTATCTGACAGAATTGCAGGGGTGTGAATACTTTTGGCCACAACTGTACATACTACATATATACTACATTCATACAACATATATACATACATACTACATTCATACAACATACATACATACTACATTCATACTACATATATACTACATTCATACAACATACATACTACATACATAGTACATATACTACATTCATACAACATACATACTACATACATACAAATATGTATGTAGTACGTATGTAGTATGTATGTTGTATGAATGTAGTATGTAGGTAGTATGTAGGTATGTTGTATGAATGTAGTATATATGTAGTATGTATGTTGTGTGAATGTAGTATATATGTAGTATGTATGTTGTGTGAATGTAGTATATATGTAGTATGTATTATGTAGTATGTATGTATGCTGTATGTATGTTGTATGAATGTAGTATATATGAAGTATGTATGTAGTATGTTGTATGAATGTTGTATATATGTAGTATGTATGTTTTTTTTTTTACATTCAACACATTAGCCGGATGATGGGACTACTACTGTCCCATCATTGGCTAATGTGTCAATCACTGTCATTGTAGCAGGCATAGCCCGATGGGACTTGTAGTCCCATCGGACAATGCCTGCACACACACACACACACACACACACACATGACCCCCGGCAGGCCCGCACAGACCGCGCATCATGACGACATCATTTTAGCAGCCAATCACAGTCATGCCATTAGTTAACATGGCTAACACAACTGGCTCATTGCATTATGGGAACTTCCGATTCTGGTATTCGATATTGTAAAAATATCGGAACTCTGTATCTGATCTCCAATACAGCGAATATCGTCCGATACCCGATATTTGCAGTATCGGAATGCTCAACACTAGTGATGAGGCAAACTTTTTTGGGTGGGCCATTTATATGGATACACCTAAATAAAATGGGAATGGTGCCAGTTTTCTTGCGTAGGGTGTCTTGCATTGAAATCTGCTGCAATGACCCGGGTACTGCGTTCACCAGACATCAACACAATTTCTATCCACTCCTCACGTGTTAACCTCTGCGACATGTCAATGGCTGTAAACAAAGAGAAACTTGTAAATAACTCATTTAAGAATAAAGTTCTGTTAAAACCAAGCACAGCATTGTTTTTCTTGTGAAATGCTCAATAAGTTTGATGTGTCACATGACCCTCTTCCCATTGAAAAAAAATAAAGCTGGATCCAAAATGGCCACCTTCAAAATGGCCACCATGGTCACCACTCATCTTGAAAAGCTTCTCCCCTCCCATATACTAATGTGCCACAAACAGGACGTTGACATCACCAACCATTCCCATTTTATTTAGGTGTATCCATATAAATGGCCCACCCTGTATGTTCGGATTCAGTCGTATATTATGAATTTGCCATATTCGTGCCATATTTGTAACATTCATGACAAATTTGTTAAGATGATCGTTTCTCAACATTCGTTCACTTCTAGTCCCATTGACTCCAATGATGTTCGGCTGTGTTTTGCGAATATTGCAAAAACCATATTCAGCTCCGATCATAATCGGAACCGAATTTTGAAAAATTCTTTCAACTCTAAGCACCATGTCTATCCACTCTCTGATTTCTAAAATTCGATGACTTTTCATTCTTGGTATTCCAATTTCACTTTTGAGGAAGGTGTAATGTCAGTAGCTCATTAGCCCCCACATTAAAAAAAAAAAAAATTATATATGGAAATATCATAGCGGAAACAGTGTAGACCTTGCTCCAACTGGATTTGCTAAGTTGCAGAGATGAATTATGGGGGAATTCTCTAACAGTGACATCAGGAACTAAGGTCATGTTTTCAGTGTTGGTCAGTCTTTAGTATTTTAAACAATTAAGAATGATCTCACTTACCCAAATTGATTTTAATGAGTTAGTAGACTGATACGGGCTGATTACTCCAAATATTATAATTAAATTATTTTTATGTCCACATGATAAACAGTACATGATCAAAAGTATTGGGAAACATCTTAGTCATTGAATTCAGTCATATTGCCTCAGGTGTATAATATTCAGAACCTAACCATGTATTCTACATTTAGAAACATTTGTGAAAGAATGGGTCCTTCTTAGTGATGAGCAAGTGTGCTCGGATAATGTGTTATATTGATTAACATTATCTAGGTAGTAGAATTTTTGGCTAATCAGTACTTTATATGGCCCAGTATATGGGATAACTGGCTGGCTCAAGAATACCTATTTGTGAGGGTCAGTCTAAACATGTACATTTTCCATTAAGGCTAATATCCCTACAAAAGAGTATGTGTATTATACCATAATCAATTAAGGCATCTTTCTTGACACAATTTTGGAGTATTATAGAATACTGTTTTTTCTTATAAGTATTCTAACTTGCCATTGACTACTCAGCAACATGTGTGTCAGTTTTTTGTGGTCTGGGTGTGGTTTTGTCTTTTTTTTTGCCTTATGTTATGTGTGTAGCCCTTTATTTATAAAGGACTATTTTAGATATTTATTAATAAAGGAGAAAGATTAATGGTGGGAAAGTCTTAGTTACTCACCGGTTAACGGTATTTTTCGGAGTCCATGACAGCACCACCTGAGAGAGGGGATCCACTCCTTAGGAACAGGAAACCTACAGATACAAAAGGGTGGCACCTCTCCCACGCATCAGTTGGATTACAGAGCACAAGAGGACTTCCAAGGTTAATGCATGATTTATGTACAATATTCTTTACAATTATAAACTTTTACCACCAGTGAGCATATACAAGAAATAGACGTGCACACCCCAATCAAACTATAAGGGAGGGAATATACGGGTGCTGTCATGGACTCCGAAAAATACCGTTAACCGGTGAGTAACTAAGACTTTATTCGGTCGTCCATGACAGCACCACCTGAGAGATTTACAGAGAGTAATATCAGCTTTAGGGAGGGACTACAGCCTGCAGCACCCTTATACCAAAAGAGAGGTCTGTGGAAGCACCCAGGTCTAGCCTATAATGACTATAAAAGGTGCTCGGAGAGGACCAAGTAGCCGCCTTACAAATCTGGTCAATGGAGACTTCTGATCTTTCGGCCCATGAGGTTGCCATGGCTCTGGTGGAATGCGCCCTCAGCTTCCCGGGTGGCGACCTGCCCTTTGAGGTGTATGCTATTGAAATCGCCTCTCTAATCCATCTGGCTAGTGTATTTTTTGATGCTCTACAACCTTTCCTGGGGCCTTGATGAGAGATAAATAGGGCATTATCTTTCTTCCAGGGATCGGTGACTGTCAGATATTCTATGAGGCCTCTCCTGACATCCAGGGTGTGTAGTTTCTTTTCCTTCTCGTTAGTTGGATTAGGGAGGAAGGATGGAAGAACTATTTCCTGTGTCCTATGGAAACTAGACACTACCTTCGGCAAGTACGCTGGGTCAGGTCTAAGTATTACCCTATCCTCTTTGAACTGTAAATAAGGAGGACACCTAGATAAAGCCTGGATATCGCTTATTCTGCGGGCTGATGTTAGAGCTACCAGGAAGGCTACCTTGAGGGACAGGTTTTTTAGGGAAGCCGACGAGATAGGTTCGAATGGGGTCTCTGTCATAGCAGTGAGGACTAGGTTCAAGTCCCACGGCATGAACCTATCCTTCATTATTGGCCTGGATCTACCTGCCGCCTTAATGAACCTGCTTACCCAATAATTACCAGCGATGTTACAGCTAAACAGAGCCCCCAAGGCTGACACTTGTACTTTAAGGGTGCTGGTAGAGAGCCCCATGTCCAGACATTTTTGTAGGAACTCTAATATCTGCATTATAGGCGCTGAATCCCCAGCAACTACTCCTGAGTTTTGAAGGAATTTCTTCCAAATTCTGACAAATTTTTGTGGTAATGATTTTTCTACTCTTAAGTAGGGTGTTAATTAGGTCTGCGGAGAAGCCCTTCTCTTCTAATAATGACCGTTCAAACTCCACGCCGTCAGATGAAGGCCAGCCACCTGAGGATGGAAGACTGGGCCCTGGGACAGGAGATCCGGGATGTCCGGCAGAACCCAAGGATCGGACACCGACATGGTCCTGAGGCATGAGAACCATGCTCTCCTGGGCCAAAATGGAGCGATGACTATAACCCTCGCTCTGTCTTTCCTGATTTTCCTCATCACCAGGGGTAGAAGAGATAGGGGAGGGAAGGCGTAGGCTAGTTTGAAGTCCCACTTTATCAGGAAGGCATCTACCACCAGAGGATTCTCTCTGGGATTTAGGGAGCAGAATTGTTTCAATTGCCTGTTGTCTCTGGTGGCGAAGAGGTCTACCTCTGGATATCCCCACTTTTGAACAATCAGATTGAATATGGAGGAGTTTAGGGACCATTCCCCTTGCTTTAGCTGATTGCGGCTTAAAAAGTCTGCCGTGATGTTGTCTCTTCCTTTTATATGCAACGCTGTTAAAGATAGAAAGTATTGTTCTGCTAGATGGAACAACCGCTCTGCTACAATCATCAGGGGTCTGGAACGGGTCCCGCCTTGGTGATTGATATATGCCACGGCGACCTGATTGTCGGAGAACACCCGCACGTGATGGCCCTGTAGATACACAAGGAGCTTTTTAGCCGCCTGTTCTACTGCTGTCAATTCTTTTAGGTTAGATGACATTCCTAACTGATCATGTTGCCATTGGTCCTGGACTAATATTTCACCCATATGAGCTCCCCAACCGTAAGGACTAGCATCCGTGGTGACTATGCGGGTTACATTATACTCCCAGGGCACCCCTTTAGACAAGTTATCCTTGTCTAACCACCACTCTAGGGACTCCCTTGTGTTACGGGACAAGGTTAGCTGACCCTCCAAGTAACCCCCAAGGACCTTTTGATGTAATAAGACCTCGCTCTGTAGTTTCCTTGCATGAAACTGGGCCCACTGGACTGCCGGGATACAGGCCGAAAGAGAGCCTAGAAGGGACATGGCTTTCCTGAGGGACATGGTGGGGTTATTGGAGGCGTTCAGGATCTGATAATGGAGGCGAACAAGCTTCTCCGGAGGCAGACGGCATTCCTGTTTTTCAGAATCCAGGGTTAGGCCCAAGAATTGTTGGACTTTCATTGGCTGCAACCGAGACTTTTTGATGTTCAGCAACCATCCTAACCGTTCTAGGGCGGACATTGCGTTTTGTAGCTGTTGTAAACAATGATTCGCCGTTTTACCTACAATAAGAAAATCGTCCAGGTAGGGGATCACCAGAATGTTCGATTCACGTAGATGGGCCATGACCTCCGCTATTACTTTAGTAAACACTCGGGGAGCGACTGCCACTCCAAAAGGGAGGGCCGCATATTGGAAATGTCGAATTGACCCATCCAACTGAACCGCCACTCTGAGAAACCGCTGATGGCCTGCATGGATGGGTATATGGTAGTATGCGTCTTTCAGATCTAACACCACCATAAAGCAGTTTTGGAACAGCAATTTTATTGCAGATTTAATTGTTTCCATTTTAAAAGGACGTATGACCAAAAACTTGTTGAGGGCCTTAAGGTTTATTATTGTCCTAAAGGAGCTGTCTGGTTTGCGGACCAGGAACAGAGGGGAGTAGAATCCCTTCCCCCATTCTCCCTCTGGAACCTCTATCTGGACTTTTTTGGCGCACAGGTCATGAACCTTGGCCTCCAGGGCAGCTTGTTCTGAAGCAGACGACCTGAGTGGGGTGATTTTAAATTGATCAAGGGGAACCCTAGAAAACTCTAGTCGTAGTCCCACGACTATTATCCCCAATATCCAGCTGCTATTAGAGATCAGAGACCAGGATGGGTAGAAGGCAGCTAGTCTCCCTCCTACCGGGGTAACTAGTCATTGGGGCGGCTTTTTCGTATCTCGAGCTGGACCTTCCTGGCGCCCCCCTCCAAACATGAATCCTGTACCTTTCCTTTTTTTTCTCCTCCCATCTGCCCTGATCTCTGGACGGCCTTCTCCGGAAAAAACCTTTTCTGGTAAAAGGACGTCTGTACGAGGGGTTCGGGAGACTGGGAAATTTCTTTTTGTCATCTCCAGCTTTTTCTAACAATTCGTCCAAGACAGGGCCGAATAGGTACTCCCCCTCGCAAGGAATGGAACAGAGACGGGACCGGGCTTGAATATCTCCTGGCCAACATTTTAACCAGAGCGCTCTTCGCGCTGCATTAGATAGACCCGCGGCTTTAGCCGCCATTCTTGCAGAGTCTGCAGAAGCATCGGCTAAAAACGCCGCGGCATTCTGAATGATCGGCAAACTTTTCCGAATAGAAGATCTTGAAGCTCCGTTTTTTAGCTCGGAATCCAGCTGATCTAGCCAGACCATCATCGATCTGGCTGTACAGGTGGCAGCTACCGCTGGTCTTAACGCGCCTGCTGACATCTCCCATGTCCCTTTAAGAAAAGAATCCGCTTTTTTATCTAGCGGATCTTTCAAGGAGGCCATATCGTCAAATGGTATGGCAGATTTTTTAGATGCTTTGGCTACTGCTGCGTCTAGTTTCGGGGCTTTATCCCATCTGTTTACTACCGGGTTATCAAAGGGGTATCTCCGCTTAAAGGCTGGTGGCATGGAGCCCCTTTTTTCCGGTCTCTTCCATTCTCTGTCAATTAGGTTCTGAACCTTATCGTTTAATGGAAAAGCTCTGCGTTTTTTGGGGTCTAGACCCCCGAACATTATGTCCTGTGCTGAGAGTTCCCGTTTTTTGTCCGCTACCCCCATGGTGGACCGTATTGCTTTCACTAATCTGTCCATCTGGTCTAAGGGGAAGCAGAACCGGCTAGAGTCTTCATCCGAGGAAGACGAGGAGGAGGCCGAGGAGTCCGAGGAATTATCGCCTTTCCCAGGGGCGACTGAGGTCTCCGAGCCTGAACCACTAGCCTCTCTTCTCCTAGAAGGTTCTCTTTGAGGTAAGACTTTCATTTCTGCCCTGATCATCTCTCTCAGGTTCGAAGTGAAGTCAGGTGTCTCTTCCGCTACCTGCATAAACGGGGGAGAGTATAAGGGCCTGACAATCTACCCCTGGACTCCCTGTCTTTAATAACCCCTACCGTTTGCCGAATGCATGGTTGGCGTAATTTTTTAGGGTGGCCATCTGGTAGGGGGGAACTACAGAGGGCACATTCCCTGTGCTTCTGTTTTCCCGTAGCCTTCTTCCCCTGAAAAAAAAAATATAAGGGAACACTGCATCAGGGTACATTCACGGAGATCTCTTACCCATGCAGATGAAGCAGGTACCGGATCACGGAGGGAGGCAGGGGGGTCCTTTCTGGAGGAACTTTCGCGGCTCTGGTCGCTAGTTCGTCTGTTTTTTCTGCTGGCCACTCGCAAGCGGTTTTGTCGTGGCCTGTTTTTGCGGGCGCTCCTGCGCCTCGTCGTGCTGGTCCTAGGGGGCTTCCGTTGTATCCATTGCTGGGGCCTTCAGAAGCACCCCAGCGGCATCCCCATCTGCCTTATATGACCTCCTGGTGTCCGGGTCAGCAGGTATCCTGCCATAGCACCACCCACCCGGCTTTCCGCACTCCCTCCCCCATGCTCCGGCCCCCCTCGCCTTACCCGGGTCGCCGCGCGACCCCCGGACGGGCATGCACCCGCGGCGCGCGCCGGAGGCCGGCCGGCACCCGACTTCCGGTATCGGCGTTATCGCTCCACCACTTCCGCCGCGTCACTTCCGCCGCTCATCAGAGCCCTGTGGGAGCGCGCGCGAAGGAGCCGCGCAGTGCCTCCTGGCCGGAATGCCCCACTGCCCCTCTGCGCACGCCGCCATGAGCCCGCCAGGGGCCAGCACTGACCGGGAGGACCGGGCCTGGGGAAGCGCAGCAGGACCGGGGCATACATACCAGGTGCTGGCGTTTTTGGAGACGGCATCCACCGGACCCCTGCTCCACCTGCTCCGTCCACTGCCGTGGTGACCTACCCGGCCCCACCGTGGCGCCTCCAGGGACCCCGCACTGACCGAGGTAGGAGACCCCCTCGCTACCTGAGTCGGTCAGCCGGCCTGGGTACTCAACGACGACTCCATGACGGACGATCTGTAGAGAGTCCTGTCCTCTAGGAACAGGAAACCAACTGATGCGTGGGAGAGGTGCCACCCTTTTGTATCTGTAGGTTTCCTGTTCCTAAGGAGTGGATCCCCTCTCTCAGGTGGTGCTGTCATGGACGACCGAATAAATATTTATCCCTACTTGTGGCTAATTTTTTCAAAACCTACCTGACAAATAGGTGCTTTTAGCATCTTTACCTTTGTGATATATCTAGTTAATTGAGTAAATAAGTTTATTGTGTATGAGTGTTTTCTCCATGATGTTACTTGTGCCATGATGTTTCCATGTGCTTGAGTCAGACAAAAGAATCCAGTTTGGCTGCACACGAGTTCACACCCTGATGCTTTTTGGTGGTTACCGAGCTTCAGAGAGCTTGTTCTTGGAGTTTTTAATTAAAAGAAAAACAATGATCCTGTGGAATCCCAATGGTGGAGGCACATTTCAGGAGCGGAGAGAGATTTACTTCATCCCTCACAACACCCGAGCATGCTCAGATAACACCTTATCCGAGCACGTTCACTCATCACTAGTCCTTTTATTACAGGACCAAACTCAAAATTCAGTGACACAAAAATACATAAAATTTGTTTCCTCCTAAATAATGCACCACCAACAATAAGAGTGGTATTAATAAAGTGTGGACGTGTTTAAGGACCACAGCAACTCAGCCACAAATTGTAATTTTATGTGGCCTGTCAGAGCGGGGTCCTGAGACACAAAGTGTTGAGTGAGTTTGGTGTGGAAGAACTTGACTTCAAATGGGAAATGGGGACTGTGAGCCAGGCTCCTTTGTACAACATCAATGTACAACCTCAAAATGTTTTTCTGGATAGACTTGCATTGGAGAGTTTGATCTGTGACTCAAAAATCGGACATTTCTCCACAAATATACTCCGACACGTGAACAGCACTGTAGAGTATTATGCGTACGAGATCTGTCCTTGAAAATCTAAGAACATGCATGTGAAAAACAGACATCTGAAGGAGTCCGATAAGTATTTGCAACCTATACATCTAAATTTGTGAGAGTCAAAATGCCTCCTGTTCAGTATGCATACCACTCTTATCCATAAAAGGGCAGGAAAAGGGTCCTTGCTTGAGCGGATGCTTGACATTGAGAAACTAGCACAAGTGATGTGCTTCAGTCCTCAAAAGCCAAATTATATATTTCACATTTCTTAAAATTGCCTATAAAATTAATATCCAATTTAGAAAGACAGATGCACTGGGTTAATCCTGTCCACATATAGTCTAATTTCCCAATCAGCTGTGAGTCTCCTGGTGCAAACTCAAAACTCCCTCATCTATGGCTACGAAGCTGTTGACTGAGTTCCGTAGACCTGCGTCCAGTGCTGTAATCACAGTGCCTTGTCGGACTGGCATGTGTTGCCAGCCTTATGTCTAGTGCAGGAGGTAGTGAGCCACACTAAAGATGGAAGTCATACATAAAGTAGGCTGTATGTAACACATAAATGAGAGTCCATGTATCCGCATGCACCAAAGTGGAGACTGCAAGTTGTATCTGCTCCATGATGCTTACACTAACTATACAGACTAGTTTGGTCCCTTTAGTAAATAGATGAGAGCATGGCAACAATATACAAAAATCTTGCAGTTTGAAGACAAAGGAAATCTGAATAAAGAAGGGCTTAAAGATGGCAATTTGTTTTAGAAAAGATATGATTTTAGGATGTAGATTGAATGTAAAAATAATCCAGGTGCACAACAAAAATATTGGAATAAGATTTATTTACACAATTTACTAATAGGATTTAGATACATATTTTACAGAATTTTAAAAATTTTCAGATACAGTGTTGCTAAATTTTATACAGAAACAAAAAGTTAAAAAGCATCATTATTTTGCCATACACACTTTTCTGTTCACATTAAATTTACACAGTTACTGCAATAAAGAACATGGAAATAAAGTGCGTTTCCTTTAAGTTACAAATAAGGGATACCATTGGAGATCAGCGTTCACATCACGTAAAAGGTTATTAGCAAGTATAAATTCTATAAAATGTGTTGCTGAATTATTGGATTCCAATTTCTCCATTCATAATTTACTATAAAAAGCCATTAAATCTATCAATTCATATATTCTCCAAATCAACTTCAACCTCGCTCAAAATTCATCACTATTGCTGAACAATGAATTATCTCCCCTTATTTGTATATCGGTCTATCAAGGAACTTCTTCTGCTACAAAGTAATACAGAGTACCTCGGGGGTACACCTATCAATCAATATTAAAACGGACTTGTCACTTGGCATAAAATGTCTTCTTTTTACCTGCTGAAAATGCCGATATTCTCCTGAATCTGGCAAGGTATGTTTTTCATTCCTGCTCCTCTATGTTCCCTCCCTTGAATGTAAAACTAGTATTGTTACCCAAGGGGGCGTGATCCTTTTTAATACTCTCAGAAAAAAAATGATTGCTATGCCCACTCATTTCCTTAGCCAGAAATGTGGAAATCAACTGTTGCAGCATCAAATTAGAAAAAAAACAAAAAAATATAGGGAAAGGAATTTTCATCTTCGACTTCTCAGTCTCATCAATGGTTGGATGAAAAACTATAGAAATGTGATATTACCAACCCCAGTAACAACTATGTTTAATTTTTATTATCAAGTCCCTTAAAGCTGTTAAATCATGTATGTTAAAAGGGTTATCCAGGACTTTTATTTTTTACCATTGGCCAAAAAAAAAAATAGGCAGGTCGGTGGGTACCAACTACCTGACTGTTCTATCCGCTACCACCTCAGAGCGGTCACGGACCGCTCCTACTGGAGATTCAGCTGCTCCACATTCAAATAGAAGCACTTCTTCCTGACTGTTCTATTGATGGGGTGTGACTGCCAGCATCATGCTGAATGACAGCTGGCTTCTTAGAGTAAGGCAGCTGGGAGCTGGTTGTCAATAAGCATGACATCGGCAGTCACACCCCGTGAACAGAGCAGAGCAAAAAGAGAAGCCACCATTCCGAAGTCAGCAGAAGGCACAGGAGTGGTCTGTGACCACTCTGTGTAGGCAAGTAGTAACTACCAGCCTGATAGTTCTTAGGTCCTTCTTAGTGATGAGCGACGAACATGCTTGAATAAAGTGTTCTCCCAGCATGGTCAGGTGTTAGAGTGCTTAACAGTGTCTTCGCTGTGCTCGATAAATATGTTAGAGTCCCCGCCGCTGCATGTCTCATAGGTATTAGACAGCCACAACACATGCAGGGATTGCCTGTTTGTTAGGCATTCCCTGCATGTGCTGTGACAGTCGAACAGCCATGAGATATGTTGCTGCGGGATCTTGAACTTTTTTTTTTTTTGGAGTGCGCCAAAGTCACTAACACCTTATCAGAGCATGGTCGCTCATCACTAGTCCTGAGTAAAGCATTAATATAGTCCCAGATAACCCCTTTAAGATCTGGTGGAATTGATGCATATTCAGCAATGAAGATCTACATAGCAGAATCTTCCAATGTGGATTGGAGGACATGCTATGGAATTTTAATTCCACAACCTATGTATTTTGTTGTGTATTTTCATTGGATTTCACACAAAGGTAAAGGGTGAAATGTAAGAATCAATGGTACAATCACAGCTAAATCTGTATGCAACAAACAGGTTCAATGCACATGGGGAGGATTTGTGTGCAGAAAATCCGCAGCATTAAAAAAAATACATAGCTGGTATTTTTTTTTTTTTTTTTTTTTAACTAACCGCATGTTTTTGATTTTTTATGCACATAAATTGACTAGTGGTGGGATTTTTAAATTGGCAGCATTCTAAAGATTTATGCAAATTTTTATTGCAAACCTCTAACACAATCCACTACAATATCTGCATGCAACCCCTGAAGATTTTGCTGCTGAATCACTTCAAGTACTATGCAAATAAAAGTCACAAAATTTGCAACTTTTGTTTTATCCTTAACATTGACTTTTGGCATTCTATCAAGGCTAGATTTACCAGTAATTTGGGATTAATAAAAACTATTCATTTTACTAGCCATTTAATAGGCCAAATAATTTTCTAGGTCATTTTTTAAGAAATCTTCCTTTGTAAATCTTGAAAAATGTAGACAGATCCATTAAATCTAATACAGCGAAATAGAAATAAGCAGGATTACGGCTTCTTTTAGCAGATGCATTCCGACTCTCAATAACCTTAACGTATTATTCTGGCACCCTAACTTCATGATCAGGAGGCGAGTGGTGAAATAACCCTTTAAATAACAGTATGGTAGAACTGCCACACTTGCTGGACAAGCAAAGTCTGCCGTTTACACAGTCTATAAAAAGAGGAATGTGTCATTTTCTGCCATTGACAAATACTGCAAATTAATTCCTGTGAAAATATTAAAATTTCATGAACGTGACATTAAAGCGTGATCTAGTAAATATAGAATTATATATTTAGTGAGGTATCTAGTGCATGACCGGGAAAATCCAATATAGTCACAAATTGATATATAAAATGTAAGTGTGTCATTGTAATAAAATATGCACTGTGTCAAGGTTTAATTTGTATTTTTACTTAAATCCTACTTAAACCTGAGTAAAAGCACTTAAAATTGCATTACACGAGTCTGTAAGATCCAGCTAGGCCATGTCAAAACGCCGCTCATCTCCATTTCTTTGGACTGTAGGGGTGATGCCTTCTAGAGTCAATGCTTCCATTTAGAAAAATTGGGATTAAAACTATTCAGGAAACTGGATGTGAAGAGCTCTTATGTGCATTGTCCTTTCATCGTTTTGCTCAAGAATGCATGTTCCGAATGTGGGCGCCATCTTCACTTTCAAATGTTGGATTATCCACGTGAGGCAGGATTTCAACGGCTGTAGTTGCTGGGTCGTGGTTTACAAGGCCTACTTCCTCATCTACAAAAGAAAAGAGGTTGGAGTCATCAGGAGACACGTTTTCTGGACAAACTGATTTAGCAAGTCATCGATGTACATGTACTAGTTAAATATAGTATCATAGTTAACAGCCCTGGCTTAGACTTAAAGACCGGCAAGTGTCAATATGATGGGGCAAATTTATCAAAACAGTCATAAAAAATAGAAAATGGGCCATGTTACATGTATCCTGCAATCAGATTTCATTTCCTAAAGGGTCACGGTAAATATGTGCGTGCACACAGGGTGGATTGGCTGTAGAAGCTACAGTACCTCACCCCTGGGGTCTCAAGCTTACGTCCTATTAGCAAAGAGAATGTGATGACTTTGAGCGAACCTTCCCATCTTGTATTTTGCATACTAGAAAACAATTTTCATTAATGTTTTTGGATCAGATTTTCATCAGTGTTAGGTTAGCGCAGTGTCAGACTGGGATACCAAGGGTCCAGTCAGCAGCTGTGTAGTGAACTGCGGTTGGCAGGGTGTTTCCCACCCACTGGGGTGGAGCGAGACAGTGGAAGGGTCTGCCAGTGGTCTCTACAGACACCGAGGTTCTTCTGATCCTATGATTAGGTGAGAGGAGAGCATATCCTAGCAATATGCCAATTCTTTAGATGTGAAAGCCCTGTAATGTATGCATTTTGGGTGATCCCTCGCATAGCTCAATCGTCTAGCTTTGTACTCCACTATTCAGTAGCAGTGTGTTACACTTGATCCTCATATTTTACTTGAATTTTTTGAAGGCTCAAAATCACTTTAATGCCCATTTGTACATGTTTAGACAAAGATGCTTCAAGAGCTTCATGAATGGCATATACTAGTAACTACATACAGTAAATCGAGGTGTATCACCATAACTATAGTTTAACCCCTTTACCACCTTGGGTTTTTCAGTTTTTGCTGCAGCCCTGATCCGTTTTACAAAAATGCTCATCTGCTATGAATGCCGCACATGGAGCTGCACTCATAGCAGTTCCGCAATAACAACCACAGGGGTCTCCTGCAGATCCCGCGTTGTCATATCAACCCATTGATGCCCCGTGGTCATGTGACACGGGTGCCGATGGGTGGACCTAATGACGCAAATCTTGTTTGAACAAGTTAAATGCCGCTGTTAGAGATGGACAGTGACATTTAACAGCCACGGGTGGATTGCTATTCCACCAGTGGCTGTTAGGGGGACATGACAGCTGATCAGACCAGCTGTCATGTGACGGAAAGGTGTGGGCTCTGCGCCATAGCACGCATTAGAGAGGAGGAGACGACCTATGAAAATATATATTAGGTCATAAAGGGGTTAAAAGTTCCTCCTCGAAACTCCATTATTCCACCTGTTGGTCCAACCTCGGCACCTGCTGTAAGCCTGCTAGCTCAGCCCCTTCGCTTTTGATCTGTGGGCTAAATTATAGGTTCACAGTTGGCGCAGAGGTTGGTCTGTTCCCATCCATCAGATTAGAAGAGGGAGGGAACAACTCAAATAGAATTATTTAACTCGATGGTTCAATGTGGTGAACACCTATGTGGACGAAGTGCCCTCTCCCAAGCGATTGGGTGGCAGACCACCCGGTATGGAATAGAAGAACCAACTGAAGATGGTGAGTGAAAACCTGGTAAGGACCGTGAATATAGTTGGATAAAAGTGAGGAGAATAAATTGCTTGTTAAAATGGCCTTTATTGATTATTTTTTTTTGGCACAACATAAATATATATATAAAATGTATAATGAAAAATTAGTGTATAAGGCAATTAAAACAGCTATAGCATAATGAGTATATATAGCCAAATTGATAGGCAATAGTTAATACGACCAGTGTCTACTCAAATTAAAAAAAAAAAAAATCCTCAATACCACACAACCTGTCGCAGATTTAAAATGAACCCATTGAAAAAAATTGTGTAAGCAGCTCGTGGTTGTATAAAGTGCAATAAGTGCAAAAAGGTGTGCAAACAAATATCACAGAAGATACATGGACCTGTGGCAAGGTGCAAGTGCACTGTGCCGGAATTGTAAAAAATAAGTATGCAAACAATTGTGCAAAAATCTGCAGGGGTGCAAAGTATGCAAAAAATGCACGAAGGAGACTTCCAAAACGCGCGTTCCACTGGCACACCGCTTCTCCCACCTCCTGGCATCTGCAGGTAATCAATTCCACCATTACAGCCCTTCATGGCCCTATTTGTTGGCACTATTCTTAAGTCAGCAGCGCACGTGACATTTACCACCTTGATCTGTTTCGATATATATGCTCACGGTTCATAGACACTTTTTGCATATTCCTTGCACATTGCATTTATTGCACACTTAGCCAAACTTGAGCATCGTTTATTGTGTTATATACTTCACATTTTTCCCTGCATTTTTTGTGTGTGGATGTATATATATGTGTAGATGTGTATATATATATATATTTTCGGGCACCCCTATTAATGTTTACCTTTTTTCTTTAACAATTTTAGTCTTTGCAACAGCTATTTCAGTTTCATATATCTAATAACTGATGGACTCCGTTATATTTCTGGATTCAAATGAGGTTTATTGTACTAACACAAAATGTGCAATCTGCATTTAAACAAAATTTGACAGGTGCAAAAGTATGGGCACCCTTATCATTTTCTTGATTTGAGCACTCCTAACTACTTTTTACTGACTTCCTGAAGCACTAAATTGGTTTTGTAACCTCATTGAGCTTTGAACTTCATAGCCAGGTGTATCAAATCATGAGAAAAGGTATTTAAGGTGGCCACTTGCAAGTAGTTCTCCTATTTGATTCTCCTATGAAGAGTGGCATCATGGGCTCCTCAAAACAACTCTCAAATGATCTGAAAACAAAGATTATTCAACATAGGTTAAATCGCTGAGACAACTTTTTGTATCCTTCCCCTGAAAAGCTGTCAGTTTCCACTGTGAGGAACATAGTAAGGAAATGGAAGAACACAGGTACAGTTCTTGTTAAGCCCAGAAGTGGCAGGCCAAGAAAAATATCAGAAAGGCAGAGAAGAATGGTGGGAACAGTCAAGGACAATCCACAGACCACCTCCAAAGACCTGCAGCATCATCTTGCTGCAGATGGTGTCACTGTGCATCGGTCAACAATACAGCACACTTTGCACAAGGAGAAGCTGTATGGGAGAGTGATGCGAAAGAAGCCGTTTCTGCAAGCATGCCACAAACAGTCGCCTGAGGTATGCAAAAGCACATTTGGACAAGCCAGTTACATTTTGGAAGAAGGTCCTGTGGACTGATGAAACAAAGATTGAGTTGTTTGGTCATACAAAAAAGCGTTATGCATGGAGGCTAAAAAACACAGCATTCCAAGAAATCACTTGCTACCCACAGTAAAATTTGGTGGAGGTTCCATCATGCTTTGGGGCTGTGTGGCCAATGCCGGCACCGGGAATCTTGTTAAAGTTGAGGGTCGCATGGATTCAACTCAGTATCAGCAGATTCTTGACAATAATGTGCAAGAATCAGTGACGAAGTTGAAGTTGCGCAGGGGATGGATATTTCAGCAAGACAATGATCCAAAACACCGCTCCAAATCTACTCAGGCATTCATGCAGAGGAACAATTGCAATGTTCTGGAATGGCCATCCCAGTCCCCAGACCTGAATATCATTGAACATCTGTGGGATGATTTGAAGTGGGCTGTCCATGCTCGGCAACCATCAAACTTAACTGAACTGGAATTGTTTTGTAAACAGGAATGGTCACAGATACCTTCATCCAGGAACTCATTAATAGCTACAGGAAGTGACTAGAGGCTGTTATTTTTGCAAAAGGAGGATCTACAAAATATTAATGTCACTTTTATGTTGAGGTGCCCATACTTTTGCACGGTCAAATTTTGTTTAAATGCAGATTGCACATTTTCTGTTAGTACAATAAACCTCATTTGAATCCAGAAACATAACTGAGCCCATCAGTTATTAGATATATGAAACAGAAATAGCTGTTGCAAAAACCAAAATTGTTATAAAGAAAAAAGGTTAACATTAATAGGGGTGCCCAAACCTTAACATATGAGATAGATAGATATATATGGATATATATATATATATCTCTATCTATCTATATATACAGTATATATCTATCTACCTATATTTTACACACACACACATTATGCTATAGCGGTTTAATTGCCCTACACACTAATTTTTCATTATATATATATATATATATATATATATATATATATATATATATATATATATATTTTTTTTTTTTTTTTTTTTTATGTTGTGGTGCCAAAAAATAATCAAAGGCAATTTTAACAAGCAATTTATTCTCCTCACTTTTATTCACCTATATTCACGGTCCTTACCAGGTTTTCACTCACCATCTTCAGCTGGTTCTTCTATCCCATCCATCAGATGCTTAGTGTTGACTACTATATAGGGAGAGCAATGCATAACATTAACTTCCCCAGGTATGCCAGACAGTTTGAAGTGGATTGCTAGGATCCTAATTAAGTGAAACAGAAGGTGGTGGCAGTAGTTTAGGTCCTGGAAACGTGGTGACAAGTTCTCTTTAACATACTGGAATGAAGTCTTACATTAATACAAGGATACTCACATAGGCCATGTGATTCTTCTGGAAGGTCTTCAAGACCTCGGACAGAGGCATACCCAGACGATGCGTTGTCACTGCGGGTCTCCTCCTCCATCTGCATCGTAGTTTGCAGAATCTCACTAGATACAGAGGATATTGCCATAGTGGTGTCTGTCTCTTCTTCATCAGCCTTACATTGAGAAGATGAGAAACACATTACCACAATGTAGCCAGTGTTATTTTCTTTAAGAGCAATAATGTTTTAGATCTTCATTTTGTGGCTCATTTCTGTACAAAAAATAGTAAAGTTGAATTACTCCTGTGTAGAGCCTATTGGGGATAAGGCCAGTCCTATAACACAGTGATTGTGGCGGGGCTTAAAAATAGTTTTTTTCTTTTTGTTGCTAAAAGGTTTTTTCCTCCTAATAAAATTTGGGGCATCATTAATAAGCTTTGCTGTATTTTTAATGTGAAGTTTACCTGCTGTTTACAGTATGTGGCAATGTTACACGGGTGTATTTCGGTCAGTAGTCCAAGCTAAAACCAGGAGTGGTACTAAAACAAAGAACACGTGCAAATTCTAAGCCCTGCATGCACATTAGGTAGCCTTCTCTGAGCTATTGTTGGCCTACAGCAACCTGAACTGACTCCTCCATACACAGGAACACTTTACTTGGGTAAGTGCTCATGTTTTGTTAGAAATCCAATGTGATCTTTCTCTCTTCAACATCATTTGTCAGAAGAGCCGGGAATCCCTCACACATTAGACAGTCAGCTGATCCTGATGATATTGGTGGGTTCAGCTAACTTTAGTCAAATATGGGGAAGACAACCGTAAAACACGCGTCATGGTTGCATCACTAGTCTGCCTTTTATTTTGCACAGTATCTCACCATTTTAAGTTTTTATATACTAAAACGGTTATCTGTTTTTCTAAAAAAAGAGCCTGCAGTTACTCTATGTGATTGTAGACATTGGAATCCTTACCGCATGCAGTCAGGTTTCTCCGCTTTTGCCAGTGAAAGTGGGTGATCGCGTGACCTAAAGTATGCAATTTGCATACTCCCAGCCACATTCCAACTAGACGTGTCCAGCCTCACTCAGTTCAGAATTTATTGTATCACTGTTGTGTGGGAAAAACTTATGTATTTCTATGTTATGCATTGCATTATGTGGTTGCTAGGGAGAAGCCCTGCTCTTTGAAGTTTGTCCCTTCTTCCCTTCTGTAGTTGATGATGTTAGCCTTTGCTCCTCCCTTCGTCATTATCGGTTTGCTGTAGCCATCTTTGGATGCACATATGTATACTTCTCTGTTTGGGATTACTCTTTCCATCAACTCTGTTTTTCCTGGACTCTTATTACAAGTCACCGTTGGCTGAGTTGGCACTATCTGAGGACGCCTGGCATGTGAGTACAACAAGCAAACAATTATCTAAGGGATTGATGGCTAAGGATTTAGAGACTCATACTGCCTTGAAGAGAGTCAGAATAATCACCATCTGCTGGTCAGGTCATAGCTATACATTACTTGTCTACAGCATCTGTAGCACCTTAGTTTAAGTTATATTTATAACAGCATTCTTGGGGTGACCACCACACTTGTTGTTCATAACCATACCTAATTGTATTTTTGTACCAATATGAATTAAAAAAAAAAACTATATATATTCTACGAGTGTCTACATTTCATTTGGCGCTGATCTTTATAAAGTTTACTTAATGTGTATGTGTATCAGAGCCTCAATTCTTTTTCTCAGTCTGTTACATTCCTTGGTTTGGCCTGCAAGTACTGTTGCAAACGTCTAACCGTATACAGAAAATAAAGCAAAAATCTAGAAAAATAAAAAAATTAAAAAAAAGGCAGCATGTAATGCAGTTCATCCATCAGAAAAAAAAAAAATGTATACAAAAATCGATTTAGTCTTGATGTTACTTACTGCAATTCCTAATGACTTCAGAATGTCACACTTGCACATTGGGCATGTTCGGTGCTCCAACAGCCAAGGATCAATGCAATTCTTGTGGAAGAAATGGCTATTTAAAAAAAAAAAAAAAAAAATACACGTATATTTTAAACAGAGTAAAGTAGCCGATACAGTAACAATACAGATAAATATGAATATAAACAAATACACAACAAAACTTTTGGAGGGATCATCACAGTGGCCCTGAGACAGAACAGTTCTCCATCTTCAAAAATGCCATCACATGAATTTGCCTCCTCTTGAGGCCTTCGGTCTGCCGATCACTCACATGAACACCACATGTCAGCCATTGTGTAGCAGTGTATTAGCCAACACTAGCATGGCTCAGGGTAGGATGAGGATTAGTTCTTAAAGGGGATATCGAGCTAATCCTTACTTGTTTGTTACTAGAAAACATAAAAATATAATAGGATTCATCTCCTTACCACCCACATTCTGAAGCTGCACTGGTCTCTTGCCAGTCTACTCTATAATTGAATTAATAGAAACCATGATGCCAGTGCAGGATGAATGAGAAAATTCATGCTTTTGCACATAATCTTGCTGTCAAAGTGTCCCTGATCGAATAGGATCTAGTCCTCGATTCTGTGTATGTGGACCGTGGGCACCATGCCTTAGGCTAGGGTCACACGTGCATAGATTTTCTCATACACAAGAAACGGGTCGTGTATACAAATGAGAATGCTATCAAACTTTGATCCGAGCTTGCTTAGAATCACAGTATAGTGCCATCAGATTCTGTCGGCTGGCAGAATCGGAACATACTGTGAGGAGCAATCAGATGGCTCTCAGATATAATCCGAGTCCAGTCTGATATTTTCCATGCTCCCATAGTCTTGAATGGGTGAGCGTCTCCTGGTGTCGGTGTGAAATCAAAGCATGCTCCGATTGTTTTCACAGACTGGATTCTGGTCTTTAAAAAAAAAAAAAAAAAAAAAAAGTAACATCAACACTGCTCCATTGAAGAAAAAAAAATAAATTAAAAATAGATAACTCGTCCAATTTATACGCTCGTGTGACCCTGGCCTTAGAGGGATTCTCCAGCAATAGAAAAGTAAACAAATGTCACTATAATTCTTAAACACCTTTAATTAGCAAATCAAACTCATTTTGTGTATGGAGGTAATCAGTATAGTGCATGACAAAAGAAAAAGGGGCACCAGATACCTTTACTATATGGGAAATGTAGTGTTAAGCTATGTTCACACGTAGCGTAACTCTCACGGAAGTGACCGCGAGAATTCCGGATTCCAGTCCGCAGGAAAAAAAAATCGCATTTTAAATTCCCGCGATTTTCCCGCGGAAAAACTAGCATTTTGCAAGCGTAATTAGCTTGCTGAATGCTAGCATTTTTCCAAGCGATCTGGAGCATCACTTGGAGAACGGATTGACAGGTTGGTCACACTCGTCAAACATAGTGTTTGACGAGTGTGACCAACATTTTACTACTAATGCTGCCTATGCGGCATCAGTAGTAAAAGATAGGATGTAAAAAAAATAAATATTGTTATTCTTACCTTCCGGCGTCCCGCGCAGCTTCCCGTCTCTCTCCATGCTCCCGGTCCCAGTAATCCTTTGCGAGAATGACCGCGATGGCGTCCGTTCTCGCGGGATCGCGACATCTCGGTCATTCGCGATGATGTCACACTCCAACGTCATCGCAAATGACCGCGAGACCATCGCGATCACGTGAGAACGGACGCCATCGCGGTCATTCTCACAAAGTATTACTGGGACCGGGAGCGTGGAGAGAGGCGGGAAGGCTGCGCGGGACGCCGGAAGGTAAGAATAACAATATTTTTTATTTTAAGTTCTATTTTTTACTGGGATATGGTGCCCAAAGCCCAGAGGACAGTCTCCTCTCCTCCAGACCGTGGGTACCATCCGCAAATTTTGCATGGTGTGCACAGCCACATGCGGAAAGTAAGCAGAACAATGCATTCCTATGGGTGCGGGATCGCCACGATTCCGCTAAATTAATGAGCATGCTGCGTTTACCGCGAAGCGATCCCGCCGTGGAGAAAACCGCAGCATTAGCACAGCATTGCGGAATTCCATAGGAATGCATGGGATGCTTATTTCTCGCATTTTCGCGGCAAAATCGTGCGTTTAAAACCGCCGCAAAAACGTGCTACATGTGAACTCAGCCTTACACTTAGCCTTACATCACATAAAAGACAAACAGTCAAAGCAACCAGATATACCCCTATTTACTCATTTCCTTCATAACCCGCATAAAATTTGTTTTTCAAAACTAGAGTTGGTTCAACATCCAACAACAGTGTCAACCATATCAAGGAATATCAGTAATAGACAAGTAGCACAATAAGACCAACTGAAGAAGCAGTGGGCGAAACCCGGCGTCGGGCTGTTCTAGCGAGAGCTGCAAGTCTTTAAGCTGCTAGACTCGTTTTACTTCATGTTTTTGAGTATAATAAAAAAACATTTGATTTGTTGGTGGCTTTACATGACATTGAGCTTAATTTGTAACATTAAGTAGTTCCGTGATGTCCATCTCTACCTCTAAGAACTGTACCATCAGCTGTAGCACAACCAGTACGACATAAAAGGCATGTGGTACTTGGTGGGAGAAGAGGTGAACTCAGAGCATCATCTTTTACCCTGACGTCTCAGTGAATATTAGAAGGATGGTGCCAACTCGAGAACAGAATCTTCTATATATCCCATCGGAATGGAAAAAATAGATAATTCGCAGTTATGGGACACCGCTTATTTAACCCGAGAGGTCATTTAAGAAAAAAAAAAAAAAAATAATAATAATAAAGAGCTAAATTAGACAATTTTCTAGAGATTGAAAGTAACACTTTTTCCTGTGCATCATTTAATAAAACTGTACACAACTTTCAGTCTTATGTGAATACTTTCGCTTTCTTCGCTACTTACTTGCATGTTAAGATGCGCACAACATCATTTGCTTTGTATGCTTCAATACAAACAGCACAGCTATCACCATCCACCCCAAGCACCTGAGGGAGGAAGAAAAACAAATCCATGATGGTTAGAGGAGGACAACAGACTGAAAATAATAATTGTGTATTGTATATCCCACATTAGTACATTAAGATAACTACAAGTTTTTCCATAGGAAACAAGTTCATTGAAAAATTGGGAAACTTATTTTTGTATGAAACCAAAAGGAAGGCTGAGAAAATCTGACAATTATTGTTGTTCTTAATTATAAACAATTATTGCTACTAATAATGGTTGATATCAAGCCCAAAACAAAATTGTCAAAAACCACCATTTACTTGCAACATCCATGTTTTTTTTTTTCCTTAAGGAAATTTGTCAGCAGGACTTAACCTTCAAACTATTTAAATGTACATGTAGCTTTGTCAAAGACCGACTTGAATCATGTTCTCTGGGGTCTCTGCTACCCCCAGCAGCTGAAAGCCCAGAGAAATTCTGACTCTGGGGGGCGCTATAACCTTAAACCTCTGCGCCATTGAACTTAAAGGACCTAGGTCTTTTTTTCAGCCTATGTAACTATGTAACCAAGGTATCATTTAAAATCAGTATAACGGCATCGACCTGATACTGTAGGTTACTATGCACAATCCTGTTGACAGGTTCCCTTTAATAAATAACATTTCCCACATGTTTACTTTACATCAGTGCAATTTTTTTTGTTAGGAAGGTATAAGGGTTAAAAGTTGACCAGCAATTTGTTTATCCAACAAAATGTACAAATTTTTTCTTCTTTTTTAGGGACCACCTCACATTTGAAATGAGGGGTCTATATGAAACAAAATACCCAAAAGTGACACCATTCTAAAAACTGCACCCCTCAAGGTACTCAAAACCACATTGAAGCTTATTATCTCTTCAGGCGCTTCAGAAGAATTTTTGGACTGTGCAAAAAAAAAAAAAAAAAAGCCGAACATTTAACTTTTTTCACAAAATTTTCTTTCCTTCAGATCTAAATTTTTCTATTTTCACAGGGACAATAGGAGAAAAAAAAAAAAATGGATCTCAACTTTGTTGTGCAATTTCTTCTGAGCATGCAGGTGCCCCATATGAGGGGGAAAACCGCGGTTTGGGCACATGGCAGATTTCGGAAGGGAAGGAACACCATTTGCCCCTTTTGAATGCACAATTTACTGGAGCAATTAGAGGATGCCATGTCGCATTTGTAGAGCCCCTGATGTGGGGTATTTCCACTATTTAAACATAAGTGACACCATTTTGGAAACTAGAGTCCTCAGGGAACTGATCTAGATGTGTGCTGAGCACATATAAACTTTTGTGAAGCACATAAGGGTTCAAACGTTGAGGTATGAACATAATAAAGTCACAGTTACCCCATGAAAATATTAATTTTGCCCCCCCCCCCAGAGTTCCCAGAACAGCAAAATCTAACATAAGTGACACCATTTCAAAAACTACACCTCTCAACTAATTAATCTAGGGGTGCAGTGATCATATTGACACCACAGGTGTGTCACAGAATTTCATACCATTGGTCTATGAAGAAAAAAAAAAAATAACTGCAATTTTAACCACCAAGACTTTGTTTTAGCCCCAGATTTTACATTTTCACACAAGTGGATAAAAATGGCACCATAATTTGTCCCACAACTTCTACTCAACATGGTAATACTCTATATGTGGCTGTACAGTACTGCTTAGCCATACGGAGAGACTCGGGAGGGACAGAGCGCCATTTGCCTCCTGCAGATTTTCCTAGAATAGTTAGAGCAGGGCCGGTTTTAGGCAAAGTGGGGCCCTAGGCAAAGTTTAAAATGGGGCCCCAAATGCTAACACATTGCACATCACACAGAAGCATTTCGATTGTATTTACATGCACTGAGTTCAGGCCGCTAAATGAGTGTTATCAACAATATTGAAGTCATTCAACACTGAGAAAGAATGATGGGGACAGAACAATCACTAATGGATCAATCTGTCCCCATACAGTATCATGTTATTGTGGTGCCCCCAGGAGTATTGTCGCCACAGTGGCATTACCTTCCTCCTAGAGAGGGTGATGTCATGCTTGGAAGCAACGAAGGGTCTCTCTATCAGTTAAATACAACACAGTTCCTACTCCAGGCCAGCAGAGGGAGCTCTGAACCAAACTGGGGGAGGAGCTGCTCTCTGGGGGCCGGGAAGGGGAAGTTAAGTCAGTTCTGTGAGGAGGGCAAAGTGTGTAGATGTGGAAAAGAGGAGCTGGAGGATTGAGGGGAATTCAGGACCACTTCTAGCTTCAAGCGCATAGTTCGGAGTCCGGTATCCGAAGTTGTATGGCTGCTGGTGGTCCTGCAGCAGAAACCGGAGGAACAGAAGGCTGTAAATGCTCTGTTCCCAACTAAGACTCGGAGGCATAGCAGTAACGTGTGTGAGCCAGAAGAGATAGAAGGCTACGGCTGCCTGCCATACAAGGGGCGTTCTAAAGAGAGCAAGCAAGGGGGACTTCAGTGTAACTCAGTACTGCAAGTACCTCAGATAAGTGCTAGGAAGGAGACTACACAACCCATCTTCATAGAGAGATTCCTAAGTTGCTTCCAGGCTAATCAACTCCTGTTCCATCTGTGATCTGGATCCTGGACTGCACTAACAAAGCACAGTAAAGGTAAAGGAAACTGCACCCTGTTGTGTTATTGCCTTCTTCCTGCAACTCCTTCAGCACTGCTACATCCCTGTGCCCAACATTGCACCCTCTCCCTCAACACCTATTACTACTGCCCTGGGACTACAGCTCCACCTGTGGGGAGCTTCAACATCATTGCTGCACCACATCATCTGTCCCAGAGAAGCTACCCTGCAGCACTGGTCAAACTGACCAGAAACCACAGGTGGTGTCATGAGTCATCTCAATAACTTTATCCCCATCACTCTAACCCTTTTACATTGACTGCCTGAGGCCACGGACCGGGTCACTGCCACTGTGACATCTCCCATTGAAATCAGCGGGCCCAGCACAGAGTACCCTACTGCCTCCGGGGCGGGTCAATTTTGGCGTCACGAACAGGATTTACGAAGCCCGTTGCCACTGGGTCCTGTGTGCCAGAGACTGTTGTGTGCCGTGGACTTATTGTGCATTTGCTGCCATTACCCCGCCACTTGGCATGCGCAGGAAGCCAAAGGGGCGTGCCGTCTTGGGCGGAGCCTGCCAGAAAGCATAAAAAGTGAGGTTCTGCGTGGGAAGAGACCAGCGGGTGGGAAGTGAGGAGCAGAGGCCTGCAGTCCCGGTGTCCCCCGATCATCCAGCCTGCGGAGCGGCGACCGGTAAGCCAGTGAGACACAGAGCCTGGCCAACTTTAACTAGGGGGAGGGGGGGGGAAAGAGAATGTCTGAGGCAAGAGAAGATGCAGCGGTGAACGCCACCACACCCCCCACAGCGCCACAAGATGCAGGGGCAAGCGAAGCTGCGGCTTCAATGGCACCGCAAGAACCAGCGCCCACCGCAGCAGTCCCCATAATGTCGCTGTCCATGCCCTATATACCAGGAGCAGCCTGGTTACCTCAGTACTCAGTGGAGTCACATACCCTGAGTGAATTCAAAGAGAGACTGTGCAGTTTGTTTGAAGTGTATCCTCTGTCTGAAAGCCAAAAAGTGAACATCCTTATTGGGCAGCTAACTGGTGCAGCACAAAGTAGTAAAGTCCTGGCAGGACACTGATAAAGAGACTGTTAAAAAGATTCTGGCTAAGCTAAAAAACACCTTTGACACCCGAACTGCAGCTGAAATAAAAATGAGATTCTTTGGGTGTAAGCATAGAGTGCAGGACAGTATACGGGACTATGCTCTCAACCGGCAAGAGGCGCTGCGAGCCATAAAGCAGATTGACCCAGACAGTGTGAAAGATAGAGACAGACTGTTAAAGGAGCAATTTTATTGAGGGACTTCTATCCAGTACCCACAGAGCACAGCTGCGCATCACAGCCCTACAGAACCCTGATCTAGACTTTGCAGACTTTAAAGAAAGGGCTATCCGGGTGCTGCATGAACCAAATGTCAGCCGTCCAGCACCCCCTAGGTGTCCAGCGATCACATACCACCAAGAAGCAGCATCCCTGTGCCTAACACTGCACCCTCTCCCTCAACACCTATTACTACTGCCCTGGGACTACAGCTCCACCTGTGGGGAGCTTCAATATCATTGCTGCACCACATCATCTGTCCCAGAGAAGCTACCCTGCAGCGCTGGTAAAACTGACCAGAAACCACAGGTGGTGTCATGAGTCATCTCAATAACTTTATCCCCATCACTCTAACCCTTTTACATTGATTGGCAGTAACCCGGTCCGTGGCCTCAGGCACTGACATCTCCCATTGAAGTCAGCGGGCCCGGCACAGAGTACCCTACTGCCTCTGGGGCGGGTCATTATCAGCAGCACATCTACAGTTTACACCCCATAGTCCTCCATATAGTATAATACACTCTCCATAGTCCTCCATATAGTATAATACACTCCTCATAGCCCTCCATATAGTATAATACACTGCTCAGTCCTCCATATAGTATAAGTCATCCATGTAGTACAATTGACTTCCCATAGTATAATGCACCCTGTTGTGAGTTCATTTTCCCCTTCACTGTGGATGTCTGATGAACTCCCTCTTCTGGTGAAGGAAGGTAGTGAGGCTGATTACCAAACACCTGATCTGGTAGATGACTGGGTAACAGGAAATTCTGACTGGATATAAGGCAGCCGATGCCCTTCTGAGTCGCTGGTGATTTCTCTGCTGGATTCTTGGAGACCAGTCTGATTCCTGCTTCCCAAAGATAAGTTTTTGCTCTGCTAGTGAACTTATTAGTTTTGTTTTCCTTGTTTTTTGGAGTTCAGCCATCCCCGGTCGGGGGTGTGCAGAGTTCCATTTTTGTCTCTGATCAGTTTGTCTCTTTGCTCTGTCTTCAGAATTTACCTGAGTGCTGATATAGTCTTTTTGAAGTCCTAGCGACTTCAGGGCCTGTTTTTCCTATCAGACGGTTGGGACATTTTTTGGTAGGGTTTTTTACGGATTGCAGACAGCAGCTTTTCTACCCTGTCCTTTTTAGTTAGCTTGGGCCCCATCGTTTGCTCAACCTATCTTTCTATCTGTGTTAGTGTTTTCATCTTGCTTCACCATCATTATATGTTGGGGGCTGCCTATTGCTTTGGGGTCTGCTCTGGGGCAGTTTAGATTTCCCCTTTCTTTCTTTAGGCCTATTTAGTTCTCCGGCTGTGATCGAGGGGTCTAGGGCATCGTAGGAACCCCCCGCGGCTACTGTTAGTTGTTGTGGATAGGATCAGGGGTCTGCAATCCGATAGCTACCAACCTCTCCGGTTTTCTGGACTCCGCTTGTATTTGTTTTTTCCTCCTTCAGTGACTCATTCATAACAGCACCCCATAGTTCTTCATATAATGTATTCCCCATAGTCCTCGATACAGTGTAATGCAGCCCATATATAGTATAATGCAGCCACCCCATAGAGCATAATGCAACCCTACCATACAATATAATGCAACTCCCCCATAGTATATAATGCAACCCCCTCTTATAGTATAATGCAGCCACCCCACAGAATATAATGTAACCCCCCCATAGAACATAATGCAGCCCCTCCATAGACTATATGGTAGCCCCCTCAGAGTATAATACAGCCCCCATAGAATAGCCCCTTATATAGTATAATGTAGCCCCTTCATAGAATACAATGTAGCCTTCCTCATAGCATAATGCAGCCCCGATAGAATATAATGTCGCCCCCTCAAAGTATAATGAAGTCCCCATATAATATAATCCAGCCGCCCCATGGAATACAGCGCATCCCCTTATAGAATACAATGTAGCCTCCTCATATAGTATAATGTAGCCCCCTCAGAGTATGATGCAATCACCCCCCATAGAATATAATATAATACAGCTCCCCCATAGAATATAATATACCCCCCATGGTATATAACACAGCCACATAGTACATAACACAGCCACATAGCATACAACAACCCGCATGGTATATAGCACAAAAAAACAAAAAACAAAAACCCACACTCCTCACCTCTCTTCATGCCCACGTTGCTCCCGGCTCCTGTCTCAGCATGCTCTGCCTGGCACACAGCGAGTGCGCGATGACATGATCACACACCCACAGTGTCAGAGGCAGAGTGGGGAATGATGGGAGATCGAGAGTCAGCTGATGCTCTCTCCTCCATCATTGCTTTGAACTGTACTGGCATCTATGACACCAGTATAGTTCAATGCGGTGGCGGGGGGAGTCTGCGCTGGGGGAAGGCAGGCCCCCCCGGCTCACGGGCCCCATAGCGGCTGCATGATGTGCTGCTAGCTGGGGACCCCTGGGGGAGCGGGGGCCCTAGCAGCTGCCTGCCCCTTAATGCTGGCTCTGATACAGAGCCCCTAATTGCTAGAAGAGCAAAATCCCACCTCAAGTACCCCATTTTGGAAATTATACCCCTTGGTGAATTAATCTACAGGTGTAGTAAAGATTTTGATTCCATGGGAGTTCTCCAAAAACAAGCAGCAGTGGGTGTTGCCGAGCCAAAATTGAAAACTGCCGTTGTAGTGACCAGTTTGTTGTAATGACTGGTACATTATGCCCAGCTCATGCTTCTGGAGACACCCTTAAGTTAGGCACACTCATTACTACAGAATTGCCAAACTTGGATGCTACATGTGGTTTAGGTACACTGTGGGGCTCAAAAGGGAGGAGGACTGTTATGAATGGGTCACCGAGGAGGACAACAAAAAGCCAAGTCCCAGAAAACCAAAAAGAGAGGTTGGTAACTATGCAGATTGCAGATCCCTGATCCTATCCACACAACTAGCAGTAGAGCGTTCCTACGATGATCTAGACGCCTCGTCACCGCTGGAGGACTACATAAGCCTAAAGCAAGAAAAGGGGAAAACTAACTGCCCCAGAGTAGACCCCAAAGGAATAGACAGCCCCCACACATGTATTGACGGTGAAACAAGATGAAAACACAAATATAGGCAGGAAAATAGGCTGAGCAAACGATGGGGCCCAAACTAACTATAAAGGATAGGAAAGGAAAGACACTGTCTGCAATCTGCCAAAAACCCTACAAAAATAATGTCCAACACTTTTGATAACAAAATTAACCCTGAAGTCACTAGACTTCTCCCACTATATCAGCACTCTGAAATATTCTGAGAGAGCAAAAAAGAGGCCAATCCAATAAGGGACTAAAAAGCAAATTGGCAAATACAGATAAATAAGAGTGGAAATTCAGCAAGCCCCAGCCGGGGCTGGCTGAACACACAAAAAACTGAATAGACCAACAAAATCAAGTGTGAACATTAGCAAAAACACTTAGCTTTGAGAAGGCTGGAACAGAGCTGAAAACCAAGACCTGAGAAGCCAGAAGCAATCACCAGCACTGACTTAGGGCATTGGCTGTCTTAAATCCAGTCTAAGATTCCTGAAGTCCAATCATCATCCTCATTAATCAGGTGGTGGATCACTACTCATTAAATCAGCCTCACTACCTCCTGTTACCACCAGAGGGAGTCTGGAAGGAGAACTCACTACTGGTGGACCAGAAAATGAACTCACAACAGAGGACATTTAGAAGTACAGAATTTGCTCAATTTCTCTTGAGGGGCGAGGAACCATTTAACATTTACAAAGACTTTGTGCTACCAGTAACGTGGAAGCCCCCTCTATTTTCTTTAACAGATGACAGACCCGAGTAGAAACTTGCTTTATTTGTGGACTGATTTGAAGCTTTTATTGGGAACATTTTAAAATAAAGTTTGGAATCACACCTTTATCCAGCACTCTAAGCTGAGCACTTACTTTGGGGTTTCCATCTAAATCTCTGACTGACGCAATTCAGATAAAACCTCCAAGGAATGCAGTCACTATGAGGCAGCAGAGTTACTCTGGACTCCGTCTGGCCTCTGTTCAGCAGTGTTCTTTTCAGAAGTGCACAAAACTGTGGCCGATGGCACTTTTATGCAATCCTAAAAAGATGGCCACAGCCAGATCACAGGTCAGACACCGTCCACATTGCCTCCATCTGCCTCATTATAGGGAATCTTCCGTTGGTTTCCGTCTGAATCACACATTTCAGAGATTTACACAGAAACCCTGGTGTAAGCGCTCAGCGCAGAGCACAGGATAAATGTCCACCGATCCTTACTGCAATTTTTTTAAAACTTAATTTTTACTTAGTCCCACAGTGGGACCATCATTTTTTTTTGCAGGCTGATTGCTTGTATAGCATGGGGATGCAGCAGCTTCCTTATGTTACGCAAACTGTCAGCTCGGCACTGACAGAAAAAGTTGCTGATCATGCGCCGAGCATGATAAAGCAACTTTCCTACCTCTAGTGACCAGGATGTTGTCATGACGTGATATTGCAGGGTCTCTAATCTAAGAGCAGAGGGACTATCATCCCTCTTCCGGCATGCTGTGATCAAGTTCGATCGCAGCATTTAGAGGATTAAAGTGCTGGAAGTGGTGCAGGACTGCTCTTGCCACTTAGTGCCAGGAGTCCGCTGTCACAATCTGCGGACATCCGACAGCGATCGCATGTCTAAGGTGAGAAAGGGGTTAATATTTTTTCTTTTGCAATACAAGTAGGAAGAATAAACTAGCTTGGCGACACTTGTGCGAGAATCTTAACGATTGTCAACTCCCATGGGGAAGTTATCTCCGTCACATGTATCAGTGTGCAATTACTTGTCCTTAGTCAGTCTCCGGGGATTAACATCTTACAAAAACACACAACGGTCATGCACTGAATATATTACCGATGTGCTAGAGTTCAGTTTGTCATGTGGCATCACCTTGTCTTGATTTTGCTTTTTCACAAGACTAAATTGTTTGAGTTCCGGGAACTATTACAGTGCAAAAATAAATAAAAATAAGCCATTATGTCCGACGCTACACTACACTTTAATAGCATGATGTGCAATACAGGCTTGTTATTTCCTTTTATCAGCATTTATTGCATTAATAAGCCAAATAAAAATAGAAGCTTTATCTGAAATCTGATAAGTTGCTTTATCCGAAAGGGTGAAGTTTTGCAAGCAGCGTGAAACTAGTTGAGCAAGTGTTGAACAACAAGTGGCCCCTATGTGAATAGAGGAGATGCAAGTCACTAGAGGGATCTTTTGCTGAGGTCATAGAGAAGGAAAGCTGAGAACTGTGCAGGAAGTTTTCCTGTGGTGTCTTGCTGCTCTTTTCCCTCTAGAAAAGCTGTGGTGTTGTTTACAAGTAAAAAACAATTTAATATTCATTCACCCTCGATTTATTTTTTGTTCTCGCACTAGAAATTCAGCCTACGGTAGGTCAGTTTTTTTGTGATCAGGGGGTTTTGATATGCCTAGTAATAGTTTGCTTGTATAATTGGAGACCATGATGGGATCTTTTTTTCTAAATGAAAAGGGATTTTCCCACAAAGAAAAAAGTTTATTTTAAAATCAATAGATCCTGACTTAAAGATTTACTTAAAACACATCCAATCGTGTAAAATTAATGTTCCTGTGCTGAGATAATCTTATAAATGTGTCCCTGCTGTGTGCTGTGTAATGGCTGTGTCTGACATTTCACGCAGAGACATAGTCTGATCATAGCGCAACTCCTGGGCGAGGGGGGGGGGGGAGCAAAAGAGTATACAGACAGGACAGTATGTGATCACAGCTGATTATTTAACGTAAGACATGGTTTAAAAAAAAGGCAGGGAACTGTGATACTTCAGAGAAAAAAACGTTGTGATCCTCTGTGGTAATGTCTCTTTACTTGTGTTTCCTCCTCTCCCCAATTGTGGTATGATCAGACCATGTTCCTATACGGTCTGATCACATCCACAAAGATGCAATCAGCCAATAAAGAGGTACTTCTCCTGAAATTAGAATATCAAAGAGTTAATTTATTTCAGTTCAATACAAAAAGTGAAGCTCATATTGTATAGAGTCATTACAGAGTGATCTATTTCACGTGTTTATTTCTGCTAATGTTGATGATTGCGGCTTACAGCCAATGAAAACCCAAAAGTCGTCATCTCAGTAACTTATAATTAACTAAAAAAAATCTGCAATGGCTTCCTAAGCATTTGAAAAGGTCGCTTAGTCTGTTTCAGTAGGCTCCACAATCACGGGGAAGACTGCTGACTTGACAGATGTCCAGAAGGCAGTCATTGACACTCCAGAAGGAAAGTAAATTTTGCATTTCATTTGGAAATCAAGGTCCCAGAGTCTGGAGGAAGAGTGGAGATACCAACAATCCAAGCTGCTTGAGGTCTAGTGTGAAGTTTCCTAATTCAGTGATAGTTTGGGGAGCCATGTCATCTGCTGGTGTAGGTCCACTGTGTTTTATCAAAACGAAAGTTAGCGCAGCCGACTACCAGGAAATTTTAGAGCACTTCATGCTTCCCTCTGCTTACAAGCTTAATTGAGGTGGAAATTCTATTCTCCAGCAGGACTTGGCACCTGTCCACACTGCCAAAAGTACCAATACCTGGTTTAAAAATAACAGTATCACTGTGCTTGATTGGCCAGCAAACTGGCCAATCTATGGGGTATTGTCAAGATGAAGATGAAAGACCCAACAATGCAGACAAGCTGAAGGCTGATATCAAAGCAACCTGGGCTTCCATAACCCCTCAACAGTGCCACAGGCTGATTGCCTCCATGCCATATTGATGCAAAAGGACCCCCGACCAAGTATTGAGTTCATGTACTGAACATACATTTCAGTAGGCCAACATTTTGGATTTTAAAATCATTTGTCAAGCTGGTGTTATAAAGTATTCTAATTTACTGAGATGACGACTTGGGTTTTCGTTATCATCAATATTAACAGAAATAAACACTGGAAATAGATCACTGTTAGCAATGACTATATGAGTGACTTTTTGTATTGAAGAAAAAATACAATTAACTTTTTGATGATATTCTAATTTTGTGAGAAGCACCTGTATTCCTTACAAAAGACACCATCCCACTGACGGGATCTGCGGGTGCTTCCCCCCCCATAAGTAACGTCCATGCAAAATCTAATAGTTGAAAGTGACACAGTCTTGTAAAAAACACTTCCTCACAGAACATTGAAGCACATGGATGCTGGAGGATACGGGCAGCATGGAGGACAGCTGCCGTTTGTGTCAAACTAAGCATCAATGGGTCCTGGTGCGTACCAGTACCTGTTGAAACGTAGTTTGACGCGAAACGTAGTTTGACGCAAAACGTTTGTCGTCCTCCACGCTGCCCGTATCCTCCGGCATCCATTTGCTTTAAATGTTCTGTGAGTAAAAGATTTATTCTACCTCAACGGCCGGATAGACCATCTGGAGATTATCATCCTGTGCAAATATATATCATTTTAGGATTTGAAAGATGCTATAAAGTGTACATCGTTTTTATTAGTCTCCTTTTAGCACAATAGGAGATTAAATGGGTATGATCCACTACAGTACAACCCCTTATTATAAAAATTCTCACTCCCAGTTTGGCTGTGCTCCTTTCTTTTGTTCAACAAGATCAAGATCAAGTTCAACATTCAGCGGGGGCGTCATGTGAGCATTGCAACCAATCAGTGGCCTACGATTGGCTGCAGCATTCACATTTTGTCAGAGGTGAAGAAACAATGAACATTCAGATTCATGAGTTATGGGCTAACCTCCACCCACTACTGATTGAAAAGAGTAAGAAAAAGTAAAAAAAAAAAAAAAAAATAATATATTATATATATATATATATATATATATATATATATATATATATATATATATATATATATATATATATATATATATATATATATATATACACACACAAAAAAAAAAATAAACAAAATGTTTCGTAAAAAAAAAAACAGCCTTCATTTTCCTTGGAAAATAAAACTACAAGACAGCTTTTTCTTTAATTACAATACCCAAAACTTTTTTTTTTTTTTGTATTGAACTATACAGTATGTTCTGTTGGGAGATTATTAGTTTGTAAATCCTTGGTTAAGTGTCCCATTGTTTTAGAACACAAAAATAGTGTAATATTTTCTTTTATTAGCATTTGGCTACCGTAATTAAATATGAGCAGGTTTTCGGAGCCGGACCATTGTAAGGCACTTCACCAATTGACTTGGAGCTAAACATTCCACTTACAATAGCCATAATTGGCATTATGCTAAGAAACGTAGACTAATACCATGGTTAGGTGAGCCGCAGATTTGTTGCATGAGTAATCCAAGTTTTGCACACTCATTAGTTTGCATTGTGAGCCGAATGGAAAAAAAAAAAAAAATTCTTGCTTAGAATTTAAACAAAACAATTAGAAGTGATTTGCTTGTTTATAGGCTTGGAATAGAGCAATACTGTATAGGTATTTCTTTCTTCACATAGCTTCTTGGCTAGTAAGAAACAGAACAAGCCTGGTCCATGGACACAGACTAAAAATGGCTGCACCCACCGATATAAGCTGACAAGCTAATATGTATGGGGTCCTCCCTACGGAGATAAGAGTTGGATTATTTGAATTATAACTCATGTCCATTGTTATTCAGAAGATAGAGCTCTGGCATCGGCTTTTCTTTTGAAAACACATTAAGACTCTCAACCCTATGGCTATACATAATAAGGTATTTACTTTTGCCTCCCTTAATGCAAATGGCCTAAACTCACCAATCACTAGACGACATACATTAGACATGCTTAAAAGACAAAACATAGATATCTTGATGGTCCAGGAAACACACTTTATTTCAGAGAAACTTCCCAACTTTGAAAGGTCATATTACAACACATGGTACCACGCCACAACACCACAAACGGGCTCTAGAGGTACTTCAATAGCGATAGTGAAAGGAATTCCGTTTCAAATACATGATATAAAAACAGATTCAAACGGGAGATGTGTGTTTGTCAAGGGACTTTTAGCGGGGAATATGTACACAATCTGTAGCCTCTATGCCCCGAATAAGAAACATTTGAAGTGGCTTCTAGCAACCTTTGGGACAATAGAAGAATATAGGGAAGGGACACTGGTCATAGGGGGAGACCTAAATGTAGCACTAGATCCTCAAATAGACTCTACAAAAAAGAAAAGCTCAATATCTCTAAGAGATCTGACTAGGATTAAAACAAAAATTAGGTCACTGCAGATGATAGATATTTGGAGGTATTTACAACCCGGTGACAAGGACTTCACTTACTACTCCAACCCCCACAAGACCCATCATAGGACTGGACTATATACTAATCCCGAGAAGATTACTCCCCAACGCCCTGACCTCAAAAATACTCCCAAATGTTCACTCTGACCACTCTATGGTTACACTTAAAATGACACTACCCAAGCCTTTTTCCCTTACAAGAACATGGCGACTAAATGAGTCAATTCTGACTGATCCAGAAATACGTACCCGCATATCCAAAACACTTGAACAATACTTCACACAAAATGACACAGAAGAGGTTTCAGCCCCTATTTTGTGGGAAGCACAGAAATCAGTAATAAGAGGAGAACTAATCTCAATCACTTCGTACCTAAATAAAAAGCGGCAACATGAAATAAACACGTTATATGGAGAGATATTCGAATTAGAGACCCTACATAAGAAACAACCAGACACAAAATGGTTAAATGAGTTAACCAAAAAGACAACAAATCAAAGACTTTTTAAACAAAAAAATCAACAAAATGTTATTCCTCATGGCGAAATAGAATGTTTGTACATGGGGACAAAGCTTCTAAATTTATGCTCTCACGCATAAGAAAGCGCCAAAACCGCACATATATACATTCAATCAAAAAATCAGGAGGACTAAGCACGCAAAATTACGCGCAAATAGAGTCAGAGTTCCTAGAATATTACAAGCAACTATATAACATCCGCTCGACAGAATCAAATGTAGAACCTAAAAAGAAAAAAAGGACAATAGGGAGATTTCTAGCCCGACTGAAATTACCTCAATTAACTTAAACACAGCAAACTCAACTAATTAAGCAGTTTCGGATGGACGAGCTCCAGTCTGCCCTGTCGAAGAGCCCAAAGGGAAAACACCCGGACCAGATGGCCTACCAATAACTTACTATAAGACCTTCTCCCTAATCCTCAGCTCACACCTGTTGGGAATGTGTAATTCTATAATGGACAGAGATCAGTTCCCTGCCCAAGCTTTGGAAGCTAAAATATCCTTAATATATAAAGAAGGCAAAGATCAGGAACAATGTGGTAGCTACAGGCCAATATCACTACTTAATGTCGACCTGAAGCTATTTGCAAAAATGCTGGCAGGCAGACTAGCAAAGATCTTGCCGACTGTAATATCTTTAAATCAAACAGGTTTTGTGGGGGGGAGAGAAGAAGGGAGAGATAATGCAAACAAGATTATACATCTTATGCAACACGCGAAAAGGAGTAAACTCCCTCTGGTCTTACTAGGCACAGATGCGGAAAAGGCCTTCGACAGGGTGGACTGGACTTATTTAGAGGAAACGTTGTTGGGATTCGGATTCCCACGCCAGTTAGTTCTAACCATAATGAAATTATACAAAAACCCGAAGGCCCGCATTGACAATGTCTCGCTCACAGACACGTTCACCATAGGAAATGGCACACGCCAGGGATGCCCGCTGTCACCACTGCTTTTTGTGTTGACGATGGAGCCTCTCCTACTTGCAATACAACAATGTCCAGAAATAGAAGGGGTAAAAATTGGGAAGCAAAATTACAAGACTGCGGCCTTCGCCGACGATTTACTCCTCATAATGACGAAACCACATAGGAGCTTTCCAGTCCTCAAAAGACCACTAGATGAATACGGCAGTGTCTCAAACTTTAAGGTGAATGTGTCTAAATCGGAGGCATTAGACCTAAACATCCCAGCCCACACCCTTGGCAAACTGAAAAAGGAATAGCCGTTCACCTGGCCCAAAAATTATATCAGGTATTTAGGAGTTAAAATAGGTAGAACAGAAAAAAAGAGTTGATAAAGTAAAATTACGATCCATTGATAGAACACGCAGTAACTACAATTGGAGCATGGAGAGATTCGTTCCTATCATGGACAGGGAGAAAAAAAATCTTCTAAAGAGTCTGATATGACCAAAATTCACCTATATGTTCCAAAGGCTATCTATCCAGGTACCAGATTCCTACTTGGCTAGAGTTCTAGAGTTAACTCCCTTTTTTTCCAAATATATGTGGCACAAGATGAAACCACGAATAGCTTTTCACACGCTGACCCTGCCTAGGGCAAGGGGGGAATGGGTGCCCCTGACATAAGAAAGTACTATTATGCCTCGGTGCTAACACGTTCAGTACACTTGATCCGAGGATCACAAGACAAGCAATGGGTGGCAATAGAAAAGGAGCTCTCACTCCAACCCATCAGACAGCTCTTATTGACCTATTCTGGAGGGACCCCCCTTCCTCCCTCTCCAAATTTACTTACACGCTCTTTGCTAAAGGTGTGGGCAAAAGCATACAACATTCTGATGCCCCCCTTCTCACCAATATTAACACTATCAGATATTTTAACTCATTCCCTTGTCACATCGACTGAAGAAGCTCTGCCGGGATTGAAAATTACAATAGACCAGCTGCTAACAGACGGAATGCTCCCACCACTCCAAGAACTGTGCAAATTGCCCGGGCTAGCAAATATCAATTTTATACAATATTCCATTATAAAAAAGACATTGGAAAGAATACACTATTACGCAGACCTAACGCGCAAACCCACATCCTTCGAGACTCTATGCTCCAAAGCAAACAAACCCACAAAAATACTATCCGTTATATACCATGAGCTACTTCTTGTGAAACATTGCCTTAAGCGTACCTATATAGCAAAGTGGGAAAATGACCTAGGCTACACATTTTCGCAAGAACAGGAGATATAGATATATATATATATATATATATATATATATATATATATATATATATATATACATACATACATACATACATACATACATACATACACATACATACATTCCCACGGTCCGACTAAAAGCGTTAAAACCCAAGAAAACTCCTATAAGATAGTGTCCAGATGGTACATCTCGCAAACACAATACCAGGCCTGGCGGATAAATCACCACACGAAATGCTGGAGATGTGGTACTGGAGATGGCGACTACCTCCATTTATGGTGGTCCTGTCCAGTTATAAAACGCTTCTGGGCACTCACTGAAAATGTAATTCAAGAGGTAACTGGAAAGACAGTAACCCTAGTGCCTGAAACAACACTATTGAATTTTCCGGTGTGGCCGGGTAACAAGAAATTATCCATATTAGTCCACAACATAATAGCAGCAGCCAAACTTTTAATACCCACTTATTGGAAAACGGAGAATAACCCCACACGCCAGCAATTGCTCTATAAGATAGAGCAACTGTATCACACGGCTGAGTTGGTGGCACACGTGAATCTCTTTAACGCTGTTCCAGGACTCCTGGAAACCTTGGATTCTTTTCAGACCAAACATCCACTCAGATTCTATGCAGGACGCCACACAGTGAAGACTCATTCCCCCCCCTTCCATCCCTTCTCACTCTTTGTCGGTCCTATTTCTCTTCCTCAAACTATCTCTTAATTGGTTTGCTGTTGTCCCAGATAGCTATATTGAAAAGGCCAAGTGTTGGATTGAACCTGGGACTTAGTTCGATACTATGCATTATTGTATTTTGAATTCTTCAGTTGTCAAAACACTTTCTTCAATTTGGCTGCATAATGCTAGCCATAAGTAAATGACGTGTATTACAATGGTTTTGACTAGCCAACTAAATGTATATATGTTAAGCGCTGAAACTTAAAAATGTAATACTGTTCTATTACATTTGATGTTATGCTTTAAAAATTTAATAAAAAGAACATTGAAAAGAAAACACATTAAGACTACGCGTACAAAGAGAAGCCGGGAAAGCTAGCCAACCAATTAAGCACTCATGTGTATAAGGCTAGCCTGCAGGCCAGTAGCTAAGGTTTCTGACTTCGCTTAAAAAAAAAAAAAAAAAAAAGTATGAACGCTTGGCTCAGCCTAGAGGGCATTTGTTTTCAATGGGAAGTAGAGACTAAAGTTGGAGTCACACACAGCGACTCACCAGCGATCCCGACAATGATATCAACGTGTCAGGATCGCTGGTGAGTCGCTATGTGATCGCTGGTGAGCTGTCACACAAGACAGCTTCACCAGCGATCAGCGCGGCGTCGCTGTGTACGTTAGTTACCACCTGATCGCTGGTCTCCCGCCTGTAACATGCTGCAATTTGTGCTGGCCAACGGGAGACCAGAGACAAAAGAAATGTCCAGCGGTTTCCTACAGCGATCCCGTCAAGGGGGCCGGTCGCTGATCGCTGTCACACACACAGCGATCTCGCTGGTGAGATCCCTGTTGTGTCACAAAACTTGTGACTCAGCAGCGATCTTGCTAGCGGCTCCCCTGACGGTCAACAGAAACAGTACTTTAGGGTATTTGTGGATAGAGTGTAGCCTTACTGACCCAGGCGTAGTTCTTGTTGCAGTTGTTATTGGATCAGATATTGGTCACATCGTGTACAGTGTTGTGTTTCACTGCACCAAGAAGCTAAATCTGTATAATCCACTAAACTGATGACTCCGCTCACATTCACCCTGGCCATCACTGCACAGGTCATAGTGCTGGGGATACAGTTTCCTCCCCATGTAAAACAGGTGTCCAGAAATCTGAGCATTGTGGTTTTTCTCAGAATTAATGTCAGAAAATGTAAATGTCTAGAGGTGAAATCTACACACTAGTTTAAATTTGTCACTGTAAAATAAGTTTCTGGAAAATTGAAATCTGAAAACTAAACCAGAATGCTACAACACAAAGATACGGTACCAAGCTTCACATGCCATTGACCCATCATGTATGCTTGCCAACATGCATTTTAGAGACTTAGAAGGGATAGCTTAAAATTTGCTAAAAGTTTGAACAAATCCTGTTGCAACTTTGATCTCCACACAGTCTGCAGCCATCCTCAACATGGTCACTGGTCAGTTATACTGTGTACAGTTTATAATGCAGGTCATGCACCCAGAGCTCCTGAGAGCAGACTCAAGCCCCATATATAAAATAGTTAGGTGTTGGTCAAATAGTTGAGTCAGCTGCCCGTTAAACCAACACAGGAACTCATCGCTCGGCCAAATTCTTTTACATTCTCTATGAGTGAGCCGCTGCTAGACACTTTTTGGCATTGGCTTAAGTCACAGACATGCTGGATTCCTTTCTCCCCTGACATCTGTTGGGGAAAAGTTGGGAGTCTCACACATATATTTGACCATCAGTTGATCCTGCCAAAGTGATAGGAGCATTCTTTTTGGAAGCCAACCACCAACAGGAGTAAAAATTGCAAAAAGAAAAAAAAAAAAAAAACAAAAAAAAAAACACTTTATATAGAACTTTACTGCAAGTTTTTAGATAGATTGGACACCCTTGTGATTATGGATCGAGTGGGTAGCATTTGAACTATTGAACAAAACCCTTGCTCTTAGGATGTGGAAACTTTAATGACTAGAGTTGAGCGAAACGGGTCGAAAAAATTCAAACGTCGCCGACTTTTGGCAAAGTCGGGTTTCATGAAACGAAACCCGACCCTAGGATGAGGTCGGCCACGAGGTCGGCGACTTACGCGCCAAAGTCGCGTTTCAAAAGTTTGTTTTGCGCTCTTTTTCAGCCAATCAGGATCCACGGACACTGTGGGCAACGTGATGACCTAGGCACGGGTCACCACCATCTTTCAGAAGGGCATGCAAGTGATTGGCTTGCTTTGGTGGGCGTCACAGGGGGTATAAAAGGGCGTGCACGCCGACCGCCATCTTACTTCTGCCGATCTTAGTATAGGGAGAGGTTGCTGCTGATTCTGTAGGGAGAGCGTTAGGCAGGGAAGAAGACAAAAAAACTGCTTCTGCTGCTAGCGATTTGGCCTGCACAACACACAAGTCACTGTGTGTGCAGTGCAAGGGGAGGCTATATTGTGGTGTATCAGTGGTGTTGGTTGTTGGGCTGCCTTTTAAGGCTTCCTGACACGCTGGCATTGCTGTTTACCCACTGCTCCGCAAACTGCTTTTTTAAAAGCAATCCAATCTCCCTTATCCTCTAGTCACTTTTGTCACAGCTGTGCCATCGAGCCTGTCACATAGCGCTCAGATATCAGTGGGCCTCACACAATCCACAAGTGTCCAGTGTCCAAAAGTGTGCGCAGAGATTCAAAATCTCCATTATCCTCTCGTCACTTTGGTCACAGGCAGCTGTGCCATCGAGCCTGTCACATAGCGCTCAGACATCAGTGGGCCTCACACAATCCACAAGTGTCCACTGTCCACAAGTGTGTGCAGAAATTCTAAATCTCCCCTGTCCTATAGACACCTTGTACCTTGTTTTACATTACTATATAGTTTGTTGGATTTTGTCTACATTTCTACCAAAAATGAGGAAAGCTAGTGGAAGAGGCCGTGGAATTGGGCGGGGGTTGGCAGCTGGTAATGATGGTGTTGGTGGTGGATCTGATGGTAGTGGCAAGAGCAAAATAGGACCGAATGCAGGAGGTGCTGACCCTGCGTCATAGTCTGGCTACATAAGGCCTCGAACGCTTAGTTTTCTAGGAGTTGGCAAACCGCTTTTAAAGCCAGAGCATCAGGAAAAAGTTTTGTCTTACATTGCTGACTCAGCCTCCAGCTCTATCGCCTCCTCTTCTTCAGTTGTAAAAAGTAAAAGCACTGAGTCGTCATTGGAGGCTCATGTTCATGAACCACACCTTTCCTTGTGTCCTTCACCCCATCCAAGATTGAAGGATGACGCAGGCCATACTACTGATTACTCCATGGAGCTGTTTTCACATACCATGCCTGGATTATCAAGTGAAATGGTGAATTACCCAGGCCAAGATGAATCTGACATGGAGTGCACTGATGCACAGCCGCTGATGGATGATTCTGCTGGTACATTCACTCAGAGCACTACATTGTCCTCGCAGTGTACAAAGCCAGATTTTGACCCTGATGAGACTCAGGTGCCCCTTCCTGCACACTATACCACCATACACGGTGACACAGAGAAAGGTGCACATGACATAGAAGAGGAGGTGATGGATGACCCAGTTGTTGACCCAGATTGGCATCCATTGGGGGAAGAGGGTGCTGCTTCCAATAGCTCAGATGAGGAGCATCCACAGCAGACATCGACATCGCAACAGCTGTTATCTGGCAGGCCCGGAGCACTCCAAAGACAGGTTCCAAACATCAAAAGAGTTGCTGGACAGCTTGTCCAGAGGGTCAAAAGATCACAGCGTGCTAGGCCGCAAAATGTCTGCCAAAGTAGGAAGAGTGCAGTGTGGCACTTTTTTGAACAAAATCCTCATGATCAGGCCAAGGTTATCTGTAAGAAGTGCGCAAAGACCTTTAGCCGAGGGAAAAATCTGAAAAATTTGAATACCAGTTGCATGCTTAGACATTTAACCAGCATGCACTTGCAAGCGTGGACACAACACCAAACCTCAAGTGCCACATGTGCAACTGATCACAACGAAGGTAGTCAGCAACGCTACATTGTTTCCCCCACTGTAAGCCCACCGGTTAGCACAGCAGCAAATGTTGAGGTGTCGTTGCAAGACCACAGCAGTCAGGGAATCCCACTGTTATATCAACGAAAGACTGATTCTAGGCCATCAGAAAGAACACCAACTCCATCACCATCATCAACCCTCTCTCAGTCCGCCCTGTCCACCGCTACTTCCACCATATGCAGCTCTCAAGTCCAGCTCACCCTCCCAGACACTATGAGTAGGTCAAGAAAGTACTCAGTCTCTCATCCGCGTACACTGGGTTTGAACGCCCACATTGCCAAACTAATCTCGTTTGAGATGATGCCCTTTCGGTTGGTGGAAAGCACAACTTTCCGCGAACTCATGGCCTATGCAGTACCACGCTATGACCTACCCAGTCGCCACTTCTCTCGCAAAGCCATCCCAGCCCTCCACCATCATGTGAAAGACCGCATTGTCCATGCACTCAAGCAGTCAGTGAGCGGAAAGGTGCACCTCACAACTGATGCATGGTCCAGTCGGCATGGCCAGGGCCGTTACGTGTCCATCACTGCGCACTGGGTTAATGTGGTGGATGCAGGGTCCACAGGGGACAGCGGTGGTGGGACAGTGCTGCCTAGCCCACGGTATAGGAAACAGTTGGCTGTAGGCGTTCGACCCTCCTCCTCCTCCAGAAGCGAAAGCTCGTCCACAGAGCGCAGTCGTACGAGCACTCCATCTGCAGCTGCCACTGTTGCACACGATGTGTCCCCCTATCGAGCAGCTAGTGGAAAGCGTCAGCAGGCTGTGTGGCAGATGATGTGTTTGGGCAACAGACACACCGCCGAGGTGCTGGCCGAGTACTTGAAGCGACAAACTGAGTCATGGCTGGGCAGTGTACATCTTGAGGCAGGCAAGGTAGTTAGTGATAACGGCCGTAATTTTGTGGCAGCCATAGCCCTTTCAAAACTCAGCCACATACCTTGCTTGGCTCACACCTTGAACCTGGTGGTGCAGTGCTTCCTCAAAAATTATCCGGAGTTAACAGCCCTGCTCCAGAAGGTACGAAGACTGTGCGCGCACATCCGCCGGTCGCCTGTACACTCCGTTCATATGCAGAAGCTGCAGCGATTGCTCCACCTTCCCAACCACCGCCTCATTATCGACATTGCAACAAGGTGGAACTCCACCCTGCACATGGTGGAGCGGCTGTGCGAGCAGAGGCAGGCCATAATGCATTTGTGGGAGGATACACGGCCAGGCACTTTGAGAGCAGACATGGAGTTGACAGGCGTGCAGTGGTCGAAGCTGAAAGACCTTTGTAAAGTCCTTCAGTGTTTTGAGGAATGCACACGGCTGGTAAGCGCAGACGACGCCATCCTAAGCATGAGCATCCCACTTATGCGTCTGCTCATGCAAACTTTGACGCACCTTAAGGAGCAGGCGTCTGCAGCCAATGTTGATGAGGCGGAAGAGGAGGAGGGAATCCTTGATGACATTCAGCCATTGTCTGCTCAGGGACCTCTCCTGGACGAGGTGGAGGAAGAAGAGGAGGATGATGATGGGGATGATTACTTAGGGGAGGAGGATGCATCTCGTGGGGCAAGTGAAAATGTTGGCGTGGCAAGGTCTGGTACAGGGTTTGTGCGTGACTGGAGGGATGTGGATTTGCCAGAAAGTGCTCCTCCACCCAGCACTCGCAGTGCATCATTGACACCGGGAACATTGGCCCACATGTCAGATTATGCCTTGCGGATCCTAAAAAGGGACCCCCGCATTGCCAAAATGATGAACGATGACGACTACAGGTTGGCCAGCATCCTGGATCCACGCTATAAAGGCAAATTACAAAACATCATGCCACAGGACAACCTTGACCTAATATTGGCTAATAAACAAGCAACTCTGGTAAATCGGTTGCTTGAGGCATTCCCAGCACACAGCAGCGGTGATGGTTCTCACACGAGCCGTACGGGCCGGGGGCAGCTTGGCAGAGGTGTTCGTGGTGCACACAGCAGAAGTGGCGTTGGAGACAGGGGTTTCATGACAATGTTGTGGACTGATTTTTCAAATACCGCTCACACAACTGGTAATACTGCATCGATGGAAAGTGACAGGAGACAGCAGTTGTCAACTATGGTTACAAACTACTTTTCCTCCCATATCGATGTTCTCCCACACAGGTCATTCCCCTTTGACTATTGGGCCGCTAAACTGGACACCTGGCCTGAATTGGCCCAATATGCCTTACAGGAGCTCGCTTGCCCAGCTGCAAGTGTGCTATCGGAAAGAGTCTTCAGTGCAGCTGGATCAATCCTGACAGAAAAAAGGACCCGTCTGTCAACCCAAAATGTGGATGATCTAACCTTCATTAAAATGAACCACGCATGGGTTTCCAAGGATTTTGTCCCACCTTCCCCTGATGACACATAGGGTGACAGAAAAATGGCTTGCTTTGGTCCACCTTTTCCTGGTACTTCACCGATTTCGCCTTTTGCATCAGCTGAATGTCCAACATCAACATATGCCACTTTCTAAAACTCCCTAACTGTGCTGCCTCCCCCCCCCATGGCCGGGGTCACCACCTACCACACGACCCCGTGCGAGTGCCGTTGCCCTGGACAGGTGGGTAGGCCGATTCTTGGGCGCGGCACTGGCACAGGGTTCCTCATAGTGCAATCAAGTGTCTCTGACGGTGGTGGTGCACACCCGCCATCAGACACACCGCTGTACTATGAGGGGCCCAGTGCCAGTACCGACGCCCACGAGTGGGCCCCCCTTGCTTGGGCAGGGCCCCAGCATTTGCAATCTTTACCTCTCCCTGCTCCTCCGCTGTGTAATCCGGGCCGTCAAATCCATACTGTGCCTGACACCGACTGAGCCTGCCTCCTGATGTATAGACATATTTTGAATGTGTACGCTATCCATACATGTTATCCGGGGATATGGTACCCTTTCTAACCTTTGTGCAATCACGTGCAATCCATACTGGGCCTAACACCGTCTGAGCCTGCCTCATGCTGTATAGACATATATTTTGAATGTGTACGCTATCCATACATGTTATCCAGGGATACGGTACCCTTTCTAACCTTTGTGCAATCACGTGCAATCCATACTGGGCCTAACACCGTCTGAGCCTGCCTCATGCTGTATAGACATATATTTTGAATGTGTACGCTATCCATACATGTTATCCGGGGATACGGTACCCTTTCTAACCTTTGTGCAATCACGTGCAATCTATACTGGGCCTAACACCGTCTGAGCCTGCCTCATGCTGTATAGACATATATTTTGAATGTGTACGCTATCCATACATGTTATCCAGGGATACGGTACCCTTTCTAACCTTTGTGCAATCACGTGCAATCCATACTGGGTGTAAGAACGGCTGGCGAGCTGTTAAGCAAGCTACAGCACCTGTCCAGACAAGTACAGGGATTCCCTAGTGAGGAGACTTATTTGATTGTTTTCAATGTTGGGACAGCAATTTTTGGGGAGCACTATACTCTGGAGAATGATAGATGGGGACCACCATACACTGGAACATTCCAAAGGTGGACATCAGACACTGGAGCAGCATTTACAGGGCCCATTATACACTAGAGCATTAGAAATGGGGCCCATTATGTTTGGAGCATTATTTGGGCCCACAAGACAGTGGAGCTTCATCCATGGGGACCAACATATACTGTAGCATTATGTGGAGCTCATCATATACTGTTTCAAACATTATATGGGACCAATGATTCTGTATGGAGAAATAGATGGGCCTCGTCATGAGATGTAAAAAGTGAGGTATTTTTCATTGTACTATACCGCTATTTATCTGCCGTATCGGAGCATGATGAGTTGTGGTATGTGTTAAAGGGGCGCTCTTTCGCCCAGGGCACATGAAAACCTGGAGCCAGCCCTCCCCCCCCACAACTTTAGCCAAATAACCCCCATTTTTCAGTGCGTAACTTGTATTATGAAGTTAATTAAGGTTGACAAGCTTAAGTAAGAAGAATTGATGCTTTTGGCATTCAAATGGGCACTGTAGGTGTGTTTCCTGTCCTCCTCTCACTGCCGACTTTTATTCCCCATTGACTTACATTGGGTTTCGTGTTTCGGGACGACCCCGACTTTTCCCTATAATCGGACGATCTTGCTCGACCCGACTTTTGGAAAAGTCGGGTTTCACGAAACGAAACGCGACCCTAAAAAAACAAAAGTCGCTCAACTCTATTAATGACATTTTCCCATGACACTGGAAGTTCATGCAACCACCATTACCTTATCTCCTTGTTTGATGGTGCGCAGCTCCAGTCTTCCAATTGCATTCTTTGCTTCGTCTTTCAGTTTTCTCTGTAAGAATAAAGCATAGTAGTTAAAAATTGAGCTGAACATTGCAAACCGACAAAAGTCTGTACATCCAAGATGGTAGAGAACACACACAAGCATCTTCTCTATCTACACAACATAACATAGGGTTGTTGTAATGTAGGAGCATTGAATGGTGCCTTATGTCCGAGGAGAAAGGTTACACATATTACTAAGCTTTTATGGTTAGATGAAATCTGCAATGGAAAATCTCTAATTTTATCATCTCAGAAGGATATTCTTTGGATTGGGAGTGAAAGTAACTTGGAGTACCAAACATCTTTAATCTTCCTAGGAATTTAGGAACAGCTTATCAATACAACTTGTCTGGAATAATGACATACTTAATAAGCAGCGCCCTCAAATATACAAAAATAATTGAAGAACATTGTTAAATGTCAAATTCAAAGGAAAATTTGGGCATTTCTATGTTATATGCTTGGCGCAATTTGATCAACATTATATTTCCATATTACATGTGTACCAACAAAGCACCAGGACTATCTATAGGAAGGAAAGAAGCTGCTATTGCACTTGAGGTTTGAGTCTATGGCTATGTGCACACATTGAGTGTTTTCTTGCAGAAATTTCTGCGAGGATTCTGCGTCTCTTGGTAGCAAAAATGCATGTTTTGCCGCTTTTTTTGCATGCGTTTTTGTACATCAATAAAGGCTTTATTTTAAATATAGTTTTGCAGAGTAAAACTATGCAAAGTAATTTCTTGGTTTACCACCTTTTTCATTCTGATGCAGTAGCATCAGAGTAATGGGATTAGTGCTTGGTGTCTGCAGTGTCACACACAGTGTCACCAGGCTATGTAGGAGTGTTAACAGAATGAACCTACATTGGTTACAGCCTAACAGCAACTCTTAAGGTACTGTCACACTTAGCGATGTACCAGCGATCCCGACCAGCGATATGACGCGGTCAGGATCGCTGGTACATCGCTAAGTGGTCGCTAGTGAGCTGCCACACAGGCAGATCTCACTAGCGACATCGCTGGGGACGGGGATCGCTACTTACCTGTCACACCAGGCGATCCTGCGTCCTCCCGCCCGGCTCCACGCGTCGCTAGTCTTCACAGCAGGAAGCGCTGCAGGAAGCAGACGACGAGAAACAGTCCAGGACATTCTCGCGCGATCAGCGATAACCAGCGGGGGAGCGGGTCGTAGGTAAGTATCAGACATAGCGATATCGCTAGCAATATCGCTATAACGTCACTAGTTATAGCGATATTGCTAGCGATATCTCTTAGTGTGACATGCCCTTTAATGTAAAGAAAAAAAGAAAATAAAAATGCATGGACTCCTGCATAAATTTTCATAACCAGCAGAGGGAAAACCGATGGCTGATGTTAATATTCTGTGAAGGAGACAATAGCAATAAAGGTTCACAGGCCATTAATATCACCTCACAGCTATTTGCTTAACCTTTACTAGCTAGCTTACAGGGGAACACCATATGAAAAAAAATTGATATAGGGTCTCCCTATAATAACTTACCAGCAAAGGCTAGTCAGGCAGCTGCAGGCGGATATTAATAGCCTAGGAAGGGGTCATGGATATTGGCCCCCTCCCAGACTAAAAGCCATCAGCTCTCAGCTTTCCCAGAAAAAGTTCATCTATAAGATGCACCAAATCTGGCGCTTAGCCTCGCTCTTTCTACTTGCCCTGTAGCGGTGGCAAGTGGGGTGATGGCTAGCGAGGTTGATGTCACCTTTGTATTGTCAGGTGACATCAAGACCACAGGTTAGTAATAGAAAAAATGTCTGAGACGTCCCCCCAATTACTAACCCCATAGTGACATTATAAAAAACACATACCCAGAATAAAGTCCTTTATTTGAAATAATGACAGTCCTTTATTGAATACAAATTAAACCATACTCACCGAATGCCTAATCCACTGATGCCAGTGTCTCCTGCAATAAACCACAATATTCCTCACTTGTCCACAGAGAAGATAATCCATAATGTCCCACGATGATCCTGATGACTGATGTGACTGTTCTCAAAGACAGACTGATACGTCGAAACAGTAGGTAATTGCTCCTGTAATGTATAGCACTGAGCTGTGGTGAGAAAGTGCTCATGAAGCGGTGGTGCCTTGAGAGCACCGGAGGTGATCAGATGAACTCCAGTGAGCGCTATCATGGCAGCTCAATGCTATACACTGCGGAAGCGATTACCTCCTGTCAGTGTATTGCAGTCGGGTAGAGCAAATTACTGATCATGTGCACAACACTTCAGGATGGTCATTGAATTAGCTGGCATAAGCATTCCATAGCACGTTTAGCCCATTTCAGAGCAGAAAAACACCACAAAAATGCACCTTGTGCACATAGCCTGAGGTGGCTCAAAAGAAACCCTTCGCCCAAACACAAATTGATGGGGAGAGCCCAGTTATGGATTTTGCTTTGGGACAAAGCTTCAAGTTACATTTCTTCATCCCCAGACGTGACATACATTTTTTTTGTAACTAAGAATAGCAGCCAATTTGCGGAATGGGGAAGAGGAAGGAAGCCTAGAGCAACAATAAAAAAAAAAAAAAAAAAAAAAATAATAATAATAATCTTCCATAAATTTGTAAGTTATTTTACAAATTTTAGAATTTTCCTTCACAAACATTAATAAAATGGGATGCTGACTGGTCCCAGAAATTAAGTTGTCACCACTCGCTTAGGGGTTTTTATAGAGTAAAAAGAAGAGAAACACATACAGTTGAAACCAGAAGTTTACATACGCTATATAAAAAGACACATATGCAGGTTTTTCCTCAATATCTGAAATGAGGGGGGAAAAAAAACAAACAAAAAAAAAAAAACACACAAACACAAACACACCCTGGCTGGACATTTAACTTCTTCCAACCACACTCTTGAGGTGGAGATATGGTGAGTAAGTGTCCACGCTCATCTCTTACCTACTCACCGAAACCCAGAACCTGGAAACGATGGTTTTACTCTTAGCACATATCATGCTGGAGGGCACCCTATGGGTTTCACATCACGCAGGTTAACAACCTTTACGACACATAGGGCACCAGTGACCCTGTCACAATACCCAGAAAAATCCTTTATATTTTGACTTGCACTGCTGAACACAAATGGCTGGGTTGAACAACTTAAACTGTCAGTATGAACCAAAATGTGTATGACTGTCAGGTTAATGAGCATTCACTAAATAATCAACCAGCACTATACAGTGATTTAATATGGGCCTTAATTTAAAAAGAGTAGAAGCAACGTGTCCAGTGTGAAACGGCTGTTGTCAGTCTTGCACATATCCCTGTACCCCCTGCCTGCCACCCGCCGCTTATTTGTCTGAAGATGAAATAAAGGACTGAATTTTTTCAAAGAAATGGCAAGTGCCGCTTTTTTCCCCCCTCATACTTGCAACATGGCCTTCGAATACTTATCTTGCTGAGCACCACGTGTATTGTTTTACAAATAGTGATAACTCATATGTGCAGTACTTTCTCTCCATAGAAAGCGTTATGGTGCCTTGGACATTCTAATATACTGAATTCTAAAAAAAAAAAAAAAAAAAAAAAAAAAAAAAAAAGTATACTACCCAACCGATGGCATTCAATGACTGTCGATCGATACATGTTTGCCAAATGGGGGTCATTTAATAAGCGCACAGAATGATCAGCAATATATCGTACAGTCCTTTAGGCTGCCAATGAACTTGTCAGCACAGATCACATTTACACAGAACGATGCACTGTCGAGAATTCAATGATCTTTTAAGTTATCCAAAAGATCATTTCACGTAATGAATGAGCATTTTTGTTTTATATTGGGTGATGATCTTGAAAGATTATCACCCAATCAAACCCAATTAGTCCCAAGGAACTCTCATTCACAAAACTCGTCTAGTAGAAGTGCACCTTTCTACCACATCTTGTTTATTGCCACAGTCTGACATCAATCTCTACACTTTTCATTGTTTTCCCAGCTGATAATCCAGGTGACACCAAGTAAAACCACTTAAACGGCATTAGAATACCTGTATTTCAGGTACATTTGCCAAGTTCAGTGTGTATTACACAGGTATATGTGCATGAATGTACAGCTTCCTCCAGTTGTAGCAGGGATCATTCTTAAGGGCCCTTTACACATCGCGATATCGCTAAAGCGGCACTGATTTTGTGACGCAGCAGAGATATCGCTAGTGATATCGCTACATGTGATACTCACCTCCGACCGGCTCCCCCGCTGGCTATCGCTGATCGCGCGAGATCGGCATGGTCCATTTCTCGTCGTCGGCTTCTTGCTGGCGCCGACGAGCGAGCCATTGACGCAGGTGGAAGACGGTCACCCTCGCCGCGTCTGAAAGGTAAGAGCAACCGCTGCTGCATCACTAGTGAGATCTGCCTGTTTGGCAGCTCACTAGCGACCATTTAGCGATGCACCAGCGATCCTGACCGAGTCGTATTGTGGTTGGGATCGCTGGTGCATCACTAAATGTAAAGGGGCCTTTACTCTTCGCTTTAGTAGCAGACACTCCAACATGGAAAATATGGTAATGGGCAACTCTTGTTCAGGTGTGCCCTTTCACGTGTTGATACCAGAAAACTATGGACACTAAAAAGGTAATCTGAAAGCTATGGAAATCATTTTACCAAGTCAGGTTCACTGCTGGGTATATCCTGACTATGTGGGTTCTACAGTTTAGCTTACTATCAGCATCCTTGAATACAAATAACTTATCTTCCGTCCCCATTGCATTTTTCAGTGATATTTTGTGGATTTGTTGCATTTTTCAGTAAAATCACCTTGTAACACCAAGTTGAAAATCCTATTCCCAATGAGGTCTTAAAATATCAAATGGAGTGAGAACTCCGTTCTTCTGATGGAAAGCACCAAGCATACACAGAGGAGCCGATTCATTAAGAACAGCATCGGGCACACCAATCTTAATGGATGGGTTTGTTGGAGTACAATGTTCCTAACCCAGTAGGAGGCGCATGCTACTTAAGAGATGTGCCCAATTCATTAACTGTCTTGCATTAGTGCTAGAAATAGTACTCCAGTCAGGAACTAGAGTACGTTACTGGAAAAAAAAACCCCCCAAAAAAAAAACAAACACACACACACACACACATTTATTAAATTAGATCATCAATCTTAGCCACTTCCCATCCTACCAATTTTCTGCCCATTTTGGCAAAGGTGCCCAGGACTGGCGTGAAAACGCCACATGAAAGTATTTTATGCCAGAACACTGGCGTAAATACTTTCAATTATTGGACCCAAAGATTTTAAAATGTAATGTTTAGTCTGACTGCAGCCACCAGAAAAAGCAACTATACATTGCTTTAATACTGAACTCTGTAGGACAATAAGCTGAATGTCTAATGCACACATTAACAAGATCATGAACTAACTACGAGCAGATCAATACCCAAGAATTATTATCCCAAATCAAATGTTTTCCAGTTCGCACATTATCATTGGGGGAAGTTATAAGTTATAGGGGGCCTAAATGGGCAAAATCAACTGGAATAACTGTCATGGGGATACAGGGACAGCATGGGGTCAGATAATCGCAGCATCTGGTGATAAATACACCTGCGGTAGTTAGAACCGCTTCACCGTTCTGTTAGCAGTTCTGGCACTGCAGAGGTAAAGCTGTTTAGTTGGATTCCTGGAGCTCTCAGTCTTGGGTGGTGTGAAGACATGTGGGTCAGTGGGTGTTCTCACCTGCTGACCCGGCTGTCTTTAGCAAGACTGCATGGACCAGGGCTCAAAACCACTCAACACCCGCTCTCTATCCTCATGGGCAGACCACTACTCAAACAACACAGGGTAAGGGTAAAACAGTGTGGCTATACTTTGGTAAACCACAACACACAATGGCATGCAGAACAGTCCCAGCAAATACCCAAGATGGTGCAAGTTATAGAGTCTCAGCCTTCCGCTGACTCGCCTTGAATAGAACTGCTTCCAGGGTCGCATACCCCCACCAGTGGCTCTCCACTTTTGGCAGGCCCCCACAGTGAGGTGGTAACAACGAGCTTAGGAAGCTAGCAAAGCAGTGAGGTATGTGGCAAGGTGAACCGATTGTCCCAACTAGAATTCTTTAAGATGTCTCTGGGGTTTCAGTGATGGTCAATGAAGCAGTCCTGTGTTCTACCAGCCGTGTCCATATTACTTTAAGCGGAGATCCTGAAGAGTCATCCTGACGGGAAGAAAAAGGATCGCTTTATATAGTAGCATGTAACCTATTTTTAGATTTAACCTGTGTGCTTCAGTCCACCCTCACAGATAAGGGGAAAATGGTGAAGACCAAGTTGACTTGTTTGAATATGCTAATCTATTTGCATAGACTTTCCTCCTCTGTTTTACAAATCAAACTATCCAGGCTAGACAATGTACAATTAGCATATATCAGTAGACTTCACACTTCAAGGATAAGAGCACACTATGTTATATCAAATATCAGCTTACAAGTCAATATTCCAGGTTCATACAAACAAAAGTCTGTTTTCTTGACCAATCAGAAATCAACACTCAAGTCCAAAAGCCAACATACAGATAAAAAGTAAATTCTTCTTGGCTTGCTCAACATAGTCATCTGGGTAATTAAGATATAATCTGGTTTCTTCACAGGTGGTATCAGCTGTTTTGAGTTTGTTGCTTCCAGCAGGAATAAGAACCCTCCTCCTTGCTTTGGACCTTGCCAGTGATAGTTCATTCTGCCTGGTTTGGAGTTGGCATTTGGAGAGTTGTTCTGGGTGTTGCTGCCTGAAGTTGGTTTGAGTGCTTATCCTTATCCTCACCCATTTGCTTTCTCCTACCTATGTCTACCATCTCTTCCACTCTGTTTCGTGAATAGTTTTTTTATCCTGGTCTTTTGTCTGACTGTTTAATGTAAAGGCCCCGTTACACATAACGATGTCCCAGCGATCCCACCAATGATC